>NC_069380.1:217049285-217674285 GCF_027475565.1 Acinonyx jubatus
CCTCCCTTCGTTCCTACCTCCCTCTCCCCATTTCTTTCTTGTCTTCTTTCACTTTACAGAGTTGGGACAGAAGGATGTTCTCTGATGGTCATAACCTGAGTTTCAGGGATGGCCTTCATTAGTACTCATCCTGAGGTAATATGGGTATAGCATGTATTCTTGCCCCACAAAAGAGAGTAGAACATTTTCCCTGTTTCCAGCTGCAATAGCTTCAGGTGGTATTTTGATCACTTTTCATCTGACGATCAAGGCTTTTGCTCTTTAGGGGAGATAGGGAGATGTGCAATTGTGAGCTTTGATAGTGACTTCTCCTCCTCTCTAACCTGCAGTAACTTCTACCAGTGCTCAAAAGCTGTAGATATTAATGAACTTCTCCCTGAAATTTCAGCTGAGTGTGGGTGACATTTTGGTGGTGGCAGCTGTTCCATTTCCAGGCAGTATCTTAGGGGAGGCTTTGTAAGGATTCTCCCTGATCTTGCCTGTGAGTTGTTAAAGAAAAAATTTCAATGCATATTTGTTAGAAACAGCAAAGTAAACTTGATTCAATGCGATTTTAATACGAGAAAAAGATAAACTCAACCTCACTGAAACAAAAGCAGATTTTAAATGTTGATTTGAACTAGAGAAAAAGTACTGAAGAACATTAGGAGGAAGGATGGTCAAGTTGATTAGGTTATTGGTGTTTGCTAATCATTGCTATCAGAGTTAGGTAACTAGGCTACCATAAAGAGTGAAGGAGGTGGGGGGGGGGCGCTCCTGAGTGGCTCAGTGGGTTCAGCATCCAACTTCAGGTCAGGTCATGATCTCATGGTATGTGAGTTTGAGCTCTGCATGGAGCCCCCTCCCCCTCCTGCACTGAGCTCCACATTGCGCTTGGGATTCTGTCTCTCTTCCTCTCTCTCTGCACCCCCCCCCCACTAGTGCACATGCATGAGTGTTTGTAGGCATGCTGTCTCTCTCTCTCTTTCTTTCCCTCTCTCTCCCTCTCAAAATAAATTTTAAAAAACTAGAAAAAAAAGAGTGAAAAGGGCACTATTATTATTGTCATTGTTATTATTTTAATGATTATATTTCAATGATACAGCTCCCAGTTACTTGAGAAACACATTCCTGGGTTGTAGAAAATTTATATCTTGAATGACAGAAAAAAAAATTATACCTGCAAATTTTCTAAAGTAAATGTTCTAAGGAAAGGGAGTTCAGGATCCTGTAGTCACGAAAAAGCCTGTCCAAAATCTTCATCAGAATGCATGACTTCCTGGATGAAAAACCTGTAAGAGGGCCATGCATATGCCTGCAACCCTCTGCGGCTCCTTCTCCCACACTATTTCATACTTGGCCTTTAGCAAATCATTGAAGTGTCTAGCTTATTATTATTTTAGAGCATATGCCATACAAGCCTAGAGGTGTATCTCCTTCTATATTTTGATTTAGTTGTTTATCACATAAGATCAGCTCTTAGATGGGTTCAAGAGCCTTAAATCTGCAGCTGTCCAGCCTGTGGTCCTAGTTGTAAGGGCAGGAAAGATGCTCTTTCTGGTTCTCTACATGTCTGAGGTAGAACTGCAAGCATAATAGGTTATGCTTCTAACTCCAACATTTGAATAGGCTAAGTTGAAACTATTGAGTCTCCCTATTATATAAGAAGACTCTGTAATGAGTGTTTAGACATATTTGTTAATTTGATTTATTTATATACTAGAACATCAGTTTTAATAGACTTTGTAAAAAAAAAACTAGGCACGTGAACCTCATCATATAAATATAAATGTGCATACTAAGAGAGAAGTTGTAAGTGCTTTCTTCAGCATCATACATCTAATTTACGACTCCAGCTTCTTGCTCCCAAGTGCAATATTCTTTCCTCTACATCATCCACTCACTTATATTAATAAATCCACTTTTTTCAAAATGTGTTTCTCTATCTTGTTTATTATTTCGAGGCTTGCATTCATTCAATAAAGTGATGGAAAAGCACATTGAGTTAGTAGTAAACATAGATAACTATGTCGGTAGAATAACAATACATCATTTAATATGGAAACCATTTTTCAGTCTTTTCATCCCTAAGGAATATTGACTCTCTTTTGTATCTAGTTAAAAGCCGAGTTGTTTCTGATCTCTGGAGTTTCTTTTTCAAATTATGGACTAAAATTATTTGCCATGCTAATCACCTTTAAATATTTTTTTAAAATTTTTTCAACTTATTTATTCTTGAGAGAGAGACAGAGAGAGAGAGAGAAAGCAAGGGAGGGACAGACAGAGAGGGAAAGAGAATCCCAAGCAGGTTCCACACTGTGATTGCAGAGCCCAATGTGGGGCTTGAACTCATAAACTGTGAGATCATGCCCTGAGCTGAAACCAAGAGTTGTGATGCTTTACCCAACTCTTGGTTTCAGCTCAGGACATGATCTCACAGTTTTCAGGCTTTGAGTCACCCAGATGTCCCAAAATATTTAAATACTAACAGTATTTTTTTTTCTAAAACTTTGCCTTTGTTATTTTTCCCATTATAAATATATATTTGTATATTTATAAATACTTTGTAAAAATAGTCAAGCAATTTTCAATCCACCTCTGTAAGCTACAAAGAAGATGCAAAATAAAAAGTAAAATTGATAAAGACAGACATGCAAGAAAGCAGTATTTTTGTTTTAGTTATACATGACTTGAGCTAAAGAAGTATGTGTGACTCATTAATGAATCTGACATCTGATTTTATACCTAGTCCAAGCTGAATATTTTACTGAAACCTCTAGTGATCTATAATACATGATACACTAATATGTTCAAAATATCTTTATGCAATTAGTATGAAGTTTCAGGTTATAATACTCAGTGTAAAAAGGAGAAACATCTAGTGCCATTGTTACAAGGAGGGCATGGAAGAGAACTGTTTTATTACTTTGCTATATTTTTCCAAGTTTGAGATATTTATGCAAAGTTGTATGAATTACTTTGCCAACAATACAGAACATATTAATCCAGCATTAGCAACTATGCTAGTCATTGAGAAAAATTAAATTCTGATAGTCACTATGATGAAAAAAAAATCTAGTAGTGAGGATGATATTTAAAAATCACAAATGTTCCTAAAATGAAAGAATGGACACAGTGCTATGTATTATAAATGATAGAAAGAGTACACACTTCGTATTAAAATAGAAATATGCTTGTTTTATGACCTTGAAAAAAATTCTGAAACCATCTGAGATACATTTTTTTTGATCTGCAGAAAATGAGTAAATGCCTGACCTATTAAATTATTGTGAGACTTGAATTATATGATGTCATGATCATATCTGAAGTTTCATTCAAATTATTAGGGGGTTCTGTTTATACTTTGTTATTTAATCTCATAACTTCTACATGAGTGAAAACTCATTAAGGCTATTTTATGAAAAGTAAAGAAATAAAATTGCATTTGTACTTTTCCTATGACTGAGATTATGCTGAATACTGAACAAATGCAATATGATCATATTTATCATGGCTCATATCCTATTATAGGAGGAAAGGCATTTAAAAATTTACAAGGTTAATTATTTCATTATGATCGTGCCAGTTATCTGATGGAGAAGTAAAAGTGACATGAAAGCATCTAACAGGAACCTAATCTAGCCTAGTATGTCCAAAAGACTTCATTTCCAACTTGATGTATGAGAGACAAACTGGAGTTAGACCATAACAAGAACGTCTATAGCAGTGATAACAATATATGTATTTTGGGACAGGTATGCGGGCTGAGTTTCTTCCACAATCCAAAATTTGATCAGTTCACTTGGACATTGGTAAGCAATGGGGAGAAAAATCTTAGGATGAGTTTGGAAAGTTAGTAAGAGGCCAGTTCATGTTAAGCTAATATAGGGACATAGACCTCTATTTTAAAGGCAAGAAGAACCCACAGAAAGATCCCCAGTGGAAAAATGGCATGACCAGAATTGGATTGTAGAGTGTTAATTCCTACATGAATTATGGCAACAGGAATATGTTTTGGGTGAGCAGCAGCAGTAACGGTTCTGAGTGCTCAGTCACCATTACCCCAAAGGCAGCAGTGTAGACAACTGTCTCTAGGGGCTTCTTCCCATTTAATGATTTGCTCTGACAAAAAAAAGGAGATAATTTCATACTTTATTTATATCCACTGAAACCACATTTATGTGAAAACGACCAGGCATGTGGCATGTTCAAAGCCTGACACAATTTCAGGTATATGGCTGTGTAAATTCTATATCATCTATAAATTTAACTTTTCCTGTATAATCTCAGCTACGTTTCCTGAAAGAAGACCCTTCAAGCTGATGAACAGCTTCTCTTTTTGTTGAAAACAGTTTTTTCTTCCATACAGCTCCCAAATAATCTCTTAAGCTTTAAAGCTTTGATTAAATTTTATTTTCCAACATGTAGACCATAGGAAATATATCTTATTTTTATTATTTATTCTTTTTATTTATTTATTTATTTATTTATTTATTTATTTATTTAGAGGGAGACGGAGCATGAGCAGAGAAGACACAGAGAGAGGGAGAGCGAGAATCCCAAGGAGGCTCCATGCTGTCAGCACAGAGCCCAGTGTGGCCTCCATCTCATGAACGATGAGATCATGACCTGAGTTGAAATCAAGAGACACTCTACCAACTGAGCCACCCAGACACCCCTGAATCATTTTATTTTTTTTAATAAGTTTTATTTTACAGATTTCTTTTTTCTTTTTTTTTAAATTTACATCCACATTGTTAGCATATAGTGCAACAATGATTTCAGGAGTAGATTCCTCAGTGGCCCTTACCCATTTAGCCCATCCCCTCTCCCACAACCCCTGCAGTAACCCTCTGTTTGTTCTCCATATTTATGAGTCTCTTTTGTTTTGTCCCCCTCCTTGTTTTTATATTATTTTTGTTGCCCTTCCCTTATGTTCATCTGTTTTGTCTCTTAAAGTCCTCATATGAGTGAAGTCATATGATATTTGTCTTTCTCTGACTGACTAATTTCACTCAGCATAATACCCTCCAGTTCCATCCATGTAGTTGCAACTGGCAAGATTTTATTCTTTTTAATTGCTGAGTAATACTCCATTGTGTGTGTGTGTGTGTGTATATATATATATATATATACACACACACCACATCTTCTTTATCCATTCATCCACTGATGGACATTTGGGCTCTTTCCATACTTAGGCTACTGTCGATAGTGCTGCTATAAACAGCATGCCCATGTTTGTAGCATCTTATTTTTAACAGTATATATGCCATACACAAAATATTCCCCAGCATTGCTGACAATATAGAGAGGCTCTCACAGGGTACATTTTCCATATGTATTATTATCTAACTTTTTTTTTATGTTTTAACACAATGCATACCCTTCCTGATTGCATCCATTAAATTTTTTCATAGAGAGACTGTAAGTGTCTTAGAAAGTGGGAGCTAAGTAGATGTTAGCCTAAACAGTTAGTAATGGTTTATTAATTCCTTTGAAAACTTTTTTAATGTGCATCTCTAAGTGTTCAGTAAGATATGATACTTGAGCTGGCATCTGAAAAAATACACATTTTATTGATATATTAACGATGGTTGTTTACCAAGCAGAGAAAAGAGAGTGTAAGAAGACAATGATATAAAAGAAATTCAAGTTAATAAATGTTAATTATCCAAATCTATAAAGAAGCAATGCTATCAGGACTTAACAGTAAACACGGGAAGACTGATTAATATCACAGAATTGCAATTAATTATACTGAAGGGCTGAAAACTCTGAAATAGTTCCTATTTTTCTTTTCTTATCAACCAACCAACTACAAACAGGTATTAATTAACAAGTTGTATTTATACATAGTGGCCTTCCTTTGTCCGGCACATTAATTTCTTTGGGAAACTTCCCAGGCATTTGAATTTTTATTGCTCTAATAAAAGCAATAAAGAACTAAAAGAATTTTTTAAAAAAAATTTGAAATATTAATGGCATTGAATACACTGTTCCTAAGACTGTTCAGACCTACCCAGTTTTATGAATGCAAAGTAAATTGTCTTTCATTGTTTTCTTCTCAAGCATCTATTCAAAGCAAAAAGAATAAATATGAATGGAAAGCAACCCAACTTTGATGACAGTGATATCTGTAATTTCTAACAGCATTCAATGACGATGGAATGCCAAATTCCAAGAAGGGGTCAAAGTATAGAGAGACAATTTAGAGAGCCTGTAGTTACAAATTTCAGACTAATTTCACACAATGCATTTTTTTTTTAAATATGAACTTCAATTCAAGGGGGGAAAACCTAATAGTTGTTAGAGCAACGTAAATAGACTTTTCAGACAAAAGATGGAGCTTCATTGACTCTTGTTTGTCATCACAAAACAGCAAGAGTCAGCTGAGAGAGAACACATACAAACATGCTATTTGCAGAATGCACTGGATCATTTAACTGGTTTAATTTATTGATATAATTGTCATTATTAACATAAATACGTTTATTTCTAATACTATTTTCAGTTATTTATAGCATGCCTTTTTCCATTTATTTTTTATGTTTTTCTCAATTCCTGACAGCTATTCATCTAATTTTCTACATTTGTGTCTCAATTTGTTTATTTAACAGTATCCTTAAAACTTAAGCATACTTTCAAGCCGATATCTATCTACTCAACAATGAATATTAAGAAATAAATATTTTAACTTAAGTTAAATTCATCTTCATTTGCCATATTGTTGCTGCCAAAACAGCCATTTCCAACATCTACATATATTATTCAGTTACTTTTTTAATGATTATCCATTTATTTACCATTTATTTTCTCAATAATTTCTTGTTTCCATTTTAATTTCTTTCTCTTAAATCTATCCTTGCTATTTTTTTCAGGTGAGGAACTGTCAGCAAATATTCTTAGTTCCTCTGTCTTAAATTTTTCCCCCATACTATTGGAGATAGTTGAGCTAGATACAAAACTGATTTTATCTCATGTTTAAAATACACAATTCTATTGGTGTTGGATTTTTTGTTATTAATGAAAAGCTTTTTCACTCTAATATTTTGTCCTTTGTAGGTAATCTTGTTTTTTCTTTTTCTCCTCTTTGGTTACTTTTAAAATCTTGCTATCTCTTTGCCAGTAATGATTTCTATTTTCACTATTTATTTGTATGTGTGATTTTATTTTCATGGATTTTTGTTGCTCTCATTGTTAAGTTTCAACAAGGATATTTATCTATTTAGGAAAATTTTAGTCATTATCTACTTAAATATTATTTCTTCCCATTTTTCTTATTTTTTTTCCTGAATCTCTTAAACAACCTTTATTGGACTTTCTTATTTTATCATCATGCTCTATAATCTCACCATGAAAAGAAATTCTATTTATATCTCCATGGTGTATTCTGAATGATTTCCTCAAATATACTTCCAATGACATTTCAACATGACTAATTAACACTTAGACTACTGGCTGAATAGTATTTTTAAGTTGGTTATGTGGCTATATCTATCTTAGGTTTTACTATTTCATATTGAAGCAAAATATGTTACCTGCTTTAAATGAACTGATGTAAAATGATTATAAAATTTCAAATCTTACCTTTTGTACCTTTGACTCTGTACAGGTTAGAACGATTTCTTTTTGTCTGTATTTTGTGTGTGAAATTAATTTTATATCAGATTGCTTTCTCTTTTTAATTTACTTTGTTACACATTGGTACACAATCAATTCTGAATTAAAATAGATTTAAAACACTTTTATAAAGATATTTTCTTTTCATTTTATTTATTTCTCTTTCTTTATTTTCTCATTCTTTCTTTCTTCCAACTGCTATGTGTAGTTGAGGTTTTAACAACCTTGAACTTGCTGCTGAAATAATTACTCAGCCTGGGATTCTTCATCTTTAGGTTTAGTATATTTTTGGACTACTTGCCAATATGTGATATATATTTTGGTTAATTCTTAACAAGTTTTTAATACATATGTGTGTGTGTGTGTGTGTGTGTGTGTGTGTGTGTGTGTGAAAGAGAGAGAGAGATAATTTTTTACCGTCTATTGAATGTTATGACCAACTATTTTAGCTTTTAAAGACCTATGCTAATTAATCTATTTATTTATTTACTAATCTTCAGTTTCTTTGTCAACTACTACAAAGCTTCCAGAGCCTTGACTTTATACTCTAGTTTTAATCCTGACCATTGAGCTTGCCCAGGGCTAAAGAAAATTCTCCTAACTTCCTATCTATTTCAAATTCCAATAGAATCTAAACCATCACACTACATTGGAACATGGCCTGCTGTTTCTTGATATATTGTCTTCTTCACCAAACCAATTTTGCAATGCATTTAATCATTACGTTAGTAATTGATGTGCTAGTATATTTATATTTTTTACATATTGGTAATGAACATCATTTTGCTCAGACTCTCACTATTCCAAAATTGGAAACACTGCTGTATATTTTTACAATGTAAATATTTTTTAAAAATCTAAAATAACAGTAAATTAAACTTTGCAATACTGTGGGTTAAATTTGCTATACATGATATTACTTTTGTCTTTTACTTTTCTGTTCATAATTTTGAATTGAATTGGAAGTTTCTTTGTTAAAAAGTATTTAATACTTTCTACACAGTCTGGTTTAAAAGCTTATCAGTTTTCAGTTATAGCTGAGTCTATACTTAAAATTTGAATATTATGTTTAAGTGACAAAAAATGAATGATTATTGAATTTTTTATCAGGGTGTAAGAATTTAGTCAAGATTCCAAATATTTATCTTTTTTTGAAAATATTTATTTATTTTTGAGAGACACGAGAGCACGTGCACATGATGGAGGAACAGAGAGAGAGGGACACAGAAGATTAGAAGCCGATATGGGGCTCCAATTCATGACTTGTGAGATCATGATCTGAGCTGAAGTCGGATGCTTAAAACAACTTACCTTAATTATAAATGCTACACTAAATCTTGCATATATGTCTTCTTCTAAAAAATTAGGTTAATTTAGGAAATGTTAAGATGATATTCATAGAAAATTGACACATGTATTTTATTTTATTTTTTTTTTAGTTCTGCAAAACTATTAGTCCAGTTACAGAAAACTCAGAGGGAAATTGTCTATCATAAAAGCCATGACAACCATGGCAAGTTTGTATTTCTTAAATGAAAATTAAAAAATTCTATCTCCATCAATATACTTTCTATCAATCTAGACAGCACGTGCAAAAAAAGTCATGAAAATTCGTGATTCTCCAAGGGCTATCTTAACTGCAGGGATTGTGGGAAGTGTACTGTTTTTTTTTTTTTCTTGAGATTTTCTTGGCATAAAAGATAGTAAAGTCATTTTGTTCTTTTCAACAATATTACTCCATTTCTACTTATAGCACAGCACATTAGCTTGTCAGGAAAAATCATCACCTAGCATATCCAAATATGTTTATAACATTTTTATGGGCTCCTTCTAATGGATGCATGTCATCAAGAAAAACTATTTTGATATCATTTTTATGCAGCACAATGATGTTTCATAGTCTATGTGAGATTTTCCATTTACAAGGGTTAGAGAAATTTACATATAAAGTGGGATAGTCCAAAAAGTGCCACATCATTAAGTTAAAGCATAGCACAACATACCCATTAGTTTAAGATTCTGTTGCATTTCTTTAGTTAAGCAATTTCTGCATGCTATCATATTTCCACAGATAAGCACAGGAAAACAAGGAGCCATAAAACTGATTATTTGAGATACACTGGTTTGTTTTGTAGGGTATTGTTTAGTTTTCATTAATGTTCGTAGGCCTCTTATTGTCTATCTCTAAAAGCCTCTCTATTTTCAGTGCTTTCCTGTCATGTTAGTAATGGGAACAGCACCTTGTCGGAACATATGGCATTCTGGGAAAGATATATTCTTCTCCAATGAGTCATCACCTTGAATGTTCACTAGACAATGTTGTGATCTTTCACTTTACCCAGAATATAAAAATGTTCATATGAGAATTGACCTGGGGATGACACTGGACTCAGTCTTTTTATTGCTTCAGCACAACAGTTAACCTGGATAACAGGGCATCTATGTGTTCCTTTTCCATTATTTACCAAATATTTGCATCTTGAAATGACCACTGTGAATAATTTACTCAAGGATGTCTTTCGTGTCACAGGTCCTTTAAGAGCTCAAGGAAGCATACAAGAAATGCTCATCATGTTTGTATCAAACAATATGAAACCCAAGATTCTCAGTTCGGTCTCCAGAGTCTCACACTCCGTGCTCCTGAGATTAGTCTGATCACTTTTATTCCTCATGCTCTCTCTCAGTGAGCAAGATATTGGGGGAAATGTCATTCTATGTACATGTGCCCTTCAGTTTTCCTGGTTCACTTAAACTATTACCTTCCTAAATTACCGTCATATGTGCTTTAAATTGTTGAATTCCTTTGTCTAATGGTGTCATACAATATTTTCCTGACTATTAATGGGACATATCCTATTTCTTACCCCCTTGTTCAACATTTGTTATTCTCCATCCTCCTTCTCTTCTTTTTTAACTCTTTCCCTTCTTTCCAACCCCATCCCACTGAGACTTTATTTCATACCTAAGATGTCATGGCTGTCCCACGTTTTCTTTACGTATAATTGTTTTTATGCAATTAGATCCTCAGTATGAAAGTCTTCTGTTTAAATGGCTAGATAGTGAGGGTAGGCTCAGATTTGAGATTCCCTGAATAATTTCTTTACTCTATCAATTGTATTAATTTTTAATGTATTCGTTCATATGTAACAGCACAGCTGATTAAGAGTGGCTCAAATTTCAACATGTGGCTTTTTTCTCATGATTTTAGTTGGATACTGCAGCTCTAAACACTGCATCCATTTTTGAGGCAGGGAGAATTGGGGAGAAGAATTGAGAGGGATAAAACACACAATGACACCTGTATCAAGAAAACAAACATATTTCTCAGAAATCTCTAGCAGATGTGGCTTATGCTTTATTCTGCAGGACTATGCCATAAAGTCACTGTGGCTGCAAAGGATGAGATGAGACATTAAAACATGACTCTCTAGAAAATATTCAGTGACTGTTGTTGAAAATGAATTTATAGGCAACCAGTACTAATGGTTATTGGACTGGTACCCTAAGTATATGGATCTTAGAAGGAACATATAAATTTTGTTTAAGTCAGTAAAACGTAAATATTATTATTATTCTCATATCAAATGATCCTAGCCTATGTCTTAACTACGTCTGCCCATTCAGAATATGTGGACAATTTACCATGACATTTCTCATTCTTCTTTTCCTTTTTTTAAAGTTTATTTATTTATTTTGAGAGAGGCAGGTAAGGGCAGAGAGAGAGGAAGAGAGAATCCCAGGCAGGCTTGTCAGCACAGGGCTCAACATGGAGCTTGAACTCATGAACTATGAGATCTGACCTGAACTGAAATCAAGAGTCACACTTAACCAGCTGAGCTACCCAGGTGCCCCTCATTCTTCTGTTTCTTAATCATGCAAATCTATTTTTTAAAATTCCCTACTCATAAATTTAAAGATTGCCAAATTGAAGACAACTAATGAAGGTTTTATACGTGAGTGAATGTAAGAATGAATGGATCAGAGAATAAGTGAGTAAACTAAGGAAATAGTAGGATTCACCTATATTTCCATAGTAGTTTCTATTCGTATAAAATCAATTAAAAGAGTGGAGTCCAGCATTGGAATAGAAACCAATAAAAGCCACCATAGTAGGTGAGTGCTATTTATGGAAAAGCTGAGACTTGCCACTAGACTTCTATGACTATGCTTTATAAGAATAGATAAACAAGTATGAATTTAGTGCCTCTTTTTTCCCATTCTCCTTCTCCTCTTAGCAGTATGTATCTAATTTAATGACTCTCTCAACCTGCTAATATTGTATGTTCACATAATGGATATTCCACTCTGGTGACTAAACAACATTCCTCATCCTTCTAACTCAGTATCTCCTCTTCCTATTATTATTCCTTTTACACAAGAGAAGTCTGAGGGGCAGAACGCTTAAATGACTTGTCCAACGTATCCAGCTAGTAAGTTTTCTAGCTAGAATCCAAAGTAGGCTACCTAGTTCTGAATATCTCTTCTCAATCACTACCTCACTTTTCAACTTTTCTTTTTACCACTATGCCCTGTGAAGCTACAAGTGATGACTATAGGACAAGTATTTCTTTTAAACGGTGGAAAATATTATTTGCATCTAGGAAGGAAGGTATGAGTTCAAGAAACATACTTAGGAGCCATCAACATATAAGTGCCTGGGAAAATCACTGTAACAGAGGAGAATATTGAGAGAATAAACACAGGGAATACACAAGAAATACTAAGGAGAAAATCCTGGACTCTTCCTCCACTAAAGAGTAGGCAGATGCAGAAGAGACAGTGATTGAACTGAGACGGAAGAGAATAGATAAAGAAGAGAGTAGTGCTCTGTATTTCAAAATATGAGTGTTTCAAGCAGAGGTGATTGATATTCAAGAAACAATTATTAAAGCTTAAAAATGCATTTCTTAAAATGGAGAATACTATGAAATCAGGGTAGACAAATATTTATTACCAGAACATAGAAAGAAATAATTATAAAAGAAAAGAAAGCAATAATCATAAAGAAAAGATGGGATTATTAGCACATCACTAAAATGGGTAACTTTTGTTGAACAAAAATTGCATGAAGACAAGGATCAAGGCAGAAAAAGAGAAAGTGTTTGCAATGCAAATACCTGAGTGAGATCTTTTATCTAGAATTTTTTTATGTCCTAACTTAATAAGACACTGAACAAATAACATAATATAAATAAAATGAGTCAATGAGGTTGTCAAATGGCATGCAAAAATAAGAAAAAGTGATTCCAGAGCAGTACTTATTCAGTAAGTACATATCAGATAAAAAGAAGAACAAACATACACACTGGAATTATAATTAAACAGTGGCAATACCACATATTGGACAGAGTATGAAGCCACAGGAACTCTTATAATTTTCTTGATGGAAGTGAAAATTCATACAATGGCTTTGGAAAACTCTTTGACACACTCTGTTAAAACTAAATATATGCCTATTTTATGACCCAGCATTTACACTTGTAGGTAAGTGCTCAAAAATATGAGTGCCAGTGTCCACCAAAAACAAATGTGAAACTTTTTCATAGTATCTTATTCATAATAGTCAAAAAGCAAAAACAACCCAATTGTCCATTAATGATATAATGTGTCATTAAATTATGATAGATTCATACAGTGCAACACCTTACAAAGACACTAAAACAAAGAAACAAAAAAATGAACTGTTGTTATACAAACAACATTGAAAAAGAAGTAAGCACAAAATAATATATACCCTATATCATTCATAAGAAATTAAAAAATAGTCAAAATGTATTCATAGTGTTAGAACCTACTTTGTTGGGAGACAATTGACTGAGAAAAACTTAAAAGATGCTGGAAATATTGGGGCGTCTGGATGGCTCAGTTGGTTAAACATCTGACTTCAGCTCAAGATCGTGATCTCAAGGTTCATGGATTCAAGACCCTAGTTGGGCTTTATGCTGACAGCTCAGAGCCTAGAGCCTGCTTCAGATTCTGTGTCTCCTTCTCTTTCTGCCCCTTTACTGCTTGTGTTCTGTCTCTGTATCTCAAAAATGAATAAATGTAACAAAAAAATTCAAATATGCGGAGATATCTTGAGATGGGTGATAGTAAAATAGGTGTCTATTAATATAAAAAGTCATCTAGCTATACAATTATATTAAGGCATTTTATTGTCTCTATCTCCCAAACTTTTTAATAAATAGAGCATAGATCATTAGTTATCAGTTTTTCTTCCTTCTAATATATGTATCTAATGGTAAACATTTTATGTTTTTTACAGTAAATCGGGCAAAACCAGCAGCTTGTAACAGACACTTCAGGTTACAATTCCTAATTAAGGCTATTATTCTCTTCAGTGTATTTTAAAACAATATTTAATATATTCCTTGCTAAGACATCTATTTTTCAAATACCATATGTTGTTTAATATAATTAAAAATAGCAGTGACTAGTGAGTTAACAGTTAAAACCTAGGGGGGGAAAGTGGTTTGAAAACATGCCTACTTTGCAATCATTTTAAATATAAATGCCAGTATTTGATTTTAACTTTAAAACATTGTAGTGCATATATTTGAATAAGGTGGATACTTTTTACCTCATGGCAATTTCAATTGCTTTTGAATGTATCCGTAATTTAAATATTTGAAGAAAAGTACACGTTTCATTTTCTACTCAGCAAACCTCTAAAATCCACAATATGATCTAACACTGTGATGTCAATATTTCACAGATAGAGCATACAGTCCCAAAAATACAAGTAAAACTGTGGCATTATATAAAAATAAATGATCAACAATTTAAAATATGTTAGGACATGTAGAGATGGGACTGTCCAAAAACCTACATAATACACCCAACTCAAAAATTGTTTAACATGTTCTATTTGGTATAACTACTTAAAGAAGATGTTTATATTGTAGATGATACACAATCATAAGCAAGAGTAAAAACAGGCCTGAGATAACCACACACTCTAAAAATTTATTTTTCTGAACAAATAAAAACATAGTATCTTTATTTAGTTTTATACCTAACAATCTTTCCATGTGTTTAGTCCGGTGCAGAGCATAAAAATGGTGTGGGTGAACAAATATATGGGTAATAGCAAACACTTAAGTAGGGTTATCAATAATAGGATATTTGAATGTGGGTGAGTAGTTAATAGCAAACACTTAAGTAACTTGGATCATTGTTTTAGGATTATCAATAATAGGATATTTGAATGTGGGTGAGTAGTTAAAAGATTAAAGATAAAATAGACTTTATTAGAAAATGACTAAATCAAACAATCACTCATCTGCAAAGCTAAAAATAGTGGTTCAATTAAACCGGCAGAATTTTAACTTAAACAGCAAGATGTATTAAATTAAGAAATGATTTTCAGGGCACCTGGGGGATTTAGTTGGTTAAGCATCTGACTTAGGCTCAGGTCATGATCTCACGGTTCATGGGTTCGACTTCCGCATTGGACTCTGTGCTGCCAGCTCAGAGTCTGGAGCCTGCTTTGGATCCTGTGTCTCCCTCTTTCTCTGTTCCTCCCTCGCTGTCTCTCTCTCTCTCAAAAAAGAAACTATTTTCAAAATTGGACATGGAATATAAAACAAAATAGTTATTTCTGGGTAGTGTAATTATGGGGAATTTTAATTTTTCTTGTTTTTAATATATACTTTCCAGTTGTTTACATGGAACATAAATGCCTCCAAGACCAAAGAGCATCATGACCATGTGGACAATAACCATTGCAAAAACAATGGCAGCACAAAAATATCTGTCCCAATGGGCATCCTAAAGACTCTTTCAAATATATAGAATTTAGTAGTAAAATATAACCTAATAGGAACAGAGATTATAAAGCAGTGAGAAGCAGAAGGTCTGTAGGTGGATGCTGTCATTGTGAGGTCTCTGTAGCGCTTTCTGTGCTGCGTTACCACCAGTGCTCAGTGACGTCAGTGCCAGCAGCAAGCAGGTTAGAAGCACCTGTAGGCCTGTATCACACACTTATTATTCAGTACTGAATGTTTTTTAAGCATTAAGATATTGAGATGTGGGTGATGCTAGAGAGCAAGAATATCCTGTCCCTTTCAAGCTCCTTCTAGCAGCTGGACTAAGAATCAAACTGACATGGGACAGGTTAACAGGGGAAAATACACATTTAATTTCTTACTTACCAAACGGAATCCATATGAACAGGGAACTGCCCAGACAGGAAAATGAGGTACATACATCATTTCGAACTAAGAAGAAGGGGGTAGAGACCTGGGACTTCAAAGGGAAGGAATGCAATTCACAGGAAGATGAAAAAACTGATAAACAAATATTTTCTGGGTCACTCAGGAACAATGGGGTGGAGAGGACTCTGCCATATAGGCCTTACTACGATCTGCCCTGTCTGCTACACCTAGCTCAGAGTATAATGTAGTTCTGCGTGGTGATAGCTGTCTTCCTGGAGCAGGTATTCTATTGAAATCCTTTGTAGCCAGTCGTGAGGAAAGTAGAGAGCTTTTCCTGAATCTGTTGGTGTTTGATTGCTTTTTAACTCAAAATAATCTTGACGCCAGGGGGCCTATTTTGGGGTGACCTGCTGTTGGCCCCTCCAGTGACTTGTTACCTTATCTTCTAGGGAGAATTTAGTGTTCTTATGCGCTGAAAACATAAAAGAGATTTGTACCAGGGTATTTTATTCTCTAAAAGAGATTCAAATGGGAATTGTAGAATTTATTAAATCAAATTAACAGTTCGATATGTCATTTTAAAAGCAGGCTAGGGGCGCCTGGGTGGCTCAGTCGGTTGAGGGTCCGACTTCAACTCAGGTCATAATCTCACAGTCTGTGAGTTTGGGCCCCACTTCTGGCTCTGTGCTGACAACTCAGAGCCTGGAGCCTGTTTCGGATTCTGTCTCCCTCTCTCCCTGTCCCTCCCCTGCTCACATTCTGTCTCTCTCTCTCGAAAATAAATAAATATTAAAAATTAAAAAAAAATAAAAGCAGGTTAGACCCAGCAGAAGACGTCATTGCATTGGATGTGCAGAAATAAAGGGAAATGAGAATGGATAGTACAGAAAAAAAAAAATAAATAAAGGTGTGTGTGTGTGCGTGTGTGTGTTTGTGTGTGGTGGTTGTAAGAAACATAAAGAAGCAGGAAAAAAGTGTCTAAAATACATATAATTTAAGTGAAAATACTTGAAGAATCACTAGCTAAACATTTTCTGAAACTCATGATAGACATTAACCCACAGACTGCTGTAGCACAATAAACCCCTGTGAGAATTTATTAAAAGAAAATCATACTTAAGGCATCATAATAAAGCTACTGAAATCCAAATACATGAAAAGAAAATACTGTGCATAAAAAACACTTATTTTTTAGTTGGGACACAGAAAATGTGAGAATAGGAAGATATAAAACATATTGTGCAAATAACAGTCAAAATAAAGCTTTGTATATGTACTACTGTTTGACTAAGTAGGCTTTAGGTTAAGAAAAATATTAGTGTTACAGGGGGCTGGAGTGTATTTATATTTAATTTTGTAATATAAAGAATCTACCACAATGCCAAAATTATGCAAAATGCTCAGTATTTTGTGTATCTATGCCTGAGCATTGTACATAGACTAAAGCAAAAATTGTCTAGCTTTATGAACCTGCTCACTTTCTTTATTTTACTGAAAAGTAACCAGTAACATATTTGGGACAGAATTTTCAGTTCTACTGTTAACAGTAATCTAAAGCAATCTGCTGCACCAAGGACACAGGTATACACTTACATATATACTTAAATAGCACTTATAATTACTCCCAACAGCAAAGCTCTAGAAACAAAATGACTAGCAATATAAGTTGGATTAAGAAAATTCTGTAGTTTTAATATAGATGTACAATGGAGAACTATAAAGCAATATAAAAGACTATGGTAGATGTATATATAGTAATGTTAAAAATGAAAATGTGTATTAGATAAATTAGGCACAGTTGTAGAGAAATATTCAGTGTATAGCCTTGCATATCTTAAATACATTTGCAATTTTGTATGTATGGGTCTGACTCTATATATAATGTGTACATGCATATGGAAATGTATGTAAAATGTTGCAGTTATATAACTGAGCAGTTGGATTGCTTGGGAATGGTAAAGAAAGAATATTTTTTCTCCTTTATTCCTTTTGCATCTTTGTGTAATTTTGGTTTGCTGTGTGTGTGTGTGTGTGTGTGTGTGTGTGTGTTTCAAAGAGCATCTTTACTTTCATAGAAAATTAAAAATGTGTTCATTTTTTATAAGATTACCAATGTGTGCATACATACACACAGTGAAACAGTGTTCACAACAGTTGCAGTACCAGGATTAGTATAATTTTAGAATTACAATGAATTGGTTTATCCATTTTGGATAGAATACTACACGAAGCATATGTTACTATTTCCTAGAGCATTATGAAATTAGGACTGCACTTTGCCAAAATATGCCAGATGGCCATGATATATGCCAGTTGCTCATAGTGACTACTGTGCCACATTTCAAGCTTGGAGTAAGGCTGAAATATGGTACAAAATATCACCAATTCCCGAGAGCAGATTGTTAGAAGACACGGCCGATGTGATCCAAGCATCTCCACCACCCACATTTCCCTGGTTGTTTAAAATAATAATAAAATAATAAAGCAATTCTATTGTTTACAAGGCATAAGAATCATTTAACATGCCTTCTATAGCCTCAATGGAGGGTACAGAATTGTCTCTTAGATGACATTTTATTCGTAACACTTTGTGGGTGCTTATGAAATTTAAAGTGATCTTCCATAAGAAAGCTTACTTATGTGATCTATTTGGATTCTAGTTCTCATCCTTAGAAGAATCATCCCAACTTAAATTTAAAAATTAATGTAAAATCATTTTATTTTATTTTTTTAACGTTTTATTTATTTTTGAGACAGAGAGAGACAGAGCATGAACGGGGGAGGGGCAGAGAGAGAGGGAGACACAGAATCGGAAGCAGGCTCCAGGCTCTGAGCCATCAGCCCAGAGCCCGACGCGGGGCTCGAACTCACGGACCGCGAGATCGTGACCTGAGCTGAAGTCGGACGCTCAGCCGACTGAGCCACCCAGGCGCCCCTGTAAAATCATTTTAAATGCTCTACTTCCTACTTCCATATGAAATAAACAAATCGTTTACATATAAAAATTTAAAAGCTATTTAATGAATAAAGTGCACAAAAATGTAGGAGAAATAATTTTTCCTAATGCCCCCCACCCCCGCCCCACCTCTTCTTAGATATCTAGTCCAAGAGATACTTGTAAGACCTTCTCCCCCAAGATGCTCCTGATTCAGGACATCATTCTTGCTGACCTACACCTTCAACTGTACGTTTTCCATGGTAAATCATAGGGATACAAAAATTGCACAGCATTGGGGCCCCTGAGTGGCTCAGTAGGTTGAGCATCTGACTTTAGCTCAGGTCAGGATCTCGCATGATCTGTCAGTCAGTACAAAGCCTGCCTGGCATCCTCTGTCCTCTTCTCTCTCTGCCCCTCCCCTACTTGATCTCTCTGTCTCCCAAAAATAAACAAACACTAACCAAATTAAAAAAAAAAAAAAAAAAAAAAACCTGCAAAGCATCAACTGAAAAAAAAATCCAGGCTGGCACAACACTTCTCTGAATCTTACCACTCTCACTCATTTTATATCCAGGCTTCTTTTTCTTCTCAGACTCTACTTTCGCATCCCAAACCTCAAGATTATACCAATGAAGTTTTTCTCTCACGTTCCTTAGGCTTGTGTATTATTGGTACGAAGGTTTATCTCTTTTAGATTTTTGATCGTGAAAATTTTGAGTTTACTTAACATTGCTTGGTTACTTTTGCTGGCTTTATATATATTCAAACAGTATATTTTTTATAGCCAAGTCTCTTGCAAACTGTCAAATGATATTTTTAAAAATAAAATATAGTTTTTAAATAATTAAATAGTTACTATTTTACTTTTCCATTTTCCTAAGTGAAGTACTAATAAAAATTTAAGGAATTTTCCATAAACTGAAATATATGGCTTAAATTATTTCATATTAGGTAGAATATTAATATCGGGACTCCATGGATGTGTCATTAGGTTCATAAGACATTTATCATCAAGGCTTTAGGAAATCTTTGATTTTCTTTTCTTTTCTCTCTCTCTCTCTCTCTCTCACTCTCTCTCTTTCAATCTCATTTTTGGTCATGGGCTGGGTGGTAGCTTATGGTCATCGGCCTTTATTTTATATTTAAAAATTGTATCTTTAAATACATTCTATTAACACTTGATAAAATATATGTCAGTGTCTCTTTAGGTTTCTTTTTCTTTTTTTTTATTTTACCAGTTTCATTGGGAAATGATTTATATCACTCTATAAGTTAAAGTTCCATACAGGATATAAATATATATATGCATATATATGTATATATGTGTATATGTACATATGTACATATATGTATATATGTAAATTGTGAAATGATTACCTCAGTTTATTTCTCTTAAATGATATTTAGCTAATCTTAAGGACACTTTATTCATGTTTTTGTATTACAAAATCTCATATAAAATTGATAACTTTAATATTTATACTTCACTAATTTAACACAATTTTATTATGCCCATATTTTGCTAACAATACATAACCAATTCATAAAGTATTGTTTAATAACTTCTAACTTTTGTTCTTCTGTTTTGAAAGTATTCTTCATCACTAGCTAAATTTTTATAAATAGAGAAATAGAGAAAAGAGCCTCACCATACAGACAACCAGATCCTTTTCTATCCTATGATAGATGGTTAAATTTTTATTTTAATGTCAATATCAGCTTTTGACATGATAACACACTATCATAAAAGAATCATGTTTTTAAAATAATTTTTGAAACGTTATTTGTAAATACTTTTAAAGCATATCAATTGATTTCAACGTTTTTCTATTTTTTTCACTTAACTTTAGGGGTTTTTGTCCAAGAGTTTTATTTTATAACTGTAATATCCTGAAGTTAGATTAATTGGTAAATGTAGATATATGCCTTTAAAATATTTCCAGGGGCGCCTGGGTGGCTCAGTCGGTTGAGCGTCCGACTTCGACCCAGGTCGTGATCTCATGGTCTGTGGGTTCGAGCCGCATCAGGTTCTGTGCTGACAGCTGGGAGCCTGAAGCCTGCTTCAGATTCTGTGTCTCCCTCTCTCTCTCTCTGCCCCTGCCCGCTTGTGCTCTGTCTCTGTCTCTCTAAAACAGACAAACATTAATTTTTTTTAATATTTCCAAATTGCTATACAAAGAAATAAAATTATATTACTTAAATTATTTTAAAAATAATTTATAAATATTATAAATATTAAAAATATAAAAGTAGCCATAGGAAAATATACAACTCATTAGAATAAAATATAAAATACTGTGTATGTAACTAAAAGTAATACTTAAAGTACCAGTTAAGTATCAAAAATCCGTATTTCAAACCTCACTTCTCCATTTACCAGGTTGTGGGCAGGTTGCTTATTATTCTTTATGCTTTCTTTCTTATATGAAATATGAAAACTAACTTTATATTAATCAAAGTATTAACTTAAGAAGTAATAACTTATTAATAAAAATTCTAATTATAGCAATGGCATGTATTTTGTTCTGAAATTGTTTTATTTTCAATGAAAATTTGCTAAATGTCATTTAAGTACAAGGTGTAATTTTTCAAGTTATAATTTGAAAAATAACAATTTCTAAAATTTAGTCTTGAGACTTTGCTTGAAAATGCAAACTTCAGAAAGATTCACTCACAGAATGTATAACTCTTCTGAATCCATAACACTGAAAATGGAATTTGTAAAACTATTTTATTTTATTGGTTGGGTTCATTGAATTGTGGATGAATTTTGGCTAATGGCATGTGGATTTCAGCAAAAATTTCAACTCTGTCCATGCAAGCTGAGTAACCAACAGACCCTAAATTCAGAATAGTTTACCAGTGCCCTCTGCAAACCTTGAGGTCTGTCCTCAAGGCACCACTGAACCAAAGATGAATAAGAGCTATAAGCACATGTGTAGATAGATACAAAAGTAAGACAGTCCACAAAGCTTGTGAAAGTGTGTGAAGGTTTCATGAAGGAAGTGAAGTCTGAGCTCATTCTGGGAACAACTGCTGTCTCACAGTAAAGAGTGAGTATATGAGAAGTAGCATTATGAAAGGCATGGAAAGAAACATGAAATCACAAGTCAACTTGTGTTTGGGGATACAAAGATGAGTACAAGAAACAATGCATAACGACCCCACAGAGATATTAAGAGGCAGGAATCAGGAAAAGACTTCCTAGTCGTACAAAGGAGATTATATAAAATATTGAATTTTAAAAGAAAGCTCTTAGATTTTAAAATAGAACATGCTTGGGGCGCCTGGGTGGCTCAGTCATTTAAGCGTCTGACTTTGGCTCAGGTCATGATATCAAAGTTTGGGAGTTTGAGCCCCACGTTGGGCTCTGTGCTGACAGCTCAGAGCCTGGAGCCTGCTTCGGATTCTATGCCTCCTCCTCTCTCTGCCCCTCCCCTGCTCATGCTCTGTCTCTCAATAATAAATAAACGTTAAAAAATTTGTTTAAAATAAAATAAAATAAAATAAAATAAAATAAAATAAAATAGATTCTTTTTTTTTCTTAACAAAGCTTTGGAACAGCAGCTTAGGTAATTAATTTATATTGAATGTGATTGAGATTGGGACACTTTATTAGTATTTCAGGTAGCCAAATCATGAGGGCCAAAATTTTTGGTAATGTTTAATGTAAAGAGAAAAAATGTCTTTACATTTTTTCTGATGGGAATCAGCATTATGAGTTCTTTTGTAAAAGAAGGTAATTAGGGGGGAAACTGGGTGACTCAGTGGGTAAGTGTTGAACTTCTGCTCAAGTCATGATCTCCTGGTTAGTGAGTTCCAGCCCCTAGTTGGGCTCTGCGTTGACAGCTCAGAGCCTGAAGCCTGCTTCAGATTCTGTGTCTCCCTCTCTCTCTGTTCCTTCCATTGTTTCAATTCTCTCTCTCTCTGTCTTGAAAAATGACTAACATAAAAAAAAAAAAAAAGAAAAAGAAGAAGGTAATTAGAATCTAGAATGTAGTCACACACAACTACCCAAATTCTTGCTTTAATGATTGGTTGAACTGAATTAATCTAAATTAAAGAATGGAGAGAGAGAGAATAGGATTTAAAAGAAGCAGATGAGCTGACATTTGATCCCTGTGTATCAATGTATCTTTACAAGACACTAGTGGAGAAACAGATGACTCTGAAGCTCCTAGAGAAAGAGGTCAGCTACTGAATTAGTGAACAATCAATACATAAGCATAGTAGAAATTGTAAGACAAGATAAAACTGCAGAAGATAAATGGGTACAATGAGAAGTGTGCTAAACGCTTTTGAGAAAATACAGGATTATTTACACATTAAAACTGCTTAATTGCAATTCAAAATCCATCATAATTAATTCAGATCTACAGGGAAGTTGAGTATTTGTGTGATTCCACATTAAGATTTTAATTATTTTAAGGCATCCAATACAATGCTATTAATGAAATGTTTAACAATAGAAATTTCAGTAATGTGAGGCAGCCAGTAGAGGGGGTCACATTTCAGTGTAAACCAGAGACCTCTGGCTTTATATAAATATTCACATTTGATCAACTTTTCCAGAAATAAGACTATGTAATGCAGTTGTTTGTTTTTTTTGTTTTGTTTTGTTTTGTTTATTTTTGAGAGAGACAGGGGCTGGAGAGGGAGGATGACTGGGGGAGGGGCAGAGAGAGTCAAACACAGAATCTGAAGCAGGCTCCAGGCTCTGAGCTATTAACACAGAGCCTGACAGGGAGCTCCAACTCACAAACAAGGAGATCATGACCTAAGTTGAAGTTGAACCCTTAACCTACAGAGCCACCCAGGCCCCCAGAGGTAATTCAGTTTTCACTAAAACTTAACTCATTCCTACAATGCCCTTGGCGTTACTAAACATTTGGAATCTTTTTTTTTTCTTTTTTTAAAGAAAAGGCAATTTTTGAGCCAAGAAAATATTCAAATTAGAAAAAAAATCATTTAACTGTTTGATATAGAAGACTTGCAGAGTAAATGCAATTCTTAAGAACATAAAAAAATCACTCCATTTTGTAACAATCAACTTGTTCTCTGTCCCTTGAATATATTCAGTGTGAGACATCGCATGGTGTCAGTGTTTCCGAGCAGATCCCAGCAGACTGTGAGAAACACGGGAACTCTTGTCAATCTCTTCATAATAAATATTTCAAAGTCGGTATAATGTAGAATTAATGTTTTTGGCCTAAAAGGTATACATTCATCTCCCAGATCAAAAGAGAGACACATCTATTTAACCGGAAGTTCAGAGAGTTCTTAATCCAGCAAATCCCGAGCATCTGACCTGTTCTCTCTGTTTGGAATCACACTGGAGAATCCCGTGGCATGAAAATTGGCCCAAGCCCTAAATAAACACTCTTATTCTACAATATTGCATTTTTCCTTTTGGAAGAATTTTACAGAACCGGCAAAATTAAGCAAAAGAAAAAAAGTAAAAATAAAAGTAAAGTCCCTCTTAAATCTAAGTTTCTTCTCTATTACAATCTCCTTTCGTTGGCGAAGAGTTTCACATAATAAAATATTTTAAGGAAAATAGAAACATCGACATATAGTAAATTAATGTTTTTGAGACATTAAAACAAATAAAGGTACTTGGTATATGTTCTAAAATATCTGCTATATCCAAGAGGGGGGAATTAAAGATACTAGAGTCTATCAAAAATAGAGATTTCATCATTGTGGCTTTCATGTACTCTGATCTGGCTTAGGGCAGCGAGAGATTCCTCTAAGACCAAGCTGAAATCTGTCTCCTGTAACATTTACCCTATATCCTTATTCTACTTTTTAAGCTACTTCGTGTTATCCATTCAAATACTTTATTTGTCCTGAATAAAAATGAGCCTATTTCTTTTTAAGCACAGAATGACTTAGTACATTTTCTCAAGCTTAGTTAAAGAAATGGTATTATAATGCTCAGACTCATGTATCATTTGCAAATAAGTAAAATGACATCATTTACTTCTTGGCCACAAACTGCATATCTGTTTTTCCTTCAACAATATGAATTCCTGTGCAATCTGGAGTAAGGGCTGTGCCCAAGTAGAGTGGACATGGTTTCCTCTTGGAGCAAGAACAACAACAAAAAGTCATTTTGGCTTGCTTTACTACTTTTGTGTGAAAGTGAGTGTTTGCTTCTTTCAGAATGATGGTGGATTTTCAGAATGGGAAACTGGAAATAATTAAAACTGGATTTCATTTTTGTTTGCTTTTAATGTTTACCATACATTGAAAAAATCCTTCTCAAGTACCAAGATTCTAATATATGTATATAAAGATATTTGTTAATATTGTTATTACCTAACTATTTAAAAATCATATTTTTATAGCTTTTGTTACAAAAGAGGAAAAGAGAAATTTACATAAGGAGCCATAAGATCTGAGAGTCCTTATTATCTTCTAATTTATTTTAATAAATATATTTAAAATACTGAATAGAAATAATTTAGCTCTATCAAAAAAGAGTTTGTGATCTCATAAGATACACACACACACACACACACACACACACACACACTTGAAAAAATGTCCTCCTTCCCTATATACTTACATACAATAAAATGTACATTTTTCCTTTACAGAGCTTTTTATGGGTGAAAAGTTAAAAATGTATGTTATGTACTTTATAACCTACCTTCTTCCCCAACTTAATATTTGGAGAGTCATTTACGTTATCATGAATTACAGTAGTCTATGCAATTCTTATTCTGTGTATTATTCAATTGTAAGAGGACCACTCTGATTATACCTGCTATAAGCATTCAATTACAAGTATTTTGTAAGACTATGTTTTTATTTCTCTGGGGTAAATACCTAAATGTGTACTTGCTGGGACACATGTTAACTGAATGTTTAATATATAAATAACAGAATTCTAGTTAGTCCACATTCTCAGAAATATGTTATCCTCATTCTTTTTCAATTTTATCCACTCAAGTGGGTAAATTTGTATCTTTGTTGCTTTTAATTGCATTTCCCTAATGATTTTGAAGATATTTTCATGGATTTGTTGGCCATTGGTCGTGTGTGTGTGTGTGTGTGTGTGTGTGTGTGTGTGTGTGAGCAAGTGTGTGTCTGGTAGCAAGAGGACTATTGCTGACACTTGATCTGCAGGAATGTTCTTTCATGTGTTTCATTCCTTGGTCGCAGGTTGTTACCTCACACCCCTGCGTTGATCAATACTCAGCTCAACATTCATGTGCCCCTCTGTAGACCTCCCTCGTTCTCTTTGTGTGCAGGCCTTTTCCTCTGAGCACTCCACCCTATACAATCTCACTGCCTTCATCTCCTTAGTCTCCCAGCTTTGTTTCAAGTTATAGACTCCATAGTGTCTGCCTGGGGTCACCATCCCCAAGCCAGGATCTAGAGACTCTCCACGCAGGAATTTTGGGCAACTGAGGTGCTAACATGTGTTGTTTGTTTCTAGTCTTTCGGGACGTCCGATGTACTGTTTTGTGTCCTAAAAATTATTGTTCCATTTATTTCATTTGTTTTGTGGGTTGCTACATGTGGGTGAGTAAATCTGGTCATTATTACTTCATCTTGGCCAAGAATGGAAGTGTCTGAATTTTAATTTTATTTAATTTTAATTAATTTGTACTTAAATTCATATAGCCCTATGACTAATGTCAACAGAACTTCACATACAGCAAAGTTCTAGATGCTTTGAGAGTACTGTATAGTTCACTCAGTTTGACCACACAGCACATTTTATCTTCCTCCTGGAAAGTCCTAGAGAGGAAGTCCTGCAGTAAAGGAGACGGCTCAAATCAGCACTCACCATACTTTCTTTCACTCTAGAAACATTTCATTGTGTGATAGCTATTAACATCCTGTGGATGCTGTGTTCTGCTGAACAGTTTTGGGAGATGTTGCTTAGAGAAATTTTATATTTATATCTTTCTATATAGAGAAACTTGATATTAACACACTTTCCTTCAGTGTGAAGAAAGGATTTTGCCCCAGTGTATTAAAAACAGAGTTCCTCATTTTACTTATTTTGTGTAATCGGGATTTCTTTGGAATCCTTCTCACTGCAGGAGTAGCTTTCCTGAGGGAATTAAAACTGATAAAGACTCCCTATTTTGGAAGCCTTGAGATCCATGTTGCACATCTTCTGCACTTTATATGTTATTTGATGAAAAAGTGAATAAATATGTCATTTTCTCATTAAAAATAGTTCCTAAATATGTCCACTGAAGGATTCAAAATGTTGCCTAACCTAGAATCAATGGGCTACCCTGGTATTCATACTGTAGTATTCAAACTATAATTTTCACTAAAAGGAACCAGGATAAACTGAAGATAAAATAATTACAGATCAGAGAAAGCAATTTAGTACATAAGCATGGGATATCTTGTTATGCAATACTGTTCTTCCCTTACTCACATCTATGTACAACTCATACTTCATTGTAAATTGTGATTTCAAAGTAGTAAAGAAAAATAATTACTGAAGAAAAAAATAACTGGCCATCCCATTAGCAGTGCTGAGTTGTGACCAACAGCCTTCAATTGTGTATCTTTTGTTGTTTCATATTAGCTATTTTAGTCTTCAGAGCATTAGCAGGCTGCACTCTACTCTTTAATTACCTTAATTTTACCTGCAACTGTGCCACCATACTTCTTCCCAAACCCTAAATTTCTACCTTGATGTTGGTTTGAGAAATAAAGAAAAATCCTCAGGCATATGTATAAAAGTGGAATATTTTTATGCTAACATCATTAGCTCAAAGGAGAACATGCAATGTCAACACGTAAGAACAAAAAAATATTTTTTCCTAGTAACAAAGTTTATTGAAACAGAAATAAAAGGGGGTGCCTGGGTGGCTCAGTCGGTTAAGCGCCCGACTTCGGCTCACGGCATGATCTCATGGTTCGCGAGTGCGAGCCCGACATAGGGCTCTGTGCTGACAGTTTGGAGCCTGGAACCTGCTTTGGATTCTGTGTCTCCCTCTCTCTCTGTCCCTCCCCCACTTGAGCGCCCTCTCTCATTCTCTCTCTCTCTCTCTCAAAAATAAATAAAACTTAAAAAATTATTTTAAAAGAAGTAAAATGGGTTATGCAAACCTATTTATATATCTAATCACTATAAAGGACATTTTCCAAGTAGCATAGGAATTGGACTAAGGACTAGGAAAAAAAAAAACTCACAAAAACTATTGTCTTGATAAGATCATTTCATAAACATTTAAATGATTTAGAAAGACTAATGTTTTAAACATTTGTAAAAGCTTTAGTCTAAGATACAGTGGTTACTAATTAAGATAAATTCTAATACTAGTAATATGCACCATAACAACAATAATGAACTTCCACATGATAGGTGTCAGGCAGTAAATTAAGCACTTATTATGAACTGCCTAATGTCTTAAATAAGTATATCCACGTAAGGATGTCCATTTTAGAGATAAAGAATTGGAAGCAAAGACAGCCAGGCAATTTGATTCAACTAGCTCAAGTCATAAAGTGCAGAATGACTATTCCCTGTTTGCTGGGTTCATCTTGTGCTTTCCTATTATGTGCTTTATTTTCATCATACAAAAATAGAGATAATTTTTTTTAAATAACCATGGATTATAAACCAATTTAAATTACATTTTCTCATGCCTTTCTCCACTTCATTGTCTGAAACACCCTCATTAACTGATACAATTTCACTACTCTCATCATTATGGTAATTAAAAAAATAACAAGTCAAGATAATATTCTCCATTGTGCACAGAAAGTTTCAGTACAGAAATTCCCAAAATTTCTCCTTATGCCACTTCTCTCCTTTATGGAAGACTTATATTAGTACCTGCTTTCACTAAAGGAAATAAATCTGAATAGGAGTTTTGCTTTAAAAAAAAAAGTGGTTGCCATACAAATGAGGATCTTTCCCAAAAACAAACTTTCAGAAAAAGTGGAGATATTATTTGCCTTAGGTCACTTAGCCTTGGCCACCTTTATCTTACTAAAGGTTTCAAAGAAAAACACTACTTTCAGTTAAAAAGGGAAACTATTGTTTTGTTTTGTTGTTGTTTTATTGTTGTTTTTGTTTTCATTTACTTTGGTGCTGTATATATCCACATGCTGTACAAAACTTAAAAAAGCAAAAACCAAAAACAGACAGACATGGAAATATTTAAATAATATTATCAGTGATCATTATTCCATTAATGTGATAGTTTTAGTAACGCTTACTTATGCATAAATTACGTTCATTTCTTTTTAACAGCTTACCATCTACAAATTTATTTTGCCTCATTCATTCTTCTTTGTTTTCCATGAATTTTAATTACTTATTACATATATGTCTATAATTATCATTACATTGTCTTATTGTTAGGATCAGCAGATAAAGTCAAACTAAATAAAATAAAACTAAAAGCTTCAATAAATAAACTATGCAAGGAAAAAATGACTTTTAAAAAGTAAAAATCATGTGTAAATAGTAAAATAATTATTAACTTTCAGAAGCAGCCATTACATGCCTTTGCAGATCACAGATTTGATTTCTAAAATAATTATTTAAATCTTCAATTATATACCATCCTAACATTTCAGATAAGATTAATAAGGGTAATAGGATGCATAGATTTTTCTCTGCATATTACAGGAGAAGACTTAAAAAGAACAAAAAAGAATGAAGGAAGGAAGGAAGGGAGGAAGGAAGGAAGGGAAGATGGAAGGGGGAAAAGGGAAAAAGAGAAGGATCAAAAGGAGGAAGACAAGAGAAAGCGAAGGGACAGAAGCAGAGAAGACAGGGAAAGAAAATATTGGGAAAAATAAAGAGGAATAGAAAAAAAGTGAAGACAGAGGGTCTTACATGAGTGAATCAGACATATTTTTAAATATAAGAAATATGTGGAAGGAAAAATGGCAAAATTAACATAAACTACATTAAAGGTTTTAGATGAGAATGGATACAGATTGCCATTTATTTTATTTTTCATTTTTTTGATTTATTTTGTCATGTTGCATTAAAAAATATCTGCCCAGCTTTTGTTGATTACTCTTTAATTGAATATTGTTTCCTTTGGGTTATCTTGCATCATGCATATATTTGATAGTCTGGAGATTTCCATATAAGATTTATAGAAAACTAATATTTTTAGGGGTGCCTGGGTGACTCAGTTGGTTAGGCAACCAACTTTGGCTCAGGTCATGATGTCAGTTTGTGGGTTCGAGCTCCATGTCAGGCTCTGTGCTGACAGCTCAGAGCCTGGAGCCTGCTTCAGATTCTGTGTCTCCCCCTCTCTCTACCCCTCCCCTGCTCACACTCTGTGTCTCTCTGCCTCCCAATAATAAATAAACGTTAAAAAAATTTTAAAAAAGAAAACTAATATTTCTAAACCATTATGTATAAATGTATACATACATTTATGTATAAATCTTTTTGATATTTAATAATATTTTATTGCATTTGTCCCATTTACTTGTTATAGACAAATAATGTTGAAATTTTTTATGCAACTGCATTCTCTGAGTTTCTTTTATTTTTGTAATAATTTATAGTTCTATATTATAGTGTTAGCTAATCTTGTGCATACATAATCTTCACTGGTATATTTCTGTGATTTTATCCTAGTACTTTAATTTATATAAAATTTCTCATGTAATATTTAATAGGTATGCTCCTCAATTTTATTTGACATAATATTAATATTTATTTTGCCCTTTTTTTTGCTTCATGTTTTCCTTGTCCACTCTTGGTTCCCTTTCCTTACACTGCACTTTCAGATTCAAAGTCTTATAGTACAACTTTGATAATTATTAAAGAAATTATGGATAAAATATCTTAAAACTGTATTTCATCATATATAATGCACCACAATGCAAAGACACACTCTTATTTCATCTACCACAAGAAAACAAAACACTGCCAGTGTAACTGGAAGTAAATAATTCTTTATTACTGTATTTTCCTCAAATAACATTGTGTGATGGACAATTACAAGCATGTCTGAGGCATCATTCCTTTTTTTCCTCTCAGTTTTATTGAGGCATAATTAAGAAATAAATTATATATATTTAAGGTTTACAATGTGATGCTTTGATATACGTATACATTGTGAAGTAATTATCACAAACTAATTAACATATCCATTACTTCATATAGTTAATATGTTCATTTTCTTTTTCTTCCTTCCTTCCTTCCTTCTTTCCTTCCTTCCTTCCTTCCTTCCTTCCTTCCTTCCTTCCCTCCCTCCCTCCCTCCCTCCCTCCCTCCCTCCCTTCCTTCCTTCCTTCCTTCCTTCCTTCCTTCCTTCTTTCTTTCTTTCTTTCTTTCCTTCTTGATTGCTTGCTTGCTTTTTCTTTCTTGGTTTCTTGCTTTCTCTCGATGAGAACCCTTAAGATCTACCCTGCCCAGTTAGCAAATTTCAAGTAAAATATTGTGCCAATTTTCACACAGCATTTTTAACTACAGTGACATTATTGTATATTATATCTCCAGATCTTATTAATCTTGCTTAACTGAATCTTGGAAGCCCTTTGAACCTCCTATTCATCTTGCATAACTGACACTGCACTCCTGTTTCCCTACTCTCAGCTTCTGCAACCAGCATTTTAATCTCTGTTTCCAGGAGTTTGACACTTTTAGATTCCACATATAAGTGAGATCATGCGATATTTCTCTTACTGTAACCTACTTCACTTAGCATAATGTTCTCCACTTACCCATCCTCCAGATGACCATAGTATCATCTGTGTTGTTGCAAACAGCAGGACTGCACTCATTTTAAGCCTAAATAATATTCCATTTTATGTATCTACCACATTTTAAAATCTGCCACTAATTCATTGATAGACATTTAGGGTCAAGATATTCCATATCTTTAATATTGTGAATAATGCTGCAAAGAACATGAAGTGGAGATACCTTTTCGAGATACTTATTTTGGTTTTTTTTGGTATATATGCCAGAAGTGTGATTGCTGGATCAAATGAATAGCTCTGTTTTAAATTTTTGAGGAATCTCCATACTGTTTTCCATAATGTCTACACCAATTTACATTCCTACCAACAGTATGAAAGTTTACATTTTCTCCATATCCTTGACAACACTTGTTATTTCTTGCTCCTTTGTTTGTTTTTTTGATAATAGCCATTTTAACAGGTATAAGATGAATTCTAATTTTTGTTTTGATTTATATTCCTTTGATAATTGTTGAGCTCCTTTTTAGGTTCCTGTTGGTCATTGGTCTGTTTTCTTTTATGTCTGTTCAGGTCGTTTGCTCATTTTTTAAATCTGTTATTTGGATTTTGCTATTGAGTTGTATAAATTCCTTATATATTTTGGATATACATTCCTTGCTAGATATATGGTTTGCAAATATTTTCTCCCATTCCATAGGTTGCCTATTCACTTGTTGATTGTTTCTTCTGCAGAGACTATTTAATTTAATACAATACCACTTGTCTATTTTTGCTCTTGATACCTATGCTTTTGGTGTTATATCCAAAAAATTAAGGACTAAATTAATGTCAGGATTCTTTTTCCCATGTTTTTTTTCTAGTAATTTTACTAGTTCAAGTTTTATATTTGTCTTTAATCCATTTTGAGGTGATATTTGTATACGATATAAGAGTTCAACTTCATTCTTCTGCATGTAGATATCCTTTTTTTCCCAAGACCATTCAAAGAGGCTATTCTTTTCCTATTATATGTTCTTTCCAGTTAATTATAAGTGCATGAATTTATTTGTGGCTTCCCTATTCTGTTACATCGGTCTATAGATCTGTTTTAATGTCAGTACCATACTTTTTTGATTGCTGTAACTTTGTAATATAGTTTGAAATTGGGAAGTGTGATGACTCCAGCTTTGTAATTCTTAGTAAAAATTGGTTTGACTCTTCAAATTATTTTGTCGCTCCATGTACATCTTAGGATTGTCTTTTCAATTTTCATTAAAAAAGTCCATTGGGATTTTGATAGAAATTACTTGAATCTATAAATCATTTTGGGTAATATGGACATTTGACAATATTAATCCTTCCGTGAATGCAGGCTGTCTTTTAATTATCTCTCTTTTCCTTAATTTCTTTCATCAATGTTTTATATATTTCAGTGAAGAAGTCTTTCACCTCTATGGTTATTTTCCTTCCTAAATATTTTATTTCATTGTTGTTGCTGTTTTGAATGTGATTGTTTTCTATTTTCAGTCTCAGATTGTTGTTTGCAGGTATATGAATGACTGCTTTTGTATGTGGATTGTTTATCATGCAATTTTACTACAGTTAATAGTTCTAGCAGTTATTTTGTTGAGATTTTAGGGTTTTCTACATATATAATCATGTAATCTGCAAGCAGAGGTAATTTTGCTTCTTCCTTTCCAATTTGAATGACTTCTATTTTTTTTTTCTTGTCCAATTGCTCTGACTAGGACATCCAGTACTAGGTTAAATATAAATGGCAAGAGTGGGCATGGTTGCTTTCTCTTGGCTCTGGGGGGAGAGAAAGCTTTAAGTTTTTCCTCATTGATTATGATGTTAACCATGGACTTTTCATATATAAACTTATTGTGCTAAGGTACATTCTTCTATATCTGATTTGTTGAGACTTTTTTTTGAAATCATGAATGAATGTTGAATTTTGTTAGTGCATTTTCTGCATCTATTCAGATTATCATGGATTTTTCCTTTACTTTCAGTTTGTTAATGTAGCATGTGTGACCCATCAGTTCTTAAAAAGTGTTCCAGTGTTGTTCCAAACATTTTCTCCCCATCTTGACAAACTTTGCTGAACTGTTAAGGCTGGTGGCAATATTATGAAACAAAAATTAAACAAGAATTTACTAGGGGCACCTGGGTGGCTCAGTTGGTTAAGCGACTTCAGCTCAGGTCATGATCTTGTGGTTCGTGAGTTCATGCCTCACATCAGGCTCTGTGCTGACAGCTCAGAGCCTGCAGCCTGCTTCACATTCTGTATGTCCCTCTCTCTCTGTCCCTCCCCTGTTCTCACCCTGTCTCTCTCTCTCTCAAAAATAAATAGACATTAAATTTTTTTAAGAATTTATTTAAATGTAAGTGGAATCATTGATGCACACATTTCACTTGAGGTGAGAAAACAGAAATAGCTGTAAGGTATTTCAGACATATTTAGATAATCTCAACAACAATGTCTCAACCTGGCCATCAGTGATCATTAAATTTGGCCTGGTTTGGGAAATGTTACAATATGAAGAAAAATAAAGGTCTTAAAATTGATAAAATATAGAATATGAAGCACATCATTAAATGACTAACCTCCATGCACACCAATAGTACACATAAAGTTAATGTTTTTTGTGTATGTTAGCGTATATACTGATTGGATCCATGTGGCATTTTATATCATTTTTTTGGCACCCTTCTTTATCCTTCTTTCAAATTGTAAAAAAGGTAATTTTAAATCCACCATGTGAGTTTCTCCATTCTCTCTCTCAAAAAAAAATAATAATAATGTTGTAATTCATGGTGTGGTGTGTTTCCCAGATTCCCCCCAAAAGACATGGGGACCCATTCCTCCAGTGTGTGGGAATGTTGATGGTTGACAATTTTGCTCTAAATCCTTCTTTAGGAACTGTCTTCAGACCCCTTATCAGGGCACCCTGAACCCCATAACAGCACAATGTTTGCTTTATCACAAAATATAAAGCAAGATTTATCTTCTCCCATCCACATTGAATGAATTTTAAAACTGATAATAGCCATGAACAAAATAACTCTCGAAACAGTAGAGCCAGAAATCCATATAAGATACGCAAGCCAAAAGTGGATTCAATTATACCACGGGGGAGACATAAAAATACCCATTTTAGAAATGGCATATACAGAAGAACAGATGTTTTGATAATAGTTATCAAACAGACCTCATGTTTATAGGACACAAAAGTGCTAGCTGCTACTGCATTAAAAAAAAAGACAAAATATGTCATAGCACTTGAATAAAAATAAATACAGACACATTTATTGTCTTTCAACCTGAGAATCTGAATGTTACATGCTGCCTGTTCTAATGGATTACCAATAACTCACATCTAGAATCTGTTGACAGAGCTATTCAGTATTTTCACCCCACATCAAAGAACCATGATAATTTGTAAAACTTAATTACAAGATTTTTTTATTCAAAGTCTGAGGTAATACATAATTAAATAGAAAGTTATCATAGTTACTAAAGCTTATTTTATAAGGAAAATATAAAGAAATGTTAGTAACATAAATCATATCACTTATTTCCTCACTATAATAATTATTTGCCAATAGAATTATTTTCCAGGGAGAATTGACAAGTACATGTGTATTTCAAAGATCAAACTGAAATACTACCTATAATTCTGTACAGGGAAACACAGTATTCCACATCACTTTAAATAATTTTAACCTATTTACCTGTTATTCTTTATAGCATAAAGCCACTGTTTGGTTTTTTTCCCTTTAAAGCTCATGTATTTAACAGTATTTCATAGCTTTATTTCCCTGATTTTCCTAATACAGGTTTACCTATCAGCTTTGGGGAAATTAATTATGAAACTAACTAAAAACTATGTTTATTAATGGGTAAGTGATCAGCCTCAGGGGTAGATTAACAATGAACGCTGCAATAATGCTCCAGATTTGCCTGTACTTTAAATGAAGTATAATAAAACTGCATCAGTTAACTTTTGTTACATAAAACCACCAAACATCCTGTGGCGTGTAACAATATTTATTATTACTAATGCACCTGCTGTTTACTGGGATTTGCTGCTGTAGGAGAATATTGGCTAGAATAGCTCAAATGTAGTAGCACTGCTCCCATGATTCTTCTCCTCCTCCTGGGTCCCTGATACTCTCATGGTGATGTCCAAAGTTCAAGGAAGCCAGTGAAAACACATAATTTTTCAGCCTCACCTTGGATTTAGTGGACTGTGTATTGTCCTTAGCGAGTCATAAGGCCAAGCTTAGTCAAGGGGCTCTGCCTACAATGAGGTATGACAAGGCTGTAGATACAGAGAGGGATAAAGAATCAGATCACAAATTCAATACATCTTACATACATACTGCCACTATCTACATAACAAACTATCTTTAGCCCACTATTATGGTTTTTGTGCTTGCTTTTTTTAAGCTATGAAGAATAAAGAGGGTTTTTACTGGGCTGGTGTTAGTTATACATTTTATCATCTTAGGAGTATAAATCTCTTAATAAGCCAGACCTTTCCTTCCCCTAAGAATGCAAGGCACTTGAAAACTGGACAATAGACATTTATCTTATTTTTGATGACAAAAGGAGATATTGCCAACTATTTTATTGTATAAAAATGTACTAGAGTTCATTATTACTTCAATAAAGATTATTGGAATCTCTTACGTGATCATTGACTAGAACATGGAATGCAAAGGAATGTAGAAGAGATATTCTTGCTGCCACACACAGGAAAGTCCAGGAAAGTTCATATAGCATAAGATATGTGGGTAGTGCAAATATGGAGAGTAAGGACAACTATGTCATACTGTAAGCATGAAAGTGGAACTATAAGTCAAACATTTATCATATTCTGGCTTAAGAAATAGAATACTCTAAAATTTCTATATAAATATAAATGAAGATAGATAATATGAGTACCTACAATAAGCAAGGTGAGAGGTAATAATGGTGTGTTTTACAGCAGTAGTATTGGGAGAAGAGAAAAATGGACAATTTGAGGACCATATAATAAGCAGAACCAACATGAGTTTGTAACTGATTAGGAAAGAACGGTAGGTGTAGAGAAATAAAAATCAAGTACGGTCTATGGTATGAGATATATATATCATATCTAATTAGTGTTGTGTATAATTTTTATCCCTCCTCCCCCTATATTATTTTTTTATTCATTCATCTGTTGACAGATACTTAGGTTGCCCCTATCTTAGCTCAGGTGAATAATACTGCAGTAAACATGAAAGTGCAGATTTCTCTCCAAGGTACGGATTTCATTTTCTTCAGATGTATTTCCAGAAGTGTGATTACTAGATCATATGGTAGGTATATTTTTAATTTTTCAGGAACCTCCACACTATTTTCCAGTGGCTATACCAAATACATTCCTGCTAACAATGTACAGGTATTCCCTTTTTTCTACATCCCTGCCAGCACTTGTTATTTCTTATGTTTTTGATAATAGTCCTCCTAATAAGTATGAGGTGATATCTTATAGTTTTGATTTGTATTTCTCTAAGGATTAGTAATGTTGAGCACCTTTTCATGTACCTTTTGGCCATGTATATGTCTTTTTTCAAGAAATATCTATTCAAGTCCTTGCCCACTTTTTAATTGACTTATTTATTTTGTTTTTGAATTATATGAGTTTTTTTACATATTTTGGATATTAACTCTTCATCAGCTATATGGTTTGCAAATACTTACTCTCATTCCATAAGTTGCCTTTCACTCTGTCAATTATTTTCTTTGCTATGCAAAAGATTTTTGGTTTAATTCAGTTCACGTGTTTAGTTTTGCTTTTGTTGCCCGTGCTTTTGATCCCGTATTAAAAATAATCATTGAAGGGTCAATGTCAAGGAGATTTTCCATGTGTTTCTTTTTTTGCAAAGAATGTTATGGTTTCAGGTCCTATATTTAAGCCTTCATTTTGAGTGAATTTTTGTGAGTGGTGTAGATAGGGGCCAAATTACACTTTTTTTTTTTTTTTTGGCATGTGGGTATCCAGTCTTCCCAACACTATTTATTGAAAAGACTGTCCTTTCTTGAGTGTGTGTTTGTGACACTAGTCTGTGACACAGATTAGTTGTCCATATTTGTGTGAATTTATTTCTGGGTTTTCTATTTTATTTATGGGTTGGAAGAATTAATATTGCTAAAGTGTCCATAATACCCAAAATGATCTACAAATTCCATGTAATCCCTCTCAAAAACACAATAGCATTTTTTTCACAGAAATAAAAAAAAAAAATCCTAAAATTTGTATCCAAACTTGACACAAAAGACTGAAATAGCCAGAGCTATCTTGAGAAAGAACAAAGCTTGCATTTCTGATTTCAATGCTCAGGGTAAATTCTAAGTTTTGAAAGACAACGGACTGTCACAGAAAGTTTGGGAGACTACAAAGTAAAAAATATATATATATATATTTGTATATAATATATACAATACATTGTATATGTATATATATATGTATACAATGTATATAATACAATATATGTATACATGTATACATGTACATAATACAATGTATATAATACAAATATAATTAAATATAATATATATCATGTATGAATATAATACACATAATATAATATATAATATATAAATATCTATAATACATATTTATATATATTAATTACTGTAGAAGTCACTTATCTCTATATTCTTCCTGTTTGGGATTGCTATTAGCTATCCAGTTACATTTAGGGTACACTCTATTGATCCTAGCTAAAGTCCATATTATATTTCACTGTGGTAAATAATAGGGCTTGTTTGGGGCATTCACATTCACCTCACTCTGAACATATCCTGTAGTGATAGCATTATATCCAAGAGTCCAAGCAGCTACCTGCTAAACCCTACCACTGAGAGTATTAACGTATCTACTGACCAGTCCTTCAGTATAGGGGAAATAATTACCTAAAATATATCCATGATCAGTTAAACCACTAGGCAACAAATTAGCTTTGGTTTTGTAAAAAGATAATATAGTAAAAATATATCTTTCAAATAATGTGAATTTTCTTCATGGTCTAATATGATGTGTTTCCTAAACGATTTTGTTTGATGGCTTACTCCTGGTTTCTCTTCCCTTTACTGCCACAGTCATTCCTGTATTTTACTGAATACTGGATGGAGTCTCCCTGTCAAGTCCAGAAAAAAAGAACGTGCTAAATATCAGTATCTTCTAGTTTCAAATTCAAGTTACCATATATGTATATTGTACTACCAGTACAGGGAGCTCCGTCCAGGTCTGATTTCATGCCTACGTTTCCACATACTAAACAACCCAAATAAATAGAATGGAAACCTGCTTATAAAACATTTTAAATTTCATTTTTTTCTTGCCGTGTGTTTTTTAACCTACATGGTTGAGACTTTACTTTTTAATTTCATAATATATAAATTTTTCCTTTCTTAACTAGTATGCCTGATGCATCAACTTGGTATTAGAGGATTTTTTTTCAAGGCTCCTTCCAACCGTCTTCCCAAGAGATGTAGCTGTATCTTGCTTCTTATTCACAGAACTAATAGAAAGAAATATTATTTGGTCTGCTGCATATTTCAACCATTACCTGAATTTCCTAATATTAAGTAATATTTAGTGAGAGCTTTCTAGTTTTCAGGCACCATTCTTATTATTTTAAGTGAACTATATAATTAAATTCACACAATAGCTCTATATCTTTGGCACTGTCTTTTCCCCAATTTTACACAAGTACCTGAGGCACATAAAGTTAAATCACTTGCTAAATGTAATGAAGTTAATAGTCAGTGGATCCAGAGTTTGAAATAGATTTCACTATCATAAATAATATGTAATGGTGCCTCTTCCTATATTTAAACAAAAATATTTTTGGCACCAATTACCTCAAGATCTTAAAAAAAATTACACTTCTCAGTCTGTGGGCTGCTGTCTCCCCTCTATCACTTTAAATTGGGTAACTACTCAGTTTTAATTCATGTATTCTATATCATTTTTATGTTTTTGAATTTTTACCAAATAATTGAGACGTATTTTTGGTATTTTTTTTCTAGTTTATCAAACTAATTTTCTCTTAGCAAATTTTTCACATGGTGGTCATCAAGCCAGGATCAAGTCAGGATCATGCCACATGCACATAGCACAATCAGTTATACAAATATTAAAAGAATGCTAGATAAATATCACTCTTTGGATTTCTAATTTAATTAATGCAAAAGCTACTGTTTTATCTTTATCAGTGCTATGGATAAGAGCCTGAGAAACTATTATTGAAGTTCTTAAGGATGGAGATGGAGAGGTGGATAATAGAAATGTCACAAAAGTTATTTTTACATTGCTAGACAATGATTTTACTCAATTTACCAAACATGCACCAAATGCTTACTCTATTTATCTGACACTGCTTCAGTGGGCAATCAGGGAGTAATGACATCATCATATGGTGATAATCAAGGTGCCATTATACTTTGTTCCTGGGGGAGGAGCCAATTTACCACAAATTACGTTTGCTAAAAGCTGATGATAATACTGCTTTGAATTGGTTTTCTCCTTAACTTATAAGAAAGTCAAAAGGAATAGATGTATAAACTTTTAGGGGTAAAAATTCATTTTCAGTTCAAATACTTTTCCTTATTAAAGTGTGCTGCATTTTCTTCTTACATGTTTTATTTTCAAGGGTTTGTAATGCCATTATGCAATTATTCCTCTAGTTATATATTCCCGTTTTTATGGTCCAATATTTTGAAAGTAATACGACCTATGTTGTAAACAAACAAGACAAAGATGAACAATTTAGATAATTTACGATTATGAAAAAATAATTATGTCGGTTATTTAACATGGGTATAAAGGATAGGGGGAAGAGAAGGAGGGTAAGAATGAGAGAAATGAGAACAAGGAGGAAACAAGCAGGAAATGTTCAAATTGTACTAAAATAAAATAGGCATGTTTATTATGATCCCATTTATTTAATAAATTATTGGTTATATGGATAGATTTTCTCTATGTATAAACATTTTGAAGTTTCAAATGTATTCAAAATTACAAGTAGCCACCTTATAGCTACATTTCCATAGAGCATTCCAGAGAAATGTAAAGATTACATTTTAAAAATAATAACAAAAAAAAGGATATTGTAAAGAACATGGAAGAATAAAATTATATAAATGTTGGCTCTGGTATCTCCACTGTCTTGCTGAATTTTATAATTGGCAGATTCTCTATAATCATTTTTCAGAATATGAAATTTATATTTTTAAATCTTTACTAGATGTCTATCCCCTCCAGTAAGTCAGCTCATAGAAAATTAGTGTTAAGTGCATTTCACACCTTTGGATAAATAAAGGAGTGATCGATATTGGATAATTTTGGTTGGTATGTGCCAATGCATTAGAGCCTTTTTGTCAAAGAAGAAGGTTGTCATAGAAATAGCTACCTTCAGCCAAAACAGCAATAACAACAACCAGCAAAAAAAACACCTCCAACTGAACTCAAAGACAACAAATGAAAGCCCTTTTTGAGAAACATACTGATACATGCAGTATACGGTCAGCAGATGCCATTGGCAAACATATGCTCTCCTTAACTCTCAGCACTGGACGGATCTATGGAATAACACATCAGAAATAGACATTGCTTAAAACTAAGTAATAACAGATTTTTAGACCGTGCATACATGTTCATGATGATGAAGTGATGATCTTTATACTGATGAGGAGGGGGAAAAAAGAGAATCAAGAGTCTAAACAAAACAAAACAAAACAACAAAAGAAACCAGGTATGGGAATAACATAATATTTCATAAACATGGTCAATGGAGTTCATCAAATATTAAAGGGGATAAAGTTTGAAAATTAAATGTCATCAAAAATTAAAGGCAATAAAGTTTGAAAATTAAATGTTTAAATTAAAATTAATTAAAAATTAAATGTCAGCTATATATAGTTCGTTTTATATTATACTTTTTTTTAACTATCTTGGTTCAAGAAGATATGAAAATTGTTATTTAGATCATAGGTTGATATATCCTAATTACTATGGTCCACATTAAACAAAATAACATTTTTTTAAATGTTTCTTTTTGGAGTTGCAGCATATACCAGCTTCATTTACAACTTTTTTTTTTCCTAAAAAACTATTATGAGTAAACATTGATTAGTGCAATTTGAGTATTTAACATAGAAAATGAGAAGATGGACTTTTTTATTGTAGTGTAGTTGACTTACAATATTTTACTAGTTTCTGGTGTATAATACTGATTCAGTGTTTATATGCATTAGGCAAGTAACACCAGGATAAATCTAGATACCTTCTGTCCCAAAGTGGTTGCATATTATTAAGTATATTCCCTATGTTGTACTTTGTATCCTCATGTCCAATTCCTACTTTTTTCCATATTTCACTGATCCCTCCACTTCCCTCCCCTCCCCTCTGGCAACCACCAAATGGTTCTATGAGTCTGTTTCTGTTTTGTCTTATTTGTTCCTTTGCTTAGTTTTTAGTTGTTTAGTTTTTCACTTATATGTGAAATTGTACAGTATTTGTCTTTTTCTGTCTGACTTATTTCACTTAATATAATATTCTATTGGGTCATCTTGTTAAAAATGGCAAGATTCCTTTCCTCTTTATGGCTAAGTAATATTCTATGGAATATATATATATGTGTATATATATATATATATATATATATATATATATATATATCCCATCTTCTTTATCCATTCCTCTATTGTTGGACAATTCAGTTGTTTCCATATCGTGACGATTGTAAATAGTGCTGCAATGAACATAAGGATCCATGTAACTTTTCAAATTAGTGGGTTTTTTTTGTTTCTTTGTTATTCTTTGAGGGTTTTTCTGTTTTCTTTTGTTTTGTTTTTTGTTTTTTGTTTTTGTGTGTGTGTGTTTTTTTGTTTTTTTGTTTTTTTTTTTTTGGTTTCTATTTGATAAATACCCAGGAATGGAATTGCTGGATTGTACACTGGTTCTATTTTTAATTTTTATGAGAAACCTCCATACCGTAATCTATAGTGACTGGAACATTTTGCATCCCCATCAGCAGACCAACAGTGCAGGAGAGCAGAAAATAGATCTTATTGTTGACATATCTGTCATGAAAGTCTCATAAGCTATATTTAATACTACTTTTCTCATACATAAGATGTCCTCAAATACTTATTTCCTCCAATCCACAAGTTTATCCAGTATGTGTAAGGATAATCCTAAATGGCCATTGACACATTTTTGACTGCTTTAATATATATTATTATTATTTTTAATGACAGGAAAAATTCGCAAAAGTGAGATTCACTTTCTCATCAAGAATAAAATATACCAAAGTTTTTTATATTACCATCACATCAAACTATTTTAAATTTCTCAAGGACTCATCTATGTATTTTATAACACATCATATACACGCATATGGATATTTACTAATCAAGCTGACTCATGCCATAGCGGCATTTATTTACTTAATATTAAATCCTTTCATCTTTAATATCAACAAATCTCATAGCATATTTTGCCTTAAATCATGAGGCAGCTTCTTTTAGCTGAGGACAATTGCTAGAAAGAACTCAGTGGTGCTCATCAGCAACTCACAGCTGGTGGAATGAGTGCCTTGCCTTGAAAGAGCATCTGAGTAATCCACCAAAGCTTTCACTACAGTCCACTCTTAGCACTTCTTCGATGCCCTGGCTTCAGAGAATCAGTTCATCCCATCTGTGAATCATTCCTTCGGTAATATGGGTGGTCTGTTATTCTGGGGAAACTTATTAAATGAAAGGTTAAAAAACAAAAAACAACTCTAGCCCCTACAGTGAGGGTTGTCTTAAGCCTCAACTAATACAAGAGCCTCATTGTCTCCTTTTTCCACTATCCCTTCTGGATCCCCTCAGTTTCAGTTAGAACCTCTACTGACCTACATGACGTATTTGACAGAAGGACACAGACTCCCAATCCAGTAGAGTCTGCTCTCCTGATCACCATGTCCTTCTTGCCTGAGACTGCCAAAATAGGATAAGGGAGTATCAAGAGACATCCTAATGGGCCAATTTGTGTCAAACATATTCTCCTCTCCCCTCTTTGTGTAAAGCACCCCTCCCTCCTTCTGTTGATCAGGATCTATTCATGTGAAAATGTTTCCTTTTCTGAGACTTTTGATATACTTTTCCAGTATCAGTCATGGCACTCTGGCATATAACCATCACTTACTATGGCCATCTCATTTCCAAGCTTTCAAGATCCACTGTGACAGTGTTTTGCTGTCATCTCTCACAATCATTCTGATGGTGTTAAATTCTAGATCATAGCATCAGATCTTTTTTATACAATATTATACTTTGTCCCCATAAGATCCATCCTATATATCCTCTATTGGATCTTCCTGATAAACATTTGTTAGATCTTGAAGAATCTTAACAAAGCAAGGGCTTCTGTGAAGGGTTATAATATGACATAATCCTTAGTTAAGAGTCTCACGGTCTGAAGAGGAGGTGAGAGGAGATTCTGAAGGCACTGCGCATTTCATTTCAAGGCAGAAGCCTCTTTATTGTTTTCAAGATAGGGATTAAGGCTAGACTTTAACCAAGAGGAGGGAGATATGTCTGTAGTTCCATAGGGTTCTCAGCAATCTAGAGATTTCAGATTTTTCAAGTTACTGAGCCCAGATGTCTCTATTTCAAGTATGAAATTCTCACTCCTTTCAAATCTGGGTCCCATCTTTGGTACAGAAGACTTACTAATGTTGAGAATTTAACTTTATCTTGAGCTTCACTAGCTTTATAATTAAATACTGGATCTGATCTTAAGTACTTTTCTTGCTCTGACTGTAGAAGATGAAAATCTTTTAACATGTGGCCAAAGAGAATGATTGTCTTCATACTTTTCTTTAAATTGGTAATTAATTATCCATAGCTTTTCTTCTTTTTGCAATGCATTGACACACATAAGTATCCATTCAATACCATAATCCTTACAGTTACTATTACATGAACATATCAAATTCTGGAAACATTGCCCTTCTCAGGGAACGTTCTTACATTATGCTATACTAATGCATTATGCTATGCTATACTAATTCATTATGCTATGCTATACTAATTCACCACCAGTGAAATTTTTAACAACTATACAAACTTTCAGAAATTATGAAGATTCCATTTTCCAAGAGCCAGTGATGGAATATTCCCTTGTCAGCCAGGTAATTATCAGCTTTAGCAACTTATTTTAGAATCTCCTTACTATGAAAACTCCTGGTACCAATTGCATTTGGTCAAGTTCCCTAGGAAACAGAATCTGTGATTGTGATTTTTATGGAGATGGCTTAAAATAGTAACTGAAGTCAGGAATGAAAAAATTAGGACTGAGCAAGGAAGAAGTTGAACTTCAGTGAAGTCTGGCAGTGTCCTCAGCAGATTCCACAGGACTGGGATGGCTCTGGTGCTTTACACTGCCATCACAAGCAGATATGGATGAGGGCTTCTTGCTAGGAGGAAGTATAACCCATCATACAACTCTCTACAGCTGAAGGCAATGCCCAGAAAGAAAAGCAACTGTTATCCATCAGTATCCAATGTTCAGGGCAGCTGGGCAGATGATTGTCACAGAGTACCACAGTGCTGAAGGAAGAATCTGCAAAAGCACCATATTGATGCAGGCAGGCTGGGTCCAAGGACCCAGAGGAGGTTCCGCAGGACCAGCCAAGGTCTCTGGCTTATGCTGGTTGGAAATCAAATGCCAACTAAGATGAAGTGAGAGCAGAGTGTATTGAAGACACAGAGAGTATAGAACCAGACAGAGCATCTGGGAGACTGGAAAAGAAAAGTGAGTCTCCTGTTCACAGGGGGCCTGGGGTTTTTATTGAGAGTGGTGTCTGCACATGTGTTTTCTCAGTAATCCAGGAACAAGGATGGGTATGGAGGTCTTCCCCATAAATCACTTATGCCCTGGAGCCAGGTGTCTTGATGAGTCATTGGTTTTGGAAAACACTAATGATGACTCCACTCAGTCACCCCTTAGATGTTACCTATTGTGCTGGAAGACTTCAAAGAAATCATTAAATCCTTGGCCTTTACAAGAAGGATATACATTATCTGTTCTGTAAATTGTGTGTAAGATGGGAATGCAGGTTCCAACAAAAATAGAAGCAGGAAAAGTCATGAGAAAAGCAGTTTTCCGTGGGGTCCCCTTAGTTTTCCTGTCTCAGTATCACTCGGGAAAACGTTATTGAGCAAATTACGTCTCTCTGAGACCTAATGTAACAATAAAAATCCCTTTGTTAATGACTTCAGAATTTGAATATTTGTGCTGTTGCGGAGTTTAACAGCCAATTTGGAATTCTACTTATTGTTTCACTTATAGGCCTGCTGCTCAGGATATTCTAAAATTTGATGAGGTAAGGAGTGGTAAAACACTTTAAAATATTGGAATGAGCAAGAATATAAGAACACATTAAAAACTTCAAGTTTATACAAAAAATTACATATTAAGCATGCTATAAATAATTAAGCACGGTTAACAAATCTATTTGTTTACTTTAGAATCTGTGCTTCCACTGTAAATATTGTCAAAAATCAAAATTCAACCAGTAAATTTGAAGATCTAATTGGCTTTATTACACAATTCATGAATAGGACAGCATTTTACTGCCAAGTAAAGGGGAGCTCCTAGGAGTTGTAGAAATGGGAGGTTTTTATAGGAAGGAGGGTAGTACAAGAAGTTATTATCAAAAGAAAAAAAAAGAAAGAATTGTTTCAGGCAAGGTCACCTTTCCTTAGGGGGAGGGGCAGGAAGTCTTACCATGCAGATGATCTCATTTTCCTTTGGTTGTGTAGGGGGGGAGGGAGAAAGATGGGAGGACCCATGTGACAAATTACCAATTCTGATCAGACTCTAGATTGATAGGTTTAAAAGTCCACTAAAGTGAGGTAGAAACCGAAATCTTGGCTTGATGTCCTGGGGGCAAGTGACTCTACTTTGGGCCTGTGGCTTTCTTTTTAACAATAGAAACAGAGGTATTTAGGAATCATGGGTTAATTAGAGCCTCTTTTGAAAAATCTGGTTTAATTATTTGTAGCTATTTCTTTCCAATGTAATGAGAGGAAGGGAAGGACACTGGATTTATAATTTGATTTTTGTTCTGTTTTTATCTAACTTTTAAGCTAAGGTTTTTGAAATTTCTAAGCTTGAAGTTCAGATCTGTAAATAGTAAAACATGTCAATTCAACACCTAACACTGTGCCAGGAACTCAGCTGTCCTCAATTAGTATTCGTTGAATGAATACATGAATCATTAATGCATTCATTCATTGTATTATCAGAATGAGAAAATAACTATGAACTTTGTAGATTTTTTTGGCTGTTCTATTTTAACATATTATTGCTTACTTTTCCTTCTATAATTGTTATCCCAGAGAATTAGAAAAGGAAAAAAATACTAGTGGATATGAAACAAATAGTCAAATTTTGAACTAATTAGTGATTACTGTAAATGCTTTCATTGGATGAATAAGGTAAGAAATAAATACTCATTGAGGTTTGGGTACTAGTTATTACCCAACTATTAACTAGTTATCTGTTAATCTTATTTATTTTAGGCACACAATTAGCCTAAGTAATAAAGACTTGCTTTAGCTAAATTACATATGTTTCAATGTGATAGAACATTTGAAATAATTTAGTACAAATCTAAACTTTGACAGTGGAGGAAAAGGTAATGTAGAAACATTTCAAGTGGGTTAATTCAGAACCACAAGATTGTTAGTCCTTCATTAGGAGTCCTAATTTCCTTCCTATTTATTACTGCACAGTTGGGAATCTTATAGAAGTTGAGGGGTAAATTCTCTATTTTTTCATTTTATATTCCTCATAGTCCTTTTTACCTTAAAACATGTTTATCTGTTTAGAGGTCGTAGCTTTCTTTGGGTGAAAGTGTCCCTGCCATAGAATGCTGCAATGATTCATTTTCCCCTTTCAATTAGTGATAGTTTAACTCATGAAAGTCAACTAGCTAGATTGAACATTTAATCAAGTGTGAAAAAAAAAAAAAAAAAACAGTTTCTTAATTAATCTGTTCATAGTTTTGATTATTTAACATCTGGATTTATTTTTATTGTCTAACTTAGTGGTGTTTAATTGTTGTGTTTCTTCCCCTCATCTGTTAGATTGATTACTTTTTCTTGAATCTGTGTTCTTTTGTTGTGCTAGTTGGAAGTACCCATTCTATTTCTCCACAATACACTTCATTCATCTCCATTTCTTTAGAACTTATGTTATATTGATATGTTTTATAATTTTTTTGTATTAGAAAATTAGTTTTTACATTACCCATACCTATCAAATTTAGTCTTCACCATAGCTTCTTGCTTTTTACTTAAAAAAAAAAAATGTTTATTTATGAGAGAGAGGGAGAGACAGAGTGTGAGCAAGGGAGGGGCAGAGAGAGAGAGACACAGAATTCGAAGCAGGCTCCAAGTTCTGAGCTGTCAGCACAGGGCCCCACGTGGGGCTTGAACTCACAAACCACAAGATCATGACCTGAGCCAAAGTCAGACACCCAACTGACTGAGCCACCCTGGTGTCCACCCCCACCTTTTTTTTAAATGTATTTAAGTTCTACCTTCATGAAGAACATCTTAAAAATATTTTTTTTCAGGAAAAAATTGCAAACAGTAAATTCACCTCATGTGTTTTGTACTTGTTATTGCTGTTGCTATTTTAAAAATACTGTCTTTATTTTCTTCTGCAGCTCTTCTGTGATTCCTATGAGCCACACAGCTAGGACTTCATATCCCTGTCCCTGGTTTCTTACAGGTCCTCCATATTCCCTGGCTTTTCCTCTCTCTGTGCTGCATTCTGTGCATTTCTAGTCATGGTGGGTTGTGTTCTCCTAAGGTCTTAATAACACATTTAATATTTGCTCACATTCGGTGGGCTTTCCTGTGAAAATCTCTTCTAATATGAGGATGTGGAGAATCACTAATCAAAAATAAATTTTATATTTAAAAAATTATTTGTTGGGGGCGGGGGGGAGTAGATGTTTTCACACAATGTGAACCATGTAAATTCAAACCCCCAAACAATATGAGGTCCAGTGTTTTTCAATGATTTGGAGACTAGCACCTAGGGAGAGAAGGATGATAGATGATTGCCCTAATTTACCCCTGTGATAGTAAAAATAGTTTTTGTGTGTGTGTGTGTGTATGTTTTTTTTTTGTTTCTTTTTGTTTTTGGTTTTGGATTTTTTTTTTTCTTTTTGTTTAGCAAGTCAATAGAGATAAAGCTCAAGAGGGAATGTTTAAAGATTAACCTGATCAATTTTGCAATTATTGTTAAATTGATATTAATATACCCTTAGATAAAACTAATAAAAATTTTAGAACTTTATTTACCCTGTATACATTCATACCACTATAATACTATACTTTAAATTAAGTATTTTTTTTGAAAATTGAAAAGAATATAAAATTACTCTGTATAATTAATTTACAAAACAAGTTTTCTTATTATCCTAGAGATTAAGCTATGGGCTGTTTTTTATTATAAGAATTTACTGACCATTTACACTTTGTAGAACTATATCCTTATCGAGCTTGCAGTAATAACTTTTCCAAAATTTTTTTTTTATTTTATTTTATGGAGAAATAAAATTTCTTGAATCGACTTCAGGTTACAATGATTTCTGTGAGTGTTACTGCACTGTTTCAACACACTAAAGAATTACTGAATACTGAGAGTTGTTGTGGGTTCAGTCCAAATACTAATTATTTTTGTAGAATTGATATATTGAAAAATTACTATGTTTCAGGAACCCTGTATTGCACTGAAGATACAGGTGTGAGAAACCCAAAGCCAGCCCTTGAACTCATAACATATTTCAAGTATAGGTTTTTGGTTTGTGTTTGATTTTAACGTAGTATGAACACCATTTCTCCAAAATCACAATGAGGATACTACTGTGTCTCAAATAATATGTGTAACTCCATCAGAAGTAAAGTATTCTTGCAAAAGTTCTGATCTACAAGTTACAGAGAAACTGCCCAAGATTGGTAAGTTTTCTCTGACTAATACAATAAGACTGCTACTTGAGACAATGTAATATAAAATATTACAAAGAAATATGAAGAAAACTGAAATTTTACAAGTTTGCCTCTCTGATCCTTCTTTACAGGGCTTGAAGAAGGGTACTGATTTTGTGTTCATATACTGTCTATATTTATTTTTGGTGCTGTGATAGAGAGGAAGAGAGGATGAAAGGAAGGAAGGAAAGAAGGAAGGAAGGAAGGAAGGAAGGAAGGAAGGAAGGAAGGGGCCCATTAATTAATGACTCAGGCAATATACTGAAAATAAAATAACTCAATAAGTTAGCTAAATATGGCAAATAAATAAAGACTATAGTTGTCTACAAAAATAATATTTGATGTAGGAATAAACTAGAAAGGAATCTGAGACGAGCCTTTGGATCTTGATTCCTTTCTCCTTAAGCATATACAAAGCCTTGTTTTGTAACTAATAGTCCCAGAGAGAAAAATCTAGTTAGTTACTAAGCATATTAATTTTCAAAACTGTCATTAAAGCTATAATAATATGACCTTGGTAACTTCAATGACATAGTTTCAAAGCGTGAAGGAAGTTGCTAGAAGCACATTACCACTGCACTGTTTCCAGTGCATTTGAAGCAGCCATATTTAACTGTTATATTTCTAGCACACAGCAGAGGGCTCTAGTAGCATTGCTCATAGAATTGAGTGCTGTATTAGTAATGTGAACAGAATATAGAAACAGACATTTATTAAACACAATACTGGAAAATCAAAATGAAATGAGAAAGGACAATGGTAGTTTTCATTTGAATTGGAATTGCTGGGCTTGTTCAAATGCTGTTCGGTGTTCTGTTTTGGTTTCTTTCTTTCTTTTCTTTATTGGTTTTTTGTTTTTTGTTTTTTTAGAACTGCATTAAACTTGCTCAGGTTTGCCTCTTTGCCAGTATTATTATATGAACATTATATAGATCTTCAAAGTAACCATGAGAGGCTATTGCTTCCTTCATAAATCATTTTAGCAATAAGACCATTAGGGCATCATTATTATCATAAAAATAATAAACAATCTTGCTCTTAAAGCAGATGGGATTATAGTTCATAAATAAAACATAATTATTGAACAATTGATATGTATCGGGCAGTAGGCTAACCAGTAAAGTGAGATGGTTGTGGTTAAGATACAATGTCTTCTCTCATTGAGCATAAATAATATAGAAAGATAAATAATTATGTAAGACAAGATAGAATAAGAATCATGAGAGGTAAAACTAAGGCAGGGTGCTGGAGCACGTCCAATGAGAAGAGTCATGTAAATTCCTTAGGTGGATGACTGGTAAGAATGAGGGCAGAGAGCTTAGTAGGCAGAGAATAAAGCTCTACCAGGCATAGCTTTAGGGCAAACAGGTAGGTACAGGTACCCAGTTTGACAGAAGAGTAAGGTTCACAAAGGTGGTAAGAAAGAGATAGGCAATGTGAGTGACAATGAATTGATTCTGTCAAGAATCTATAAATGCCTTGATGAATAGTTTTACTTAAAATTAGGTAGGCTTCAATATGGCCCCCACTAAAACCAGAAGAAGACTAAAATGCTACACAAGCCGGCTATCTTAAAGTCTACAAGTAGGTTCATGGATTTAAATATCCATATATCAGGGGCGCCTGGGTGTCTCAGTCAGTTAAGCATCCAAGTCTTGGTTTTGGTTCAGGTTATGATCTCATGGTTCAAGTGTTTGAATCCCACGTTGGGCTCTGCTTGGGATTCTCCCTCTCTCTCTGCCCCTCCCTTTCTTGTGCTGTTTCTGTTTGTCTCAAAATAAATAAATTTAAAATCCCCAAATATCCACATATCTAATGAAGTTCAATAGTTATAGATAGCATTATATGTGTAAGAATCTCTGCTGGAATATACAGAAATCATTTTAATTGGATTTTATAAAATTGGACAATTAAAAAATATTTTTTGCTTTGCTATGGTATCATAGTTTTATATAATAAACCTCATGTACATTCAAGAAGTTTCCATTATGTTTTTCCTTAAAACACATGATGGATTTCTGGTAGAGAAAGCAAACAAATAGCCATCTATATATAGTATTGGCTAAGTTTTGACACAAAAATTCCATGAAATCTTTAGTCCATTTAAATGTAATGATTACAAGTTTACAGGTATGTTTTATAAAATTAATTGTACTGTAAAAACAAACAAAAAACCCACAAAAAAAAAACCCACAAAAATTAACTACACTGTGCTTACAGCCAGTCAAGTTTGTTATCTATCTCTTGAGATGGGTTTTTCAAATTAGTCTCCCAAAATATCCATGGGTCACAACATCTTATATATTTTAATTAAAGCCACCCTTCCTTACAAGATTTGTTTTTTGGTTGTTTTTTTGTTTTGTTTTGTTTTTTTTGTTTGTTTGTTTTTTTGGTCTGTTTTATAGCATAGACCAGCAATAGGGTTTTTATCAATAAACTGCCTCCCCCTACCCCAAACTGGGCCTCTAGAAGTCCTGCCCAGTTTCTAAGATTCCATAGTGATATAAATCTTTAATACTCCTTCCTGAGTGAGAATAAGGACCTCCTCCAGTGTTTTTAAGTCCTATCCACTAAAGAGTCATGGAATAGTCTTTTACAAACTCAGAAAAGTGCTCCCTCTATCGATGCTATTTGGTCTTTTTTATCTAGGAACATAATTTTGGGTTGATTTAGTAAGCCAAATTTAGCTCCTAAATTTGGGAACTAATTTTGGGGCCAGTGTTGATTAAACCTCAACGTGTCCCGTATTATTAAGTACATATATTTACACAGTAAGAACACTCAAATTGTTCTCTATGAAGACCAGTATTGGGTGCTCCCTGAAACATTTAACAGGGCACGTTCTCTGATAAAGGCAGTTTGTGTGGGCATTCTTAGGACTCCCTATTAGTAGCCTACACAAAACATCAGAGGATAATTGCCAATGATATCTGCCACTTTATCATCCATATGCTCACTCTCCTCAAGGTGATACAGGTCCCATTATCTCTTTTTTTTTTTTTAATGTTTATTTATTTTTGAGAGAAAAAGAGAGAGCATGAGTGGAGGAGGGGCAGAGAGAGAAGAAGACAGAGCCTCAAGCAGGCTCCAGGCTCACAGCTGGCAGCATAGAGCCTGATGTGGAGCTCTAAACCATGAACCATGGGATCAGGCTCCGTGCTGCCAGCTCGGAGCCTGGAGCCTGCTTCAGATTCTGTGTCTCCCACTCTCTCTGCCCCTCCCTGGCTTGTGTTTTTGTGTCTCTTTCTCTCAAAAACAAATAAATATTAAAAAAATTGTTTTTAAACAACCCATGTTTTAATTGCTTACAGGAACTTCAGGAGATCACTGCATTTGAGGGTGATAAGAAATGTACCATGTCCATGTAATATGTTTCTTAGACCATTTCTGTGTTTTGGTATTAGTAACATTTGAGGCCCAATAGGAAGAATTATATCCAACTGGGCCAAACCGATAGATGATTTTCTGTGTTGTCAGTTTGTTCTCCTATAGGATAAGCAATGCCTAGAATAGAATAATTGTTATTTCCAATATACTCATGAGTATTGCCCTAGAACTACTGATACTTCTTTAGAACTACAGGATAAGCAAAGCCTAGAATAATCATAATTTCAACATACACATGGTTACTCGTAACCCTTGTACTCCTTTTGAACTATATTCTACTTGCATGCTATTCTCAGATTCACAGTACTACTGAAATATTGCACATTTAATAAAAATACTAGATATATTGATCATACTCTACTAGTTTGTTTTTTATGTTTCCTGAGATATAAATAACATATAGCATTATATTAGTTTTAGGAGTAAAACATAATTATTTAATACTTGTATATATTTTGAGATGATCATCATGATAAGTGTAGTTATATTCTACTTCTTTAAAAATATAATTCACTGCAATAAGTTTTTCTGGAACAATACATGGCCTCCCATTCTGATGATCCAAAATGGGAAAAATGACAACATTATGAATTGTTATCCCATAACGTATTCATATAGCTATGCGATTCAGGTATACTATTTTATATCAAATTTTAAAGTAACATTTTTTTTTAAACTAAAAACAATTATAAGGCTTCTTATAGCATATTTTACATGCTAGTTGACCTTCCCAACCATCTCTGTGGTGGCTCATATTACTCTACCCATTTTGAAAATGAGAAAACTAAGGCACAGAGAGGTATCTCACTCATAGCCACTAAATTGGAAATTCATACACCTGACATCTAAATGTAGGTAGTCTAACTCTATTACCTGCGGGAATTGTATAGTATGTCATTTTAGTTTTAATTATGTAGAAAAAGTAATTAGTAATATTCAGTCATATGCGAGATAATTTTCCTAAGACTTCATTTTCATTTTTCTCACATCACCTATAATGTTTTTAATACAAATATTTGATTAATATTCTTCAAATCATTATTTATACCTCTTAACTGTGCTATTGACAAAATAATTGCAGTGGAACATACTAGTCAACAATGTAGGATTTTCAATACTATCTCCTTCTTTTATGTTTATTTATTTTTGAGAGAGAGACAGAGGGAGGGAGGACCCGCACACAAGCAAGTGGGGGAGGGGCAGAGGGAGAGGAAGACAGAGGATCAGAAGTAGGCTCTATGTTAACAGCAGATAGCCTGATGTAGAGCTATCAAACTCATAACCAATGAGATCAGGACCTGAGCCAAAGGCAGATGCTTAACTGACTGAGCCACCCAGATGCCCCTGACATTATCGTCTTAGAAAAGTAATGTAAGAAAGGAATAATCCAACTCACTTCTAACCTGAGATCTGACATACTAAATACGAAGTCTTCCTGATGACTACTTAAGTTTCAAGGTTAGGGTCATAGTGATGAACACAGCAACATTTTAATAGTTTGATTAAATTTCCCAATCTGAAATATTTGAGATGTGCAGAGAAAAGAAAGGGGGACAAACAAACAGCTAGCCTTGGAATTTTCCATGCTTATTTCTTTGTTCCACTTTTAAAATGATTTAGAAACAACTGTGCAAGGATTTGTGGTCTGTGAATATACTTTATGACAGATGAATAAGCATAGATTTTGTAGTTGGCATGACTGCTACTTTAATAAGCTTTCTCAGTGACAGGATTTTATAACCTTGGGTGAAGTAAAACATTGTGAGGTACTGTCTTATGCAGTGCATTAAAACCTATAATAAGGCTGTATCATTAGGAAAGGTGATACTGACTGATGAACTACAGTAAGATCAATTTGTAGTGGCCATGAAAATTTGCCACTTAAGTCTTCACATAACTGATTGATGGCCATCACCATTGGCCATCACCAATGCTCCCATTTGTCCCACACACTCTCCCTACTTACCCAGGGGAAATTATATATTCTTATTGGGACTCTTGAAATCAAGATATACAAACAGCAGAGCAGACTTACACAATAGCAATACAATTAGAAAAGTATTAAGAAGAGGAAGGAGATTCTTAAAGGTCAGCATATTCCCTATAAGTATATATACCTTTCTTGGATTCAAAATTAAATATATATATATATATATATATATATATATATATATATACACACACACACACATATATATATATATATATAGATATAGATATAGATGAGAGACTACACATTTGTTTTTATAAAATTCAGTTATTTCTTTAATAAAAATGAAATAATAAAACCTCTCTATTTGTACTGTTAAGAGTTCTAAATAAAATGAAAAAAAGTTATTCCTTATGTAAAAGGTTTTAAAGATTACTAATGAATGGAGGTAAACAGAATTGTTACAAATTAATGCTTTTTTTTAATCTGCTACAAAATAAATAATACCCAGAAACTTATTTTTATCAATCAAATATTTGCCATATGACGTCAAGATGACTAAAATTGGATATGTTTCCTAGACTGATCACACACATAAGAGTTGTGTCTCATAAACACAGAAGGCTGGATCAGCGAGTCCCAGAATAATTGCCAGTGAACATCACCTACTTTGTGGCCACCACATATGTGTAGCCTGAGCAAGCTTCAGGCCTCACCCAGGGCTCCTGTCCTGCGCAGGGCCATATAGATCACTGCCTCCCACAAAGTCTAGGGAATCAATTTAGAGTTCTATGACTGTTTTCCAAGAGGTTTCCCTGAGACCCAAGAAATCATGAGTCCATTCTCACAGAATTGAGAGGAAGTCTAAAATAGGAAAATATCAAAACAGTCTCTCTTTTCATACATTGTTGCACTGAAATTCTCCCATCTTTGGCCTCCTTTTTGTCCTGGAATCATAAAAAAATCTCTGTCTGGTGATAAAGTGAGGAAAGAGGCCTCAATCTCCCAAAATATTAGAGTATGAAAAGGAGGAAACATGATCTATAATAACTATAGTAGACAAACCTTAGTCTTATTCTGTGGGACCAAAACAAAACAAAACAAGTTCACCTTCAGAATTTAAACATCTGAATGTCACTAATAAGCATGCTCAATTTTATTTGGTTTATTTTGAATAAGTAACCTTTCATATATTTTAACATCAGATAAATTACATCACATACATTGAAAGCTCTTCATCTACTTCTGTTCCCACTCACTCCATTGTCCAGTATTGCCTTACAGACAACCAACACCTTTGTTTAGTCTTCAAAGCTTTTTTTTTTTAATTTGAATACAACCAAGCATACATATGTAAAATTCTACGTATACATAATTTTCTACATTTTGATTATAAAAGATAATACAGATATGACAGAATATATGGTGTCCTAGCAAGGATCAATTAGAAAGAATGCTGCCACAGTGTGAATTGAGTATTTTAGGGGAGGATTAATCAGGTTCTCCAGAGAAACAGAACCAATAGATATATAGAAATTATATATAAGAGGAGATTTATTGTAGGAATTGGCTTATATGGTTATGGAGGCCAAGAAGTCCAGTGGTCCAGAGAGAGTGCTTGCCCTCCTTCTGCCTTTCTGTTCTATTTAGGCCCTTAATAGATTGCATGATGTCTTCCTGTATTAATGATAATAGTTTTTCACTCAATTTGCTGTTTCAAGTACTACTCCTTTCCAAACACCCTCATAGACATACCCAGAAATAATATTTCACCAGCTACCTGAACATCTATTATGCTAGTGAGATTGACACGTAAAATTAACCATCACAAAGGTTATTGACGGGGTTAAGAGAAACCACAGAGATGGAAAAGTACCTAAAACAAGAAACACTGGGAAGCTGTTAGCATTGTTAGGTCTGAGGGGCTAAGGGGAAGGAGCAGTTTCTAGAACCCAGGTGTAGGAGGTACAGTGTTTGGTAGGAACCCAGGCACTGAGGAATATGGGCCCAGAAGGGAAGGAATCAGGGTAATACATATCTCCACTTATCTTTCCTCCCACTGCCCAATATTCTTCATGTGCTTCCAATTAGACAAACTCAGAGAGAAGCCAGAGGACAAAAGAGCAGAGCAGATTCAGTTCTCCGGAAGACAAACTTGTAAGATCATACCATAATCTTTCATAGCATGAATTTCAGTAGCTGTAGACTGACAGAGATTATAAATTTTGGAGATAGAAAAAAACTTGGTTCAAATCTCAGCTCTCCCACTTATAAATTAGGTGATTTGAGGCAGGTTATTTAATCTCTACAATATTTGGTATTCTCTACTGAAAATGAGATGTATCTACTTTATGTTTATTTTAATGAAAATGTTAGATGAAGCTCAAATATTGGTCTGGTATATGTAAGTTGCAAGAAACATTTACATGACAATAAAAATGACTCTCTCTCTCTCTCTCTCTCTCTGTCTCTCCATATCCATATCTTCACATAACACAAGAAGTTAGAAGGTACCATTTGCTAATTTGCTGATATGGGTTTAGCAATTTGACTATGGGGCCTATTGAATATCTTTGTGATTCTCTTGGTCTTTCTCCATGGTCTCAAGGTGGCTGACACAATTCTAGCTGTCATAGCTACAATCAATTCAGGAAAATAATAAAGGGGAAAAGGGGTGACTGTAGGGGCACCTGGGTGACTCAGTGAGTTAAGTGTCTGCTCTTGGTTTCAGCTCAGGTCATAATCTCATGGTTTTGTGAGTTTGAACCTTGCATTGGGCTCTGCACTGGCGGCATGGAGACTGTTTGGGATTCTCTTTCCCTCTCTCTCTGTGCCCCTCCCCCACTCACTTTGTCCCTCTTGAAATAAATAAATAAAATTTTAACAAAAGAATAAAAAAAGGGATGACTCTAGCTGATTCTGCTTTTATCTCATTGTTTGGAACTGCATCATAAGGAATGTTCTGCCATCTAGGAGTGCTCAGATAAAGCATATTCCAGCTGCTTTGGGGTCTATAGTAGAGGCAAAGGAGGTAATAGACAGTCACAAATGGACATCAGATGAGCAAAACTGAAGTGTACATTTAAACATAAAATTCACTAACTCAGTGTGAAATGTATAACTGGGCATTGATATTTTCCAGCTAATACTATTATCATTATCTTGCATGAATATTTCATAATTAATTTATTTAGTAACAGTCTATTTTTGACCTTTGTGTTTTTGATTATAAAAATACCTCATAGATAAAAAATTGTACATTGCATATGTTTATGTTTAATTCACAAGAACACATTTCTACAAGTAAAAACTAAAACTATCTGGGATATAGATAGATAGATGATAGATGATTGATATGTTTATATGTATGTTTATGTGTGCGTGTATATATGTACACACACACATATCTTGCATATATATATATATATATATAATATATATATATATATATATATATAACCCAGGTATAGGAGCCTTAGCATTTGTAGGAATCCAGGCAGTGGGAAACATAAGCCCAGAAAAGAAAGAATCAAGAATACATATTTCAACTTTATACTTACTGATGAATTTACATACATAAATATTTACCTCCTGGAAATATTACCAAATATATATATATATATATATATATATATATATATATATATACACACACACACACACACACACACACATATACATACACACACACACACATACATATATACATATATATAGTTTCATTGAAGAAAATTTATTGCCTCAGTCTTAATTTGCTTTATTCCAAGTTATTCCAACTTCTTCTATTTATTTCTTCAGTCTGTTTTTGTTTTATTCTGTTATTTGAACTTCTATTTTTATTCTATGCAAGTCTGCATATTCCACCCAATTGCTGTGAATAAGTGCATGTATTTAATGTAAGATTAAAACATCTCAAATTGAGGCTTACAGTAATCCAAATGTATGCAATAATTCCTCACCTCATCCTACTTGTTCTCTAAGGATAAGGAAAACTTAAATAGGTTCTATCTAATAAGTATATGCAAAGACATCAACTTGATTGGATTAATGTTCAAAAACTAATGCCTATGTCACTTCAAATGAAACCCAGGAAAATTCAATTTTTAATTATATTCAAGAGAAGTTCCAGTTTGAAGCAAAATTTTCCATTGGTGAACCTAATTTCCTCCTGAGAACAATTTCATCTGTAGGTAAGAAAAAGTTTATTTTCAATATCTCAGCATTGGCTAAGGAAATTAGTTTTTCACGTCCAATTTTTTATTGAGAGATTGGTACCTAATTTCTGGGAGACTACTTTTTGACTTTTTTTTGGCTCTGCATTGTATAGAAATTTGTAATCCATTACAACATATATAGGAAAGAATTTGGGGGACTTGGGATAATCCATATACTGTTTGGTAAAATTTACTGGTTTTTACTTAGCTATTATGGAAACAAAAATAAAATACAGTTTAGTGGATATACTAAATATTGAATATGGATGTAATACATGTCATTTTGTATCATGAATTTTAAAAATGGATTCTTGAAATTTTATATATAGACACAACTGTATGATTTTTACATAAGTAAATGAAAAATATTAAATCTCTTCTTTAACCATCTTTTAAAAATTTACAACAGATGAAATTAAAAGAGTTAATACCTTCCCTTTCTTTCTGTGAACAACGGTAGTATTTCAATTTACTTGAACTTCTAAATGAATTGGAATCCATTAAGTGCATTCATGAAATTAATTTGAATATTTTAATATCAAAAATTTCAAAATAACTAGAAGCTCCAATTTTCAGCACACCTGTCTTGGCAGAGCAATAACCCTGGAAGTTCGTTGGAATAAAATTAAAAGGGACTTCAGCTACACAAAGACAGAACTGCTGCCTGAAATTGAACGAGCTAGGAGACCCCCACCAGTGGCCACATTTCTTGGACCATGTGTCATTCTCCCTGGCTCCTGGAACATAAACCCATCTGTTAACTCCAGGGGTCATTTGTCTAAGATGGTTCTTGAAATAAATGTTCTGGGGGTGGAAGTTTGCTCATCTATAGTCAGTATATAGTGACAAAGCCCAGAGTGCCCAATCTAGCTCACATGCTCTTTAATTTCTGGGCTCATGGGACACAGTGTCAGACCTTATTCTGATGGCACCAACACAGAGGATCCTCTTACATCATTGCTAGTACCCAAAAGCAACATACCTAGAGAATACCTGTTACCTTGGAGCCTTCCAAGCTTTCTTAGATTCCTGGATTTGTAGTCTATGTACAGATCAGTACAGTAAAAGTGATGTCAGATCAGTAAAAATGATGGGTTAATTTCTTATTGAGTAATTGTTGATATTTTGAAGAGACAAAATAGCGTTTTTTAAAAGTATGTATACGTCTTGCCTGAAATGATTATGTTATGTTTTAAAAGAAGCTTAATGTTCTAACAAATTACTACAAATTATGTTTTTTTATTAGCTCTGTTTTACAAAGTGGGAAACTGAGGCACAGAAAACTTGAGGAATTTGACCAAGACAACTGAGTTAGGAACTCTCTCAGGCACTATGCTCATGGGGTATTTATTTTAACCAAAAAGCAAAGGGAGAAAATCTGTTTAAGGAGAGCTGAATGAATCCAGATACTCCACAAAGACAGAAGGGGGAAATATATAGATGTTATTAGATATATAAATATATAGACATTATTAATATTAGAATTTCTGGCTCTAATCACAGCCCAATCCCACCCTGAGCTTGATAAGCAGTGTACAGAGCAGAAAATGTTCACAGTTTGCCTCATTTTCCTTAAAAGTAGTTTTCATCATGGTCTCATCTTGCCTCACCATTAGTTTGCCTTTCTCAAATCTTGTCACCCCAGTACTAAGCCAGGTTGCTCCATTCCCAATGTCAATGTCTAGTCCAATTACCACACTTTTTATCTAATTACATCCAAATGCCTTGATCAACCTCTTTGAATTCTTAAATTGTGTATCATCCACAAAGAGTTATACTGAATACAGACTGAGTGAATCATTAGCAAGGAGTTCTTCACCTCTCATGCACTGCATAACAAAGAAGTGCATACCTAAAGCTGATTATCCGTGGCCATATGTTGATAACTTACTGCATGATCCATCTGTAGTTTCTTTTTCATTCTTCATTATTACTGGGAGTTTGGTGATTTAGTTCCAAAAGTTTTAAAGTTGACAAGGTAAGTAAGTGATATATTAAATGAAACTTTCTCAAATGATCTGCTAAATGTGCAAACACACAGTGTTTCCTAGACTAGGTATTAATCCTACTTAATCTATCAAAATTACATATTTAGCATTCTGTTCTGATTTACTGTCTCTTTTCTAACAAGGAGATTAAAGATTCTTCTTATGCTATCTATTGAATAATGTCATAGTTATAAATGGGAAGAACATCCCTGCCTTCTGGATTCTTATTTCTGCAAGATAACATCAGAAAGATACAAATATATTGATTATCTAAGAAACTTCCCTTGAAAATCTAAACAGATTACATGAGTGGATGTAATTATTCCTCAATTTTAAATCGCAAAATTAAAAAGAAAAAGACTCCTTACTAATGAAAATTTTACATAACAATGTCAGAAATGAAAAAAAATAATTAAATTTCAGAGATATAATGTAAAGGTAATGTAATAATGAGATATTACCAAATATCTCATCAAACAAACTAATAAATATGCAATGCTTAAATAATAAGTTTCTGAATACACTGTAGAAAACATTTAACAAATCAAAATATTGATGAAAAATGGGTATTCTCATCTTCATTAACATGAAATGATAATCACTATGAACAGAAACCAAATTTATCATTCTAATGAGAACTCAACAAACTAGAAAATATAGAGTGTGAAGATACATTATGTGAGAGTCAAGTGAATTTTTTTTTAATTGTGGTAAAAACATATAACATGAGATCTGCCTTCTCACATTTTTTCAGTGCATAATACAGAATTGTTAACTACAGGCACAATGTTGTACAGCAGATCTCTAGAATTTATTCATCTTGCACAACTGAAACTTTATACCCTTTAAATGGTAATTCCCCATTTTCCCCTCACCTTGGCCCCTGGCAACCAGCATTCTAGTCTCTGCTTCTATGAGTTTGACTCTCTTAAATGCCTCCAAAAAGTGGAATCATGTACTATTTGTCCTGTGACTAGCTTATCTTACTCAGCCTAATGCCCTCCAGGTTCATCCAAGTTGTCCTATATGGCAGGATTTCCTTTCTGGTTTTTTAAGTCTGAATAATATTCCATTGTCCATTTTATTTTAGTTTTAGTTTTAGTTTTCTAATGTTTATTTGTTTATTTTGAGAGAGAGAGAGAGAGACAGGGAACATGAGCAAGGGAGGAGCAGAGAGAGGGAGAGCGAGAATGCCAAGCAGGCTCTACGCTGTCAGCACAGAGTCCGATGCAGGGCTCAATCTCATAAACCATGAGACCATGACCTAAGCCCAAACAAGTCAGATGCTTAACTGACTGAACCACCCAGGTGCCTCTCCACTGTATGTTTTCAAGAGGGCTTACAAAATTGAGATATAATGGAATGTACAAGCACTTATATAGAAATATTTCCTATTTTGTTTTTATCATTACTACTTTGTTTTGCATACAGGTGGATGCATATCACATATCTTCAAATAAATGGATTACAAAGTTTGTGTACTCACTAAACAGAATTAAGAGCCCTCTTGTGGCCATGGTCATGCATTCACATTAGATCAGTCAGCACTGGTTTGTGTTTTCTCCAGACACTTTCAGCTGAATGGATACTAGCAAAAGAGTTGGATTTAATCAGGGTTAAGGCTTTTCCAAGAAAAAAAAGTAAAATACAAGTAAGGGGCACAAGCACTGACAGGATATTAAAGGAAAAGAAATTCTTATTTCTTTAAATTCATAAATTCATATTTATGGCTTCCATGATATTTGATCTCAGAAGAATAGATGTCAATACATAAGGGGCAGATGTGTAAAAAGGGGCTGAAAGCCAGACAAGGGAAAGATGGTAACCTGCGCACAAATCCAATGTGAAGCCTCTCCTGGACAATAAATATGAAACTTAAATACATTACCAGAGATCTTTATTGTGCCCTCTGATTTATTTTTCTCTATAGCATTGACCAGATTAATATAGTAAATAATATTTATTTTTCATAAACTCTATATCCATCCCCTCATTCTCGAGAAATATAAGCAAGATTTTATCCCCAGCAATGTTTTATCCACGAGTTTCAAGAATATAATACTGTACTATAATCACTAAACCTGTCATAATATTAGCTGGTAGACTCGAGGTTACATTTTGTTCTAAAACCTAAGGATAAGTAACAAGCAGAGAAGCTATGATAAGAATTGTTTAGTTTATTAAACTGAGAATAGAATGTGGATTCATTCTCCTCCCTAGCCCTTGAGAGCAGGCATTTCTTGAGAGTTATGGCAAGGGTGAGGCTAAAGGAACAAAAGGGGCAATTGAGACTGGCCATAAAGACCTTGCAGGTGGGGAAATTCCGTTGGTAATCAGGAAATTAATGTTTTTGTCACTAGAGATATTTCCTAATTACATTTACAAATCATGCATGCACCCTCTTTGTTCTCACCAAATTGTGTCTCTTTCGAAGCTCCTTCCATAGGAAAAAAATCTCTGAGTAAGAACAGTAAAATAATAGATATAATTATTTTTCTGAACATCTATTCTTAGTTTTATTAACTTGCCTTTATTTTCATTTAGTTGGAATCAAATTATTACCTCATAAAACAGGACAATGATACTATTACTGCTTTTATTTTATAGAGTTTGCAGACATATTCTAAGTTATCAGACCCTGAATTTCAGTCTTTGTAAAGTCAGAAACACATAATTTTAAAAGCAGGGGTGAAGAGGAAACACAACTCTTTCACATCACCTTGGTTTCATTATCTTTTAATAGGAAAATAAACATCTCAAACTTGCATTGTTGTGATTAGTTTTGGATGTTCAAAAGGGTGCGAATATAATTCAATAATCCGATTCACATTGCACTATCAAAATGGTTACAGCAGTCTCTGGGCATTCAGGGTTCCATTACCTTAAAGCTAAGACAGTGAATGTCATTAATCACAAAACTATTTTTTTCTTGCACTGCCCTCTTTGTTGGCATTAGAAGCTGAATCACAGACATCTGGATATTATGTGATTATTTCAAAGCAAATATGGATTAAAATTCATTAAATTCATGACTCACATGGAGCTTCCTGAAGTATTATTTCATATTTCTGGAATTTCAAAATGACTATATATTCAATAACGTAGCTATATAAGCATGTAATTTCCTGGAATTTTTGCATCATATTGCACATGTATTGGTAGAGGAATTTATGAAATATGCATAGCCATGCTCAAATTATCTTAAGTACAAGCAAACGTTATCTTCAAATCTTTCTCATAAGTGTTTTATGTACATATGCAAATAGTGTAGAAAACTATTTTAATATGTGAATTATTTACTAGAATAGCAATCATTTGGGTATTTAAAGAGTATATATTAACAGCTCCTATGGATTTATTGTGATTTACAGCGGGAGCTTGCAGACAGCACAAAAAAGATGATTTTACATGTTTTGTTCCTCCACATTTCAATTTAAGAACTTCAATAATGTTTGCATAATTTTGTACTCTTTCTTCATGTATTTGATTGTTAAAAAGACCCATGCTGTTATCACCAACTAGTCTAGATGATATACTTAAGACAGAGAATAACATAAATGCCTGCCTTAGTCATCTTGGGCTGCCATAACAAAACACCACAGTCTGGGCAGCTTAAACAACAGAAATGTATTTTCTCACAACTCTGGAACCTGGAAATCTGAGAACAAGGGGCCAGGATGGTCAATTATCTGGTGAGAGCTCTCTTCCTGGTTTGCAAATGGCTGTGTTCTTGCATGTCCACACATGGCCTTTCCTTGCAGAGAGAGAGTAAGCTCTCTGGTATCTTTTCTCACAAGGACACTAATTCTATCAGTTCAGGGCCTTTCTTTCAGCCTAATTAAATCTTAATGACTTCCTTAGAAATCCCACCACAAATACAGCCCCATTGACAGTTCGGGCTTCAACACAGGAATTATGGCAGTAGGGGAACACAAACATTCAGTCCATAACAGTCCCAGAGTATATTGCTTTTTTAATGTTTATTTACTTTTGAGAGAGAGACAGAGTGCAAGTGGGGGGTGGGGGGAGGGTTAGAGAAAAAGGGAGACACAAAGTCCAAAGCAGGCTCCAGGCTCTGAGCTGTCAGCACAGAGCCCAATATGGGGCTCCAACCCATGGAGCCATGAGATCATGACCTGAGCCAAAGGAAGTCAGACACAACCAACTGAGATACCCAGGCACCTCTGGAGTATATCATTTTAATTATGATATTAAATGACAGGAGTCATATTGGAAAAACTCAGGTCATCTTGAATGCACAGAGTGGATATTATGCTGAAGATTTCTTTGGCAAGTCCAGGGAAATTTTAACTATGATGATGGATTGTCATTTAGAACATATATTATATTTAATATGACTGACTCCATTTTCTATTTGGATTACAGCCATAGTCACCTAAAATCTATTTACTACATTTAAATCGTATTGTTATATAATCATCTTCTTGCTAAAAATAATCAAAATCATATTTATCTTTTTTAATTATAATTAGCCCAAAAATTAAGACATTTTATTTTCATACATAAATTTAAAATGATTTCAAAGTTTTCTGACTTATAAGTGTATTTTTATAAAATTTCTATATCATATTTGCTTGCCTTGGTTTTAGACATACCTTTGTTTTGTTACTGAACAGTGTTAGTAAGGTTATTACCAATCATCTGTGTTTCTATGCAGTTACATTCAAGTCACAATGGTTCCCAAGCTACTAGCTCTCTTTCTGCTTCTAACTTCTGTCTGGAGTGATTTAATGTCTGTCTTTTTCCTTCTTCACCACAGGAGTCTCAATACTGTTGTGCAGGAATTACATCACTACCTATGAATTTTCCAGTAGATGTTTTTGGGGCTCTTACTTCGATACATTTCTGTTTGCTAAAAATGTGCATATTAAACATATTGGATAGTTGAGGCACCTGGGTGTCTCAGTTGATTAAGCATCCGGCTCTTGATCTCAGCTCAGGTCATGATCTCACTGTCATAAGACAGAGCCCTGTATTGTGTTCTGCACTGAACATGGACCCTGCTTGGGATTCTTTCTCTCTCTCTCTCTCAAAATAAATAAATAAACTCAAAAAAATATATTGGACAGTTAAGATATAGACACTCTCCATTCACGAGGTAGAAGTGTTTTAAGGAGAAATTGCTGTGTAGGAAAGAAGGACTCCTTGTCTGAGGGGATATTCATGACTGGATAGCTCAGGAACTAGGTGAACATGATTAACATGGATCTGTAGAAATAAGTCAGTCATTCATTTCTTTCAACGTCCACCATTTTCCAACGGACAATGGGGAAAAGTTGACCAACAAACAAACAACAACAACAACAAAAATCATAACAGTAACCTGTGGATTTAAGTAAAAAAGAAGATAATTATAATTTTCATTTTGGGAGGAGTTTGTATAGATGGATAAACACTATTCATAGGAGGCATAGGAAGTAAGATAGTTCTTGTCACCTGAAAGAAGACAAATTGGCCAAAGAAAAGCTCAACTATTTCTCTAGTAAAAAAAAATAAGACAGATTACCTTAGGAGAAGATTTCTTTCTTTATTTCTTTTAGCAAAACCTAGCTGTTTTCTGTGTCTATCATTATTTTCAATAAAGACTTTACTGTGGAAAATAACTGATTTTTAAAGTATTTTGCATTTTATTTCTTGTTGAATGTTCCATTCTCACAGTTTTTCCTTGACTGCTTCCTTTATTAACCAAAATATTTTCTTAATATATAATATACACCAGAAAGTTTGACAAAAACATTAAAAAATAGAAATGAAATATACTAGATCTACCCAGAAATATACAAGAGTTCTGTGTCTTCTTGCAAGAAATAGTAAACTGGAGAGAGTATAATGATTTGAATGTAGAGATAGAAATAAAGACATTTTAAATAGAAAGATAATGCAAGAGAGCACCAGACATTATATTAATCATCTTATTGCAAACAGCAAATACTAGTTTAATCAGGAAAATAATTAATTGGAAGAATGTATTAAAAAAATCCACAGTCTCTAAGAAAGTGACAGGAAATAGCATTGACAATGGCAGGACATAGGAAGGGGGCCTGAAACAGGTACCCATATGCTGCTGAGTAGGTGGTAAGATTCCCCCCCCCCCATCCCCATCCTAATCCCTCCAGGCATGGTGCACCTTCTGTGTGTTCAGCCTCGCTTCTGCCCTGTGCCTGCACGCCCTTGCTTCATTCCCATAGGACAGAAAATAATAATTGTCAGTCTTAGGCTACCCTTCTTCTAGCTTCAGGGATGCAGAGAAGGATTTTTCTAATATTGGATAGTAAACATTGAAATAAATAAATTATTCTTCATTATGTAAAGAATATAATCTGATACTATGCAGAGGGTATCCTGAGTAATAGTTTTGTTTGTTGTTTTTTAAGAATATAGAATACAAGCACGGTATGTTAAAAAGTGATATGGAAATGCAAAGATAGATTCAGAGGGTTAAATCCAAATCAGATATGGGAGATTTCAGAAGTTGAAATTGAAAAAAGAGTAAAAGAATAATAATAATTATTATTCATTTCTCAATTGTACAAAGACTTGACTTAGTCATATTTAAAATTATTATTAAGATTATTATTTAAAAATAATCACTTTTGGGGCACCTGTATGATTCAGTCGATTAAGCAGCTGACTCTTGGTTTCAGCTCAGGTCATGATCTCATGGTTCTTGAGATCCAGCCCCATGACCTTCGGGCTGTCATGACCTTATGCTGTCATCAAGAGCCTGTTTGGGGTTCTCTCTCTCTATGTTTCTCCCCCACTAGCACTCTTTCTCTCTCTCCCAAAATAAATAAACTGAAAAAAATTAATCAATTTTTATCTGAAAAATTATCAATATAAAATAAAGAAAAAAATGATTGTCCTCAAGGGAACAAAAGATAGTTTGACCTTATTCTTTACTACAAATCTCACTGCCTCACCTAAAATATAAATGAAATGCAGTTTGGAGGAATCATAAATTATTTAATAATAACAATAGAACTGTTGACTACAAGAAAATATTTTCAGATACAAAAATAAAAAAAAGTTAAATAGGTCCTTTCTCTGAAAACTACTTTGAAAATAAATTATAACACTAATCAATAAATTTTAAAGAATAAAAAGAGGATGAAAATTAATCCTTAAATATTTAAAAACAAAACACAGATTATAAATGATCCCTGTAAATGTAGTTGTAACACTGAATGAAAACAAAGATAATATTTTAGAAGTAATCATTACATCTTAAATTAATTTAAGTAGGTTAAATTAGACCCATTAATTACAAAAATAATTTGATGTAGAGTTATTAAATGTAAGGCATATTTATTTTATTAGCAAAGGTTTGGGACAAGGAGTTCATCTTTGGCTCTTAAACACACATGTATTGTGTTTTTATAAAAAACTACTAATAGCTACATTAATTACATTTTTTGTCCCTACCAAATTAGTCTAGAAATTTAGAATTAGGGATGGTACATACAGAAAAAGTCTTAAAACCAAAAAAAAGTAATTAAAATAATATTTAAATATATTAAGAAAAAATAATAAAAATTAAAATTTTGACTAAAACTAAGGTAAAATTTTCTTGTGTCAATATGGAAAGATGAACAGAAATGTTATCATGTTATTTTTGGATAGTAGAATTAGACTTCTATTAATATTATATGTTCTAAATCTTAAGTTTTTCTACACTTTTCCTACTCTGCCATTGTATTTATGTTTTAATCAGAAAAACAACAAACAGGAAAGGTGTTAAATTAATATAAATTTTATAAAAGTATAAAATTAAATAATAAAGGTACGTATTTATATTGCAAATTTCAATATCATTATTTTATAAGAAAATAAATCCAGATCATTCTTAGGTCATTCTTTATTTCATATATTTTTACTTAAGGATGAATATCACAAAAAATGTTTCTAAGTAAAGTGCCTAATTTAGAGATCATATGAATAAAAAAGGAAATTGATATTTTGCAAAGAAGTAATTAATATAATAAATAACTCAAATCACCGTTTTGTGAATCCAGAATGACAAAGAAAGGGCATTTTCTTTCTTTCTAAATTGGATTCACAAAACAGTGATTTGGGTTATTTACTTTTGCCACTTAGACATTTTTTCATAAGAACATTTTATTAGTCACATTATTAATCATATCAGGTGCTTATATGCATATATATATATATACACATATATACACATACACACACATATATATATTATATACTTACACATTATATTCATTATATACGTATGTGTGTATATATTTTTTTGTTTTGTTTTGTTTTGTTTCTCTTTTTGAGAGAGCACATAAGGTGGGTTTAGGGGTAGAGGGAGAGAGAAAGAATCTTTAAGCAGGATCCATTCTCAGGCTCAGTACAAGCCCCATGTGGGGCTCAATCCCACAACCATGGGATCATGACCTGAGCTGAAACCAAGATTTGGACACTCAACCGACTGAGCCACTCAGGCACCCAGGCTTATCTATATTTGTATTCACCAAACTCTACCAAATACCTGGAGAAGCACTATGCAATAGAATTTTCTAAAGTGATGGGAATGGTCTATATCTGTACTGCCCAATGCAGTAGCCACCAGTCCTTCGCAGCTTCTGAGCACTTGAAATGTGGAACAACTAAGGAACTATATTGCTACTTTTCTTTCATTTTAATTCATGTACATTTAAATTTATAACAGTTACATGTGGGTATAGCTACCGTTTTGTGCCGTGCAAGTGCAGACAATGGTCTTCATGAATATCATGTGTAAATACTATATATGATGTTCATATATAACATTATAATTAAGAGCCCATAATGTCTTTTTGTTAAATAGCAGTTCGATTCTAAAAGTTTTGTTTCATCATCCATATTTCTTGAATTGATTCAGATACAGCTATATATTCAGATACACATTTCATAAACACAGAAAATAATGAGTTGCTTATAGATAGTAGATGTTGATCTAACACAGTTCCTGGAACACAGTAAAAAGTTAATAATTCTACTATTTTTTTACCTATGCTAATTTATCCACTAAATTTTCTCCTCTTTATTGTAACATAACTACTGAATTCTTGCAACTGCAGTTCTCGCCTTGATTTGTTAACAGTCCTGACTTTATGACTAATTATGGCCAATTATGACTAATTATGGCCAGTGTGGGGAATGATATTCACAGATTATAGGTCACCTCCTTAGAAAGAATATTGCCTTTTACAATGAGAAAAAATGAAATATGGCCCTTTGTAGCAACGTGGATGGAACTGGAGAGTGTGATGCTGAGTGAAATAAGCCATACAGAGAAAGACAGATACCATATGGTTTCACTCTTATGTGGATCCTGAGAAACTTAACAGAAACCCATGGGGGAGGGGGAGGAAAAAAGAAAAAAAAAAGAGGTTAGAGTGGGAGAGAGACAAAGCATAAGAGACTGTTAAAAACTGAGAACAAACTGAGGGTTGATGGGGGGTGGGAGGGAGGGGAGGGTGGGTGATGGGTATTGAGGAGGGCACATTTTGGGATGAGCACTGGGTGTTGTATGGAAACCAATTTGACAATAAATTTCATATATTAAAAAAAAAAGAAGAGAAAGTGGAAAAAAATAAAAAAAAAGAATATTGCCTTTTACATTATCGTACAGGCTAGAAGGTAGAAATAGTTATCTAGGTGGCAATGCAAACTATGGTAACACTTCAGGGAGTGTTTCACAAAATAGAGATATCCCAAGAACTTTTTGATGTTCTTGTGGAGAAGAGGTTTCTACCAACTCTGCACCATCAAATATCCTCTGAACTATTACATAAGAAAGAAAAATACCCATCTAGTGTTGCACTTTCTGTTAGAGAGGCTTAACTTACACTCCATGAATATGTGAAAATGATACTTGGAAGTATAATGCTGTCATAAAAATGTTAAAATACATGATATTGGCTTAGCATGCAGGCAATATATATGATACAGGATAGAAAATGTACCCTTGTTTTGGCAATACAGGTGGTACTTTGGTCATCCATGATTGCTTAGAAGATAGAGCATGTGCATATTGAGCTTGTAGTTCTATAAAAGTGATTGGAAAAACTAAAATTACTAGGAAGTGACTGATTTGGGCAAAAATCAGTTCATTCAGAAGTAGAAATGGGAGGGAATTCTGCTCTGCTGTAGGAAAATTTCTATGCATATGGCCTACAATTTAAATTGGTTGAAATTTTGGTAATGTTGATCCTCAGAGTTGGAAAAGCCAAAGGCTTCTGAAGGCCAAGCAGCAGGAGATAGGATTGTCATTCAGTGTCTTTTTCAAGAGCCTCTAGTTAAATGCCAGACAGTAGAAGCCAGCTCAGCTGCAAAGAAGAGATTAATGGCACTAGTCTCCCAGCTCACTCCAAGCCTGCTGTTTCAGCTGGCCTCTCAAGAATTGTGACCAGATGTGATCTGTGACTGTTGAAATCATGGGAAGCAAATAAACCAAAAGCCTCTGAGGGGATCTATGTCCTCAAGAATAACATAAACCTGCAATCACTAGGTTTAAAAGGCTGTTCAGTCTATAGATACCAATGCCCACTTTAAACGGGGCCAAAGAGAATAATGGACTTGAAAGATCTTTCTATGGGGGAAAGCCAGGATCCATGGAGGATAATGAAAAAGAGGAATCCGAAAGGATAGAACTAAAGTTGCCAGATGGGTAATCACGAAAAATTTCCCATGCAGAACAGAAAGTTTTCACGATTTCTGCCAACCTGACTGAATATGCTTTCCATTCTGCTCGCGACTCGTACATTTTTTTAATCTCCCTCCCCCTTCCCCAATTTATACTGGATGGAGTAGATAACTTGTCTTTTAATGGAAATGTCTTCAGGAAATGAAGAGCCATATCTTGATTGGCTACAAAGTATACTGCCTCCCCCAAGAACCTGGATGATGAGTTACATTCAGTAACTATTAAGTTCTTTGGAAAGTCATTGGCACTGACATATATAGAAACTTGAATATATGGAAACAAACACTTCTGATTCCTTTTTTTTTTTTTTTTTTTTAGTAATAGAATCCCCAAGTCACAAGTGAGCACGTGGCCACACAGCATTGGTCCAATCCTACTCTACTTTGTAATTATTGACTATGTATTCTGTGACTAGGATACAGAAATCAGATATGCAACTTTTGTGGATCATATCCATCAGAGAAAGCTGCTTGCCCTCTATTCTCTCTTTCCTTCCTTTGCAAGCTGCAACAATGACACATTATGAGTGATTCAGTTTTGACCATGTAAATGAATAAAACACCCTCAAGTCATTACAGAACTACAAGACTGGAAGACACCTGAATTCCAGGACAACCCTATAGAATAGAGCCAGCTATTCACTCTGGTCTGTCCGTTTATCTACCAGGTTCCTTCCTAGAATTTTGTAAATATATACCCTCTCTTTTTTATCAATGACTGTTAGTTGGGAAAATTCTATAATGACTTTCTTGTTTTGATCATGGCATACCGGGACACCTTCGTAATTGTCAATTGAGTGTCTGACTCTTGATTTTGACTCAGGTCATGATCTCAAGCTTGTAGGATCAAGCCCCATGTCAGGCGGGCTCTGGGCTGAGCATGGAGCTCAGATAGAGATTCTCTCTCTCTCCCCACCTCCCTCACTCACTCTCTCTCTCTCTCTAAAATAAAAAAAAATAAGAAATAAAAAAAAATCAGGGCATACCATTCAACTACATACATGACAAATTCTTTCCTTATTCTGAAGTGTAAGTAATTTATAAAGCTATGCTTATGGGTTATTCTGTATTAGGTGTTCCTACAATGTGGTATGAAATTTCAATCTATAGATTCAAGGGTTTTTTTCTTGAATTTCTAAGTGTATTATTGTTCTAGTAGATACATATGTGCTCCCAGCCATTATTCCCATATTCTCAAGTGTGTTAGCAAGGCTGCAGTGCTTTCTGGAGTCTCTAGAGAAGAATCTGTTTCTTTACCTTTTAGAGATTCTAGAAAATTTCTGATTCTTAATTGGCTCATGACTGTTTCCTCCATCTTCAAAGCCAGCAATTCTTTTTTTTTAATATGAAATTTATTGTCAAATTGGTTTCCATACTACACCCAGTGCTCATCTCAGCAGGTGCCCTCCTCAATGCCCATCACCCACCCTCCCTCCCTGCCACCCCCCATCAAACCTCAGTTTATTCTCAGTCATTAAGAGTCTCTTATTGTTTGGCAAAGCCAGCAATTCTTAAATCTCTGATCTTTTTCTCTTTCTCACATTTCACTTTCTAGCCACAGCCTTTTGCATTTAAGGATTCTAATTAGATTAGGCCCAGATGGGTAACTGAAGAAATCTGTCCAACACAAGGTCTATCCTTAATCACATCTGCAAAGTCCCTTTTGTCATGCAACATACACATTCACAAGTTCTGAAAATTAGGACATGAGTATCTTTTCAATGCTATTATTGTGTCTCAGACACAGGGTTTATTATTTACTATTGTTTCAAACATTAAGGAGGAAATAGAAAGAGTTCTATCCAAACTTTCCGAAAGTAGCAGAAACATGAACACCTTCTAGCTAATTTTACTCTTTCAGAGTTACCTGAATACCAAAACCAGACAAAAATATTCAGAAGCAAATTACAACAACCCAGTATCGCTCCAACACAGATGCAAAAATCCTTGGGATGATACTTCTCTTCCTCTGTACTGTCCAAGAGTCTCCTAAAAGAAGGCCTGAACTAGGTTTGGGTTTTTAATGCCTTCATGTGTAGCATGTAAAAACACTACTGGGAACTTATTTCAGGTAGCATGGACAGTCTTTTGGATCTGTACAATTTTTTTTGTACCTTGTTTTTCTATGTTGAATGTACGAAAATATTTGGTTCCTGTGATCAAAAGCATGCAAAATCTTCACTTTCTGTTGTACCTTATAAAGATCAATGGGTTTTAAAATTATCTACCTGTTTCTTTGTCATAGATTTATAGTTATAGGATTTTTATTCTTTTATTTTGTATTGTAGCTTCCCCCCCCCACTTTTGCTAAGTACTGCTACTTTCATCATTAATTTGCTCCTTCTAAACCGAAAGTGACCCAAAGACACATCAAAATTAAAGCCTAAGCAGCATCTTTAATCCTTAGCTAGGAGGAAATATTTCATTCCCTTTCTCATCTCTTCATATACACATGAAAACCTTTCTTGCTAAATTTGCTAACTTTTTTTTTATCCTGTCAGAGCCATTTGTTTTTCTACCTATACTCAGATTTGCATTATTAAATCTAGAAATCAGTCTAATTGAGATAAATACTTTTTGGATAGTAGGAGGGGACAAACAGATTTTTTTTTACCTCAAATTTTTTTACTCAATAATATGCGTTCAAATAAAATGTTGTTTAAATTTACGTAAGAATTGCTGATTTCCCTGTTTCCTGGCTACATAAAAATGTTTAAACATCTATAATGGATGTTACAATGATTGTATGCCAGTGGTTCCAAAAGAAGGAGTCAGTAACCATGGATGGTAGGGATATAGATGTGTCTTATTGCTGCTGGGGGTATTATCAACTGTTAATAAGACCACGGACAGGTATATTGATAATGAAATTAAGAGAATCTAGGGGTGCCTGGGTAGCTCAGTCAGTTAAGTGTCCAACTTTAGCTCAGGTCGTGATCTCGCTGTTTGTGAGTTCGAGCCCCACGTCGGGCTCTGTGCTGACAGCTCAGGAACTGGAGCCTGTTTCAGATTCTGTGTCTCCCTCTCTCTGCCCCTCCCTCACTAGTGCTCTGTCTCTATCTCTCAAAAATAAACATTAAAAAATTTAAAAAAAAGAAATTAAGAGAATCTCAGAGAACAACTTTAGTTTTCTAATATACATTCTTCTCTTCAAAAGAAATGACACACTTCCTTGAGAGTGGTGATAAGACAAAATTTCCAAGTAAATTGAAAGTTAAAAGAGAGAGTTTTAAACATCTGGATGATAATCAATTGCTGAGCAGTAAACGGCAAGAGAAACTCATAAATCATAAAAGACCAATATAATTGCCTTTTTTATATAATTCTAAACTTAGATGTTGATTTTAGTACACTCATTAACTATACTGTCGAATTTTGCCGTTACTCTGAATATGCATGATCACTTCCATATGGAATAAACATTAGTGTAGCTGTTAAAAATAATTACTATCAATGTTAGGATATAACAATGTTACATGTTAGGATACAACTAAATTATCTAATAACAAGGGCAGCAATGAATGTTAGGTGAAAAGTTAAGATTTTTCCCTAGTTTTAGAAAATAATTCTCACTAATGGAGTTCAATAGGATTTGGGGCAAAAATACTAATTTATTGAAAAGCGCTTCTTTTCAAGTTAAAAATTCTGATGAAAATAATTGGTCTTGGAACATATGCCCATTCATATTGTGTGGAGTGTGGAGTTTATTGGTAGAGAAAATGATGGTGGAAATAAAATTGTCAAACAAAAGTTATAATCATTGTATTATGTTATGAAATATAAAGGATGCTAAAATCCCAGAAGTGAAAAAAGAATCAGAATACATGTAAACGTTAATAAAAAAATAATAGTATCTTTAAAACAACAACAACAAAAATGGTGAATGTGGAGTCCCTTAAAACTGTGCAGCAATTAAAACAAAACAAAACAAAATAAAACAAAACTGTGCAACATTTTTGACCATGACCTACTTGAATAACTCTTTGTATGGCTCTTCATGACACTATGTTCACCTGGTTTTCCTCCTACTTGGAGGAACTTGGAAAGTTCATCTGAATAGTTGAAAGTTTCATTTTCCTAATCCTGAATTTGGAGAGAGGGAGGTCTCTTTACCTTAATTCCAGGCTCTTTTTCTCAAGCTACAATCCCTAAAATGGCTTAAATCACTTGCATTGATGCTTTTAAGTTCATATAACCAATGCAAACTTCTCATAAAAACTGTATTTCCATATACCTGTTGAATAAAATATCTACTTTAGTAGTTTAAAATCATCACCTATACAAAGGTTTTGATTGGTACTTAGACTACATCTCTGACCCAAGGGTTAGAATATTTCTGTTGCCCAGGTTTGGATCTTATTTTTAAAATGATGGATGTTTTTCCCAGAAGAAGAACAACAGGAAATTATTTTCCCATATGGAAACAATATATATGTTCTGTGACAATACCAAGGGTGGACAAGAAATTTTTTGATCTATACAAATTAAAACATCCCTATGAGTACATTTTCACTTGACTCTTTTATATAATTTCCATCCTTCTACTAATTTATTATATAAACATGTGCACTTTCCACTATTATCATTGTTTACTAACTGTGTGTGTGTGATATGATGTAATGTCAGACATTGTGTGTAAAAGAATAACAGAAGGTAAGGTAAACAATACTTACGCCCAGAAGTAGGTGTGCCCCTCCTTCTATCATCCTGCTCATCGTGGGATTGAGTCCATTTGACCCAGTTGTGCTGGATCTGGGCTTTGATTTTTCATCCCCCATCATATTCTAAAGCTCCAGATTTCTCTGTTAATTTCACTGTCACTTTTTTGAATGTAGAGTACTAGAGGATTTCTCCCTACTCTCAGATTTTACACAACAGGCCTTGTGTACCAGGCCAGCATAAGATGTCTCATCCCAGACTGCTCCTTCCACAAAATAGACTATCTAGTCTCGGGTTTGGACATTCTTAGAGTTCTTGCCCTTAAGAATAAGGAACACGTTCTTTCTCCTACTGAATGCAGGGCGCAGGGCACAGAGCACAGGCACGCTTCCAGCTCTGCCCCCAGTGACTTAAGGTCTCTACCTTGTTATCAGAGGTTTCCAGTCTAGTGGCCATGGCTTCTTCCTTCTATTGGTAGGAGATGTAGTTGTTTCTACACCCCTGCCTCTGGTGGCATCCAACCTGTGCCTAGTATCATTGAGGAGTTCATCTTCTTTTGTTTTAGTGTAAGTCTACATTAAATGTATCCAATACTCATCAATTGTCATTTTGCTGATGTCCCTTCAGTCAGCCTTTGTTTGAGAAGACTGATCTTTGATATTAGTAGTTTTCAATCCTTAGCGTGCTTTAGAATAACCTGGAGGTTTGGTGACACGTATTGCTAAGCAGTTCCTCTAAAGTTTCAGATTCAGTAGGTTTGAGAGAGAATGTGAAAATTTGTATTTCTGTCAAGTGTTATGGATGGTTGCTCATCTGGGGAAAACACTGAAAATCACTGCTCTAGATCAAAATCAGCAAACTATATATATACAAACCCATAGGCTTCCTGTTTTAGGAAATAAAGGTTAATTGGAACAGGGCCATAATTGTGCCTTGACCAGTTTTCTATGGCTGCTTTCATGTTTTAACAGCAGAATTCAATAGTGGAGACAAAGGTCATATGATCTGCAAAACCTAAAATATGCACTATCTCCCCTTCACCAAACAGAACCAGAAAACCCTAAAACCTTTGCTCTAGATGATACCTCAGAACTTCAGAAAGAAATTTTCCCTGAGTTCTTGAGTGTGTAAATTATCTTTTTACTACTTCAATACTTGAAGAAAGTAATTTCAGATATAAAATCTTTGACTGAGACTCTCTTTTCTGGTCTTTTAATACCATTACTTTAGTGTTGTCTTACATTATTTTGTTGTAGCTGATTTTCTATCCTTAATAAGCAACTTGGTATTTTGAGCTAGAAGCGCAGATTTTTTTTTTACCTTAAAATCTAATAACTACAGGAAAATATGTATCAGAGTTGAATATTTAGGGTAAGAATCCCCTCAAATCTATCTACAGATTACAAGCAAACCTAATCAAAATCCAACAAGAAAATTTGTGTAAAATGTAGAAATTAACAGGCTGACTCTAATATTTACATAGAAGTGAATATAATCTAGATAGTAAAAAATGTAACTCTTACACTCCCTTAATTAACAAATTACCCTAAAGTTATGGTAATCAAAATAGTGTGGTATTGTCAAATGAATACCCTCAAATAACTGAATACAAGATAAAATACAAAAATGAATCATCACTTACCTGCTCAGTAGATTTTTTTGCAATAATTATGGACCAAGTTTATGGGAAAAAGATTCTTTCAAACAAATGGTAATAGGACAACTGGATATTTATATTGAAAATAAAAATAACATCAGGAACATCAACAATTTCTTCATAGAATATACTAAAATTTATTTGCATTGGACCATCGATCTAAAGACAAAAACTAAAACTGTAAAACTCCTTGATGAAAACATTAATAGCTTTGGAATTGGTAAGGTTTTCATAGATAAGACTGCAACAGCTAAGTGATAGAAGCCATAAATACTATATGATTCAATGTTTAAGAAATTCTAGAAAAGACCAAATTATAGTAACAGAATGCAGAAAAAGATTTGTTACGGTCCAGGGGTAGAGGGCAAGATTGCAGAGAGGCATGAGGAAACACTTTAAAATAATGGAACTTGTTCATATCTTGTTTGTGGTCAAGGTAACATAACTGTACAAAAATGAACAAAACTTATTAAATAGGGCATCTAAAATTAGTAATTTAATGTATGAATATTACTCCTCAATAAAGCTGGTGAGAGAGAAGCATATATTCTCTGAAAGCAGAAATATATCTTCACTGACTATATATCTAATATAATCTGTAGAAAATTAAATATGCACACACACTCTATGATCTAGAAATGTCACTCCTAAATATACACCAAAGAGAAATGCAAATACATGACTGCAAGTAGGTTTTCAAAGATGTTTCTGGTATTTTGAGTCACAAAGACAAAAACTAGATACAAAGAATTTCCAAAAAGGTAAACCAATAAACACATTGTAATACACTCATACCATGGAATACTACTCAGCTTTAAAAATGTTACAGACAACTGATATATATATATATATATGTATATATATAATCATGAACATCTCTCAAAAATATGTCGTTCTGCAAAAGAATTGGGGCTTTAAATGGTATACAGTATCTTCCTAACTACACGAATTTTCAAATCTGTAAATTAGACAAAACTAGCCTGTAAAGACAAATCAGAATAGTGTCCTCCCTTAAGAAGATTGACTGGGAAGGCACAAAAGATATTTCCGGAATGGAAAATAGTCTGCAGGTTGATAGTGTTGTGTCAAGTATACACATCATCAAAACCCATAGTATTGTGCAATTAAGATTGGTACTTTTCACTCTATGTAAATTATATCTCAATAAAACATCTTCCAGTTATCCACATGTAAAAAATATAAATTATATTTGGTGATGTAAATAATATTACTTTGAATTTATTTGTTTGTATGATTTTGTTTTTTATTTGTCTGTCCTTAAGGAAGAATCGGCAAAAGTCTTTACAGGTTATTTTTAATGAATACAGATATATACATGATACTGAGAACATTTGTTATTACTAAATTTCATAATCACATAGTATACTAACCAGAACACACCAAAAATTCTATCTGGAGGGATATATAGAATATCTCTGTACATTATTATTAATCAAATATATGAAATTCTTTCTAAACTTGGCATTCAAAATATATTAGTAAAGGTAATATCTACTTGCAGAAGAAATAATATTCCTTTTTTAAACTTTTTTGGTAGTCTAATATTTCACCCACTTTTTTTATATCTTATTTGTGTTGTGTAAACTTAGGACCATATGTGAATTTTCATATCTTAATTTGGATTTTAACATCAGTATTTTGTATTCAGTAGCCAATTCTTGGACCTTTAAGATTGTTGTCTTGTGACACAGCAAAGAAGCATTATTCATTGAGCACTCAAAAGATTAAAAAACAGGACACTGAATAAATTTTTTATGTAAAATATATGGGTGTTTGTGTGTATAATTTACTTCATTGGTTACCTTCAATCATCAATTTATCTTTATAATTGTTAGTATAACTTCAAAAAAGATACAGAGTAGAGTAAAGCAGATGCTTGTGTCCCTAGACCCTTAACAATTCAACAATCCGTATAATAGGTTCTAAACAATGGGGAGTCTGTAAAAAAGTCCTGTGTGGATCCCTGGCTCTCGCAAGTTGGAATGTATGGTTAATAACCTATAAAAACTTTTGCCACTTCTTCCTTAAGGACAGACAATAAGCAAATTTTGATGGACACTTCTAATGCTGGAGGCCAAATTACTGATTTTAAAAAGTGAAAGAGAGGACAAAGAAAGTGAAACCATTCACTCAATGAAACCTTCTATTTGATTAATTCAAAGCTATTTTGTTAAAAGAATCTTTTACCGAAAACTGCATGTCAAAATATTTTCATTAAAATATTTTGCAATGATTTTTTTTAGCAACAGCAAAATAAACTCCGTATTATTTCAGAATGAACTATCATGTTTTCTGAGAAGTGGGGGATTAATGGAAAATCTCAGGCAAATATTTCTTCATTCAATACTACCCTATTCAGTAACAGAAAAGGAAGAAAATAATACTATGAAATAATATCCAATTGACTGTCCAATTAATAGAAAATACTTAAAACTATTCTATTACTATTATAACCACATATAAATACTATCTCTGATATATGTTTCCTATACATCCACAAATCAACTTAAGTTCTGAAAAAGAAAATAGAATTATCCATTAAAAATGAAAACCGTGGGGGCGCCTGGGTGGCTCAGCCGGTTAAGTGTCCGACTTCAGCTCAGGTCGTGATCTCACACTTTGTGAGTTCGAGCCCCACGTCAGGCTCTGTGCTGACAGCTCGGAGCCTGGAGCCTGCTTCGGATTCTGTGTCTCCCTCTCTCTCTGCCCCTCCCCTGCTCATGCTCAGTCTCTCTCCATCTCAAAAATAAATGAAAACATTAAAAAAATTTTTTTTAAACGAAAACCCTGTTCATTCTTGCTAAAAAAAATCCAAGTGTGAAAATAAAATTGAAGCATCAGGTTCAATGAAAATCTTTTATAAGCCATGTGATCTCTCTTCTGGCATGTTTTCCACTGAAATATGGAATCAGTCAGTCATAATTTAAAAATATTGAGTATACATTTTGTATCTATTTTAAAGGCATCAAATACAGTGTAAATTATATTTTCATTAACAAAACTAAATTTAAAATACCAGAAGACAAGCAGTTGCCAGAATAATTTTAATGAACAGAATAGAACACTTACTATTTTTTATAGTATTCAAGAACATTCTTAAGCATTTTTCAAGGTAATAAATTTGCTTATTGAATAGGAATGTATAGTATTTTAATGAAATATATCAGATTTTACAGCTTTCTGTCTGTCTTCAGAGTAGCATATCTCTATTCCCAAGAATTAGGCCCTGGATACTCACCCTGTTCATTCGTGCCATTCATGTCTGGAACTTTTCACTGTGACATATCACCATATTTGATTTGGATACATCACTGAAAGTATTAAGTAATCAGATAGTAGGCATTTTTCCCCAGGATAATTAAATGTGATTAATGTCTTACATACACTCAGAGAGAAAAAGTGATTTGTATAACCTATATTTAAATTTTAAAATGTGTGGTGAAAATAACTTATTTATTAATTACTTTGAATACTCAGGGCATATACACACTTATAACACAATGCAGGACTATAAGCTCTTGTGTTCTGAGTCTGTACCTGAGTACCAGAAGAGGATAATTGTATTTGTTTTCTACTGTTGCCATAGCACAAAACCACAAACTCAGTGGCTTAAAACAACACAAATTTAGTATCTCATAGTTTTTTAGGTCAGAAGTTCTGGGTGCCTCTGTTGACTGCTCTGGATTTCACAAAGCCAAAGTCAGGGTGTCAGCCAACTGGACTCTTCTCAGGAGACTCTGGGAAACATTTACTTCCAAGTTCATTCAGGCTGTTGGCAGAATTCAGGTCCTTACAGTCATAGGACTGAGATTTCATTTCCTGCTGCCTGTCAGCTGGCAGATACCCCCAGCTCCTAGAGACTTTTCTCGGTCCCTGCACGTGGGACTCTATATCCCAGAGCCAGCAATGGTGCTTTGAATCCTGCTCATGCTTGCAGTTTCTGACTCACCTTCTGCCACATCTCTTTTGCCAGAGAAAATTCTGTATGTTTAAGGATTCATGTCATTAGATGGATTCACCCGATAGTCTAGGATAATCTCCCTATTTTAAGGTCCATGACTTTCATCGCATGTGCAAATGCATTTATGCCACATAATATAACATATTCACACTTTCACGGGATTAGGACAATGGCACCTCTGGTGGTGGTGGGGGTGTTATTCTGCCTACCACAATAACAAACCACTTCAGTATCATAAAGGCAAGAAGTTCTAGAATCAGAAATTAAGAACAGGGCTATTTCAAATACACCCACATTGAATGTCTAGTTTCCCTCAGCCCTCATTTGGTAAAACAAAGCTTCTATATTTCAAGTAGACACAAAGACATTCAACCACACAATCCAGTGTTATTGGAAAATTGGAATTCTAATTCATATTTGAAAAGAGAGTTACAAAAGCTATATTAATGAAATAAGTATCAACATATATTTGAATGTATCTCTGTGTATATACAGATATGGCTGTGTATATGTGCAGGATTTGGGAGAAAGGTGGATAGTGATGTGAAGGTTTATATCATCTACAGTGTATATATTTCTGTGTGCGTGTGTGTGCGTGCATGTGGGTGTGCATGTGTGTGTGTTTATTGGATAATATTTGAGAAAAGAGTAAAGATTTGGGGAAGTTAATCTAAGATGGATTCTGCGAAAAATAGAAGGCAGTTTGATTAGCATAGTAAGTCCTTCTTGCTCTTCCTTGCTCTTTTTGATAAATCCTGAGGTAGCTGCATTTGTTCTTTATAGCTCTGCTACAGTGCACATGCTATATATCTTTTCCTGAAGGCCAAAATGGAGTAAAGATATGGAATACGTGAAAAACACAATTACAATTTTGATCTATCCCCACTATTAGGGAAAACACATTTGTCATGAGCACAAAGGGATTAGATTACATGCAGAAAATGATTTAAGTACAAGACAAAAGCACATCTCCATATATTTCATTTATGGTAGCAGATCAAGGTTATTTTTAACACAATTCCATTATTTTTTTAATTAAACCTTGAAAACATTATGTGAAATAAGTCGGACACAATACGAGACATATTAAATGATTCCACTTACATGAGGTATCTAGACTAGGCAAATTCATAGGGACAGAAGGTACAACAGAGATTGCCAGGCAGAGGGAGAAAGGGAATGGGGAGTTATTTATTAGGCACAGATATCCGGTGGGATTAATGCAAAAGTTCTGGAAATAGTGATAATGGTTGGATAATACTTTGTATTTAGTGCCACTGAATTGTTTACTTAAAAATTGTTAAAATAATAACTGTTATGTTATACGCATTTTACCACAATTAAAAATGCTTTAAAATTTACACCAACCCTTGGGAAATCAGACACACACACACACACACACACACACACACACACACACGTACATATGCCTTCACTATTAGATAGTTCAAAGAAAAATAAACAAACACTTGATCCTAATTACTATAGAAAGACCACATTTGGAAATGTTTATGTGCCATCTTATCTGTACCTATGGGGAAAATTTTCACATAAATGTTTTATAAAGAAAAAAGAAAAACAAGGCTAAAAGTTATAAAGTTTGGGGGTAAAAATAAAATTTAACCAAATAAAGTAGAAGGAAAGAGAAATATACATGAACATAAATGTATGAAATAGAGTGTATTTGTTGGCAAATACAAAAATCGATTAACTAAAGGTTAATAATATAGATCATTCCTTGATAAAATTACAAAGAAAAAGGATTGAAGGTACAAAAAAGTAGTAGAAGTAATAAAGAGGACAAATTATGTGTCTACTTTTTGTCTGCTTTTATCAGCAAAACATACTTTCTTGGAAGTAAAGATTTTCCCGTTTTATTCACTGCTTATGGTTGGCAAAATAATAGTCGCCCAAAATGTTCATATCCTAATCTTAGTAACTGTAACTGCTGTTACCTTATTTGCAAAAGGGGCTTTGCAAATGTGATTAAGGATTATTAAGAGAGCATCCAGGATTACCCAAGTGAGTCTGGTGAAATCACATCTGCCTTTTAAGTGAAAGAGGGAGGAAGAGAGGTCAGTATCAGAAAAATATTTGAAGATGTTTTGTTGCTAGCTTTGAAAATGGAGAAAGGGATGTCAAGTCAAGATGTGTAGGTGGCCTCTAGAAGTTGGAAAAGTTAAAGAAATAGAGGGTTCATTAGAGTTCCCAGAAGGCTCTTTGATTTTTGACCAGTAAAATGAATTTTGGACTTCTAACATTCAGCACTGTAAGATAAATTTGTCTTGTTTTAAACCATTAAGTTTTTGATCATTCGCTATCGCAGCAATAAGGTAACTAATACACTGCCGTATTCTCACCACATAGAATAGACCCTGGCACAAATTAGCCAACTAAGAAGTAATTGTTGTTGCTAAAGAAATGAACGGGAGAAGAAAATATTACATAATGGAGATACACAGGTCTCCATGTATAGTATTTACATATATATTCCCCCCTAAACTGGATCATAGTTATACAGGTTTCTGGTATTCAACTTTAAATTTTTTGTTCATAAATATTTTAATTATATAAAAAAATGCCATGTACTTAAATAATTTTTTCATGTGAATTCCCCATGTGAATTACCTTGGGCAACTCAATATAGGAGCCACAGTATTGTCCAGAATAAAATTAAAATTAAATTAAACCTCAAAATCTTAACTTGGGGTGAACTCTAAATAAAAAAGTTTTCAAACTCACTAGTTTCCACTTAATATCAGGAATATCCACATATGCATACCATGTAGGCTACATGAGGATTTACATTAATCTATTGAAATCATAAAGGGATGTTTAAAATGTTACTAATCACTTTTTTTTAAATTAGTTAATTATTTTTTAAATTTTTTTAATGTTTATTTATTTCGACAGAGAGAGAGAGAGACAGAGCATGAGCAGGGGAGGGGCACAGAGAGAGGGAGACACAGAATCCCAAGCAGGCTCCAGGCTCTGAGCTGTCAGCACAGAGCCAGACACGGAACTGGAACTCACAAACCACAACATCATGACCTGAGCTGAAGTTGGACACTCAACCGACTGAGCCACCCAGGCGCCCCAGTTAATTGTGTGTGTGTGTGTGTGTGTGTGTGTTTTAATTTACATCAAAGTTAGTTAGCATATAGTGCAATAATGATTTCAGGAGTAGATTCCAGTGTATACCCCTATGTATAACACCCAGAGTATATCCCAACAAGTGTCTTCCTTACTCCCCTTTACCATTTAGCCCATCCCCCTCTCAAAATGCCTCCAACAACCCTGTTTGTTCTCTGTATTTAAGAGTCTCATATGTTTTGTCCCCCTCCTTTTTATTATATTATTTTTTGCTTCCCTTCCTTTATGTTGCATCTGTTTTGTATATTAAACTCCTCTTATGAGTGAAGTCATATGCTATTTGTCTTTTTCTGACTAATTTCACTTAGCATAATACCCTCTAGTTCCATCCACGTAGACACAAATGGCAAGAGTTCATTATTTTTGATTGCCAAGTAATACTTCTTTGTATATATATACCACATCTTTATCCATTCATCTTTCGATGGACATTTAGGATCTTTTCATACTTTGGCTATTGTCAATAGCTCTGCTATAAACATTGGGGTGCATGTGCCCCTTCGAAACAGCATACCTGTATCCCCTGGATAAATACCTAGTAGTGCAATTGCTGGGTCATAGGGTAGTTCTATTTTTAATTTTTTGAGGAACCTCCCTATTGTTTTCCAGAGTGGCTGCACCAGTGTGCATTCCTGCCTGAAGTGCAAAAGAGATCCTCTTTCTCCACATCCTTGCCAACATCTGTTGTTGCCTGAGTTGTTAATTTTAGCTATTCTGACTGGAGTAAGGTGGTATCTCATTGTGGTTTCAATTTGTATTTCCCTGATAACGAGTGATATTGAGCATGTTTTCATGTGTCTGTTTGCCATATGCATATCTTCTTTGGAGAAGTGTCTATTCATGTCTTTTGCCCATTTCTTCACTGGATTATTTGTTTTTTGGGTGTTGAGTCTGATAAGTTCTTTATAGATTTCTGATGCTAACCCTTTATCTGATAGGTCATTTGCAATATCTGTTCCCATTCCATTGGTTGCTTTTTAGTTTTCCTGATTATTTCCTTTGCTGTGTAGAATCTTTTTACTTTGATGAGGTCCCAATAGTTCATTTTTGCTTTTGTTTCCCTTGCCTCTGGAGACTTGTTGGGTAAGAAGTTGCTGCAGCTGAGGTCAAAGAGGTTTTTGCCTGGCTTCTCCTCTAGTATTTCGATGGCTTCTGTCTTACATTTAGGTCTTCTCATCCATTTTGAGTTTATTTTTGTGTATTGTATAAGAAAAAGTTCTAGGTTCACTTTTCTGCATGTTGCTGTCCAGTTTTCCCATGACCATTTGCTGAAGAGACTGTCTTTATTCTATTGGATATTCTTTACCGCTTTGTCAAAGGTTAGTTGGCCATACATTTGTGGGTCCATTTCTGGGCTCACTATTCTGTTCCCTTGATCTGAGCGTCTGTTTTTGTGCCAGTACCATATTGTCTTGATGATTACAGCTTTGTAATATATCTTGAAGTCCAGGATTGTGATGCCTCCAGCTTTGGTTTTCTCTTTCAGGATTTCTTTGGCTATTCAGGATCTTTTCTGGTTCCAGACAAATTTTAGGATTGTTTCCATTTTTTTTTTGTATCTTCTGCAATTTCTTTCATAAGCTTTCTATAGTTTTCAGTGTAAAGATTTTTCACCTCTTTGGTTAGGTTTATTAATATTACTAATCCCTTTCAATGATTAACAAACCTGAATCAGAACCAGTTTTACATATCCCTATCATGAAGAAGATACCACTCAACTGCTATCTAATTTAGGAAAGAGCAGAGAATAACACTAATTAAAACAAGACATTATTATAAAATGGTATAATTAACAAATCTTCAAATCTAAGTGGGTGGCCCATACTCTAGTAATAGAAAGGTATATTAAACAAGTTTGGGGAAATAAAGAAACTTGAAACATTGAAATGAAATACTGCCTTTCTGATATATGGAGAAGTAGTGTTTCTTTATTACTTTATTTATTAATATATGGGGTGTGGGAAATCACTGTACTGTGTGCTTGTCCTTAAATGTGAAAAAACCTTAAATTTTCTACAGAGTTCTTTGCAGTGAATTTAAGTAAGTATATATTGAAAATTCCATGTATCACTCCAGGCTAGTTGACATTTCATAACTATTTATATCCAAAGGATTAAATCTACTATATTAATGTTAGTGTATTAACCAGCACCTTTGTCTCAACTGAGCATTGGACAGTGGAATGCATATCTACACACAGGAAGGAAACTCAGAACTGGAAATATTAAGTGGCTCAGATCACAGATTTCACAGAAATATAATAGGATTGGGTTGGGTAATTTCTAAATTCCTTTTCAAGCATGGCATTACTATAACAAAAGGTCGAGAAAAAAATTAATTTGTCATAGGTGGCATTTTCAGCATTATTGCTTGTTTCACAAGAAAAGTTGCTCAAATTAAAACTTATAAAGCCATGTAAGAAATAATTCTCAGAGTCTAAAGACAATTAGCATAGGAGATTTTCAGGAATGAAACAAAACAAAACAAAAAGCCCATCCACTGGCTTTTATTTTACTATTAAATATTTTACAAGGCTCTTTTTTGTTTGGCAACTGCTATGTAGTTTTCAGCATTACAAAACCTCATGGGATTCTATAGACTATGCCATTCATTCACCTGTTGGTTAATCAATTAAGTCATTAATACATAAAATATTAATTGAATATGTTAAATGGGTCAACTAGCGTTTGAATCATACAAAAATTAAATCCAATCCTGGAGAAGGCAGAAACCATCAGCACTGAAAGCATTAGAATGGTCTTCACCTGACAAGATACAAGTCCATTATAATTTCCTTTGATTGACTACATCCTGGGAAAGTTGTCAGATAATCTAGAAGACCTATGTCCTTTCAATTTTAATTGGTCACAAAAAGGTTATCACCATGATAACAGCCATCAAATCTTTTGGAAGATCTTAATATTTTTAAAAATGTAATATGAAGTAAGAGTAATTTATTAAAAAACACTTTTGCCCAGTAGAGGGTTAATTTACAAGTTTTATAATTAGAAGGCACTTATATTGAAATTTTGATTTACTCCTTCTAGGCCATACAGTTATTAAAAGTTACTGAAAGGTAAGGCAAATCCTCACCCATTGTACAATTAGGCAGTTAATTCTAAATTTCTTTATTTCAGATATTTTCTTAAGAATTGAAAACAGTTATACTGTCATAGCATGCACTCTCAAGGAATCCTGAGAAAAAATCAACTTAAAATAAGAAACTTGGTTTTCCAAGAAACATTTAAATCTTTATATTTATACCTCAACCAATGCAAAATGAAAAGTGACCTGACATAATTCCTTGCTATGAAAGTTATTTTATGATCCCATCAAAAGATTAACCATAAAGGTACAGATACACTTCATGCAAAAATCTTAGTTACAAAAAAGGATAGAACGTGATATGTAAGCAGTTTTTTTTGTTAAACATAATAATCCTTAAAGTTGCTGATTAGATGTCAACATTTCTTGAAAAAGTAAGCAGATTAGTATTTCCAGACTAAACTTCAATTCAGCTCTTTGCTTCCTTTTATTAGGTGAACATTCTAAACGACAATTTCTGCTTATGCCTGCAGTTGACCTCATTGTATTAAAAAGATGATTGTTCATACATATTTTCTTATGGAAGTTTTCCAGTTAAATTTGATCTCAAGTTTAAAGTCCTATTCTCCTGTATGTCCCTCAACCCCAAATTGAGCTATGCATTGTGTTGTATCAGGAATAAAAATATGCAGACAACAGGGGTGCCTGGGGGGCTCAGTGGGTTGAGAATCCAACTCTTGATTTCAGCTCAGGTCATGATCTCAGGGTCTCTAGAACTGGTCCTGCAAGGAGCCCTGCATTGAGCCCCATGCTGAGCATAGAGCCTTCTTAATATTCTCTGTCTCTTGCCCCTCTCCCCCACTTGCACTCTCTCTCTCTCTCCCTAAAAAAAAACAAAATACGCTAAAAAAATACACAGATAACATAGGAACCACTGGAAGTAGCCATACAGTTACAGTCTGGGTGGGGGGGAGATTATTTTACTAATACATTACAAAGTTCCTAAAAAAGCCAAAAAATATTCTTATGAATTTTCTGTTTAGCTTTCTCATTTTATTTTATTTTTTAATTTTTTTTATTACGTTTCTTAATTTTTGAGAGGCAGAGAGAGAGCGCAAGTGGGAGAGGGGCAGAGAGAGAGGGAGACACAGAATCTGAAGTAGGCTCCAAGCTCCGAGTTGTCAGCACAGAGCCCGACGTGGGACTCGAACTCATGGACTGTGAGATCATGACCTGAGCTGAAGTCAGACGCTCAACCGACTGAGCCAACCAGGTACCCCTTTCTCATTTTAATACTATGTCACCTTGGATAATCTGGAACTATTTTTCTAGGAATTCTCTTCTCTGCATGGTTTCCATTTAGAGTGTAAAAAAGTGAGAGAAAATGGAGTGAGATTTGGAGGCAAAAGTAAAACAGCATACACTAACTTCTGAAGGTCATTGCAATGCGATGAGCCAAGAGAAAAATTCAGAGATGCTGTTGGTTTTCCACTTGTCTTTACTCTACTCCTTGTGTGAAAGCTAACAAATAAATACCAACAAGTTCCTATTTGCTGTTCTCACCTACTGCATCCAGCTCTTTCTCCCAGCTGCTGACCCAGTGGATTCTCAGTCACCTCAGGCCTACCACCAGGCATAGAAGCAAAATCATTGTACTTTCCTGTTCAATCCTGCCTGAAACAGTTACCCATGCCAGAAGTAATTCTAGAGGAAATAAAAATTAAAGATGTGGTACTCAGTGGTCCTCTTATCTGATTTGATTTAAGGATCCAAATGCCTTCTTGCCAGTGTTAAAAGGGACATCAGAAGGCCACGTCAGTGGGAAATTCCTTCAATTATCACCTGTAGACACCTGTACTCAAGTGCATACTGAAAGTATAGTTTTAATTTATCAAGTAGGTTCTAGAATCTTAGAATATCTCAGTGAAAATAGGGAGTATAAGGGAGTTGGGGGAGGGTTTCTTCCAGGTACACTGAGAAACGGATGGAGAAAGAAACAGATCAGGGCAAATTCTCAGGTCAAGGCCCATATCAGAAACCAGAAATCTACTATGACTGCCTTGAAAGGAACCTTCATTTGTTACAAACATATCACTGAATTTCTAAAAACCACAAACCAAGATTAAAATGTGACCTGAATATAGTGCAAATTGAATTTATGAGTGTCTATAATGTTAAGTATGATGAGGAAGTTGTGGGACGCTGGAACTTGGGAAGGTTTCATATGAACAGATTATGAAGGCACTTTGGATCTTAAAAGGAAGAAATGAATCTTCCTTTTAAATAATATGCATGTATAGTCCTACTATAATTTATTAACCTTTTTGATTTTTTTTTTCATACAAATACTTGTAACAGGAAGTGGAGTAGGATGTCTTCTGGTCTTGGTATAAGTATTGGAACCCTCAGTTAAAATCAAGGTACACTTAAACCCCTATACTCCATGAAAGCAACTATCAATTGAATCCTAATAGCTTTCCCCAGGGCTTATTAATATGCCTCACAGTCATCTGGCATTCGATGACATTCCTTCTGTTACCCATATAAAAAAATTTAGAGAGGGAATTGTACAGTTTATGCCAAGAAATGTCCTTTTTTTTCTTATTAGGCATATAATTCAGAGAATCACTCAGAAATTGGATTGCTTACAATGGGACTGAAATCCCATTTTCCTGTTGGATATCAAATTCATCAACATACTTGTTATTATAAATCCATACCTCACTAAACAAAGAAGCAGAGGACTTTAAAGATTTGGCAAAAGTTGAGAGAGGATTTTAAGAAAGGTATTGGGCTGGGGCTGTATTTTCCCTGTTTGTCAACAATGAATGGATTTCCTGTTGGTCAGGTGGAGAATGCGGAAGGCTGAACTGGAACCAACCATAAGAACCATATTCAAAAGGGCTAAAAATAATTGTTTTGTGGAGTAGCGTGCACCATTTCTAATGGTGTCAGAAGTTAACAGGGATTGGGGAGATGAAAGGGTCAAGCTTGGTCCACAAAATTATAAAGACAGGAGGTCCCACAGGTCCTCAGAAAAATTTCTTGATTTGACATTAGAGGTCTACTCCATAGAGATAACAAGTAAAGGGAGGTGAATAGGACACTATAGAATAATCTTGATGGAGGAAGAAGAGTGAAAGAAACCTACATAAATAGAAGTTTGGTCTGGACTTGGAAAACCATGAAGACAGAGTGGGCTGGACTTAATTTAATTTGGACCCCTTAAGTCATGTCAATATATAACCCCCTTGCCTTGACTGTGAATGGATATTGTGACTTGATTCTAGAAAATAAAATGTGGAAAAAGTAAAGGGGTGTTGCAGATGTAATTTAAGTGCCAACACAGTTGACTTGGGGTTAATATGAAAAGAGATTATCCCAGATGGGGCTAACTTAATCAGACGAAAACCTTTAAAATAGCAGCTTCTGGGGTGAGAGACTCTCTTCTACTGGCCCTGTAGAAACATGAAGCAATGGTTACACAGCATCAGGGAAATTAATTCTACAACGACCATGTAAACTTGGAAGGAGACCTGGTTCTCAATGGTACCCCAGACCCGGCTGACACCTTGATTACAGTCTAGTGAGATACTGAGCAGGGGACCCAGTTAAGTTATGCTTGAACCCCTGACCCAAGAAAACTGTGAGATCATAAATAGGTTCTGTGTTGGCTGCTATGCTGTGGTAATGTGTTACGCAGCAGTAGAAAACTAATTCAGTATGTGTTGTTTTCAAACACGTACAGTTATCTCGTAAAACCAGGCAAAGCACCTCGGAATGCAACAGATCAACCCATGAATTATGTCATTAAAAAATATTCCTGACAGGGAAGAGTCACAGCTGCACAGCCTACAAACAGTACAAATGGTGTAGGTTTGGTAGCAGTGCTGCAGGACCCACGCAGAGGCAAAGGGGAGCTTTGAGAAAAATCTAGGAGGTTGGTAACTCAGAAGTCACCAAAATAGGCATTCCCATTATTTCCATTAACCTATATTCTAATCAGCAACACAGAAATCACCAAAAAAGCAAAAAACAAAACAAAACCAAAAATACAAGTATTCATCCTCTTTCTCTATACTCATTCTTACTTTCTGAGTGAAAATCTCATAGAGAAGAATTAAGAACATTTAACATTGGGACAAATCCTCACTAACTCTCAGTTGTAGGTGAATGCTAAGATAAAATAAGTTAAAAAAAAAAAAAGAAAAACTCATCAAGAGATTCATTAGCAAAATGTGGGAGAATCAGGGAGGTTTTGGAAAACAGGAAATTATCTGGAAAATGAGAATATCACAACCATATCACACACAATGGACAAGAAAAAATTCCAAAGGGATCACATATCTGAATGTCAGAAAATAAAACTATATAAGTACTGGAGAAAAATGTGAATGAACTGCATTATAGCTTAGGAATGTGAGATGATAATTTTATAGATGTGATTCAAAATATGAAAACAATAAAATATTTTAGACTACACGAAAAAAAACATTTTTTTCTTCCAAAAAAACACCGCAAAGAAAAAATATAGCTTACATAATGAGCAAATATAATTCAACAATAATTCAACACTCTAAAGACAAATGATGCAGTTAAAAATGGGCAAATTATTTGAATAGACATTTTACCAAAAAAATATACAAATGGCCAATAAGCACACGAAAAGATGTTCAACATCATTTGTCATTAGAGAGATGCAATTCAAAGCCATGGGGATGAATGAAACCATATCACTAAGACAGAAAAAATAAAAAGACAGATAACAAGTATTATGATGTGGAGAATTTGGAATCTCATTTATTGCCGGTGGCAACGTAAAATATATATTACACATAATTCTATTATAGTGTTTAGCAATCTTTCTTTTCTACCGCAGAAAGTTGATTTTTTATGACATGGTTACATGTTATTCTACAATATCATATAAATAGGTGAAGATTTATATAATCTTAGAGACCAAGAGCTTTTACTTTTGTTTTTTTTCTTTTCAAGTAGGCTTCATGCCCAGCCCGGAGCCCAACACGGGGTTTGAACTGACCACCCTGAGATCAAGACCCTTAGATAAAGACCTGAGTTGAGATCAAGAGTTGGACACTTACCCAACTGAGCCATCCAAATGCCCCCAGGGGCCTTTTCCGAAGTGTGACCCATAATCTGGAAACTTTAAAGAAAACATTGATAAATTTCACTACCTAATAATTAAAGTCTTCCATACAGGAACAAAAAGTAACCAGCAGGTGTCAAATACAAACAAAATTCAAATTGGGAACACACAGAACATAACTTCTCAAAGAATAAATGTTAACATTGTACAACTTTTGAAAATAAATACAATACTAAAAGGCTCATCATAAAAATCAGATAGTACAGAATCCAGATTATAAAATTCCATTTACTACTGGTATAAATTTCAAAAGAAAAAAATAACTAACTTTAGTTTCACAAAAAATAATTACACAATGAAATTAAAACGAGAACAGAAATGATTTCATCTAACATATTGGCAAAGATTAATTAACAATCCTTGCAGTTTGTGATAGCTGGCGTAAATATCACTGATAGGAGTGTAAATTGGAATGGCCTTTCTGGATACCACTTTTTTGATTATTTATTAAAAATTTAAAATACAGAATCCAAAGCAGGCTCCAGGCTCTGAGCTGTCAGCACAGAGCCCAATGCAGGGCTCAAACCCATGAACCGTGAGATCATGACCTGAACCGAAGTTCGTTGCTTAACCGACTGAGCCACCCAGGGACCCCTACGGTAAATTTTCAAAAAAACGTATAATGTAGCACGTTTTAATGCACACAGAGATATGACTCTTTCTGCCCAGGATCACAGAAGTAAAAGCAACTAGATATTGGGCACCACTCTCACACTTCCCGTGTGTTTTGTTCTTCATACTCGGTTTTTTATTCCCTCTCCACTGGTTCAGGTCTACATTGTTAGCAGTTATGCCTGTTTTCTAAGCAAGATACTCCCGTGATATTCTCTTACCTTTGGCAATCTGTAAACATGGGATCAATTCTTCAGACATTAAAAAAAAAAAATTGGACCAGTCATACCAAAACAAAGGGACCCTGGGATTCTTGGTTACTTAAGAATATCCAAATAGATTACAGGATATGTGAAACATGTTTCAAACTTAACAAAAATACTGAAGTTTGTTGTCTTTGTTGACTTTGCCAAATATGTGTTTATCAAAGACCTAAAATGCTAGTGCACAGTCTTTTTTACATTAATTTGCAGCAAAACAAACCCAAGGGAGCTGTTTTCGTTTAACTGTAGCCAATATTCTCTGAACAACACTCTGATCAGTGAAATGGTACAGGTCAAGATTGCCCATGTTCACAAAAGATAATGGCATAATCTTTCACTTTAAGGTGAAAATTAACTGGAAGGGAAGTCCCAATAACCTGAAAAAATGGCCACACTAGAGTTTAGCCTATGGAGTGGTAGTCGATTTAAAATCATACCTTTCCAAATACACACAAAAATTTTAAACTGTGCCCAACCAAGTCACGATGCTCTTGAGGACTTAAATGTTTTTAGACTACTAAACTTTCCAGTAATTCCTAAGTTTACAAATTCTGACCAGTCTCTGCCCAAGCCTTTCATAGGACTAGCTCTGGTATATGACACCTTTAAGAACCCTCTCTCATTCTTCCTTTTGGAGATCATCTATATTTGCCTTGGTGCTTCCTCACTCGCTGAAGGGAGTCAAGAAACTTAAACTTGTTTGAATAGAATGTGTTCTTGGGGGTCTGTTGGCACTGAGATTGAAATAAGTAAATGGAATTTAAAAAGGGGTTTTGCTAAGCAATGGCATTCCATTATTTGAAAAATTTCCCAAATATATGCTGAAAATCAATAGGGATTTGCCTTGAAAATTATAACTAATGTTCTGGTCACTGACAGCGCACTTAGATTCCTTTCACTTTTTGAAAGAAAACAACTAGAAATCAATAGGTATAAAAAGGGATATTGTTATCCAGCCATTTACTTTTTCAATTCTAGTGCCAGAGTTTTTCATTTGGGGATAGGTGTGGGATGTAGCATGACTACATATGGGACAGATCAGAGATTCTCTTTTCTTTGTGAAGATACGGAAAAAATCATTAACGCAGGGATGGTAAGCATATATAATCTGCCTGTTTTTCTGGAAGCAGGCATGTTTTCAGGCTGTGAATAGATGGGCGTTGTGAACTAAAAACAAATTTGCTTAAAACTATCTTTGCACCTGTAACCTAAAGGTAGTCTCCTGGTACTTACATAATTACGTATAATGTAGTTTGAAGATCCCCAGCCCAAGCTGTCCAGAATTGGGCATTAATTGTTACACTAAAACTCTTCAACTGAATCCACATCAGGTAGTGAACTACACATGGAATTTGGGGATCAATGTGAATATGTTGTAATCATATATTCCCTTTTGTCCATTTTCTAGGCAAGATTTCATTAGTTTGTGTTAATATACCTATTAGAATTTTTATTTTTATTTTTTTTTTTACATTTACTTATTTTTGATAGAGAGAGACAGAGCACAGATGGGGGAGGGGTAGTGAGAGAAGGAGACAGAATCCAAAGCAGGCTCCAGGCTCTTAGCAGTCAGCACACAGCCCGACACAGGGCTCGAACTCACAAACCATGAGATCATGACCTGAGCCGAAGTCAGACACTTAAGTGACTGAGCCACCCAGGTGCCTCACCTATTAGAATTTTTAAAACCCATTATTCAAAACGTCCTCAGATATCTTTACAAATATCAATTTTTAAACAAATGACAGTGGTGAAAATAATAAAATGAAAGTTACTTGGAAAAATCTGGAAAAGAAAAAAGCAATTGCATCCAAAAATCTACAAAAAAAGGTACAGATTTTCAATAAAAATAACAAACAACAATAAATTAAAGTTATGGTTTAAGGATCATAACTAAAACCTTACTTCATTTCTCTGGGGCCAGGGACAAAGAAAAAAGATTATTGGTAGAAAATAAAACTGCCAGTGATAATGAGACTAAAGTGACTTGAGATGGGAGGAACATAAAAGAAATGGTGCGATGATGGCATAATTAAGCCTCCTAGCTAAAGCTCGGTGAAACACACATGACACGATCTGAGGCTAGCTGTGATAATTATTTTATATGTGTCTTAGAAACATATGGCACCCTGAAATGATGTGTCCACATATGTTGTTGTGTAATGAGTTTTCTTACTGTGCTATGTAGATTAGTTATTCAAGTGTAGCACAGAGCATGATACCACCTGTCATTTTTCTAACTGTGTCACAGACTGTAAAATTAGTGTACTGCACACTTAGGCAGGGAAGGTGGTGATTAGTAACACTGAACATTTTACACTGGGAATGACATCCTATTAACTTATGCATAATCAACTCTCATTTATTGGTAGTTCTGGAAGAGCATACAAAATCCAAAAATAGAAAATAAATGTGTGTGTGTGTGTGTGTGTGTGTGTGTGTGTGTGTGTGTGTTTGAGATGTGGCTGTGAAGACACCACTTAGCTTTTGAACAGAACACTGATGCAAAAGGATATGAAAAAAATGGTCTGTTATTACTTTCTTTATTTCTTAATAACTTGATGCAGTAATTCTTGTTTGAAACTTACATTTTTCTATTGATGTATAACAATTTGAATTTTTTCTGTCACAATATTTTTGGGAAAGAAATTTGAAAAGCTTGGCCTAGAGTATAAGGCAATTATTAAAATCTAAAGACATACATAATAAATGACCTTTATAACAATGCATGGTTGAAAAAATGCATGGCTATATTTAAATGACTATATTTACATTAATATTTTTAAATGAAATTCTAGAGGAGACTTAACTGACTGTATTCTCTATGAGAAAAGGGATAATCTTGCTGTCTACTTTGTAGTTGCAGTAGACCTTATTAAGGGCAACTGTATATTATATTTGAACATTATAGCAGAATGAAAATTCTTCTTAACTGAGAACAGAGTATTACTTCAAAAGGTATAAATTATTGGTTATTATTACTAAAAATTAAAAACATATTATCATATTTTAAAAATCAGACAAATCAGAAGACTTGAATACTTGTTATAGTGGAAATTTCTTTTTAAAACAATCTCTGACTCTCTCTTACTAAATGATTGATGTGTACTCTATTAAGAGTTTGTATTGTCATAATTTTCCAAGGATTTTATCTCATACATACACGCACACACGTGCAAACAAATGACTTCATATTCCATTTCATTTCATTTCTTTGGGATCATAATGTTTATATAATTTTGAGAAAAGCTCTCTTTCTTAATCCTAATTAAATATTGTTATTATTCTTTTTTTTTATTTTTTTTAACGTTTATTTATTTTTGAGACAGAGAGAGACAGAGCATGAATGGGGGAGGGTCAGAGAGAGGGAGACACAGAATCTGAAACAGGCTCCAGGCTCTGAGCGGTCAGCACAGAGCCCGACGCGGGGCTCGAACTCACGGAGTGTGAGATCGTGACCAGAGCCGAAGTCGGCCGCTTAACCGACTGAGCCACCCAGGCGCCCCTGTTATTATTCTTATAGAACTATTTATTGTATCAGATGTCTTCTTATTTCTTGGCGTGGTATTATACATCAAAGTTAAGCATCCATGGAAAACAGTATGAGGTTTACATGCAGGATATAGATCGTGGTGCTTTGATAAAAATATCTTGGAAATGTTAGAGATGTAGGGCTGAGTGTAGAAAGAAGTTGAATGGTAACACTATCATAACCAAGGTCTCAGCCTCTGTCTTTCCAGTTTGATGCAACAGGGGAAAGGTCTTATATATCACACATCACCTAGTCATTGCTTCCAGGCTGTTCCTGAGATTAGCTGCGCTCTTGAGTAAAGGGGCTCTCTTTAGTTGAACGTCATCAGAGATACATTTAGGGGAGAGTCATTATCCCCAGGAGCTGGAGGAATGAGTGTCTCAGTCCTCTAGGAGGTCTGAACCCTGCAGTACAGAATGCACTACAATCCATTATGTTCCATCCTTTGCACTGCTTAGAGCCACCTATTTCATACGATATTCATAGCTAAGGTAGGTACTTCCCTTTAGAGTCTGTTATCTTTTCCAGGAGAAATTGGTATGAATTAGGTACTGGGACAAACAATTTCAAGTCTGTAACTGATGCTGTATTAGTCAGGGTTTTCCAGAGAAAAAAGAACCAGAAGGATACATGTGTGTATATATATGTATGTATGTATGTACATATATATATATATATATATATGCATTCATATTTATATTTATTTATATGTAGAGTTTATATATTTACATCTATCTCATACATATCATATATAAAATTTATATCCTATTATATATTATCTTCATAATATAGTTTAGATAGAAAGGTAGATAGATAGATAGATGAAAATATTTCTTATGAAGAATTGGCGAAATGTGGTTTTGGAGTCTAAGATGTTCCATGATCTGCCTTCTCCAAGCTGGAGACCCAGGATAGCCAATGGTATAATTCAATCTGAATCCAGAGGCTTGAGAACCGGGGGAGGTGACAGTGTAAATTTCAGTCGTAAGGGAGAAGAAAATAAGAAGAGATGCCCTAGCACAATCGGTGAGACAGAAAAGGGGGGTAAAGTCTGTATTCCTGCACCTTTAGTTCAGTTCAGGTCCTCATTGACTGGATGCTACCCAATCATATCATATTGGGAAGAGCAATCTACTTCATTAAATCCAATGATTCAAATACTAATCTCGTGGAAAAGCTCTCACACACACTCAGAAATGTTTAATCTGGGCACCCTGTAGCCAGTCAAATTGACACCTAAGACTAACCATCACAGATATGCATCACAGCCCTTTCCTATCAGCCCTTTCTTTCCCCTAATCCTCATGTAGCTTCTCTTCTCACATCTATGGCTTATCTAACAGGACCAACTACCCTCTCATCTAAGAGGTCCCTAAGGCACTGATCACATGACTTCCCAGGCCTTGCTTCTGCATTCATCTACTCACTACCGGGACTAGGTAGACGATTCAGAAGCAACACTTCAGTGAATCACCTGCGTACAAAGGTATCTGTCTCTGACCCTACTGTATAACAGCATCCTTACCTGTTGCTGATAATAACTTTCAATTACATGTCCCCAAACAATATTACAGTGTTCCCAGGACAATATCACAGATTTGGTTTTTAAAATTGCCACAGTTGTATATCTATTTCCACGTGTTTTTTCTGAAACTTGAAAATTTCCCATCAAGAGGTGGAGTCTACTGTACTTCCTGTTAAACCTGGCAGGTTTATGACTGCTTCACCAAGAGAAGGGTGGAAAAGATGATGTGTGATTGATGCTAGGTTTTCCTTTGGGGGATGCTTGCAGCTGTGGGAAAAACAGTCACCGTGTTTTGATGAGGTCCTAACTCACATGATAGATACATGGAAAGGGCCACAGAGAGAAAACCTGAGCTTTTAGTCAGTATCAATCACTAGACATGAAAGTAAAACAATCCTTCAAATGATTCTAGATGAAGACTTTGGGTCTTCCTGCTGAAAATCCTGGTATCATGGAGGAGCCACCCACACTAGTTCTGTCGAAATTTCTGACCTTGAGAATCCATGACCATAATAAGAATGGTTTCTGCTGTCAAGTTGTGGGATAAATAATTACACAGCAACAGAAAACCAGCAAGATAACTCCTTTCCAGCTAATCTCTTGTCACAAGGGGCTCCAAGTGACAGGGCAGTCTAAAGTTTAATGGAAATCTCCTTATGGTTCCTGAGTTAAGCACTTCCATCCTGGAAACCAGCACCTATAAAGTCACAGAGCCTTGATTTGTGAGAAAAGAAAGCCTGTATTCCTAAGTTATGGTCAGTGAAACCACTCCTAACTTCTATCCTTTGTTTCCCACACCACACATTCTGCCTATTTGGGACAAAGTCTCATAAAATGATTTATACTGTATCCTAGGGGATAGAACCCTGTTCTCAGACAGCATCATCTCCAAGCTGTTGTGTCAACCATGCCTTCAAGGGTCATGCTCTCATTCTGAGATGGATAGTTTCTGAGTGGTATGACCTATGAGGTGGTCAACAGATGTTGTGGTTATATGCACGCTGCCAAAATTGCTTTAAGTAAGATAAGTTCTTTGAATGTGATGTTATGCAAAATCCTATGTCAATGTATCAAACACTATTTAAGTTATCAGACAGTGGAGCCTGCTGAGCCTCTTTGGTGAGAAAGCCAAACTCATACACAGAATATATGTCAATTACAGTGAAAGCAAATCAGGCCCCTTCCTTACTGGAAGGCATTTAATATAATTCACTCATTACTAAGTGGCTGGTTGGCCTTCTCAAGAGATCTTGCCCTCCTTAGCATTCATCTCAGTTGGTAGTGGGTTATATAATTGACATTCTCAGTAGCTAATACAGCATGGGTGAGTTGAGAGCTCATCCTGGTGGGTCCATCCATACGCTGATTCTTGCCACCATAGGTACAATATTCATAAGCCTATTGTGCAGATATTTTGGTAATCAATAACAGGGACTGGCTGATATCTACCAGCTGACACCAGTTGACTCAGCTGGCTGGGTCATTATGTCTAATTTGTTGTTTACTTCTTCTTCTATAGTGAGAATTCTCTAAAGAATGTTAACACGTGATACAAATAGTTTCATATTTCATGAACACCTTCATAGGTCTGTCTATATGTTCCTCTCTCCTACACATACTTCCCAATCATCTTTCATTATTCTTTTTACCATCAGGCCTTACCAAAACATTTTCAACTACCCAACTAACATACACATTCTAATCACAAGTCACATCTCTTTTGACACAAAGGATATCAACAGACCTATGTGAAACTCTTGCTTATTTGGGAGAATAATCCCATGGCTCTGGCTTTCAGGACCACCCTAAATAGGCTGTACTGCAGTCACACATCATTTCCATCTTGCACTCACATCCTGTGTTGACCCATCCATGGCCATGAACCAGGTTTGGCCCTTTTCAACCTTAATCAGCTTGTTATAGGAAGCTTCTTTGCAGACATAGTTGTGAGCTGAGGGAGAGGCAATGGTCCAATGATGGTGGGTTTCAAGACTGAGGCTCTTGCTGTGTGACTCTCTTTTATTCTCTGTCCAATCTATGGTATATGGTTCATGTGAAATTTATATTAATACCATATTTGAGTTGATTTCTGGTGGTTTTGCCCTCTAATGATTCCATAAGCCTAACAGAACCCATTTCTGGGCACATGGTCACTTCATCATGTAATCCTCCTCCAGAATTGGGTCCAGATAGAAGCTTTTTTTTTTTTTTTTTTTTTTTTTTTTCAAATAGCCTGTAATTCTTTTGGCAGAAATAAGGATTTTTTCCAGAAGCCACTTAGGCTCCATTTTTTCCCCTTTTAATGAAGCTTGCCATACACTACTCTTAGTTTCATGGAATTGCTTTCTACTAGAAAAATTTCTAAGTCTATAGTGTCTTTTCACTCATGTGGTTAAAAGGAGAGATAGGACTATTTATACATGGTATGCACTTGCTTCAGAACCTGTTCTTACCCTAGACCCTATTCAAACCTGGCCGACTTATTTCTCCTTTTGTAAATGTGTTGGTACAGCATTTCAAAGTATTAAACATAATGTTTCCATAAACAGTTACTAGGTGTGTGTTCTTAGTGTTGGTAGGTGCAAAATGCAATGATAATGTGTTTGTGTGTTTGTTGGTTTGTTTAGAAAGGTTTTTTTTTTTAATGTCATGGTCAATTCCTGTAGATTACTAATCATTTCAGTGATGTGTTGGGCCCCTCAGTCATCACTGTGTTTATCTCCAACTATTGGCATTTTTTTTTAAAGAAGGTCTTCAATGTGCTACTCATCTGGGTGTCCTTTTCAATGCTGCCAAGAATAGTGTAGATGCAAGAGAGGTCAGGAACACCCTCTTAGATTTGCACATTAGGTTGTGGAAGTGTGGGAAATATAATTTTTTTCTAGATACAAATAAACCAAATATTTAACAGAATTCATTATTGAGAGGTAATATTACAGGTGATTTTTTTTCCATTAGTTTCCTATGCTTTCCAAGCTATATACCCTAATGGATATATTTAGCAATAATAAAAATAGCTAAAGCTACAGAAAAAAAACAATAAAAGATGATGTGAAAATTAAATACATTTTTATGACTTCTAATTATACATAGAAACCCTTGGGGGGGTAACTTTCCCTGGGGCTAACATGGAGGTAATGTAATTGCTGTCAGAATGTTTATAATATGATGCTCTCTACATCTTATGTAAACCCAGTATTGTTAATTTTCTCATTAAAAAGGGTGAAAAGGCATGTAAGTGAGATACTATTTCTTAAGAGATCCTTTTTGTTGTTTTAGTTTAGTCAGAAAAAAAAATTAAGTGGAATTCACTTGACTTGAGCAAATAAAATGGCTTTTAGAAAATTATTCAAGTGAAGTACTCTCTAGGGCTGGTAATCATAATATGGAGTGGTGCATTAGGGAGTGATGACCATGAAGTAAAGAAAGAAGGGAATCATTATCAATTAAAAAATAGTTTTCAATTATTTTAAAACATTAATGAAATATTCCCAAAGAAATATGGTAATCAGAAAAATGCAAACTACTGATTACACTTCAGTTAGCAGTGAATTTGCAGCATATGGTGCAATTAAATCTTTATGGATCAGTGAAAACTTAACGAAGGTGCTTTCCAAAGTCAGTGTTGAGATCACTCATGAAGTTAGAGAAACATGAAGGTCTTTTAAGTTACAGGAACTTTATAAATCCATTGAAAAGCGATTCCTTTTTTAAAAAGGTATAATTTAATTTATTAAATTTCTCACAAATCGTTTTTAATTCATAAAATTCAGATAATCTAAAAAACAGAATAATGATTAAGCTACTGAAAAAAAAGAATAACTTGAAGAAAAGACAATTTTAACGTGTTTGAAATCTTCCCAAGCCACAATAGTTTCCTTTTGTATGTCAAGTTGGTTCTGTATTCCTTAATTTACCAGGAAATAGAATTGTATGCAAATTCAAACAAATGGAATCAAGCGGAAAAAAAACAAACTATTCTAATGCCATTTAGCACCCAAACTAGAGCATTTGATAGTTCTCTAAGAACTGTGTGCCTTGAAAAACTATGCCTTTATTACATTTTCTTTTATAGGTTTTCCTGTTTCCTGAGAACTGAGACATAAGGAATATTTTGAAACCAAACAATACAGCTGATGGCGATATAAATATAGCCAATTTTATTAAATGGTTTCCTCATATAAAGGTTCATATTAACTGAATTTTAGAAAGAGCATAAACTGGAAACATTATATTGAATTTTTACTATTACCATTATATGCAAGACAAAAGAAAATAGATATTTCCCTTGTGCAGTTAATATCATTGAAATATAAAGAGACTAGATCAATAATTTTAATTAAAAAGGAGAATCTCTAACATCATTGTTAAATTTAAATCTAATTTAAATTATATAGAGATAATCTTTTAAAGAAAGAAATAAATGTTTAACCTTAGGAAAGTTCATTAAATTTTTAGATAACTAGGTAAAATTAGATAATTTATTAAATGCCCTTTGGAATATTATACATAAATTTTCAATTATGAATTTATTCATAAATTTAAAATTTTAACACACTGTCCTACACACACACACACACACACACACACACAAACATTTCAACCTATATTTTTATATGCCCTGTAATATCGAATTCTAATAGAGTTTAAAATGATCCCAAAATATTTAAGTGAAACACAAAAGCATACATATTTTCAAAGCATCATTTTAAGGAGAAAATTAAGTGATAAAAATGTCTCTTGAGTTTCAGCACAAGTGAATAGACAATATATTGACAAACATGATATTTTCTTAAAAGCAAATTTGAAGAACAAGATATGAAATGAATACATAATGCTATGTAATAATGCTATATAAGATAAATTATATATTCTATTTTATATAGTATTGACACCATATACCATATATACTATACCATATACTATATATACACTGTATATATTATACTATAATATATATAATATACCTATTATATGTCATATTATATATAAATGCCACATAAATACTATATAGTTAGTATTGAGAGGTAACATTTTTGCAAATTTGTGTTAAATTTGTCAAAATTAAGGTGTAACTCTTTTGGTGCATTTTCAGTATTCCTGACTGAACAATGGCCTTTTGTTATGTATTATATTCATTACTAACTTATGCTTCATGCAAGTTAAATGATTTCAAGATTTTATTGTTTTAATAACAAAATTGGAAAGCTCTTTCAAAAGCCTATGTGCATCAATGGAATATGTCAAGCAAAATCATTGCATATTATGTAGGAATGTGTCAATGAAATAATTCATATCATAGAATAAATGTTGGTGTACTTTTTACAGAGTGAAAGAATTAAAGATTAATATTTTTCTGTAATTGTTTGGCTGAGACCAAATGATAATAGCTGATATTTCTTAAGGCCAGCAGACACTTAATTGTGGAATACTATATGTCTGTATTTCAAGGAAGTATACCAGAAGTGGTTCTCATCAATGGATATTACTATCCATCTGTACATAGAAAATTGAAGACCATTACTCAAATAATTCCACACTTTTTATAAAACAAATTTCTGTAAATTACTCCATTTTCTGGAAATTCATATTACCAATTACATTTTTTTTTCTGAATTTTGGTTAAGTGGTCCCAAAATACTTTGAGGTGTTTTTTGTTTTTTTTTTTAATTGACAGAGCCAAAAGATTTCAGATAGATTTTAGGTAGACAGGTAGATAGATTGATGGATTTCAAATGTCAGTTATTTTTGTTATAGTCTCACATATCCCAGAAGCTCTGTTCTTTTTTTATTATTATTATTTTTAACATTTATTCATTTTTGAAAGGCAGAGAGAGACAGAGCATGAATGGGGGAGGGGCACAGAGAGGGGGACACAGAAACAGAAGCAGACTCCAGGCTCAGAGCTATCAGCACAGAGCCCGATGCAGGGCTCGATGCAGGGCTCGAACTCACGGACCGTGAGATCATGACCTGAGCCGAAGTCAGCCACCTAACCGACTGAGCCACCCAGGCGCCCCAGAAGCTCTGTTCTTTTAAAAACAATTTTTCAGTACATTTATCTCTTATGTTAAGATTAGGTATTTTCTGTCCTCATATTCACAGATTCTTTACTCAGTCCTTCCAATTTGCCATTGTACTCAGACGCTGAGGTTTTTTTTCAACTGGCACCAGTTTTAATTCATTGTTTTTTGACAGCTACAAATATTTTAAGGTGTGGATATACTATAATTAATTTAGTCATTATCCTGATGGTGGGCGTTTATTATTTTTTCTTTCTCTCCACTCTGAACAATGCTGCTGAAATAAACAGCATAAATAAAAATGCTGAAAAATAAACATATTTTTTAATCCTGTGTTTTAGATAGTTTCCTCAGGAAGTTGTACAATGTAGCTACAGCAAGTGCTTTTTTACAAATCTACTTGAAACTGAGACCCTACCCCAGCTCTTAGCAGCTGTGAGAGCTTAAACAAGAGACTTCTCTTCTCCATCTCATGGTGTTATGAAAAGAAAATAAGACCATGTTTGCAAATCCCTTTACTTGGTGCCTGAAACATTAAGATTTTTATTCCAGTTGTTATCTTTTTGAGTTCGAAGATTTCCATTTGTCTCTTCTCTGTATCTTTATTTTCTTTGCTGAGACTCCTCTTTTGCTTATTCTAAGTCTTTACATCAACTCAATTGCCTCAAGCATGTTTATAATAGCTCATGAAGCATTTTTACGACGTCTGTTTTAAAATCCTTGTCAGATCATTCTAACATCTGTGTCATCTCAGGGCTGTCATCTGCTGACTCAATTTCAGATTTTCCTGCTTCTACTATAATAAGTGATTTTTATTAAAACCTGGACATTATTGATATGAGACAAAATGGAATCTTATTTGGTGAAAGGGGTATGCTGACTCTCTACTGTCAGGTTTTTTTTTTTTTTTTTTCTTTTTGTTTTGTTGATTGGCTTTTCTTAAATTAGCTCTTGGGCTCTTTGAAGTAAAGCAGTGGTTCAACTGTGCCTCTGAATCCCTTAGGGGGGTTGTTAAAACTCTCAGAGTTTCTACTTCAGAAGGTCTGCAGTGGTGTCTGAGGACCTGCTTTTCTAACAAGGTCCTAGGTGGTGCAGATGATTTTGCTCTGGGACTAGAGAATATGGGTGATGGGAAATGGAAAATATTTGAGGCTGTTGAGTGACATAATAAACAACTGAGGGTGACAGCTGTTGTGAGCAGGAGGTAAAAAGGAAGAGAGTCCAGCACAACTGTGGAGAGTAGAAAGAAAGGAAAATGCAAAATGTTCCTTACGGGCTGTCAAGGTAACTTTGGAATTTCTTTGAAACTACTTGTCACGAGCACTATGTGTTACTTTGAATAGTTCATCCAGTTTACAATGGATCTGGGGGTGATTTGGGCTACATGAATTTGCCCTGACTTAAGGTAACTACTATATGGGGCTTCTCTTCTCTGGGGGACAGGACATCAGCTTATGCCCATGGTACATCCCATATCTCTAGCCCTCACAAGTTAGGTAAGTCTGTGACTTCTTTCTCTCTGTGTCCTTGTCCTGGCCAGTCTGACAGCTGCCCAGGTGCAGAAGGATTCACTGAATTGAGTTCCCTTCTCTAACTGGGCCCAATACCTCCAGAGCCTAGCTTCAGGTATGCATGCCACTGTCTACCCCTGTCTGTTCTTCAAGGAGGACCCTGCGGCTTGGAGGGGTCCTTACAGCTCAAGAGAAAGCCCTCTATGTCTCGATGTTCCCAGATGAGATATCCATGTCAAGCAATTTCCACTAAATCAGACTCAGTTCTTCAGCCTATTCCCCATAGGTTAAGGACACTTTAAAAATAAGCCCTGAATTGGAATGAGCTTATCAAGCAGCACTATCCATTAATGAAATCACTTCCTGTTAATTTCGGTTTACTAAACAAATGGCTCCTGACAATCTGGCATCACTGTGATGATGCCCACCTCCCAGGAAGGCCAGGTTCTCCCCTTAGCCTCCACTGACATGGATATTAGCACTCATGGAAAATAAGTGATGAACATGAGGATGTTTTCCTTCTGTCATGACATCTAGGGGCAGTGAAACATATTCCTAAGTAGCACATTTTACTTTCATAAATTTTTTGAGATGGAGGATAGAGTTCACCTAAGTAACTCTTTAACTAAAGCCTCAAATTTTAATAAAAGATAGAATTTTGGTTCTTTATTTCAACTTTTTTATAGCTATGTTAAGTTTTTTATGTCCTATATATTTTTTTTTTCGTATTGTCTAAATAGAACCACAGATATTTAATGCTGGAAAATGTATTAGAGGAGTTTCTAAAATAATCCCCTGGGTTCCAAAACTGAGAAAAATAAAATCCTTAGAATTGTTTAGACCAAGGTAACACAGCTATTAATGACACATTTGTAGGGTATAGTGAAATTTAATTTCCTTCACAGTAATTTCATTGAAGAAACCCATTCTTGTAGTTAATATACAATTGGATTCTCTTCCATATCATGTTTGCTATAATCACATAGCAATGTTTCATTTTCTTTGATTATGTATGACATGATTTGTGCATATGTGTGCTTGTAAAAGTGAAACTGGTAAGTTTTGGTCTTATCCTATCTACAATAAAAAACTATTCCAAAAGTGACTTTGTTTCCAGGGATTTCAGCTTATGTGAAATGAAGGTGCAAAATGCAGCTTTGTTTCATTAATACGTGGCATTTGCTAAGCTGGTGAGTATAAACTTGGGATGCCTGGTGCCATCAATGTAAAAAAGCAATCCAGTTGTTTCATGGAAGTCCATAAAATTGATGACAACATCAGCTCAAATGATCTGTATTACTCAGCGTGAGGTGGCTTAATACTGGCCAGATATTTTTTTAACTTCAAGGGATTCATAAAAGGTAATTACATACAATTGTACATTATATCGGATACTTCTCGTTTTATTATTTTGCACTCTAATACTCTAGATATATTACTGTAAGACACTTATCCTACCTTTTAAAAATGTTAACTGAATCATTTGGGATATTTTCCCCACATCACCTTCCACCCTAGTTTGCTGAAAAAGATTATTTCCAAACCTATTCTATTTTCTTTAATATATCTTTATCTGAGGAAAAAGCATTTTTGTAGTTTATTTCCACAAGTCTTTTCTTACATTGTTTTTCTTAACTTCAATAATAAGCAAATTTAAAATATAGGTGATATAGTATAAAATATATATCCGAATTTACTTTTTCTCAGAATCATAACTTCATATTAAAAAAAATTCCATCCTCGATGTAGTCATCCTTTAATAATAAGAGTGTACATGAAGTAAAATTAAGGTGTGAAGAGGGGCCTGTAAGAATATTTTGCCCAATACTAGGTACTTTTCTAACACTACAAAATCAAATAATTAAAAAATAATTACACAAATTTTAGTTTTGTATGTTTAAAATAGTTGAGAATCAGGGCACCTGGGTGGCTCAGTCAGTTGAGCATCTGACTTTGGCTCAGGTCATGATCTCTCAGTTCAGGGGTTTGAGCCCCGCGTTGGGTTCTGTGCTGACAATTCAGAGCCTGGAGCCTGCTTCGGATTCTGGAACTGCTGTCCTATCTTCCCGTCCCCCACTCCCTCTCTCTCTCCCTCTCAAAAATAATAAACATTAAAAAATATTAAAAAATAGTTATAAATCAATTAGCAAAATTATAAAAACTGAAGATTGGGGATCGGACTCCCTTGGATTCCAAATTAGAGTGTCTTATTTTGGATCAAGGAATCTGCCTCCCAGTATCATTGGAAATGCTGACAAAAGGAGTCCACAAATCACATTTTGACACTGAGGGAAAAGACAGGATATTTTCCACCTTGTAAGATATGAGAATTAGATAGAATCAAATTACTTGACTTTCTGATTTAATTATATGTTTTTATTTTTTTTTAATTTTTTTTTTTCAACGTTTATTTACTTTTGGGACAGAGAGAGACAGAGCATGAACGGGGGAGGGGCAGTGAGAGAGGGAGACAGAATCGGAAACAGGCTCCAGGCTCTGAGCCATCAGCCCAGAGCCTGACGCGGGGCTCGAACTCACAGACCGCGAGATCGTGACCTGGCTGAAGTCGGACGCTTAACCAACTGCGCCACCCAGGCGCCCCATATATGTTTTTAAATTTACATTCAAGTTAGTTAACATACAGTGCAATATTGGTTTCAGAAGTAGAATTTCGTGATTCACCACTTACATACAACAGTGCTCATCCCAACAAGTGTCCTCCTTAATGTCAATAATCCATCCCATCCCCAGCCCACTTCCCCTCCAGCAACCCTCAGTTTGTTCTCTGTAGTTAAGAATCTCTTATGACTTGCCTCCCTCTCTGTTTTTATTTTTCTTTCCCTTCCCCTATATTCATGTGTTTTGTTTCTTAAATTCCACATGAGTGAAATCATATGATATTTGTCTTTCTCTGACTGACTTATCTCACTTAGCATAATACACTACAGTTCCATCATGTTGTTGCAAATGACAAGATTTCATTCTTTTTGATCACTTTTTGATCTACTATATATATGTATATACATACATATATGTATGTATATAATATATGTATATATTATACATATACAATATATGTATAATATATATACATACATACATATGTATATGTATGTATATAATATATGTATGTATATACACACCACGTCTTCTTTATCCATCCATCGGTCAATCGACATTTGGGCTCATTCTAAAATTTCACTATTGTTGATACCACTGCTATAAACATTGGGGTGCATGTGCCCTTTCAAGTCAGCACTTTGTATCCTTTGAATAAATACCTAGTAGTACAATTATTGGGTCATAGGATACTTCTATTTTTAATTCTTTGAGGATGCTTAGTACTGTTCTCCAGAGTAACTGGACCAGTTTACATTCCCACCAATGGTGCAAACATGTTCTCCTTTCTCCACATCCTTGCCAACATCTGTTGTTTCCTGAGTTGTTAATTTTAGCCATTCTGACAGGTGTCAGGTGGTATCTCATTGTGGTTTTGATTTGTATTTCCCTGATGATGAGTGATGTTGAGCATCTTTTTATGTGTCTGTGAGCCATCTGAATGTCTTTGGAAAAGTGTCTATCTATGCATGTCTTTTACCCATTTCTTCACTGGATTATTTTTTTTGGGGGGGTGTTGAGTTTGATAAGTTCTTTATGGATTTTGGATACTAACCCTTTATCTGATATGTTATTTGTAAATATTTTCTCCTATTTCGTTGGTTTCCTTTTAGTTTTGTTGATTGTTTTCTTTGCTGTGCAGAAGCTTTTAATCTTGATGAGATCGTTCATTTTTGCTTTTGTTTCCCTTGCTTCCAGAGACATAGTTAGTAAGAAGTTGTTGCAGCCAAGGTCAAAAAAGTTGCTGCCTGTGTTCTTCTCTAGGATTTTGATAGTTTCCTGTCTTATATTTCTATCTTTCATTCATTTTGAATTTATTTTTGTGTAAAGTGTAAGAAAGTGGTCTGGTTTCATTCTTCTGTATGTCACTGTCCAGTTTCCCAACACCATTTGCTAAAGACCCTTTTTCCCTTAGATATTCTTTTCTCTTTTGTCAAAGATTATTTGGCCATTTGTAGACCCATTTATGGCATGTCAATTAATAGGTCTTACATTTTAATGTTAAAAAAATTAATATTTATTTATTTTTGAGAAAAAGACACAGAGTGCAAACAGGGGAAGGACAGAGAGAGAGGAAGACACAGAAACTGAAAGGCTCCAGGCTCTGAGCTATCAGCAGAGAGGCTGATGTGGGGCTCAAACTCACGAACCTTGAGATCATGACCTGAGCCGAAATTGGATGTTTAACCTACTGAGCCACCCAGGCGCCCCTTATTATTTTTTAAAACAGATTTTTAAAATTTACTTATTTTTACAAGGACTTCTATGAGACACATAGCTTTAAATTATGTAAAAAAACAACCAAATGTAATAGATATATAAATCAGACATGGATCCCCTTACCATTTTAAGTCAAAATGCTTAGATCAAAGTGAGAATGTGGGTACCCAAAGTCAGATACTTAGCTTTTTCCTTGTGCTGTGTGGACCTTGAATTGCTTCCATGATACACAGTTTCTAAGAAAATGTTTCTGCTTTATGCATTTCTAATTAGATTACAAAGAAATTTAATTCAGCCCTCAATAAACAATACATATGTTAGTAAGATACAAAATAAAACTACCAAGCCCAAACCTAACTAATTGTTTAGCAATCAACCAGCATTATAATTATAAAGAAAAAAACCTTCATTGGACCTTCCTTCTTTTCTGGAGGAAGATATAATCATCACTTGCCTCCAATTATTTCCACAGTTTTGCATATGCAAATCCAGTGTACAAGCAAACATACCTAGGAACAGGTTTAGAAAATATTTCATGTTTTAGAAGTCTTTATTATTGTGAATATAATAAATCTATGATTGGCTATTTTTACATTCTTGGAATATATCTATTTTAAAATGATGAATAAATAATAATTGGTAAATTCATACTTCTAGTTGTCTCTAGTAACTGTTTTACAAAATATTTATAAGGGAGATCTTGCACTTTCTCTACTGTAAAAGAGATGCTAACACTATCTTTTTTAGCCTTTAGAACTTTATGATAACGAAATCACATGGTTTGAATCTTTATAGAAACTTCTCTGTCTGAGGTGATTTGTGTATGTTCTGTTTCTATATAACTTTTTTCTAATGTTTATTCATTTATTTTTGATTGAGAGGGAGAGAGAAAGAACAGAGGAGTGGCAGAGAGAATCCCAAGCCATTCCAAGCTGTCAGCACAGAGCCTAGTGTGGGGCTGGAACCCTCGAACTAAGAGATCATGACCTGAGCCAAAATCCAGTTGAATGCTTAACCAACTGAGCCACCCAGGCTGCCCTCTATACAACAGTTTTAATATATCTGATATTTATATTAAATTTTGGTTTCTAACTTATCTAGAGCCAATATAAATATTTCACATTATTTCTGTATCAATTTAATTTTCATTTATACAGTTCAATATTTTAGGGAAGTTTATGCTCCTTCTCCTTTTTGTCAATTATAAATTGGGCAATTAATTTTTTCTCCTTTCTCATTACCACACCATTTTTTTTTACCATGTTTGAATTTCATTTCCTTTCAATTCCATTTTTACATACTTGTTTTCTTATTATATTGCATTCAAGTCTATATACCTTTTCCTATAAGTAGCCCTTATATACTTTATTTATTGTGATCACAAAAATAATTGGCAAATATGCTATTTTGTAGGTATTTTCTGTTTCAAGCTTTTTATTTACCCTATCCTCACTTCTGTTCGACCAATAAAGTTTAAAATGTTTTCACTTCTTTTATTCAAAATACTTTAAAATAGATAATAGTTTTTAGTGCTTATGCAAAATTTATATATATATATATATATATATATATATATATATATATATCATTGCGTTCTTTGAATGTATTCACACTTTCTATCTTTTTTGGAACAAAATAATGATTATAGCATTATAACCCCACAGAAAAAAGTCACATTCTCTGTTATTGCTTCGAAAAGGCCAGTTGTTTCAATTTATCACAAAATGGTTATTGTTTCATTTTCACTATTTAATTTAAAATATCAGTACATCTCATTAAATTGTATTTTTATTGTGTTTCTTTCTCCCCATTCTTTCTTTTTGTTGTTTACAAAATCTTTTTTTAAAATTTCAATCAGGATCTAAACTGTGAAAAATTTTACAGTTTGTATGCTTGAAAATATTTATATTTGATTCTCTCTCTTGACTGAAACTTTAATTTACTACAGAAGCCTAATCTGATATCTATCTACTATAAATAAAGTATTCCAGGTTCTTTGGTCCTCATTTTTACTTAAACAAAGCATTTTATTCTAATGGTGTTTGTTCATGGGTAATTTTTCCCTTCTGTCTGGTAAGTTAAGATTTGAATTTTGTCATTTAGATGCAGCAGTTTCCACACTATATTTCTGTTATAGATTTATACTTATTTTATTCATACTTCCCCATCCTTTTGATGATATATCTTTCTTAAATAACTGATTACACACTTTGCTTTTATATTTCCATCTCTCTAAATGTCTGCAGCTTATTTTCGGAGATTTAATCATATCTATCTTGCTTTTTCTTTTCTTTTTTTTTTTTTGGAGGTTTTTTTTTCCTTCATAAATTGAATACACCTGGGCAAGCAGCGCACGGCACACACACACATTTATATATACATTAGAAAACACTGGTTCCCTGAAAGCTAATTTTTGAAAATGCAAAAGAATACATTAACTATTGGTATTAATGAGTAAATATAGCAAGGTCATATATCATTTTATAAAAGTCAACTGCATATCCTTAAAAAAAGCAATAATCTAAGATTATGTGAAATCACTGAACAATCTAAGATAATACAAATTGGAAAAAAGTATCATATAAAATAATATCAAAACCAACAAAATATCTAGAAATAAACTGAATTTCCATTTGGTTACTTTTGTAGATTCTCCAAAGTTCTCTATTTCTTCAACATACAAATGATAAATATTTTAAAGTTCTGTCTCACCATGCCTTTGTTTGGGTTTTCTGATAGTCTGTTCCCATTTGCCTTTTTTTTTTTCTCTTGGGTTTGATTTTGGTTTTTTATCATGCTTCCCCCCACCCTCCACCCTTTGGCCAAACTTTGTGTTGTAAAACTTATACAAGCTCTGAAGGATAAAATTGTCTTGAGAAATTTAAGGCTCCCCCCCTTCTTGCTAGCAATGTAAGTACTAGCAATTTACTCTTATCATTAAGAGGGTTCATTTTAGACATCTGTAAGGTTGGTGTTCTTTTTCAGTTTTGCCTTCTTCACAGTATGTGATGCTTTGAGTGATTTACTAGAGCCAGTGTTTCTAAGTTCAGAGAGAGAGAGAGAGAGAGAGAGAACATGAGCCGGGGAGGAGCAGAGAGAGGAGAGTGAGAGAATCCCAAGCAGACTCTGAGCTGTCAGCACAGGCCCAATGCAGGGCTTGATCCCTCAAACTGTGAGATCATGACCTAAGCTGAAGTCAGATGCTTAACTGACTAAGCCACCCAGGTGCTCCCACAAGAGATTCTTAAGTACAGAGAATAAACTGACAGTTGATGAGACTGGGGCAAATGGGTGATGGGCCTTATCCCTTGTTGGATAAGCACTGGGTGTTACATGTAAATGAAGAATCACTGGGTTCTACCCCAAGACTACACTGTATGTTAACTAACTTGCAAATAAAAAATAATAATAAATAATCAATAAATGGTTTAAACCTAAAATAAATAGTAAATATTTCAGACTTTGCAAGCTATAAAGTCTCTATGTTGCAACTACTCAACTCTTCCACTGAAGTGCAAATGCAGCCATGGACACCATGTTCATGAATAAGCATGACTGTGTTCCAATAAAACTTTATTTACAGATACAAAAAATTTAAAAAAAACCCAGAAAATAGTATAGTGATATTCCAAAGACATATTGAAATAAAGAAGCTATAATTTTCTGCTTCTCATATTTTCTAACCTTATTTTCTTAGTAAAATTAAAGGTAAAATAGCTCCTAAACATAATACATTATGTAGATTTAGCATAACTAAGCACATATTTTAGTAAGCATATTAAGGAAGTTATTTTCAAACACAAAACATCAGATTTTCTATAGAGGGTTTTGGAACTACAAGTGCCTTATATAAATTCTACACAATCCCAATAACAGAAATCCTAAGAGTAAATGAGAATACACACGAGCACACACACACACCCTTAAAAATCTGTTATTTTGTATTATAGACAAATAGACTTAATTTTATTTTGGTCTGTTTTTTCAATCAATTATTTTCATGGTTTCATATAAGATTTTTCAATCATTTCAAATAAGCAAACAAAACTGAACCAACAAACCTACATTAGTATCAGAAGTCAACATCTTCGTTCTTTAATTCAGTATAAGAGCTGACATATCCTTTTAAAAATGGTCTCCCTATTTGGGTAAATAATTCATTTTGTATTCTTTATTCCACATTATTTAGGATGAATTCTCAATCACACAATGGATTTCATAAATTAGTAAACTGTGGCATGTTTATTGTGAAAACAAGAATACCAAAACAAAATATTTGTTGTGTGTAATTGACTTTATCCTGAAAAAAGTAGAATGTGTGTTATAGTAGTCAACATAATACCAATTGCTCCAGTCACTTGCCTTTCTTATTTTAAACATGTGGCTTCCTAAGATTGTCAAGAAAATAAACAACTGACAGATGAGAATGTGTAGGAAGGCATACCAACATATGTTAGCAACTCAGTCAAGAAATGATTCACTGACATACTGGAAAGAAGAGCTGTAGTGAGTCACCTACATGAAAGGTGGAGGGAGAGGAATGGAAAATGTTTCCTGCTCCTGGCTATAACTTCCTCCTTTGCATGTTGGCTAGCATTAATTTCTGCCAAAGTTAAAGGCCAAATCATGTCCTAGGGTAAGCATCGGGCATGGTGGAGTGAGAGTTCTGGTAATGAAAGAGTAGCAGAACATTGCAATAAAGATATGTCATGATTCAATTATCTATATTATTTAGGGTAGATGGACTATTTCAATTCGAATTTTTTACACGTTGCATTTGGATGCATTGAGAGATCAAATTGTTTCAAGGAGTTGCTATATCTCTAGAAGATTTATTCCATAACAATATTAATAATAATTTAACATGATGAATACTTTTTAAAGCCCTAAAATAAACACTCTGATGTCATTTATTTACAGAGCTATTTTCCATAAAAAAGAAAGAAATCTTGACTTTTATGACAACACAGATGGACCTTGAGGGCATTGTGCTCAGTGAAATAAGCCAGACAGAAAGACATATAACATATGATTTCATTTACATGTAGAATTTAAAAACAGCAAACTTAGAGAACAGATTGGTGGTTGCCAGAGGCAGGGGATGGGGGTTGGCAAAATGAATGAAGGGGGTCAAAAGGTACAAACTTCCAGCTATAAAATAAATAAGTCCTGGATATATAATGGACAGCATAATTAATACTTTATTGTATATTTGAATGTTGCTTAAAGAGCTGATATTAAAACTTTTCATCATCATAAGAAAAAAATTGTAACTATATGTGGTAATGGATGTTAACTGGACTTACTGTGGCAACCATTCCACAATATATACATAAATATTGAATAAGTATGTTGCACACTGAAACTGATATGTTTTATGTCACCTATGCCTCAACAAAAAAGATAATAAAAGTTGTTTTTGTATTTGAATAATGCATCCTTTAAAGAAGAAATCAAAATATACAAATTAAGATATGAAGCAATAAAGAATACAAATAACACTGGGAAAAATAAATAAAATCAGTATCTCAAATGTTAAATAATGACATTTTCAATGAAATATATTGTAAAATAAGTTAATTCTTGTGTATGGAGTCTTAAATGTGAGACTTGATAAAGAATGAATGCATGATAAACTATTGATTTTAATTATTTTTCACATATTTCCTCAAAATTATTCATAAATATTATTAGCATATGCACTGATAAATATTTTTTAAATATTCACATTAAGGAAAATCATTTAGTGTGAAACACAAAATTTGACTCCCATATGTCAATGTTAATTTAAATTCTCTACTGCTAGTGTGTATTAAAATTCTGTGAAGAATTTATAAAAGAAGAAGAGTAAAGCAATGATTATTAGTTCCATTTTCATATGATAATCACTATGAAAATATTATTTTGGATATATCCTTTACTTATGTGTATATATACCTTTGTGTATATGTGTGTGTGTGTGTGTGCGCGCGTGTGTGTGTTTTCTTTTCCTTATGAGTTAAAATAAAGGGCCCACCTTGTTCAACTTAATTGTAGAGCAATTCATCAAGTATGAGCTTAGGGCATCCTTCACAAGGACTTAGAGTTTGAGAAATATTTCTGAAAATTCTGTTCCAGGATAGAGATTCAAGTACTAAATCCAAATGTTCAGGAAAGGAATAGAGTGGACTATGGAGATACTCTATTCACAGTGAAAACCTAAGAATGCTCTGTACCCTGGAGGTAGCATATCTTAAGATAAGTCAATTATAAATTATGAAACTTGATTCAGTTCCTTTCTTTGAAATTAAGTAGTCATATCAACTGATTAAATGATTTAATGAAATGTGAAACCTGGAGATGGCATTTTCACTGCCTACAATGCAGAAATAAACTCAGTGAATTGCTTTGGAAATCTTTAATATGGATATAAATCCAAGAATTATATGTGCAAGAGATAAATCCTCTCATTATCTTTTCCCCATGGACACTTTTAATACATGCGTTATCTTTTTTTTTCATCTTATACAAAACTGCTTCAATTTTTTATGCATTCTATAATACACTGAACAATGTGGGGAAATGATTTTTTAATATCTCAACATCAAGTTCCAGTGACAATGGGTTTGTTATTTTAACATGGACTGCAGCTGTTTCTTCTTCTTTCTTTTTTAACTGAAACAAACACCTTTATTATTCACAGATAATTTCAAACTTTGGAAGTCACTGTGAGAGAACCTATGAAAAATTACTATATATAATTTATCAGAAGGGAAGGTGGGCAGAGATGGGCTAAATGGGTGATGGGTATTAAGGAGGGCACTTATGATGAGCACTGGGTGTTCTGTATAAGTGATGAATCACTAAATTCTACTCCCAAAATTAATATTATGCTATATGTTAACTAACTGGAATTTACCTAAAAACTTGAAATAAAACAAAACCAAAAGTAAAGAAATAACATACCTATTTGCTTTGGAACTTCAGAAGAATAAGAAAAAATAATAGAGTTAACTAATAATACTACAGAGCCATGCTGTATTACAGATACAGTGGCTATGAGCCACATGAGACTATATGAGTTTAATTGACTTACAGTTAAATTAAAAAAAAATAACTTTTACAGTCACACTGGCCACATTCCATACACTCAGTAGCCACATGGGTCTAACAAATGGTAGACAACAGGGCAGATATAGAACATCTCAGGACAGTTCTTTCTACTGAAATAAAGCCTTAATAAGATTTCAAATCAGCATGATATTTTTAATATTGAGTTCATTAACATAGTTCTTGAAGTTTCTGAAATACAAAAATCTGTAATCAGAATGAAAATGAGGTGAATTAAAGCAAAGATTCAAGGATTAGATGTTGATTTTTAAAATCATCTGTACAATATATACAAATTTAGTCAATATTCTTTTTCCATTTAGAATTTTACTGATTAAAATTACATTCACATTTTTATTTGCAATAGTTTTTATACAAGATAATTCAGTTAGAATCACCTCACTCTAATCAAATTTCAGGTTAGTTGCCTCTCACACAGTGGATGGCAGTCCTTGCCTTCCAAAGGGTAAAAGTCCATCTGGTATGAGTAGTTACTTTTGAAAGTCTGATTGGAAATTATAGGTCTAGGTTAGGAAAATTAAATTTGCTTCTTATTTTTTATGATTATTGAGTATCAATATAGAGTACAATTATTCTATGAATTTTTAATACTGATTCAGAAAATGCAGAAATACAGAATATTAAACATGAGTCTAATGTCTTTGAGTATCTTCCCAATGAATAAAACTATTAGGCGTTAGCCCTTGTAATTAAAATTCAGAAATTTGGCATTGTATACAAAATTCATACTATTTTATTTTAAAATTCCATTTGTTATTTAGTTCTTTAACTTGGTGACATATACTCAACCCTTCAGATCTTACACTATTCAATAGAAGATTTTAAACATAGTGCAAAGCATGTGCATTGGTCAGTTTAATAACTCAGGGAAAATCTGAAAAGCTGATTTAGAAGATTATAAAGAACTTTATAATTCATTCTCAATATGAGACAGCGATTCCTCTTTCAGGTAAGTGGGTGCAGTCAGAAATTTTGAACTGGGGATAGCTTAAGTAGTCTTTACTTCCTTGTAATGGAATCGTAAATCTGCTAACAACATTCTATAATATTGATTAATTCACTGTGAGCTTCCAATCAAACGAAAGGATGGAGTGTTTCAGGAAACCTTACAATTTTTACTTATTAACATTTCCATTTTTGTTTAATTCATGCTGAAAATCTCACTGTTTCACCAGGAGATCAAAGTAAATTGCTACAGAATTCAATCTGAGAGTCTGTGAAGCAATTAAACACTAAAACAGACAAGCAGTAGGGGACTCTACTGCTCAGGAGAATAAATTAGGAAAGATGTTAACACAGTTAACTTAAAAAGAAATTTTAACAGCTAGGCTCAGATGGAGAGTTTGTGGAGTCCAACAAAACCTCAGAATGAGTGTATTCTAGAATTGTACTTAAAATTTAATTAGATCTCAAATAGAATATTATGAACACATGTTCTATTTAAGTGGAATCTTGGTAATTTTTGATTATATAATCTCTCTTGTGGCATAACACAATCCAGATTAGATGCATAATAAAAGCTGTACATGTTTTATATGTAGTTTAAAAGACTCAAATTTTAAATGTAAGGCAATGTATTAAACAAGTGTGCATGTGTATTTCCTTATAGCTTTTTTTTTTTTTTTTTTTTTAGCAAACATGTACTGGATGTTTACCATATAGCTGCATCTAATCTAGGAAAACAAAAGACAGAATCCCTGGTTCTTGTCATTGATTAGAATATAGTCCTTTTGGGGAGACAGTCATTCATAGAGAAGGATTGTGGGGCAAATATAGTCTAAAAATGAAGATAATTTTCCTAAAACATTGATGAAACTACTAATAATCAGTTTTAACTAAGTATTGCCTTTAACCATGAGCTTTATATTTGCAAATGGCTCCTCCAATTATCCAGCCTAAATTCTATGGCTCAGCCTAGACCTCACACATGAAATCTTATAACTCAACCTCAAGTTTCCAGCCTTTCCTCCAACAAAATTATTTCAAATGGTCATGGATTTTAGCCACTCTGACTGGCGTGAGGTGGTATCTCAGTGTGGTTTGGATTTGTATTTCCCTGATGAGGAGTGACGGGCATCTTTTCATGTGCCTGTTGGCCATCTGGATGTCTTCTTTAGAAAAGTGTCTATTCATGTCTTCTGCCCATTTCTTCACTGGATTAGTTGTTTTTCAGCTGTGGAGTTTGGTGAGTTCTTTATAGATTTTGGATACTAGCCCTTTATCCGATATGTCATTTGCAAATATCTTTTCCCATTCCATCAGTTGCCTTTTAGTTTTGTTGATTGTTTCCTTTGCAGTGCAGAAGCTTTTTATCTTAAGGAAGTCCCAATAGTTCATTTTTGCTTTTAAAAAATGTGTGAAGATGTGTCAAGTAAGAAATTGCTGTGGCTGAGGTCAGAGAGGTTTTCTCCTGCTTTCTCCTCTAGGGTTTTGATGGTTTCCTGTCTCACATTCAGGTCCTTTATCCATTTTGAGTTTATTTTTGTGAATGGTGTAAGAAAGTGGTCTAGTTTCATTCTTCTGCATGTTGCTGTCCAGTTCTTCCAGCACCATTTGTTAAAGAGACTGTCTTTTTTTCCATTGGATATTCCTTCCTGCTTCGTCAAAGATTAGTTGGCCATACATTTGTGGGTCCAATTCTGGAGTCTCTATTCTATTCCATTGGTCTCTGTGTCTGTTTTTGTGCCAATACCGTACTGTCTTAATGATTATAGCTTTGTGGTAGAGGCTACCAGGATTGTGATGCCTCCCACTTTGGTTTTCTTCTTCAATATTACTTCAGCTATTGGGGTCTTTGTAATGAACAAATCAGGAGACTATAGATGCTGGCAGGATGTGAAGAAACAGGAACGCTCTTGCACTGTTGGTGGGAATGTAAACTGGTGCAGCCACTCTGGAAAACAGTGTGGAGGTTCCTCAAAAAATTAAAAATAGATATACCCTATGACCCAGCAATAGCACTGCCAGGAATTTACCCAAGGGATAAGAAGTGCTGATGCATAGGGGCACTTGTACAGCACTCTCAACAATAGCCAAATTATGGAAAGAGCCTAAATGTCCATCAACTGACAAATGGATAAAGAAGATGTGGTTTATGTATACAATGGAATACTACTTGGCAATGAGAAAGAATTAAATCTGGCCATTTTTAGCAATGTGGATGGAACTGGAGAGTGTTATGCTAAGTGAAATAAGTCAGGCAGAGAAAGACAGATACCATATATTTTCACTCATATGTGGATCCTGAGAAACTTAACAGAAGACCAGGGGGGAGGGGAATGGGGGAAAAAAGTTACAGAGAGGGAAGGAGGCATACCATAAGAGACTCTTAAATACTGAGAACAAACTGAGGGTTGATGGGGGGTGGGGGAGAGGGGAAAGTGGGTGACGGGCTTTAAGGAGGGCACCTGTTGGGACGAGCACTGGGTGTTGTATGGAAACCAATTTGACAATAAATTATATTTAAAAAAGAAAGAAAAAAAAGGGTCATGTATTATAAAAATATCTTTCGAAAATGATTCACTTAAGAAACACTTAAAGGGATTCCTATAGGTTTATAAGACCACTGCTAAAACTTGACCAGTCACCAGAATCATATGAGGTTTTGAAAAATACATCTATTATCCAGACCCAGAACAATAAGACTGAAATCTCAGAGAAGGATCTTTACAATAAACAAGTACTGTATTTGAGGTATGATTTCCTAGTTGTGAAAAGCATTGGTTAATTCCAGTTGGTGCCCAGTCAAAAAGCCACAGAAGTTAAGAAAGAAAGAAAGAAAGAAAGAAAGAAAGAAAGAAAGAAAAGAAAAAGAAAAGAAAAGAAAGAAAATTTAATGTAAGACATTATTAACTAAATAGAAGATTCTTAATCTAGACAACTGAAAGGTAAGAGAATTTTAAGGGATCATTGAAGTATAAACTGCAAGCAGCATCTGCTTAAGTGCTGAGGACATAAACTAAAGTAGTTGTAAGAATTCAAACTTAGAAATTTCTAAAAGGCCCCCCCCCCCCCCCCCCCGAGCTGAAACTCAGAGCTCAGAAGTGGAGGTGATACCCTGGCTGGAGCTATTATCTCTGAGTTCAGAACCCCCCCTTCCTCCCCCAGTCCAGAGTTGACACTCACACCTTTGAGGAGGGGCACCAGCTGGCTGGTGTGTGTGTCTCTGAGGCTGAACACAGTGAGGCTGGCTGTGCACACTAGAAAAACTGGACTTGACTCATCAACTGTTACAAAAAGGAATTGCTGCCCCTGAGATAAAGAAGCACTGCTGGACAGCTGTCCATTGAATGAGGAAGCCTACAAGGAATCCCTGAGAAGTACACAGAAGTAATTCTCATGTTTCTTTTACACCCTTACAGTCTCTGTCTCGTACTTCCTGTTGGCATTGCCTTGCATAAACCCAGCTGGAAAAGAAGAAATGTGGTTATCAGAATCCTAGCAAACCAAAAGAGAGTATAGAATGGTGAGTTTGGAGCAGAGAAACAATTGCTTAATACCTGGAGCATCAAGCCAACTGATGAAACAAAAAGATGCATTAGAATCACAACAGCCTGCATAATTTGCACATGATCTGTCTTTAAAATGCAGGTCCTCTCAAACTTCCATCTGTATATAATCTCTCCTAAAGGATTTAACTATTTAAACATGTAATTAAATATAAAAGACCTTTTCAAACCATACTATATTTGTCCTCTTTGCTTTACCTACCTACCTGTCCAGTTTCAACTCTCCATAAAGGCCATTTTTACACATATTTTGCAACAGCATTAAAATTTATAAATACATATACAAATATAATCTACAATATATGTGCATATAAACATATGTGCACATACATATGAAAATAAAGATATATGTACATACATACCATATATTTGTGTAATATTTTGTGCTCTTAATATTTTGTATAGCTTATTCTGTTGCAAGATTACAACCTTTCTGCCTACCTCACCGCCATTAAGCTATAACATCCTTGAGAATGAGTCACGTTGTCTCTCATTTCCAGGCCTAGCAAACTGCCTGGCATGTGGCAAGTAATGAAATTACTTTTTTTAATGAAAGAATCAATTAATATATCTAAAAGAAGCCTACATTGAAGAATTTAGATAATTAAATAGGTCTCTCAAAAATGACGAGTATTTCCCTGGTAGTATTTCTGTAGGAAGAATGCCAAGAGCAAAGGCAGTCATAAATAGACAGACTCAATCAAAGGTAGACAGATTAGGTGCAAAATACCTTACACAAAATCTGTTTAAAAACTCTATGTAAAAAGTCAATTTAACTGTGAAGAAGAATAAAAAGCCATGATAACAAAAATAACAACAAAAAAGCATTACTTTAATTTGTGAATTACAATGATAGAAAAATGCATTCATTCATAATGAAATTTTTATACATTTTTCTCATTAATCTCTACTAATCCTTAGAGAATATGTTGAATGTGCAAGACAGGATATGACATGTAGAAAATATGGTTGCATTCAACATGAAAAGGAAAAGTAATTCTGTATGTAATGAATCTTTTTGTTTAAGCTGAGCTGTGAATAAGTATTTTTTTATGGAGATTGTAGTTAATGTAACTTTATTAATAAAATTCCCAAATGTGTAAAAACAGGACAGGAAACACCTCCCACCTTCGTGCCATGGAAATATTTTTTTAATCTAACAATTATACTACTATAATTTTTCAGTATATATATATTTTTTTTCAGTATATATATTTTAGTATATATATATATTTTTTTTTTGCAAAACTTATTTCAATGTAAACATTACAATAACCTTATGTGTACTTGTTAGAGATTTTTATTTCCAGAATTCTACAGCACTGACTAGTTAAGAAATTTGCCAGAGCAACAAATTAAAGTGGGAAAACACATATTTTTTAAACCCTTTCATTAAACACTCTTTGCTGAACTTTAAAGGAAAGTATCTTGTTTTAAACAGAAAGCCTGGCTCTACATAGTTCTTTAGGACAATGAAACTGTGTGTCAGTACACATGGCAACAAAATGAGAATTCATGGTGAGAAAATGATTCCTTTTTCTCTCTTTCTGTCTCTTCTCTTTCTGTCCTCAAAGACATATGCACAGTAATACTGAAATGAAACTTGTTATGAAAACACTGAAAGGGATCCAGAAATGTATTCCCATTAGAATCTAATTCAAGCATGAAACTCAAGAAGACCTGTATTTTCAGATCCTCAGAAATCTTGCCATTCTCTAAAATGAAATGACATGTTGGAAATCATCAAATTTTTAAAAACCACTTGAATTGTTGCTCTTAGTAAATCACACTTTGGAATGCTTAAGATTCCTTTGGATAAATGTTGCTCTACTAAAGTGTGATTTGGTGGGAATGCAAATCAGTGCACCCATTATGGAAAACAGTGTGGAGTTTCTTCAAAAAAATCAAAAATAGAAATACCCTATGACCCAGAAATAGGGATTTATCCAAAGGATACAGGAGTGCTGATGCATGGGGGCACTTGTACCCCGTGTTTAGAGCAGCACTTTCAACAATAGCCAAATTATGGAAAGAGCCTAAATGTCCATCAACTGACGAATGGATAAAGAAGATGTGGTTTATATATACAATGGAATACTACTTGGCAATGAGAAAGAATGAAATCTTTCTTATTTGCAACAACATGGATGGAACTGGAGGGTGTTATGCTAAGTGAAATAGGTCAGGCAGAGAAAGACAGGTATCATACGTTTTCACTCATATGTGGAACTTGAGAAACTTAACAGAAGACCATGGGGAAGGGAAAAGGAAAAAAATAGTTTGAAACAGAGAGAAAGGAAAACCATAAGAGACTCTAAATACAGAGAACAAACTGAGGGTTGATGGCAGGTGGGGGAGAGTAGAAAATGGGTAATGGGCATTGAGGAAGGCACTTGTTGGGATGAGCACTGGGTGTTGTATGTAAGCGATGAATCACAGGAATCTAGCCCCCAAACCAAGAGCACACTATATACGCTGTACGTTAGCCAACTTGATAATAAATTATATATATATATATATTAAAGACAGAAAAAAATAAATGTAATTAACATTGAAAGCGTAAGTATCCTTTACTAATGGGGGAGAGAGGGAAGATTTTTTTTTTAAATATTGCTCTGCAAGGTGATGAAAAACAAAAAAACTGATTTGGGAATGAGCAAGAAAATAGCTATTAAAATATATATGCTTAAATTCCACAAATATATCAATGGTTTACAGATTATTTTCACTTAAGGACTTCTATTTGAAGAGTGAAATTTAGATACATGTTTCCCCTTTTGCTTGATTCAAATTGTAACACATGCAAATAGTTCATACATACATGCTTTCTCTATCTGTCACACACACACACACACACACACACACACAGAAATGAGTATCAACATTTTATTAGATATTTGTAGAGATGCAAGAAAGAACAATGTATCAAAATATAACCATGATACTAAGTAAATACAAACAGAACTTTTCAAATAGAGACCTTTCTAATTCAATAAACAACAAAACTACAAAATATATAACTTAAAAGGAAAAACACCGAACATATAATGATTTAAACATTTTAATAGAAAAGGAGGAACATTATATTTCTGGCAGAAAGTTACTGGAGAAGCATATCTATTAATATCAATTCCTTAAAATATTTAATTAACTAACTTCTTTAATCAAGGGAGAAATTAGAAAATGATAATGGTATAAACTACCACAATGATATAGAACTAATATATTCATAGAAATACAAGGAAAAATTAAGGAAGCTGCAACACCTAGAAAGGTTTCAACCCAATACCATGAGCAAGAAAAGAAGAAAACTCAAAATTAGAAAAAAGGTACCATTACAGCAATGCAATTAACAAACTGACAAAGTGGATATGCATATATTCTAAAAACTTCAGAAAAATCACCACATGAAATAGCTAAACAGTGCTATTGTACAGTGAAAAAAATTCTCATAAAAGTGTGATAAAAAAGGATAAATAAAAAAGAAGAATGAGAAAATGTCTTTCATATGTGGACTATAAAAAAGAGATTTACTTCTAAATAATAGAGGTATCAAAGACTAAGATAACATTGGATATTAAACACTAAAACTGAACAGCAATAAAAATACTGCATATAAAAACAGTGGCTTATAGTTAAAGAGGTAAGTAGAAAATAATTCATTTAAAAATGTTTGACCAATATGTAAATTTTATAGTTCAACAAGCCAGAGAAGTATCGACGGTAATCACAAAAACGTGAAGAAAGTAGAAGTAATACATACAAAATAATTATAGTCCTTCAAACCAAATCATGACTTCACAATGAATAATATGCAATATTTTATCTTACCATAGATAAACTAGAAACAAAATTTTGCTGAGCAATATAAAACTGTGGCTTTAGAAATAATTTTAAAGAATTTATATGTAACACATGTATAGAACTAAAAATCAAATAAAAAATATGCCTTATATAGGCAATTCATGGATGAAGAAACATGACTGTTTTATCTGTTAAGATGCTTAATCACAAGGGTCATCATATAAATTACAGGGGGGGAAAAAAGAAGATAGTATTACACACCCAGGAAACAAAATCAGTGACTATTTTGAAAAGTAATCTATCAATATATATTGGATTTTAGATAAGGGTTATACATATTCTACATATCTATCTATATTGTAGGCCCCGCTTTTTTTTCAAGTCTGTGCAAGGAATATATACAAAGAAACTGCAGCATAATTTGCAGTGACACAAAGTTAGAAAATGTATTGCCCATCAAGAAAAGAATACAAAACATCAGAATATCCATACAATAGAATATTATATCATACCTAAAATTTACAAATAGTTATAGGAATACAGCAAAATCTCTAGAACCCAATGTTGAGTGAAGGAAGTGCATTTAATATAAGCATGCACAGTTAAATTTTAAGTAAAGTTTTTTTTTTAATTTTTGTTTAACATTTACTCATTTTTGAAAGACAGAGGCAGAGTGCAGATGGGGGAGGGGCAGAGAGCGAGAGGGAGACAGAGAAGCAGAAGCAGGCTCCAGGCTCTGAGCTGTCAGCACAGAGCCGGATTCTGGGCTCAAACTCACTCGTGAGATCATGACCTGAGCTGAAGCTGGTCGCTTAACCAACTGAGCCACTCAGGCATCCCAAAGTTCAAGTAAAGTTTAAAGACACACAATAAATTCCTTCTGGATTCAATTATATAATTAAACTATAAAAGTCTAATGAAGAAGGATACAAAGCACTTATTTGTTAGTGGTTGCTATGGCATGAGCTCAGAGAGAGAAGGGAGAGAAGGAGATAGAAGTGTGGGAATGGGGAGCTGTAAAAATAGGTTTACAATCCTATATATAATTTTTACTTCAAAATATCCTAAATTAAATAACACATTGTAGGAACTGCTAAAGCTGATTTGTTTATGCAAGGGGGCTTCTTAGGTAATTCTCTGTACTCTTCTGTATGGTTACATCATATTATATCATACTATATGTAAAAAAAAAATTAATGAGTGCTGCAGCCCACATAATTTTTTTATCATGCTTCTGGTAAAAAAGGAAACTACTTTATTTATCAATAACCTCTCTTCAATCTAGTTCTTTTCAATGTGAAGTTTACAGCATTTTGAACAATGATCACACATATAAAAAAAATTAGTCAATGTAATTTATTGAGTGACAGATTGTGTTAGTCATATTCCGTGGGTGTAACAGTGCAAAGGCTAAATTATTTATCTCTAGGAATTTACATTTTGGTGTATAATACAAATAATGAGGCATATAATCTTATACAGAAAGTACATTTTCGTGAATAATAAATTATTTTTGTTGGTGTGACTTTTGTTTAAAATAACCATTTGAATTCAGACGTAGTGTTTTATGAGGACATAAATTCTCCAAAGTATGAAGAAGAAAAACAACAATGAAAGACACTTAGATGATGCTCCATAGGTGTTTCAGAGTGAACACTCTCGTTGCTTTCTAAAACTAATTTCTATCTGGAGGGGTTTAACACCTACGGTACTAAGGATACAGACAGTTATGCGAGGATAGAATGGAAGAATGCCAAGACAAGCTAGAAATCCCTGGGCATTTCTGTGTTTATGGCTCAGTCTGTCTGATGATCATACCTTCCAGGAAGAAAGCCTCTGCTTCAGTATTGCAAAATTTGATGCCAGTTCCTTTCTTGGCCACAACAGGATTATGGGAGTAGTTCTCATTCTAAGAGCAGCAGGAACACCAAAGTGGTAAAACATGATAGAGAACGCATGCTCTCCAGTTGCTTTCCAAATTATATTTATCAATTAAGAAAACCATCACATTTGATCCATACTAGATTCATCTAGGCACAATTAGAATTTTCAAATAAATGCAAGGAAAACTTATGCGGAAAAATAGTAGTAAATCCACTAGAATCTTACAAAATACCAACGTAGACAATGCTGCTGATGTTGCTGACCACGTAAAATTAATTATTGGACATTCTTTGTAATTTATTTTTTAGTATGGAGATGTTACTAATTTTATTCACCTTAAAGTACGGAGGCTTTTTAAAAGGTTGGGTATTTTATTATCAGTTTCCAGAATACTATGGTTGAATATTACTTAAAATCTTGAAACAATGCCAATAGAAATAAATTTATTGTCTCAGCATTTGGTCTCCATATTTTTAAAAATGCATTTAAAATATTCTTTTGCTATCATCCAATCACCCAAGGAAGAAAGTCAGAATTACACCCTAATATAATTATGTAAATCCATCAGTGTGTTCAACAGTTTATTTTTTCAATCTTATAAATATTGAAAACATATAATATTTCCCATTGATGTAGGGTGAACGGTACAATAGGAAAACTCTAATGTGTTCTAGGTGAAATTTTCAAGGTTTCTGACACAGCACTTAGATATTAGTGATACGCCAGTGCTTAAGTTGAGACTTTAAGAATGAGTAGGAATTAGGCAGGTTCTAATATACAAAAATAAATGCTGTTTATGAAGAATCAGACATGAAAGAAAGAACATGTCACACTTACAGAAATGGAAGTCTGTTGCAATTTAAGGGATATTTGTGTGAAGAAAGGGGTTAAAATGCAGGCTTTTGCTAGCCAGGAGCCAGTTGGAGAAAGGTATGTGCCTTGTTAAGGTGCTTATTCTAAGTAAACTTGAGAGACACTGGAGAGTTATAAACCGTGGGGAAAAATGTAATGGAAAATATATAATTTTAAAGAGTATTCTTTGCAACATCCTTGGATGTTACCAAACTTAATGTGATCATTTGTAATACATATTTCAATTTTGTGCTGTACACCTAAAACTAAGCAATATTATGTCAATTATATGTCAGTAAAAAGAAAGAAAAAGCATCCATAAAATACCTTGATAATGTATAAGCAAATATAAAAATTGACATCCAAGAGAATGAGTGGAGTGTGACTTTAATCCAGGAGCTAGAGAGTTCCCTGGATAGAGAAATAGTCACCAGAATGATGAAAAATGGATGCATGCAAGAGTTTGTATGAAGAGAAAATCAATATGGCACATTAATTTGTTAAACATTCTGAATAGGAGAAATACAGTAATTAAATCTTAGAGAATTATGTTTATTGATATCTGTAGAGATAGAAAACTAAGAAGTAAATGAAATCTAGTCATTCCTGTATTTCCATTTACATGTGCTCTGCCTAAATATTTGTGGCCACCCAGGTAGTCTACTGTAGGTCATTAGATCTATTGCTAAAAAAAAAAAAAAAAAAAAAAAAAAAAAAGTCAGGTGTGTCAAGATTTTGTAAAGCATAGCAAGGGATTGGATTGGATCTCCTAGGGAAGATATATAAAAAGAGAAGATACAAAGTCTAAGACAAGACCAGTAGGAACAGAACACAAATATATTAACCACTGAAAAACCTCTGAAGGGCATCTGATTGGCTCAGTAGGTTAAATGTTTGACTTAGGCTCAGGTCATGATCTCACAGTTCCTGAGTTTGAGCCCTGTGCTGGGCTCTACACTGCTGATGCAGAGTCTGCTTGGGATTCTCACTCTGTCCTCTTTCCATGAATTTCTCCCTCACTTATGCTTTCTCTCTCTCAAAAATAAACAAATAAACTTAAAAGAAAAGACTTCTGATACCATTGGTTTAAATTACTCTATGTTTAATCAATCTCAACATAGAAAACTACCATAGAAATAATGAAATCTATTACCAGTAGTTGATACACACACAAAATAAGAAAAGTGTTATGGCAATTAGGATTTTCCAGAATTAAATGTGAAATGAAATGTAGAGTTCCTGTCAAAATAGATGCCATTCATTCTAAGGCACGTTACAATTAATATTCAAACAGAATCATGTATGTGTGTTCCCTTAATGAAATTTATAAACACCTTTTGAGAAGATTATTCTTGGGTTAAATATGATATGCCACAATTTATTTTGTTCTGTGTAAACAAAGTAACTGGAAATAAACTATGAGGTTATATATTTTATTTTATTATGTTTTTAATTTTTTTAAATAAATATTTATTTATTTGCACTTGAATAATCACACACACACACACACACACACACACACACACACACAAATATGCCAAACAAATATATCATTAAAATATGCTGAGGTGCTACAGGGCATATAGCAATTCTAGTATAATAAACTCCAAACTCTATGTTGAAATGAAAGTGACAGCAGAAAAGGCCTCAGGGAAGAATTTCTTCATCTACTTGATCTGTGAGACATAAAAGGGACAGTTTTAGTCCAAAAAATGTGCTTATGTTCCAATATGTATGAGGTGATAGGTAATTCTAAATTCTTGGTAATCTGATTTAATTTGTAAAATAACTTAGAAGTCAATAGCATTGTAAGTACAGAGAACATGTTATCACAAACATATTCTTCATATGGATGATACTTATTTTTTTGTTTTTTTATTTATCTAAGGATATTTTACCTCTATATATTTTCTTGTAGTCACCATTTATTTTATATATCCTTGCACTTTTTATTGAAGTATAAATCATATGCAGAAACTAATACAATTCAAAGCACAGAAGCTGATGAATTTTCACTAACTGAGCTAAGTCATATAAAAATTACTCAGATCAGGGGCACTGGGATGGCTCAGTCAGTTGAGTGTCCAACTCTTGATTTCGGCTCAGGTCATGATCCAAGGGTTATGGAATTGAGCCCCACGTTGGGCTCTGTGTTGAGTGTGGAGACTGCTTAAGATTCTCCCTCCCTCTCCCTCTCCCTCTGTCTCTCCCTCCCTCTGTCCCTCTCCCCCACTCACACTCCCCCGCTTAAAATAGTAAAATAAAATAATTACCAAGATAGAGACATAGAAACTTAACCATAACACTGAATTTCCCTTCCAATCATTACCACTCCTCCCTTCTGATTTTGAACATAATAAATTAGCTTAGCCTGTTTTTTTGACTTTATGTAATGTAATCTTACTATTCACACAAAACTTACATTTGACTTTCCCCTAAATATAATATGAAAGAAATTTCTCTTTATTTTGAGTGTAGCTATAGCTTATTGTTATTGCAGCACACTGTTCCATTATATAAATATGCCATATTGTATTTATCGAGTCTACTCTTCGCAGACATTTGCATCATTTCCATTTGGGTCTAATATGAACAGCAATGTTAGCAACAGTTTTGTTTTGTTTTGATTTGCTTTTAGTGAAGATTAGAGACTATTTTTATTGGAGACATCGCCATGAGTTTTAAAGCAACCTATAATTACAAAGAACTTACAGTATTCCTCCCTTGTGAGAGATGAGGGTTTGTGTTATTTCCATCTGATACATTACCAATCTGAGAATTAGGAGTGCCTGGGTGGCTCAGTTGGTTAAGCTTCAGACTTTGGCTTGGGTCATGGCCTCACAGTTTCTGAGTTAGAGCCCCGAGTTGGGCTCTGTGCTGACAGCTCAGAGCCTGGAGCCTGCTTCAGATTCTGTGTCTCCCTCTCTCTCTGCCCCTCCCCTGCTCATGCTCTGTCAGTCTCTCTCTTAAAAGTAAGCTAAGAAAAAAAAAACATTAAAAAAAAGTATCTGAGAATCAAGTAAAGTGACTAACTTTGTAAGGACACATGGAAATTATCATAAAAAAGCAGAATAATTATATGAATTCATAAAGTCCCCAGGAGTGACAGATATTAAGGGTTCTGGTTACTTTGAGAGGACACAGAGGGATTAAAAATGGGAAGTGATGCTTTAGCTGATGTGGTGGGCAGAATTCTAAAATGGCCCCCAGGATTTCCATCCTTGTACAATTGTCTTCTCTTGAGCGATAGTAGGACCTGTGACCATGATGGTTAATATCCCCATGATTATGTTGTTTCATATATCAAAGGAGAAGGGATACTTTAGCAATGTTAGAGTCCAAATAACTTGATACTGAATTAGTTAAAAGTAAGAATCTCCGGAATAGGTCTAATATAATCAGTAGAGCCCTATAAAATAGGGTCCAGAAGTCAGAGAGAGAATTCTGCTATTGGGAGCTTCTTATGGGAAAAGGCAGTCTCTAGGGGTCAAGAGCCTCAAACATATGACCAGAAACTAACTCCTGCCAACAATCTGAATAAAGTTGAAAAAAGACCCTTAGATGTAAACGGACATGTAGTCAAGCCAACATCTTCATTGTTGCTCTGAGGGAACCCGAAGGGAGGATTCGCTGCATGGGCTTCGACTCCTTCCCCAGCACATTGAACCACGAGATTAAAAAATGCGTGCAATGAGAAGCTAAGTCTGTCATGATTTGTTACACAGAAAGAGGAAACTGATATTGACTTTGTTATAAGAAATAGTGTGGTGCTGCCACAAATACCTTAAATGTGGGCGAGCCTAGTGCTGGAGAGTGGGCTCTGATAGAATTTGAGAGAACATGATGGAGAAAGTGAATCAAATTGACAAACTGTTAGCGGAAATCTGGTTATCGAGGATGTTGAAGACTTGGAAGTGAGAGACATGTTATTGAGGAATTAAAGAGGGTGGGATTCCTGTTATGTAGTGATAAATAAGTAAGGCTATTTAGCAAAATTGTACCCTGCAGCTATACGAAGAGAAGACCTTGTAAGAAGGAATTAACTTGGATATTCCTAAGGAGATTCGAAGAAAAGTATTGAAGATGCTGCCTGGTTTCTTCTTGGCGCTTATACTAACATGTGAGATGAGAAACGTCAATTAAGGAAAGAGTGGCTAAGCTTTAGCCTTTCAAAATGTAAAAGATGCTAAAATTTGGAAATGGCTGCTAAAAGGATGGCATAGAGAATAGGCCAAGTGCGGGACTGTACATTTTTTTGCTAAACTTCAGAAAGAGTAACAGATCAGAACACACAGTGACCAGAGCTCACTGAAGAGATTAAGGATGTACCTCTCAGAATGTCTCAAATAAACGAGAGGGTCCCTTGGAAGAACTTTGTCTCTCAGCCATCTCAGCAGGCGCCAAAGATAGAAAAAAAATTATCTCAGAAAGATTTGTAGCTGTGGCTTTTGTCTAATGAATTTAATCCCCTTGAAATCCATGAAGGCTCACAGAGTTCTTGAGAAAATTGTTTCAACAGGACTACTGTCAGCTTGGACTGAGAGGGACAGAGTATGTAATGAAATAAGGCTGTCATTCTCACAAAAGTCTGTTAGCAGGAAGGAGCATGATAAAACTACTCAGCTGCAAACACATAATACCTTTCACAAAGAAAGGAACAATGACTCAGAGGGTGGAACAGAGTCCAGAGGTAAGAGCAGTGAGTCATGAAGGATTATTCCCTGATCTTGAAACCTAATCAAGGAAAACCCAACATTTGCCCGGCTGGATTTCAGGACTCTTAGGGTCCAGTGACTCATTTTCACATTTATTTTGAACCAAATTCCTATAACTGCTATTCTATGCCTGTCCCACTATTGTATGTTGAGACTGCTAGGGGTTTTAGCTTTGTCCACAGATGGAGACTAACTGTGCCCCACAACCTATACTCAGGTAATTTAGATAATGAGATTTTGGACTTGCAACTGATGCTCTCATGGCATGAGGCTCTTGGAAACTTTTGGTAAGGATTAATATGCTATGAAAGTGGGAAGGAAGTAAAACATTATGGTCAAAAGATGGACTGTAGTACTCAGAATGACAAAATGGCCCAAAACTCCTGTTCCCTGGAATACATTGTGTTATAGACTGGATATTTGTATAGCCCCAAATTCATACATTGGCATCCTAATCCCCACTGTGATGGTATCTGAGGTAAAGTATCTGGGAGAAAATTGGGATTAGGTGAAGCCATGAGGGTGAGACCCTTATGAATGTGATTAGTGCCCTTATAAAAGTCAAGAGAGAGCTTCCTTCCTCTCTCTGCTCTGTGCCATGTGAGGATACAAAGAGAAAGGAAAATTCCCCACAAGGGCAATAACATCTACTTAATCTAGGAGGTAGGAAATTTAAGTACATTATATAAACTGAAATTATTTCAGTATGAGTCTAACAAAAACTGAAAGGGACTAGTGATAACAATGTTGCCAGTGTTTCAGACACCTTGGTATATATTAACTCATTTCGTTTCACATTAACATTATCAAGTAGGTTCTACTCTTATCCCCATTTTGCAGATGGAGAAATTCAGGTGAAAAGAGGTTTTATGTAACTTGCCCAAAGTCACACAGCTAATAGTTGTTATAAGTAGGATTAAAATGCAGATAAGTTATCTGCAGAAAGCTATGAAGCTCTCATCACACAGAATAGGGACAGAATTTCAGAGATTAGTGTTTTGGTATTTTTAAGTTTTTATTTTAATTTCAGTTAATTAACATACAGGGTTATATTAGTTTGAGGTGTACAATGTAGTGATTCAACAATTCCATATACCAGCTGGTGCACTCCTTCTTCCCCATCACCTATTTCACCCATTCCCCCACCGACCTCCCCTCTGGTAACCATCAGCTTGTTCTCTATAATTCAGAGTCTATTTCTTGATTTATCTGTCACTTTTCCCCCATTGTTTGTTTTGTTTCTTAAGTTCTACATATTAGTGAAATATGTATTTTCCTTTCTCTGACTTATTTTGTTTTGCATAATATTCTCTAGTTCCATCCATGCCATTGCAGATGGCAAGATTTCATCCTTTTTATGGCTGAATAATAGTCTACACACACACACACACACACACACACACACACACACACACACACACTGCATCTTCTTTATCCACTCATCAATTGATGGACGCTTGGCCTGCTTCCATAATTTAGCTATTATAACATTGCTATAAACATAGGGGTGCATGCATCCGTTTGAATTAGTGCTTTTGTATTTTTTGGGTAAACAAATACCCAGTAATGAAATTGCTGGATTGTAGGGTAATTCTATTTTTAGCTTTTTGAGGAACTTCCATACTGTTTTCCAAGGTGGGTGCACCAGTCTGCATTCACACCAACAGTGCACAAATGTTCCTTTTTCTCCACATCCTTGCCAATAGCTGTTGTTTCTTGTGTTGCTGATTTTAGCCATTCTGACAGGTGTGAGGTGATATTTCATTGTGGTTTTGATTTATATATCCCTGATGATAAATGATCTTTTCATGTGTCTGTTGGCCATCTGTATGTCTTCTTTGGAGAAAAGTCTGGTTCATGTCTTTTGCACATTTTTAATTGGATTATTTGTTTTTTGGGTGTTGAGCTACAAAGTTCTTTATATATTTTGGATACTAACTGTTAATCAGATACATCATTTGCAAGTATCTTCTCCCATTTAGTAGGTTGTCTTGTAGTTTTGTTGGTAACTTCCTTTGCTATGCAGCTTTTTATTTTGATGTGGTCCCAATGGTTTATTTTTGCTTTTGTTTCCCTTGCCTCAGGAGACATATTTAGAAAAATGTTTTTGCTGTCAATGTCAGATAAATTACTGTCTGTGTTCTCTTCCTGTATTTTTATGTCTTCAGGTACCACATTTAGGTTTTTAATCCATTGTGAGTTTATTACTGTGTATGGTGTAAGAAAGCGATCCAGTTTCATTCTTTGGCATGTAGCTGTCCAGTTTTCCCAACACCATTTCTTGAAGAGACTGTCTTTTGCTCATTGCATATTCTTACCTTCTTTGTTGAAGATCAATTGACCACATAATTGTGGGTTTATTTCTGGGGTTCCTATTCTGTTCTATTGATATATGTGTCTATTTTTGCAGCGGTACCATACTGCTTTGATTACTACAGCTTTGTAATATAGCTTGAAATCTGGAATTGGGACACCTCCAGCTTTGTTTTTCTTTTTAAGAATTTTTGGTTACTTGGGGTCTTTTGTAGTCCCATACAAACCTGAGGATTGTTTATTCTAGTTCTCTGAAAAACGCTGCTGGTATTTTGATAGGGATTACATTAAATCTATAGATCGCTTTGGGTAGTATGGATGTTTTAACAATATTTGTCCTTACAATCCAGGAGTATTAAATATATTTCCCTTTGTGTTGTCTTCAGTTTTTTTCATCAATATTTTATAGTTTTCAGAGTATAGGTCTTTCACCTCCTAAGTTAGGTTTGTTCCTAGGTATTTTATTTTTTTGGTGCAATTGTAAATGAGATTGTTTTATGAATTTCTCTTGCTGTTGCTTCATTATTAGTGTATAGAAATGCAATGGATTTCTGTACACTGATTTTGTATTCTGTGATCTTACTGAATTCATTTAACAGTTCTAGTTGTTTTTGGTGGAGTCTTTAGGTTTCTCTATATACAGTAGCATGTTACAGGCAAAGAGCAAAAGTTTTACTTCTTTCTTACCAATTTGGCCATCTTTTATTTCTTTTTTATTGTCTGGTTGCTGCAGCTAGGACTTCCAGTACTTTGTTGAAAAAAAAAAGTGGTAAGAATGGACATCCCTGTCCTGTTCCTGACCTTGGGGGAAAGTTCTCAGTTTTTCCTTATTGAGTATGATGCTAGATGCAGATTTTTCATGTATAGCCTTCATTATGTTGAGGTATGTTCCTCTAAACCTACTTTGTTGAGGGTTTTTATCATGACTGCATATCAAATGCTTTTTCTGCATGTATTAAAATGAACCTAATCATTTTGATTGCACAACTGTGACCATCACACGGAGTGATCTAAAGACACATTAGGATGTAATCTCATCATAATGATCTCTGCAGAGAATAATCAACCTCACATATGTTTGAGGTGTCCTAATCCTTAGAGCTCTGCTACCGGAAGCAGTTCCATAGGTACATTATTTCTTCAAAAGTCACTACTAGTCAAGTATAAGGCAAGATTTAAGTTTGACCTAAAACCAATATTTGTGGCAGGAAAAAAATTAATATTTTGTATCTGTGATTTAAAGTTCTATGGTTTTATGGGATTTCAAATCATTTATTATTTTCATAAATGATAGAGGTGTTTGTGTGTATCAAATGAGGTCTTTGGTACAAACACATATTCAGAATCAGCTAATGTGATTCAAATGATTAAAAGAGCATGTATTATTACAACATACTAAAATTTTCACCAAGGTCAATTCATTATATGGTAATATTTCATTTTTTTTGTTTTAATTTTGTGAGAACTATGACAAAATTCATTAGTAGTGTCTTACTGATAAGAGAGAATGTAATTATTGAAAATGACAAAGTCTCTAACACTTTGGTAAAGTATAAGACTATTTCTGTGCATTCGCCTCCTCATATGAAAATGGAACTTACAATGGTAGCCCCCCTTAAAGTTCTTGCAAGTGTTTAATAAGTTAATATGTGTAATTTCATTGATCAGTGCTTGACCATCGGTATAGTCTTATGAAATGACAGAATATATTGGTTTTACATTTCAAGGACTCATATTTGATCCTTTTCTTTTATATTACATTGAGGATTCTCATGACTGCAATATAGCTCTTTGCTACTCACAATGTGGTCTGTAAACATAAGCATCTACCAGAAGCTTGTTAGAAATTCAGAACTTGGGGCACAATCCCAAACCTCTTGATCACAATTTGACTTTAATGTTTGTTAGGTGATTCCTATGTACAAAAAAGTTTGGGAGGTACCAATATAGGTTCTCCTTTAAGTTATTCTCTACACCACCTTATCTTACCATCTCTCTATACCTAAATCAGTCCACTATTATCTCGTATTAGTTGACATTTACTACCTGAAACTTCCTTTTTTAACTTAGCTAAATAAAAATGTACACTTTCATAGATAAAATGGATTAAGAGGTAAGACCTCTGGTTACAAAATAAATAAGTAATGCAGATGAAAAGTACAGCAAAGAAAATATAGCCAGTAACATTGTATGGTCTTATCATGGTGAGCATTGAGAAAGGTATAGAATTGTTGAATCAATATGTTGTCTACTTGAAACTGGTGTAATATTGTTCATTAATCATACTTTAATAAAAGTTTTTAAAGTACAATTATAAAATGAAAGTCAAATTCAAAATGAAGTAGATGACTATATTAAACTTTAAAGCATAAAATATAAAAATGAAGGAGGAGGAAAAATAGGCAAATTACATTTAAAGGCTCATCAATTTCTTGGAATTTATCAACCAAAAAGGCATATTCTTTCCTTTGCCATTCTATTTGTATTTACAGCCTGCAGTTTGATCAGATGCGAAGGGGAAAGTACAGTGAATGTGTACAAAATTTGATTGATGCTCTGTGTAACGGCTGGGCTATAGCGACTATTGCAAAGCACTGTCCTGCACTTTGGGGCTTTAAGAAAGCAAAACAAGAAAATAGGGATTATTGTAGAGTTTCCTAGAGCAAAATGCATCAGAGTACAATGTAAGTAAAACATGGTTCAAAGACTTCCACTCTACAGAAACAGATTTAGATTGTGATGTATATGAAATAAAATGCCTTAGATATATTCACCTACAAAATCACCCATAGGGTACCAGGAGAGGGAGTCAAGTGAGGGATCAATGATGATGGGTTATTCAGAGAGATGGTTTAATAGGTTCCTAGCTATTATAATACAACCTGATTGCAAAAACCATCTGTGGTTTTGCTGGGAAAGAATCTGTAACACCGACATTAGTTTATTCTCCATGTGTTTCTTACACAACTTATCTTTTCTTTTTTCTAAGCTCCTGACTTATATTGGTATTACCCTTCCAACATTCTTTGACTCTCTATTATATGGGATGATTCATATTATTATACAATGTCTGCCTTCCCATCTTTAGAAACACACACACACACACACACACACACACACACACAAATGTGACTTCCTTTTGAAGTGATAGGGCTTCTGGAATATGAGTTTATATTAGTGTATTAATCAGGATTTCACAGAGAAACAGAGCCAATAGGATATACAGGTAGATAGATACATTGGTAGTAGGTAGGTAGATAGATAGATAGATAGATAGATAGATAGATAGATATAGACAGATAGATATAAATATATATGTAAAGAAATTTATTTCAAAAAATAAAATCATTCAATTGTGGAGGCTTTGTGAGTTCAGAATCTGATGGGGGGGATGCCTAGAGACTACAGACTCAGTGAAACATTGCTGTTAAAGTCCAAGATAATATGCTGCAGAATTCCCTTTTGCTAGGTGAGGTCAGTCTTAGTTCTTTTCAAACTAAAGGCCTTAAACTGATTGGACAAGGTCCATTTGCATTCTGGAGGATAATCTGCTTTACTCAAAGTTTACAAATTTATTTACTTTTATTTTATTTAAATCCAAGTTAGTTAATATATAGTATAATAATGGTTTAGGAGTAGAATTTGGTGATTCATCACTTACATAACACACCCAGTGTTTATCCCAACAAGTGCACTCCTTAATGCCCATCACCCATTTAGCCCATCTCCCCACCCAACACCCCTTCAGCAACCATCAGTTGTTCTCTGTATTTAAGAATCCCTTGGTTTGCCTCCCTCTCTGTTTTCATCTTATTTGTCCTTCCCTTCTCCTATGTTCATCTGTTTTGTTTCTTAAATTCCACATATAGGTGAAGTCATATATTTGTCTTTCTGTGACTGACTTATTTTGCTTAGCATAATATATTCAAGTTCCATTCACATTGTTGCAAATGGCAAGATTTCATTCTTTTTGATTGTTGAGTAATATTCCATTGTATATACATACCACTTCTTTATCCGTTCATCAAAGTTTACAGATTTAAATATATATCTCACCAAAACCACCCTCACAGAAGCATGAAGAATAATATTTTACCAAATATTTGAGTGTTGTGCCTAGACATGTTGACAAATAGAATTAATCATCATAATTGTTTAAAAAAGGAATTTTGAAAAGTGACAGAACAGATTAAAGTCTGCCTAAACACATTAAGTAAAATTGTAAAGATGATACCTCAAAAAAACTGACATCTAAAAAAGAGCAGTTAACTCCACAATATGGGTTATTATTCTAGACTGAACTTGTTAGCATGCCATCTTCCTTCATCAGACTTCATTTATAACACTTTATATCATTTTTATATCCATAGTATTTAACAATGTTAATGTAAAATGTATGTATATGTGTATTTGTATTTCTTGTTCACAGTCTCAGTAGACTACATCTGTAATCCATTCACTTAATTGTTCATTCAAAATATTTATTGATTACTTACTTGTGTCAGACACTAATTTAAATGTTTGGGAAACACGCAGTAAAAACAATGGAAAAATTATAATCATTCACCACATTCCTTAAGTTAGGAAACTCAAAATATTTCAGCATCTTGAACATTTTTATCTTCAAATTCCACCTGTTACATATCACATATCTCTTGAATATATTTTTTTCTCCCTTTCAACTTGTCTAAGTTGCTTACCTCACTGGTCAATTACTTTCAATTCCTTTTCCTTGAACTCACATGTGCCACAGCTTGCCAACCGTAGAAAATAATTCTAACAGGCACATTTCTCTATTTCCTTGCAGCCAACACTAAATGTAAACAAATAAACAAACAACCAAAAGCCAAAAAATAACACAGAAACCCAAAACCAAAAAACATTCACTTTAAGTCACCTTTGATGATGACATTCACTTATGATGTCTATTCTGCAGCTTGCCTCAACTGAGTGGAGTAAAATATTCTGCTCTGTGTCTTCTTACCATCAGTCTTGCACAATATAGTCCAGTATCCACACAACAGAGAGTGAGTGTTAAAAATCGCATTTATGTATTTTTAATGTGTACTTATTTTTGAGAGAGACGGAGAGAGCAAGAGAGAGCAAGCACAAGTGGAGAAGGGGCAGAGAGAGAATAGAGGATCTGAAATGTGGGGCTAGAACTCAGGAAACCATGGGATCATGACCTGAGCCGAAGTCGGATACTCAACCGACTGAGGCATCCAAGTGCCCAAAAAGTCAAATTTCAATGTTAGTCACTTGCTTCCTTCAACTAAAATAAATTATGTATCTAAGTTGCCTACACAGCCCCTTACAGCTCTCTGCCTGAACCTTATTCCACTTATTAACATAGCCTTCTCCAGCCATATGGAACTCAAGAATGTGCATATTTTGTCCTAATACTCTGAATCTTGAACATGCACTTCCAACTACCAGGGATACTTTGTCCTGGTTAACAATTCATATACATGTTTGAGGCTTCTGCTTAATCATCAATTTCATAAGGATGCTTCCCTAACTCCTAATTATTATAGATATTATTACATGATCCCTTAACTTTGTACTTCACTTCATAGCACTGGTAAGTTCATAAGCATATATCATTATTTGTTTGTTAGCTATATTTCCCAATCAGACAATAAGCTTCATAAAATATATAATCTGGTCTGTCTTACTTATTCCAGTGCTTTAGCAATAAGATTTGAATACAGCATGTGTTGAATTAATAATTGTTGAATTAATAAAGGAGTAAAAGATTATTTACAGACATAGAAACAAGTACTTAAAAAAGAGTAGTTTTCAATGACCCATACATTCCCATTTAGTCCCTATTCATACTCTAATGTGAAATCTACTACATTGTTTTCATTCTCAAACAATGCCTTATCCCCTCTTTAAATTGTATGGATCAAATTGCAACTTCTCCTTGTACATTTTCTTAGCTTCCTTTGTGTGTTCTTATTCAGATCATCCTGGACAAAATCTCTTGCTTGAGTTTGTCATAAAACCTAGTCCATTCATGTTCGGCAAATGATTCCATTTCCAGAACCTTTAGTCTTACGTTACCAAACATTTCATTTTCATTTTGATTCTCCTTGTGTCAAATCTTCTAATTATTTTTTCCTTTTTGATTATCTAGCATTTGTTATTACCTAAAATTATTTATGTATTATCCAGACCAAAATGGAAACTCTTTGAGAGCAGCAAATTTGTTATGTTATTATCCACTGATTCTCCAGTTCCTAGACCAATGTTTGGCATATGCTAAAAATTAATAAATAATACTGTTTTATTGATTGACCGTGTCATGTGCCCTTATATATTTTTAAAATATTTTTGAAGATATATCCTTTTAAGTGGAAAAGAATGTGAATGATAATTGTTTTCAATTATTTTTTAAAACTACTGATTAAGTGATAAAACCATTTTATATGATCACCTGGAGTTATAAATAGGGTATTTGTAATCAGATAAAATACATTTTACTTTTGTCTGATAACAGCATGTTTAGGAAATCATAAACTTGGTAAGACAAATTCTTAAGTATACCATCATAGATATTACCAAAATGTGCTACACTACATAGGTCAACTGTAAAAATTAACGAAGGCTAATGGTTCCAAGAATAAAGTGTCAGCTTGCCAGGGAGGATTACACAAAGTTCCATGAATGTAATTCTTGGACGTTTCAGTGACCTCATCAATAAAACACGGACAATAAATTCCCTCTCATCTGGGGTGATTTTGAAGATTTAAAGAAACATCACATATGAAAGGCTTAAGATATTTCCTAACATGTATTAAATACTAAATGATACCCATTAGTATTGTACCCATATTAGTGGATATGAGGATATGACATCTCATACTGAATCATTAATATTTAGATACGTAGGTTAAAATATTTATTCTATATTCGATGTATGATTATGTTTTGAATTCAAGTGCAAAATTAAACATGACCTCTGAAATAAGATGTTACACTTTCTATGATAGCCTTTAGTTATTTCTGAAATGCCAGAATTACAGTTTCATTACCTAATGATATTTAGTGAATCAGAGGGGAAAAAATAATCAAGAAGCACATAACTTACATGAAAGAAACTCAAGGATGTATATGTAGTATTATATAAAATTTTTGATGATTTATTTTATATAGAAGCCTGAGCAATTTAGACTCTAACTGCCCTTGGCCATAGGATAAAGTAAACAAAGATTATATCTTATTTTTCTTTTAAAATGAATTGTCTAAATCTTTTACTGAGTTGACTAGGGTACATCCATAGCATGTAGCATGACTTCATTCATTAAATAAACATGTTGTGTCAAATATATGTTACTCTCAATTCCAATTTGAATTATAAAATGAAAGAAACTATATAAAATACAAATTAGCTAATACATTACTGGAATGGCCTATCATTTGTGTGCAAGAGAGGGAATTGAAACAAGTGGTGAGAATGACCACTTTTTCGCTTATTTGATAATTCTTGTTTCCGTATAGTATATATAATTAAAACTCGAATATATTTTCCTATTATCATCCTTTATCACAGTTTTAAACAGATATTTTAACACTAAACCTTTCCAATGGAAAACAAGTTCAACTGGTGAGGCAGAAGGAGATTGAAAATAACATTTACAAAAAACATAAACATCTGCTCCATGAAACTTTACTTGCTGAGTGATATGCAGTATTTCATTATATGCGATATTACTCAGCTCTGAAAAATGTGTACAGAACATAGTGCTCAGACTTTGCTGTTTTGAAAGAGATTTTTGAAGTTCTTTCCACTAATCCACTAAGGGTTTCACATTGGACAAATTATTTTGCTTGGACCAACTTTGGTTTCCTCATTTTTAAGATGTAAATTATAATAGTATCAGCTTAAATAATCAATATAAGAACTATATGACATGTAAATCACTTATCACACTGATATTAATAGTGAACATTGGATAGATTAGTTCCTATTGTTATTCCAATCAATAATGAAAATATTGAATTCAATTAATAAACGCTGGAATCCCTTTTCAACTTACCTACTTGGTTATATGGCCATCACATTTTTTTTAAGTAAGTAAATTTAATTAGAGCTGCAGAACATATACATATATTTAACTAAAGATTAACATTACATACTTTCTTATAAAATACATTTTAATGAAACAGTATAAATGTAGAGCAGGAATAAATTCTGAATAATCAGAGGTTTTATTTTAAAAATCTCAAATATCTACAAATATTACCATTCATTGAGTTGACTAAAAGATGCTGTTGGAAATAATCATTTACATTTCTCCTGCTTCCTTTTTATTCTCCATTTGGCCTGTAATTACTTAAGGTTGCTATCAGTAGAACATTTCCCACTGTGCATCCCTATGAAATAATTGCACCACACGGCAAATAAAAGGTTTATATTCAGACTGTTATTTTGGGTTCTTCAGCAACACAAATGCACCTGTTCTCAACACAATTAGGATAGGCCATATTGAAGATAATCAAAACAAATAATGAAAAATGGTTTGCTTGATTTGCAAAAAAAGGCATAATGCCTACTCAGACACTGGCAAAGCTTTGATAGTGATGCTGTGTGGAATTAACATATTTAATGAAAATTGATTTTGTTTATGTACAGAGGTAATGGATATGCCTGCATAATTTCTGGGCACTGGCTCTTAGTTATTAATTATTATTTTATAATTTACCCAAGACAATTCAAGCCAAAGGTAGCATCTGTTTGGCACTGAGGTTCTACTTAGATTTAATTTTCCAGTTCAAGAGAAATAGCTACAGAGAGTCAAATAATCTATTCAGGGTCAGAAAAACAGTAATATGCCTTGATTAGTGATCTACTGCAGCTCAGATAGTGAATTACAGGAGTTAACCAGCAAAATAAATTCTTGTCCATGTACTATGCAGAGAAAAAAGTGGGAGAGTAGATAAAGAATTAGACTGATATTTGTTTTCTGTATGTGTGTGTGTGTTTAAAGTTTACTTATTTTAAGAGAAAGAGAGAGAGAGAGAGAGAGGGAGAGAGAGAAAGAGAGAAAAAGAGAGAGAGAGAGAATCCCAAGTAGGTTCCACACTGTCAGCACAGAGCCTGATTCTGGGCTCAGTCTAACAGAACCAAGAGATCATGACCTAAGACAAAATCAAGAGTCAGACGCTTAACTGACTAAGCCACCCAGGCGTCCCTGAATTTAACTTTTAGAAAACTTGATTTATGGGGCGCCTGGGTGGCTCATTCGGTTAAGCAGCCGACTTCGGCTCAGGTCACAATCTCACGGTCCGTGAGTTCGAGCCCCACGTCGGGCTCTGCGCTGACAGCTCGGAGCCTGGAGCCTGTTTCAGATTCTGTGTCTCCCTCTCTCTGACCTTCCCCCGTTCATGCTCTGTCTCTCTCTGTCTCAAAAATAAATAAACGTTAAAAATTTTTTAAATAAATAAATAAACATTAAAAAAAATTAAAAACTTGATTTAAAAAACTAAGCCTCTGAATCACTATCCAAATTGGTACATCTACTAAAAATTGGCCAATTTATGTATCCTTGATATTTGCAATAGAGCTTTTGCAGTTTAAAATTCATGGTAACATTTAATTCCATTCCAAACAATAATTGCAATAGAGATTTTGTTAACATTATTACTTCACAGAAGTAATCTGTAATGAAATTGTATCAGGAAATTGAGATGAAGAGAGAATATTATAAAATTGAAACATGTAATAAGTGACATGTTAGGAGTCAGATGTTTTGACTATTGTATAATCCAGGACTGTGTATCTATATAATTCTGTAGTAACTCTCTAATATTAATATTGCTGTAAAGCTTAGAATGTGGCTCAATCAATATTGGATTAAATGAATTGTAATGAATTCTCTTGCTCTTTCTATTGTACACTACTTTCTCATTCAGATACAATTTTTTTAATGTTTATTTAAATTATTTTATAGAGAGCAGGAGGGGCGGGAGGGGGTGGGGGAGAGAGAATCCCAAGCAGGCTCCATGCTGTTAGTGCAGAGCCTGATGAGTGACTCAATCCCATCAACTGTGAGATCATGACCTGAACTGAAATCAAGAGTTGGACATTTAAACAACCGTGCCACCCAGGTGCCCCCTGATACATTTTTTTTAAATGCAGTGTCATGTTTCCAAGTATATTTCTTTATTAAAATTTGCAATTTTATAGAAAATTATCTCAGGCACCAAGCTGTGTTTGAGTTCCCAGCTTGGCCTGTCACTAAATCGCTCCAAAAATATAGTGCAAATACTACTTTTAGGGAATATTTGTCTTCCTTTAGATAATTAAGGTATAGGACTAGTTAAAAATAGAATATATTAAATCACACTGCAAGACAATCCATCTAATCTTGGCTTTGTGTCTTATAATATACAATTATACATACTAAATATACTGTCTATGAAACCCATGCAGAATTTAAAAGGAATAGTCTCTAGTATTAATAACAATTCTGTATTTTAGCCTGGTATTTTTAGAGCAGTTATCTCTCCCCTTGTATAGCATATATTTTGATTTATTTTAAGAATAAGATTTCAGATAAATTTCTCTAAAGACTAATATGTAATATACTAAATAACATAAATTTGAACATTTATCAACCAGAAAAAGGTAAAGAGAATAGGCTGCCTCCTCATTCCTGTAGACACAAATACTATCACTTGAGTTTAACAATTTTATCTAAGTATGTGCTCTTTATCTTTCTCTACACACACACACACACACACACACACACACACATCTTTTTTTTATTTATTCATCTAATGATAGACACTTAGTTTGCTTCCAGATATTGGCTATTGTAAATAATGCTGCAATAAACATAGGGGCACATATATCTCATTGAATTGGTGTTTTGTTTTATATGGATAAACACCCAGAAGTAGAATTGTTTGTTCTCAATGGCATTTTTCACAGACCTAGAAAAAATAATTCTAAAATTTTGAAGAGCTAACGCCATCTTGAGAAGGAAGAACAAAGCTGGAGGTATCATGCACCCTGATTTGAAACTACACTAGTAAGCTATAGCAATCAAAACAGTATGGTACTGGCAGAAAAATAGGCACGTATATCAATGGAATAAAGAGCCCAGTAATAAACCCATGCACAGAAGGCCAATTAATCTATGACAAAGGAGGGGATAATATACAATGTGGAAAAGACAGTCTCTTCAAAAAATGGTGTTGGGAAAATTGACAGCTACATGCAAATGAATGAAAGTGAACTGCTCTCTTGTACCATATACAAAAATAAGATCTCCGTTTTTATCATGTCTCTTTTTTTTAAGTTTATTGTTGTTAATTTTTAGAACGATAACAAAGAGTAAGCAGGGGAGGGGCAGAGAGAGAAGGAGACAGAATCCCAAGAAGGCTCCACACTGTCAGTGCTGAGCCCAATGAGACGTGGGGTTCCAACTCAGGAACCATGAGATCATGACCAGAGCCAAAATCAAGAGTCAGACACTTAACCAAATGAGCCACCTAGGCACCCCTATCATATTTCTTACAAGAAGTTGATCAGAGTTCTATAAGCCAGAAGTTACATAACATGACTTAAATTCTTCTGAAAATAATATGAATTAAAAATTGTAAACATATATGTTTAATTTAGATGTATGAACAATACCCATAAAGTAACACTTAACAGAATCCATAACTTTTGTAGGTAAGGTTGGAAAATAGTGTACTTTTACAGAATGAAATACTCTTTAGTGAAAATGGGGAAGATAGGAAAATGTGCCAGAAAGATTATCAAATCAATACTTTACAATATGTCACTGTTAAGCTTCACTTTCTTTTCATCAAATCTCTAATTGGAAACACACTATACAGTTAAAAAGTCATCAGAATTTCATGTTCATTCTATGAAAAATCAGAAGTCTAAAGATAGAGAAATTATTAAAAAACATGTTTACACCCTGCTCCCTTATTATAGGAAATGATTATTTGACAAACAAAGAACTGTAGCTATGAAAAATGCCAGAATATGTTCACAGATGCAAAATAGCTTGATTACACTCTACTTCAATTGGGAGTCCAAAAACAGCTGATTCAGTGGGTGCTTATTAAAGCCAGCTTCTGAAAAAGAGCTGTCAACGATTCAATTTTCTAAGGAAAAAAATGTTCAAAGGAGAGAGAAATGGGTCTAAAATTGTCACCTTTCAGAACTAAATATCTTGAGTACTAAAGGCTTACTCTGATTAACATTTACACAAATTTTTTCCTTTTCCATTTTAACACGTTCTGAACTTTATAAATTTGGGGGTGGAGTGGAAAGTGTGACCTGTTTTTCCTGTGCATTAAGTTCTGTGGTTACTCTTCTCAGGATTAAAGCGTAAAGAAATATTATGTATGTCTAGAAGAAACAGAAGGAAATCTAAAGTTTCTTCCAGAAGCTTTCAGTAGAATTTAACTTTTAAGTCATTTATTGCATGGGTCTTGATAGACATAGCCTTGATAAAATAAATATCATTGATATTCTTTCAAATGGAGCATCTCCTCTTAGAAATGTTTTTCTATGGGGAGCCTGGGTGGTTCAGTCGGTTGAGCATCAAACTTCTGCTTAGGTCATGATCTCACAGTCTGTGAGTTCGAGCCCCACGTCGGGCTCTGTGCTGACAGCTCAGAGCCTGGAACCTGCTTCGGATTCTGTCTCCCTCTCTCTCTGCCCCTCCCCCGCTCATGCTCTGTCTCTCTCTCTCTCTCTCTCTGTCAAAAATAAATAAACATTAAAAAAATAATAAATAAAAAAAAAAGAAATGTTTTTCTTAGGCACTCCAATTTCAGGTCTAGAACTGAGCTAATGGTTTTGAAGAATCCTGCCTGAAGCACAGGGCTGTGGGGAAGTCGTGCAGTGCTCCAATGTACAGAATCAAAAGCTGACTAGAGGATAGAAGTTCCAAAATTGTTACATCGTTCTTTGTCTACTTATTACCTTCTCAATAAGGTAAAACTATTTAAAGCTACCACTGGTAGTTGGAAGAACTTTACTTAAACCTGCTTCTTTGCTTCTTCACCGTGTGCTAATTAATATATATACACTCACATAGTTAAAATAAAAAAGAGACCAGCCTTGAAAATTCCCAGAGCAGACAAAACTAGTTCAGTCATACAAATAAAGCTTAGTCTAGCTTATTTTGCAAGACTAACTTCACCTGGGTCATTTCTTATTTATGCCTCTAGAAATCATAAGCAAAACTTAAACTGCTTCCCAAGGTTGATATGAGGCAACCACTGACCAATTCACTATCATTTCAGAAAATTCTAATAGTATAGCCAATCACTATGAAGAGGAAATAGTCACTGCCTTCTCACTAGATAAGCTGCTTTATGACAATATACCCCAGAGCCTCATTCCATGTTTTAGTTTGAGTGCTCCTGGAATTCAAACTGTCTTTGTGGCAGATGCATAATAAACTTTTACTAATTACTATTTCAGAGACTCATTGGTTTTACTTCCATTTCTGAACTTTTGAAAATATAAAATGTTATTAGATACATAGTATTAGATATAAATGTGTATAACATAGATAATGTATAAAAGTGTATTTAAGATTAATTCTAAAAATTATTGAAAAATTGGTATCTGTCCATTAGAATTGCAAGTTTTGAGTTCACAAACAGGGAACACTCTATGTTATTTGTTTTCAACATGAAACAAAGAATGCCTAAGGAATATATTTGAGTAAATAATAAATCAAACTAGGAAAACATCTCTCTGCACAGATTCAAAATAATTTCTCCTGGGTGGTGAATGTGTCAGACGTACAGAGAATAATATTACACACAATATCCAGGACTATGGGATTAGTGCTGGGAACAACTCTGAATATTATAATATTACATAAACATTTCTTATACAGTTTAAAAACCATACTGTGATGTTTAGAAGATATTTCTACAGTGATATTGCACTCAAATTTATGTACCCATATTTAAATAATGTTTTTCATATCTGTAAATAAAGATGTATATCTTTATTTTATTTAAAAATATTACTTTAGCTGAAAATTTGCATATACAGTATTTTCAACCTTATCTTTTATTTTTTCTCGTTAGTAGTCTGTCAAATAAAAAGATGAAGTGATTGGTTTTATATTGCTCAGATATAGGGAATTTATGACAGAAACCTTATGAACTCAGATTATGAAATTCAGGGAAATGTTCTTACAGAATTACAACTGCAGTTTTGAATTTTTGAAATTTTGATTATTTGCAAAATTTCACTTTTTAATTTTCTTACTCTTCTCAGTGATTATCCTATAACGATGTAATTTTCAAAGCATTAATAATAAAAGAAATTTTCACATGCATCATCTCATACACACAGGAAGGGCAGGCATTATTTTCTTTAATTAGATTATGCACAAGGAGGGTTAGAGAATTTGAGATTTGCTTAAAGCTACTCTTATGCACTGAATAAAAATAATAAATGATACATAATATATAAAAAATAATATATTGTCAAATAATAAATTGTGAGCCAGGTCATTCTGTAGTAACCATCATCCCCAAATCTCAAGGTATAGCACAGTAAAATTTCTATTTTGCTCATGGAAGAAGTCAGGGTCCTGGGTTGTACATAATTATATGTATAAATAGGGGCGCCTCGGTGGCTCAGTTAGTTAAGCCAGGGGCTCTTGCTTTCAGCTCAGGTCATGATCTCACAGTTTGTGAGTTCAAGCCCCAAGTTGGGCTCTGTGCTGATAGCAAGGAGCCTGCTTGGGATTCTCTCTCTCCTCTCTCTTCTCTTCCCTCTCTCTCTCTTTTTCTCTCTCTCTCTCTCAAAATAAATAAAAAATAAACTGAAAAAATTATATGTAAACAGATATGGAAAGATTTTATATATGGATAATGCATACATACAAAACTAGGTATGTATTATAAATTATATAACACATACATTATATATATGCTAAAATGTGTATTACATACCCAAAATATATTTATTATATATATACCCATTATATATATTATATAATTATATATATTATATAATTACATATATTATATATACCCATATAACATATGTATATGAACTTACACATATATATAGTACATAATATGTACATGTAGATGTTACATTAGTATAAAGACAACTTAGACTACATCTCTCGTAGTTACTATAATTGTGATAAATGTTTGCATGTACGTAAATAAAAACACCTCTAAAGCACCCAGACCGACCCCCGCGCCACGGGCCTACCTCGTCCCGGAGAACTTTCAGGAAGAGGCATCTGCTGCTCACTCAGTCCCCACAGCAGGGCGACCAGGTCAGCTTCTGCAAGTTCAGGTGCCGCCCGGGGGAGTCCAGACACAGCGGCAGCCAGGACCTGCTCCCAGAGAACTTCCCGAAGATGTTCGGCGAGCTGCCAGGTGGTGCCCCCGCCAGACACGGCCAAGCAGCAGGGGTGGCGGGTCGTGCACGGATTTTCGCGGCCACAGGAGGAGGCCTCCAGGCGCCCAGGCCGAGCACACGGGGCCGGCACCGGAGGGAGGGCCCGGGTGGCTGAGGCGGCCCATCTGCCCCGGGTGCGCGCGCCGCCCAGATCCTTAGGACGCGCCGCGGCCAGACCCGGCGCTGCCATGCGCAGGAGCCTCGCTTCTTCGGCCCCCGCCTGGGCTGCAGGGTGAGGCCCAGGCGAGGCCGCCCGCTCAGACTCCGGTTGGCCGGCCAGGGGGCGTCGGGAGGGCCCGCTCTGTGCTGTCCGCACGCGGCCACGTGGCTGGAAACTGGGCAGAGACCGCTGGCTCAGAGGCGGGTCGTGGTGTGCAACCTGCTTCAGCAAGGTGCCGGGACCTGTCCGCTTACAGCCTGTGGCCACAGCGGCCTGAGTCAGGCCCTCCTGCGCCCGAGGGCCGCAGCGCCAGGGCCCCCAGAGAGGGAAGCTTGGCCACAGATGCTGAGCTTTCTGTGTAAACAGTGATTCAGAAATTGCGGGGTTAAAAGCAGACATGAAATCGGGCAACGTGGTGGGATCCTTTTAAGAGACAAGCTCGGTCTGAGATCTCAGATCGCCTCTGACCTTGTGCAAGGCAGTTTGCCCTCAAACAGGTTTATTTTGCAGCGATGAAAAAGCAAAAACGAAAACAAAAACCCAAGTGCATCCTTCATCCCTCCCATTGCCACTGACGGAGCGGGAGCAGGAGCCCGCAAGTCAGACAGTGGCTTATAGACTCGAGATCGAATTAATACATCATTTCCACGGAACTCCGATCAAGTCACAACGTCATTTTCAAATTGATCCTACAAAACTTGAACTCAGGCTTTCCCCAAAAGTGTTCTTCCCATTCACTCAGATCATCAAGCTTAGAGTCTATAAGCTCTGGAATAATGAGTCTGGGGATGCCTGGGTGGCTCAGTGGGCTCAGGTCATGACCTCATGGTTGGTGGGTTGGCGCCCCCACGTGGGGCTCTGCGCTGAAAACTCAGAGCCTGCTTTGGATTGTGTCTCCCTCTCTCTATCCCTCTCCTGTCTCTCTCTCTCTCTCTCTCTCTCTCTCTCTCTCTCTCTCTCTCTCTCAAAAAATAAAGAAAGAAAATATTTTAAAAAAGAAAGTTTCTACATCTGGTGAAATATAGCGGTGCCTATATGTTATGTCTTGAGGTAGCTTTTCTGGACTTGGATGCTCATGAACAAAAAAAAGACAAGTATCTGCCCCCTATTTTGATTCCAATCTGTTCCTAGAGCCACACTCCTAGATATTACTAGACCTACGTCTTAGGAATTTTATATCTTTTTGCATCATGTCTTTACATATTTTGACTTAATTTGGGGTACTTTGGGACTCTATGGACTTCCTTGGGAGAACCATACTTTTAATGACTTTCCCTGAGCCGTGTTTTTCAGATGGAAGAATTGAATGTATGCCACCATAGTCATTTTAACAATGGGTCATAGGCATTTTAACAATGGGGGTAAAGGTCAAATTCTAATTCCTGCTTCATGAATCAGTAGCTCCAAAAATTATTCCATTTTATATTTTACTGGTTTTTGTACAATAGTACCTGCTGCTACTTGCTCTGTAATTCCTGAAATGTATGTATACTTTCTAGTCCTGTTCACCTCTGCTTGCAAATGGCTCAATTATTTTGAGCACTTAATTAACACTTTCTTGTATTACCTCACACAGAAACAAACGCGTAGCAATAATTTCCTATTTTCCAGTCTTACTCTGTAAGTTTGCCAAGTTTATTACGTATTTTATCTGCTTTCCTAGTGATTACTAGTGACTATTTTACCAAATACAAAAGCCACTGAATTCTATTGGTGACCATTCTTCAAGACTTCAAAAGAGTTTCTTAGCCAACTGCTGTTATGTTGTTGTTGTGTTATGACAACACCAGACTTCTAGAAGCCAAAGTCTGTTTTAGTCAAGATGGGGTATGATATACTGTGGTAACAAACCACTCCCAAATCCCAGGGAATTAATCCAGAAAGTTTATTTCTCTAGCATATTAAATGTCTAATTCAGGTGGGTATGGGGGAGTAGTGAGGAGAGCAAGTATCTTTGATCACCAAAGTCACTCAAGTAACCAGAATAAAAGAGGTTTCATCTGTGTGGTGCTTCCATGGGAAGCATGGGAAGAAAACATGATAGTCCATGCCCTGTCTATTCCACTTTCAGCCAAGAAGACACACATATAATTTCTGTACATATTTCACTTGGCAGAGCAATTCAAATGACAATTATGAAATGCAAAGTGGTGGAGAAATATCTTCTTATCATATGGAAGAAAGCAAAAGCACAGAGCATACTTGGTGTACAATATTAATGCCTTCTAGCTGTAGTCCTCTGTGTCATCTAATTTAACTCTAATAATTTTGTGACTAGAAAATGCAAATTTTATGAATGGAAATGACTGTATGCATGAGAAAATGCTGAACTGATTTCTAAAGATGAAAGAGCAACTCAGTTATCATATGCGCTGCAATGTACTGGTATTTGATGGTTATAAAAGGCATGGTTAAACAGCAAGGTTCTATACCTAAAACAATAGTACTGAAAATGTTCAGGTTTTCCTATTCATATTTTTCAAAGAGTGAGAAATCAGAATAATTGTTATCCATAGTATGTATTCTGCCTAATTTTTTAGCTTATCTAATGATTCTACAAAGAAAATATAAAATTGTATTTTAACCATGTTCAACCAAACCCAAGAACTGTTATTATAACTTTCACATTTTTATCTCCACTGCATCCAGATATTAATAATAAATGCATAATCTTGTAATGGTTTATATTTGCCATGGGTTTTTAAAAAGCAGTTAAGTGTCCTGTTAGGCTCTTGAACTTTAAAATCAGGTAGCTTAGCAAAGTCTCAGGACTTCATCTATTTCCTTTTGCTTCATGAACTCAAGGTATACATAGGCAATTATTAAGAGAATGCTCTTACCTGACAGTGAAGAGAATTGCTATTTTTTTTCTTTTTGCATAAACAAAATTATGTTCATTCGGAGTGATAAGACATAGTCTTTTTTGTCCTTTCTCTATATATAAATATATATATAATATATATATAATAAATTATATATATATTATATTATACATAATATGTAATAAATATATATAATTATATTTATATAATTATAATTTATATATAAATTATTATATAATATATATTATACAATAATATAATATAATATAATATAATATAATAATAAATATAGTATGATATAATATAATTATATAATATATATATTCTATAAATTTATAAATTTATAGACTCTAAAAATTATATATATATATATATATATATATATATATATATATATAATTTCAGAGAGAGAGAGAGAGAACAGGGGAGGGGCAGAGGAAGAGGGAGACAGAGAATGTTAAACAGGCTCCATGCTCAGGGCAGAACCTGATCTCATGACCATGAGATCATAACCTGAACTGAAATCAAGAGTCAGATCCTTAACCAACTGAGCCATCCAGGCATCCCAAGACATAGTCTTTAAGCATCGGTTTTAAATAAACCACTTCTTTACTGGTAATAATCAAGTGTGCTTATTAACATCTTTCTGTTTCTTCCACTTATCCTGGTCAAATGATTTTATATCTGACCTTCCATTTCCTTCTATAAGTAGCCTGTTTACTTTTTGGTAGATTAAACAAAAAATGCCTACAGTTTTTCCTCTCCTAACAAAAGTTATGATTTTTTTTCTCCACCTCTTAAGTTTGAAATGCCACACAGAGTGTTGGTCAATGACCAAACATGACCAAAGCAAAAACTTCAAAAGCACTTACTTGTCCGTTGGAACATCATCTCTTGCTGTGATGAGGAAGCCCTGTCATGACCATCCTGTGAAGAGCCATGATATGGCCTGCAGAATAGTGAGAGATGTGTGACAGTTCACCTCTGTGATCTCAGACAAAACTCAGCCAAAAACTCATACTCAAGGACTCACTTCCCTGCCCGCCTCTGCACTGATATAGAAAACCCTTAGATCTGTTGGGGGAAAATGGAACATTGAAGAGGCCAGTACCTTCTCTTTTGGTTTCTCACTTGCATTTTTGTGGAGTGAATAAAGGCTTGATGGTAACTTTTAGTTGATGATCTTAATTGACCACCTTAAAACCTGACAGCTCAGGGCTCTCTGACACTCTCACATTGATACAACTCAGGTGATATATGTTGACAGCTTTGATCTATATTCCTACAAGTCATATACATTTAATAATAACACACAAATCCAATGATGAAAAACAGTGTCATCCCAGGAAATAATCCATTTTTAGAATCCTGGATAGTATACTTATCAAATTTTTGATGTTATTAAGAGTATAGTAGACACCACACATGTATATCTTGACGATGTCTTTTGCACCACCGCAATGAGTGATTAATACTTTTGGTATTTAGATATGATGCCAAAAATATAATTCCTTAGTGTACCATGAATTATTTATATATTTTTCAATGCTCTATAGATCTGTCATCGAAAATAGAATATCACTTAAATCTATCCTAAATTGTTCTTGCAGATTCATACCTCACAATTTGACAAGTATCTTGGAATGTTCTCTATAATTTATTATTTCACTTCATGGTTATTATACAGTTCCAAAAGAGTGTCCCTTGTGTACAACCCCATGCAGGAAAATGAAAGCTGAGGGCTTGTACATCTGCTCAGAAGTTATATTTCAACAGGCACAGGCATATAGAAAGTAAATAAAGAGGTCTTCTAGCTATCCAGTGTTTACCAGAAGCAAACAGTAAAGAACTAGCTGATTGGAATAAGCTCTAATCATCATCTCTCAGTGATAAGAAAGTAGCAGAATCAACCCACTTCAATACTTATCACTGGTCCAGGCAAATAATTACATCAGAAAGATAAAGGTATACCCCCAAATGTAAAGACTAAACATTATTTCAGCATAGCTAATTTCTACAATGGGAAGTGGCTCAGACACTTGTCATAAAACAAATTCAATACAGTGATCACTTGGATCCTGCTTTCTAGGATGACTACATCCAATCCTGTTTTACTCTGAAGACTTGTCTGCTTGCCTCCTCAACTTGGGAATTTGGGTGGGTGGGGGGGACTTTTTCCCTTTATTTTTAAAAAAGAAAGCCTAAGGTCTCAGCTTTTTTTTTTTTTTTAATAAAACTGGTATAGTCCCCATCACTCACTCTCTATTTCTTGCCTTCTGTGATCCAGAGAATCTCAGGAGACCCAGGACTCAGAGCTGGTAGAATGGAGGCCCTCCTCACCCAAAAAACTGTAATAACCTCCTAGATTCCAACAGAACTTAAAGACTTTACTTGTCAAAGCTTCCTTCCCCCAAGAATCTTCTCTAAGGAAGGCATTCAGTGTTTTGTTTTATGATTGAACTGCCCAGGAAAATGGTCTGAGTCTCCAGAAACTGCTGTGGTATGAGAAATACTGGAATAAAGGACTGTCTTATATGGGAAGATTCAGATCCCGCAGCCCAGTATAAAATTTCCTGGGTGGGGCCTGAAATCTCGTGTCCCAGAGGCTTTCATGTTTAGCTGACTCAATTACCGAGCCCCAACCCCCTTCTCCAAGCTTGAGAAAGTATAATATAACCAATTGTAGACTGTTTGGTGAAGCAATGCCTCAACTATCCAGGTTGTTTTTGAGGGTTCACATGGCATGGGTGATTAATTGCACTCAGTCTTCCAATAGCCCATATACACATGGTTGCAATATCTGTTAACCTGTTTCCCTGCTACATGTCAGGTACCCCACCATGCCCCATCCCTGGTGTATACCCCTTGCTGCCCTGTTAGAGGAAGTGGTTGAAGGTGTTCCAATTATTCCTGGTTCAGTTTAGAAGAGAGTATTTTTACCCTGTTGGCATATCTTCTGGGTAAGTAGCACAGAAGTAAAGCCCTGGAATCTAAATATAATCTAGCTAGTCCTTTTTGCATGAATGTCTCCAACAACTATACTCATGCAGACATTTTCTCTGCAGTCTTCTGGTAAATTTTGTAGACAGTAAACATATTGCCCTCAAACTCACCATCCACCCTTTGACTTCATCGGACAGTTGGCTATTCTACCAGAGTCACGAAGGAGAGCATTTGCTTCCAAACTACCCATGCAACCGCATTACAAGTATTAAATTTATAAGAGCTTAAGTCCAACATATTAGGAATCTGTATTACTTGGTAAAACGTAGCAGTAAAAATAAAGAAAGCAGTATAAATGGGGGGGGGGCAGTGGGTAAACAATAAGATATGTTAAAAGATGAAAAGGAAAATAATTCAGTTGAGAGACTGAGTTTGAAGCCCTCTAGTAACATGCCAAAGTTGTATGACCTGAGGAAAAGAATGTAACTTCTATCAGTTTCTTCATCTGTAGAGTGGGCATAATAATAGTAATCACCTTAGAGGGCAGTTGTAATACCTAGATACATGGGACTGTGCTTGGCCCATGAGGGTTTGCTACTGTTTCCATTTGCTGTCTCTGACTTTAATTTTTTCCTAGGTTCAAAACAGGAATAATAACCTCTGATGTGCATGACTACTGGGGCTGAAGCAGTTCAACACTGAAGTGCTATGTGATATGGGAAAGAGAATTATGTCTTGAGGCCTTACAGATAAGGTTGTCATTACTTGGGAGCTTATAACAACTGCACAAATATGTAATTTATGCAATGATGGCAAAAACAATTTATTTAAAAGCAACTTATTTTGTAGATGTTCTACTTACGTAGTATTGAAGTAATTACTACCCATAGGTAATTTTCTCATTAATCACAGAGTAGTTACTAACTAATATTAATGATGGTACCCCCAAAATATGCTACAATCACTGTCACTTAATAATAATCATTTCAGAAGCTATTTAACTTATTTAAATATAAACCTTGATTGTTCACTCACATGAACAAAGATACGACCTATATTAATATGTTTGACTGATAACTGAAAATGAAAAAAAGAAATAATAAAATAATGTAAATATAAGACTTAGAAAGTTTTCTAAAAATAGTAAAGGAAAATGTTAATCTAAGAAAATATAATTCAAGTCCTAATTGGAGAAGTTAGTTATGTCAAAAGGAGATACACATTTATTATGTGTATAATATTGGTCATTCATTGTATTAGTAAAGATTAAACATTGTTATGTTTAATCTGAATACTGACTCTGTGGGCTGCTTGGGTGTCTCAGATGGTTGAGAAACTGACTCTTGATTTCAGCTCAGGTCATGATACCAAGGTCATGGGATAGAGCCCCATGTCAGGCTCCGTGCTGAGCATGTAGCCTCTTGGGATTCTCTGTCTCTCTCACTCTGCCCCTCTCCCCTGCTCATGCTCTCTCTCTAAAATATAATATATAAATGTATATATTATACATACATGTAATATACATATTATATTATAATATATATTATAAATACATGTATACATACATACATGTATACATACATACAATATATATTATATATTATACATACATGTAATATATATATATACACACATATATATTGATCTATTGCCTCTGTGAGGTAGGAACTATTGCATTTTCTTCCCTCCCTCCCTTTCTCTTAGGCAAGAAGACACTTACATTCAAAATTCAGGGTTGATTCGTGACTGTGTCTGGTCAGAACCAATTCTGTCTTGGGTTTCAATAATGTTATAGTATAGGCATTATATTAAAATTATTTCAATAAAATCATTATTCCTGCTTTTTATGGACTTATATTCTTTTTTTAATTTTTTAATTTTTAATTTTATTTTTGTGAGAGAGACAGAGCACAAGCAGGGAAGGGACACAGAAAGAGGGAGACACAGGATCCGAAGCAGGATCCAGGCTCTGAGCTGTCAGTACAGAGCCCGACTTGGGGCTTGAACTCATGAACCGTGAGATCATGACCTGAGACGAAGTTGGATGCTTAACTAACTGAGCCACCCAGGAGCCCCTATGGATTTTTATTCTTATAGTACATAATAATAGTACACAGTAATATAAAGAAAAAAATTGAAAATAAGAATTTTCAACAGAATATTCAAAAACTTTTTTTTTTTAATCAGGACTTTTATGTGTTAACCTTTACATATTTGTTAAAGTGACAGTTAGTGATAGGACCTCATTTGGTTTCAATTTTAAACACTCTTAGCTCCAAAATTTGCACTGGAAATGTTGACATATCCATGCACTTATACAATGAAAACTCCAAATAAACATTTTTGGTTTTATTGACTATAAGGTTGTTGTCTTTAAGTAGATCAGTTTGGTGCCTAAGAGTAGATAATACAAATAAATTTGTGACATGTAATTCCCTCAGTAGCATTATTCTGGAATATAGCCGAATGGTTTTTACAATGTAGATGTTTCATTTATTTTATTTGTTGGTAGTTAGTGCTTGTCAAAATGTTTTGCACTGTCCTGTTTTCACATATAATTTCAGTTCCACTTTTATCCATTATATATGGTGATTGTTTAGAGTAAAAAACTCTGTGCCTCTTTTAGTCACTTGGCTTTTCCTCAGGTAGTGGCATATGTATGTGGGAGGACACTTGCTATGTAAAATGAATACAATCAATCATACCACATTCCCTAAAAGCAGTCTCGTGATCACATGGGAGGGTCTGGGGCAAAGAGACAAGAATATCAAATAAGGATGCAAACTTTAATTTAAAATTGTTCTGCAGGTGAAGAATCGAGTTGAATTCTCTTGAGAATATGCTAGATCACTAAACTGTATAATAAAATAGCAAGAAAGTCATAAGTAGAATCAGAAGGATATAGAGGTAGGACATCCTTAGATTTTAAAATATTTTTTTGCATATTCACTCATCCATTTGTTCATTCATTCTTTAACACCCCCATAATTCACTACATATGTATTGAGCTGCTATTGTACTCAATTAACTATAGAAGGTCCTGAAAATTCAAAGACTAAAATAATTTTTTTCACTTCTTATGACATTCAGAAATAGGCTACAAAATAAATTTGCCTTGCAGAAATAGTCTACAACATGCTAAAGGGTACATAATAAAATGGAGTTAGGTATGAGACTATATATAACAACAGAACAAAGATGTATCATATTTCCACCTAGAGAGGTCTTGGGTGATGTGGAGAGGGAAAGAAGGAAGAGGGGAGACTAAGGAGATTTCAAATAGAAATGGTACTTATACTGTGTCTCAAGGAACAGAGCAGGGGTTTGTATATAGATGTCTAGGCAGAGGATGCTGTCAAGCACAGAAACGTGTGATGCATGACATGACTTATTTACTGTGCATTGTCTTTGGATCTGGGAATATAACGATGTATGATGATTTTGTGGTTCTGTTGTTATGAAGCATATAGTCAGTAGTAATTGTGCCAGATAATCTCCATTCTGCCAGATCCATCATCCATCTTTTCTTCTCCATTCTGTGGTCTGCAAAGATTATTTCTGTGGGTTTCATCATTCTGGCACCCCTACCCTCTGGCTTGTAATTAATGTTTGGTTAAAGAGAAGTCCGGGGAGGAGACTGGCATGTAGATTAAATGGAAGATCAAGGCATTTATGGCCCACATCCCAACCCCTGATCCTTCTGTACCTATAGAATTTTTGTCAGAGACTACATGGCTCAAGTGGCAGCCGGGGCCACCATAGCTCACATCACCACTTTGCCTGGATTGCATTCCTCGAGCTGGGAACAGGCCCCAGAATATTGTAGACATTCAGATATATTTACTAGAAGAAAACAAGATGAATCTTTTCACATAAAGGTAAGATCATAGTAATTCTGATCAAAGTGTTCAAATACTACCCATTTCATTCAGGGTAAAGCTCAAAATCTTCATCATGATCAATAGGCCTTACAGTATGCCCCTCCTTCCCCTCTCTGGCCCCAACAACACATATCACTACATCTGGACTATACCCTGTTCACCTCTCTCCTTATTTCTCCAGTCTTACTGTGTTCCGCTTGCTATACTATTCATGCTTTAGGATCTTCGCATATAATATTCCCCTTTTTTGAAAAGCTCATCTTATTTCTCCAAAGCTTAATCCCACTCTTCTTTAAGGTCTCTGCCTACCCCAGTGCAACCTCTCCAGAGAGACCTCCCCTGACCATTATATGTTACTCTGCTCTATTCGTCTCTATAGCACTTACTGACAAATTATTTATCTGTATACTAATTCGTTAGAATTCATTCTATCCTCTCTGACTAGAAGATATATGGAGGAGAAATATTTGTTTTTGTTTTCCCATTAGATAATCATTATTAATATTTATTGAAAGAATAAGTGAGTGAATAAAATTCCCTTTATTTATTGAATATTGTGTAGTATATTAGAGTCAATGTATAACTTATTTTCTAAATAATATTATTTGTTCTAATGATATAGTAAGAAAATATTTCTGTATACCAAAATCATACCCTTTGTGTTATTTCATGGTTTTTTGTTTGTTTGTTTTTCGTTGTTGTTGTTGTTTTTTAAGAAACAGTGCAAGCAGAGGCGAGGGGCAGAGGGAGAGAGAGAATTTTAAGCAGGCTCCAATGCCCATGGCAGAGCCCAACATGGGGCTCAATCTCAGGACTGTGAGACCATGACCTGAGCCAAAAACAAGACTCGGACACTTAACCAACAGAGCCACTCAGATGCCCCTCTGTGCCCTATCTTAAACACAACTTGTAACTTTTGAGATCAATTTTATGTGTATTATAGAATATATTTCAGTAGTTCTATAAATGAGACTCCATGTTGATTGTCTTCCTTTTTTTCCCCTAAACTCTTCTTTATATTAACACTGAAATAAGGACACGGCTAGTAGAATTATAAAGCAAGAGTTGCCTTTCCTTCCTTGACCATTTACTCTTTAAAAACAAAAAGAAACAACATAAAACATTTTAAAGATAAAATATCATTTATGTTTGCCTATATATTTACCATTTCTAGCATTCTTAATCTTGCGTATAGATTAACATTTCCATCATTTTCCCTCTGCCATCAGGAATTCCTCTGATATCTCTTTTAGTGCATGTATGCTGCTCATCTATTTTGTCTTTGTTTTTGAATGATATTTTCATAAGCATTCTAGGCTGGGAACTTTTTGTCTTTCGGTATTTTAAGAAGTACTTCTACTCTCTTCTGTCTTACCTTGTTTCCAAGTTGAAGTTTTCTTTCATCCCTTCCCTCTCTCTATATCTAATATGTCCTTTGTTTTTTTTCCTCTGCCTGCTTGCAAGATTTTCTTGCTAACACTGACTTTTAGCAATTTGTTGATGACATTCCTTGTTGAAATCTTCTTCATGGTTCTTGTGGTTAGGGTTTATTGAACATTTTGGATAGGTGGGTTTGTAGTTTCATGAAGTTTTAAATGTCTGGCTATTAAGTTTCAAATATTTTTCTCCCCACCCCTTTCTTTCAGACTTTCCATTACACAGATATTTGACCACTTCAATTTGTCCCACAGTTAACTGATGGTTGATTAATTTACTTTTTAGCTTTTTCTCTATCATTGATTCAGACAGCTTCTTCTGATAGGTCTTTCAGTTCAGTATCTGATATTAATCCCACCTAGGGTATTTTTCACCTCACATATTGTATTATTTATTTCTAGGTGTTCAATTTGGTCTCTTTTATATCTTGCATAGCTCTTCTTGCTGATTTTTTTCTCTTTACTTTCTCACACATATGAAATGTGTTGGTTGAATAATCTTGTCTAATAATTCTGTCATTTCTAGGTTTGTTCCTACGGATTGACTTTTCCCATCAACATGTGTCATATTTCCCAAATTCCTTGCATGCCTGGCAATTTTGATTGGATGGTAGACATATATTTCAACTTTTGGAGGCAGAATATTTTTGTATTCCTATAAATCCTATGGTTTTGTTCTGAGATGCGATAAATCACATGGAAGAAATTTGATCTTTTCAAGATCTGCTTTTAAACGTTGATGGGCAAGAGCACAGCAAACTTGATCTAAGTCTAAAGTTGTTCACCTCTGTAGTAATAGACAGGTCACTCCAAACTTCCCACCCTGATTCACAGCTCCATCTTCTTAACTCAGGAATACCAGTAGGGTTGGTTTCAAAAATCTTTCTTTTGACTTAGTCTGAAAACTCTTTTTGAGAAATAGGCTTGAACAATCACAGAGCTCACCTATTTTATTTCCACTGTCTCAGGGATCACCATTCTGCACTGCTTCATCTGCAATGTCTGATAACTGTTATCTCACATGTCTTTCAATTTCTTTGTTTCAATGGCAGGGGAGATCCCTTACCTATTACGCTGTCTTGGATGCAATTGGAAAAATTGGAGAACAAACAAATTATAACTGCATGGAAGAAAATGATTTCACAATAAAAGGGAAAATTTCACAAATAAAATATTAAAATCTTAACATTGAACCTCATAAATATGCACTCTTAAAATACATGACGCACATACAGAGAGAAAGAGAATTTTAAAATCTCAGAAATCAATGGGTTTAGTTCATAAAGTTTAGTAGAGGTGATGTAAGCTTTGAACAAATATAAATAAGTATGATCTTTTTGATATTACATTCCTTTGTAGTCACATGTTTGGGAACAGACATTTTCCCACTTTCAAGCAATATTACCAATTCAATTAAATTAAATTAGTAAGCTACAAAGGAAAACTCAAGAAACTAAAAGTATATATGTATTTTTCCTATGAACTGTACATCTATAAAACTATAACAAAAAAAGTGAACAATAGATGACATTTTATAAAAATTATACCATAATACATTACCAATCATGGATAGAGAAAAAGGGAAAAAAATTGTGGTGGTGGGGAGTAATTTTTTTAGAATAAAATGACAAAACATTCTAAAAATCAAAACATGTACTGTTTTTCCTGTTTCTCTTTAGATTTCAAATTTTATTACTTTGTTCTTTAATCAATGTGAGTTGACTCTTTAAAATTGTATTTACTGTCAGGATATACATTTATTTAGTTTTAAAAATATAATTATCTAACTGTCACAGAACCACTTCAATGATAAATTGTATTACCATTTTTGGCATAAAATTGCATCATTAAAAAAAATCGAAAACAAGTAAACAAGGATCCAGATCCAAGAACAGGGTTAAAAGTGGCCTGAGCAAAATAGAAATTTATTTGAATTTCCAGGTCTTACTTAATGAGCCTACTCATCATACCAATTGCTATTCTCCAGTGTATATTCATTAAAAAAAAAAAGAGAGATGTGAAATTAAGCTTGTTCATATATATTTGAAATATTAAAATACGAATCTCACAGAATATAGTCTTCATAAAAGAATTATAATTTTGTAAGCTATTTAGATTATTTCAATTTGTTTGGATTTGATTTTCTGAAAGCATATTAGCAATTAAATTGATTTTACAGTTGGACAAGAACATAAGTACAAGATAAGTAGGATATCACTGCATTTCTTTAAAAACATTGAATAATAATTATGTTGTAAGCTTTACTAACTTCTTAGCTTAATTATGCTGTATTTTCTATAATAGGATGATAATACTAAACAACCATCAGTAGGGAATGTGCTTTGAGCTGTTTTCTTCCAGTAATTAGTAAGGTGATTGAATATCCACTAAATAAAGTGGGAGAATTTGTAAAGACCACTTGGGAGAATGTGTGCATTAAACAAGCATAGTCTTTCTATAATCACTATGCTTTAAACCTAATTAAACTCAAGAGAATCCAATTAAATGAAGGGGGAACAATAAAGCAATAAAATGATTTGAGGATAAGTTTGATACTTGTAATCCAAAATTCTTTAAGAGTTAAACCCTATGATTAAAGTTTTAGGAAGAGGTAAATGGACTACTTGTATCTGGCAAAATGAATTTCAAATTGAATTGCAAATTCCACTACTAGATGAAATCATTAAACACAACTTTGAAAAATAATATTGATTTAAAAACTGTGTTTGGCTTTGCTGGTTCAAGGATACTCAGACTGTTTGTCCTTTTCTGACATGAGTGTATAAAATATATATTTTATAAAAACTTTTGAGATCTGATATAGTAACTTAAAAATTCAAACAAGGTAATTTTTAATGAGACCATTAAAGCATATATAACAACATTTAGAATTATTTAAATTAGACAATGTGTGGGGAAGATGGCAATGGAGTAGAAGGACCCTAGGCTCACCTCGTGCCTGGAGTACAACTAGATAACTATCAAATCATCCTAAATACCCCAGAAATTGACCTGAAGCCTGGCAAAACAAACTCCACAACTAAAGGTAAAGAAGAGGCCACATCAAAGAAGGTAGGAAGTGTGGAGACACAGTTTGGAAGAGAAATGGATTGTGGCCACTGTTGTGGGGAGAGAGCTGTGATCCCAGAGAAAGATTAGAGACAGACTAGCACACAGGAGAGCACATGGGGAAAATGAAAGTGAGAGGGGCCGAATTTCATGAGCTCTTGAAACCAGCAGGGTATAAAACCTGAAAGTCAGGTTTTTAAAAAGTTTTAAAAGTCAATGGGCTTGGCTAGAATAGAGCCCAGAGAGCATTGTGCTGTTCTTGGAGAGAAGGCAGGCAAATAACTGTGGACGTACAGCTGGAAACAGTGGTCTGAAGAGTGCCTGGGACACACAGTGGGGAGGTTATTTGCTCATCTCAGAGTGCATCCCAGAGGGATAGCCATCACAGAGAGTCCCCCACTGGGAACAAAAGAACTGGCTAGCACCATTTCTTTCCCTACCCCTCAGCATAAGTATATGCCCATCCATGGGAAGAGCGCAGAATTAACACTTGCTACCTAACTTATTTACACCAAGCCCCACCCCCATGTTTCTGTGGAACCCGTGCTCCCAGTCATGCTTGCTTCAGTCCCAGTGATGTGGGCCCCCTCCCCAAAAAGACTAGTGCAAACCCCTGCTCATACCACATGCCCTGGCAGCAGAGTTCTGCAGAGTCTTGGTTTCAGTGGCAGTGGTGGCAGGTCTCATTTCACAAATAGACTGGAGCACACCTAGTTAAAATGCACTACATTCAGGTCAGGAACAAAACACTGCCCACAACAGGCAAAGAGAGCCTCTGCAGATGACTGGCCTGAAGGATAGAGTAGCCAGGATAAAACAGCAGAGCACACAGCACACATTAGAGATGCTCCTGGAAGCACCAGGCCCTGGGAAACAGGGGACACTACATGGAAGTGCATGGAAGGGTCCATTGCCCTCAAAATGAGGAGACATGGTTGGTTTTCCTAACATACAGAAACAGGCACAGAGACCTAGGCAAAATGAGAAGACAAAGAAATTTATCCAAAATGAAAGAACAGGACAAGGCTATGGTCAAAGATCTGTGTGAAACAGATATAAGTAACATGTCTGAGAGAGAATTTAAATTAATGATTATAAGGATACTCACTAGACTTGAGCGAAGAGTGCAAGATATGAGTGAGAGATAGCAGTAACACTGCAGAGATAAAGGGCTCAATAAATGAAATGAGAAACCTGCTTGGTAGAACGAGTGGCAGGTTGGAAGAAACAGGACAAATCAGTGATCTAGAAGACAGAGTAATGGAAAGTGAGTTAGCTGAACAAAAGAAAGAGAAAAAGAAGAATGCAAAATGAGAAAAGACAAGAAACCCAGTGACTCCATCAAACATAATAACATACATTTTACAGGAATCCCAGAAGAAGAGAGAAAATGGGGCAGAAAATTAAAGAAGAGCTGAAAACTTTCCCAATCCGGGGAAGGAAACATTTATCCAAAATCAGGAGACACAGAGAACTCCCATCAAAGTCAACAAAACAAATCCACACCTAAGTAAAAGAGTAAAAGAGACTGTAAGTAAAAGAGACAACCAACCCAATGATTTTACAAGTGCGTGTGGATTACCTCTAATTTATGTTTTTCATTTGGACTACTAATTCACTCAGTAATTTCATAAAAAGACAGTTTCATCAAGAAAAATGTTAAGATTTTGAGTTCAAAGTGACAACACACACAAATTGTATACAGATTTTCCTCATCATCCTAAAACAAAGCATTAAAAGAGAAACATTTGTTCCATATTTGATGAAAATTAGAGATGTCTCTTTTTCCAAATCATTCTACATGAAGATAAAAAATGGAGGGAAGGAGAAAGAACAAATAACAATGAGATGAGGAAGGTAAAACGTGTGTGTGTGTATAAAATGGTTTATACCATGGAACTAAGTAATATTTCAGGAACCAGAGGCATCGTGCACACAAGAAAATGAAGATAAGGAGAGCGTGGTGATGGGAAAGAACAGTTTTAAAAAGCAAAAAGTCTGACTTTTATATTCACGCTTAACGCTTACACTACAAGTAAGGAAAAGCTCCTCTACTAAGGAAGAGAGAAGGCTCTGAGGATGACGGTGATAATGCGCCATGAGGAAAACAGGAATGAGGTTCCTTTCACATTTGAGGAAACAAGTTTTCTTATCCACATAAGGCCCTACCTTCACAGGCACGATATTGGAGGATATTTTAATGAATGATCTAAATTGCTCAAGAGAAAAGATCAATAAGTAATGATAACTCCACTTTAATTATAAAGCGTAAAATGTAGTATTCTGGCTCTCTTCTCCAAGAATTATAAACCACATTCCTCAGATTCCCTTGTAAATAAGTTTCTGGATTAAAATGTAACCTCACAATTTACTAAATTTTGCAAAGTAGAAATAGGGTGAAATTATCTTCCTGGTGCTGATAGGCAATGCTAGTTAAAAAATAAGATTGTTGGGAAAGTTCATGGCATCCTGATCCAGGGGCACAGTGTCTAATCACCATCACCACAGATGTGCAAATTTCTTGTAATAGCAGCAGTGACTTCTTGACCTATATTGCAAGTATCATCATGTGCCCTTGAACCAAACAGTCGAAAATATCAGCGTGCCTTTTTCTCCATTAGACCCTCAACCAAAACTTCAACTACTAATCCCTTCTGAAATCCCTTCCCACTTTAAGTTTATATAACCTGCATCGAACCTAACTGATAGAATCATTAAATTCATTAAATATCTTACATTGAAGACCAGCCAGTATACCATTAGCTCTCCCAAACATTCAGTAGCATGTGCAGGCGTGTGCCCGCGCACGCGCGCGCGCGCGCGCACACACACACACACACACACACACACACACACACACACACTGATACATTTGGCAGAAATTCTAATCAGTTCTTTTGTGCTTCACAATGTAATATGAATCAAAAATCAGGGGACTCATAGCATCTGAGCTAAAATTGTCATAATGGTAAGAAAAATGCTCTATTACAATTGAATCAAGAGAAAAAATATTTAGACATATGGAAGCAAATACAACTGAAAATACTTGTATGTACCAGTCAAAGTATTTGATTCTGGAGGCAGATGAAATAACAGGGACATTGGAAGGTTTATTTGAAATTTTCAACAATATTTGAATTTTTAGATTATTTTCCTTAAGTGTTAGATTAAAAACATGAAAAAGGAAATAGAGTAATATTGAAATGAGTACACAGAATTATAACAGCAAAACTTATCCTATTTAAATTCATGTAGGGGCGCCTGGGTGGCTCAGTTGGTTGAGCGTCTGACTTCAGCTTGGGTCATGATCTCACCGTTCTTGAGTTCAAGCCCCACATCAGGCTCTGTGCTGTCAGCTCAGAGCCTGGAGCCTGGAGCCTGTTTCAGATTCTGTCTCCTTCACTCTCTCTCTGCCCCTCCCCTACTTGCGCTCTGTCTCTCTCCGTCTCTCAAAAATAAAAACTTCAAAAAATTTTTTAAATAAATAAATTCATGTATATTATTGTGCACTCAATTTATAGATAGTAGTTCATTGAGAAACTACTAACAGTAGTAAATTTCTCAATATATTTTCAATACAAACATGCTATTATATTAATTTCATTTATAGTATGTATAGAGTTATAAAGTGATTACTTTCTAATATATTACTATTTGGTCAAAATTATACGTAATATAGTAAAAACCATTATGGTAGGTGTTTCAATTCTAGACTTAATGATATGATAGTGGATTTTATATAAAAAAGAAGTCAAATATATGAAATGTTACAAGCAACAACTTTTTAAAGAACTTACCCTTTTTATAATTTCCAGTATGTGGCTTTGACGTTCCATACTATTTTAGAAACTAAAAGAATCAAAATGAAAGGGTTTAAAATTGAAAGGAGAAGAGTGGTAGTTTATTGATTTTCATTTTAAATAAAAACCTTGAGTCCTAAAGGCATCAACCAATTCCCTTTGTCCATCTTCTTTTGAGTTTCAGACACAGTAATTGGAAAAAGTTTGTGCCTATTTGGGATACTAACAAAAAGATACATACCTCTCAATTTTTAAAATGAAACTTCCTCTACTTTTTAAGATGTGTGATTACAGATAACAAAAACGCCATTTATCTACCCATATGACTCGAATCATAATTGACTAAATAATAATTGACTATCTATTGCCAGTTACATAAAATATCTCTTTCATTTATTGAAGATTTCTGTGTTCTAGGCTATAAAGGCATTGATTTGTTTTATGTTTGTTTCTAAATTGATGTTTCATTGCTTGGATATAGGAAATCTATTATTTTTGAAATATGTAATAATCTGTGCTGATAAGTAGAATAAGTGACTTACATAAACCACATTAATTTGTGTAAACTCTAGAAGCCCATGAAATACAGCTTTAGGACAATTAACATCTCTTCATTCTTCAAGGCATTCAGGATGCCACAGCTTGAAAATTTTTGAATTAACATTAGGAAAGTAAAAAAGTATGCTATGTGTTTAGATGTGAAGAAGATAAATATAATCATGGCATCTGGATGCTGGTGGGAAATCATCCCACTGTGACTCTTGACTGAGAATAATTGACTGAATGAGTGGATCTGGGGACGTGCAATAGATTAAATTCCTGGGGATGGGTGAACTTTGTAACCTTATCATTGGTGACTGTTTTTTGTAAAGAAAGTCTAAATGTCAGAAAAGTTAGCTGCAAAATCTATGATGGTGTAAAAATAAAAATGGTGTAAAAATAATAATATTTTAGTGTTGTTTTAATTGGTCAAGTTTCTCACAAAAAAGAGGTTAGAGTGGGAGAGAGCCAAAGCATAAGAGACTCTTAAAAACTGAGTACAAACTGAGGGTTGATGGGGGGGTGGGAGGGAGGGGCAAGTGGGTGGTGGGCTTTGAGGAGGGCACCTGTTGGGATGAGCACTGGGTGTTGTATGGAAACCAATTTGACAATAAATTTCATATGTTTAAAAAATAATAATAATATTGGTGAAACTATGCAGTTTCATTCTCTCAATATTTTTATTTAAAACATTTAAAATTTTTTTTACAAAATAAGTAACTATTAAAAATTAAGTGTAAATTTGATGCTGAGAGTTTACACTAGTTGTTAAAAATGTTAATGTCCTTATATATTTTAAATGACTAAGTTCTTATTTGTAACATTCTGGTATCAAGGTAATGATAATCCCGTTAATCTTAAAAGAGTTGACCTCATTTTAATACTATTTCAGCAACTCTATCAAATATGTTCATAAAATTTGGCAGAGATTATCTGGTAATAGGGCATGGAGAGACTGAGTATTTACTCTTGCAGAAAACAATTAAAATTCACAAAGAAATTGATAACATATTTGAAGGGCCTAAAACATGAGCAGAGTAAAGGCAAAACTTTAAAAGAATTTATAATGTGTATCAGGTAAGAACTGTAAATTGTATGATCATGTCTGGGATCTTCCCAGATTCCCCTCATGTGTAAATCTGTAGCCTTACAAGGTCTGGGGAAGATAATAGATTTTAGAACAGCTGAGCCACTGGAAATTTAACATTCTTGAAGCGAGAGAGCTACAGATGTTGGAAATCTGAAATTTAAGTATAAACTCTATTCCAATCTCTGGCTGATTGTTAAATTTTGTGTGCCATGGGAGAACCCAAGGAGCCTGGTGAAAACCAGCAACCCACACACATCTCAGGTGGCAGAATGTGAAAGCCTTCCTGGATTGAGATGGCAAATAACTGTTCTTGGTTCTTAAAGGACATGAAAATACAGGGAGGACACAACAACAAGAGAACTACAGAAAGACTAAGTCCAAAAGTCTTGAAGCTGTACAAATTTTAATTTACTGGAGGCTAAGGAGTGGCAAGGGAGACACCCACATAAAGAGGTAAAATTAGTTAGGTAAGGACAAGTATTATATCCCACACATGGCAGAGGAAACAGATTTTATAGTTTGAGATCATTCGGGGCACTTTCTAGTATCGCAATTCACAGAAAACAAGTCATGGTTATTGATGTGTTATCCACAATGTCAAGTCCTCAACCAGAAAATAATAGACATGAAAAGACACAGGAGATTATCACTTGTAATCAGGAAAGAAAGCAGTCAGTGACTCCATGTGCCCCCAGATTTTGGGTTTCACAGATAAATATAAAATATTGATGAAGATATCATATGAGTAGAGCTATGAAAGTTTGTATTAGTTTCTTACTGTTGCTGTAACAAATTACTCCAAACTCAGTAACTTAAAACAATACAAATTTATTGTTTTATTGTTGTGGGATTACTAATCTGAAATTAGGTTACTGGGATAAAGTCAGGATGTCAGGAGACTTGGTTCCTCTGCATGCATCAGGCAAATTCTTTTCTCACTTCTTCCACTTCTAGAGGCTGTCAGGATTCTGTGGCTCCTGGCCATATCACTCAAATCTCTGCTCCTGATTTCACATCGCCTTCTCCTTTAATATGTCAAATCTCCCTTACTTATCTTCTATAAGGACACTGGTGGTTATAATTAGGGCCTACACAGGTAATTCAGGAAATTCTCCATCTCAAAATACTCAGTTAAATCACATATGCAAATTCCTTTTAGCCATGTGATATAATATTCTTAGGTTCTGAGGATTAGTACATGGACATCTTAGGGGGCAGTTACACAATTTATCACCAAAGCATGGGGGAAATATAAATACCAAATGAAAATTCTAGAGCTGGAAATGAAAAGTGTTCTTTCATAGTAGTTGGTGTTACCATATGTAACACACCAACTTCCATCATCATTCCTTGTGACACAGAGTTTTATACAAATGATCAGCTTCACATCTCACTCATGAATTGTTTAAATAGACGTTGTTTTTAGAGCAGTTTTAGGTTCACAGAAAAACTGAATAGAAAGTACAGAGAATTCCCATATAAACTCCTCCCCCATGCATGCACAGCCTGGACCCACTTGCTGTCCGTATACCACACCACAGCCGTACATTTCTTACACTTAATGAACCTGGAATGATGCACGATTATCACCCAAAGCCTACAGTTTACATTAGGGTTCACTCTTACCATACATTTTATGGATTTTGACCAATGTATACTGACATGTATCCACCACTGCAGTATCACGCAGAATAGTTTCCCTGCCCTAAAAATCCTCTTGCCCTGCCGATTTATTCTATCTTCCCCTTTCTGCTGTTCCCTCTGCATTCCACATACTGATCTCCACATCTTTAACTCAAGTCTAGTAGCATGAAAGTATTGTTCATTGATCTCCTCTAAAATAACCAATAATTAAACGAACAAATATACAAAATAAAAACACCAAAAAAGAAAGGAAAACACCCCCTGCCTCTTCAGTTACCCCCTTATTGCTTTAATTTTCATATCAAAATCATCAAACTTTCTTCCTTAATGTCACTTCTCAGTTTTCTGAGCTCTCAGGAGTATTCATCATCACTCCATTCCCTATGAACCATGCAGTTCTCTGGGCTCCTCATCCTGGTTTGAATTATTCACTTCTGGATGTTTCTTCTCAGTCACTTTTTCACACTCCTCAATCACTTGACCTCTAATGACTATTTTCCCAGGCTTTTCACATGAGCCACATATTTTCTCTCTATATACTTTCTTTTTTATTGATCCCATCATTTTCCATATTTTATATATTTACCTACATGTGGATGGCTTCTGAAAAATAGGTATTTTAGACCTAAACTTTTGGCTCTTTTTATACCAAATTGCTTATTTCTTGTCTTGAATGTTTGTTCCACAGCACATTAAATTTAAGATATCCAGAATTGTGCCTCTTTTTTTTTTAACAACTACCCATGTCTCAGTCTTCTTTCCCCATTTCAATAAATGTCATTGCCACTTACACAGTTGTTCAGCTAGAGATATTTTGCTTACTAGCTGTGTGCCAGGTGTGTTGAATATTTCACTATTTTTCACAACATACAACTTTTCAAGTTAGATATACTCATTCTCATTTTAAAAACTGGGAGCTTGTTGGTCAGAAGTCTTTAGAAAACATTCCAAGATCACATAGATTTTACCTCAAAACACTTAGCTCCCATGCTACTTTCCAATAATAATTATATAAAAATTTTGGTGTAACAGATTTTAAAAGAAACATAATATGACTTACAATTTCAAATTCATTTTTCCCTTCAAGTGAGGCACCTGGGTTTCTGGGCATTTATTCCAGTAATTATTCCATTGCTCAAAACATTTCAAGCTCCTCATTGCATAAGGGTATGCTTGGTTTTGGTTTTTTAAAGGATCAAAATTATAGCATATGTATTTTTTAAAGAATTATTCTGCTATGAAGATCTAAAACACTTAGAAATTATTATAATTACAGAGTTGTTAATTCAAATGCAAAAACTGGGGCACCTGGGTGGCCCAGGTGGTTAAGATCTGACTTTGGCTCAAGGAATGATCTCACAACTTGTGAGTTCAAGTCCTGCATCGGGTTCTGTGCTGACAGCTCAGAGCCTGGAACCTGCTTTGGATTCTGTGTCTCCCTCTCTCTCTGCTTCTCTTTTGCTGGCACTCTGTATCTCTCTCAAAAATAAATGAGCATGAAAAAATGCTACATAAATGAGTAAATAAATAAATATGCAAAAATATGGAGCATCTAGGTGTCCTAGTTTGGTGTCTGACTCTTGGTTTTTGCTCAGGTCATGATCTCACAGTTTGTGAGTTCGAGTCAGGGCTCTGCACTGACAGTTGTGGAGCCTGCTTGGGATTCTCTCTCCCTCTCTCTCTGCCCCTCCCCTGCTTTCTCACTATCTCTCCTTCCCAAAAATAAATAAATATTTTTTTTAAATTGTTAATGCAAAAATAAAAATTTAGGTACAATTTAAAGCATTGAAATTTTTGGATGTTTATGTATGTTTGCATTCAAATATTGTCTTTCAATATAGTCATTGTGGGAGATATGTATATATCCCAATAATGCTCCTTGGCCTAAGTATTTTTGCTCATCATTTTTCAGATTTGTCCAATCTGATGGTTTATTACCTATAAAAATTATTCATAAATTTGTATTCACATTTGAATATAAAGTTGTACATTCTAAATTACAAAAAAAAAAGCTCTTCTATAATTAGTCATGCACTTTTATCTACCTGTTTATGCACTAAATTGTACACGGTAAAATACAGTAAAATTGGGTGTGAAAAACTAATTGGTTTTAATTACTAATTGGTTTTAATTCAGAGCCAGTAGGTTCTAGCTATTTATTCTCCTGTGTACTGTTGTGTAAATGAATTCCCACCTGGCTGATGTTGTAGAAAGAATAACTAGTTATTCTTTTTATGGTGATGATATAACTTCTGCTGAGAAGTTACCTACAGAATTGGAGCTTGAAGGAGAGAAAATCTCACATGAGAAGGAATCTGTTCTTCCTTTTTAAAAAGTTGCCTAATCAATTCCAGAAAGGAAAGCAGAAAATAAATCTTAACATTTTAGGCGTACCTGGGTGCCTCAGTCAGTTAAGCGTCCGACTTCGGCTCAGGTCATGATCTCAACCGTTCTTGGGTTCGAGCCCCATGTCGGGCTCTGTGCTGACAGCTCAGAGCCTGAAGCCTGCTTCAGATTCTGTGTCTCCCTCTGTCTATGCTCCTCCCCTGCTCTCACTCTGTCTCTCTCTCTCTCAAAAATAAATAAAGATTAAAAAAATTAAAAAAAACTTAATATTTTATACATTTGAAGAAATGAGGCTAATTAAAATAATAACAATAATAACTACCCTTTTACTATGTTCTAGCCATTCTGTGCACTTTAGAGATTTGACCTAACACTTTCCTTTCTGTACAACATTCTTCAGTTATTCATTCTTCTCTATTTTAATGATAATTAAAGTAAGATGCTAAGAAAGTTAACCAAGTTTATGTAGCTAATAAGTGGGAAACCAGTAATCAGATCTACGTCTATCTATATCCAAATCCAAGGGAAAAATAAAATAGAGATAAAGAGAAACAATGCCTAACTAGGTTTAATCCATCATTCCCCAAATTACTTAACTATGAAAACTTTTTCTACACCCCAATAATCCTTATTAATACCCTGTAGAGGTGTCCATGGAATGTTCTTGGGGAAATGAAAATTATTTTTAACTTACTCATTTTGAAGAAAAATCAACTTATATTAGGCTTAATATATTAGGGTATTTGCCCAAGATCACAGAGAAAGTTAGAACCAGAAGAGCATTGCACAGTGTTTGGAACATAGTAGGTATTCAGAATATTTGCTTTTATCTCTCTATTTAATTTTTTTTATCCTCAATGTGATACCTTTCCACTATAGCACAACTTCTTAAATGAAATACTAGTAATAAAGAAGTTCTAATCAGTTTTATAAAAAAAGAAATGGAATTTAACTATCATTTGGGATCATATTTCTTGGATTACTTGTCTACATCCCTTTATAGGTATTACCTCATTTAGTTTTTAAAATGATACTATGGATTAGTTATTATTCCTCCTCTTTCACAGATAAGAATATGGAGACTAAAAGATGGTATTTTTCAAAAGAAATTATTTATAAATAAAATGTTTCTTCATTTGCACCCAGATTTGACTGTTTACACTCTATAATCAAATAGTTAAAGATGGAAAGTGAGTTTGAGAGCAAGAGCAAAGTAAGAGACAGGAACAGCAGGGTTTTTCTCTAAATAGGTGATTTCCTGTCTTTTAGATAGAGCAAGTAAACAACCTCTCAGCAGATACACACAATTGCAAGGGTTGTTAACACAGAGGGCACACTGCGCCATTATACAGAAAGCTCATGAGATTTTAGATCCTCAGAGAGAGTCAGGTAAACTTAAAATTAAGAAGGTAAACAATAATATCAAAAAGTATATGCAAATGCTTATTATATGATCTTCAGCAGGGTGTGAAGTGCTCGTGGGCAGTAAGCAGTCTAACTTACTAGTTTACATTTCCCCACCTCTTAGCATAGTCCCTAGGACTTATTAGGCTTTCAAAGTATTTGTTGTCTGGTTGTTGTTGTTTTTCTTAATGCATGAACATTTTTCTTGTGGTTTTTGTTCATATATTTTTCAGTAACACTTGAGTAATACAAGAGTAGCAGTAATATCCTAAAACATTAAAAATAATTATGCAATTATATATGTAATAAAGATTGTATCTTTATTCTATATATATACTGGTGGCTGATTAAGACCGCTATAGAGTTTCAGAGTTCTGTGATTCAAAGAAAAAGGCATATGTGCCTAGTAAATGACTGTCTTCTGATTCAGATTTTCATACCAAAGGAAGAAACAGTCTTTCCAGAAAACTCAATTGACAATATGCATTACAGATAGGACTCTGAAATGACATGAAAAGCTAATTCAACCCTATTTCCATTAAAGGCTGATCACCAAAATTAGATTATCCAAACATGAATGTAATTCACATTTACATGCTATTTTTATGTCAAAAATAATTTAAAATTCATTTTGGGTGTCGGGGGGAGCATCTGGCTGGCTCAGTCAACGGAACACTCAACTCTTGATCTCGGGGTTATGAGTTCAAGCCCCACGTCGGGCATCGAACCTACTTAAAAAAATTCATTTTGCGGAATTAATTCATAATGATATTGCATATGGTGTGACAGACATTCCTTGACCAAACTTTAATCATGCTCCTCTAAGCCCTCTTTTCAACTAGGCCTGACCTTGGTCCCATTCCTTGCCAGGTATGCATAGCCCAGTTTTAGCAAAACTCCTGTTAGGTCAGTTTAGAGGGAATCCTCCCCTACACTCACATCTGATCGCCCTAGCCTGCCCTTCACAAGAATCCTGACAGGTCAGTGTGGCAACAATTCTCCTTATCCTTGATGTCTCTCTCTCTCTTAGTAATTTTCCATTCACTGAGACCCCCTACATGGTCCTTGGACGTAAATACCCCCTTGTGCTTGTTTTGTCTGGAGTTGAATTCAATCTCTCTCCCATTTGGCGACAGTCTTGACACCTGTCACAACCATCACGAGGAGTCCTCGATACAAGTTGTCTGAAGTGTCAGAATATTTTTTTTGTCTACAGATGTTAAGATTATTAGGCAACTACAAACACAGAGGCTGAATGTTTCTGGAAAAAAGTACTAGGCGCATTTTTATAATGATGATACAGTCCATATGAGAGTAAAAAAAAAATATTAAAATGACAATTATATTGGCTGGCATTCAAATTGACTAGCATTCATTGGCTAGTGAAACTGATCTGTGTGAACCAGGGTAGATGTGACCAGAGCTCATTGGCAGAGGAGGGCAGTAGATGACAGGAAGTACTCAACCATATATTATGCTCATAAATACATGATTAAAGGAAAGGGAGGCAAGGCATGGAGAATACCCTAGGAAGTTTGGTGGATTAAGATCAATCAGAGCTTAAAAAGAACAAATGACAATCTAAGAAGAAAATTAGAAAGACAATTGTTTTATGATACTAATTTCTTATGCCTCTACATTTACTTTTGAAAGATCACATACTTATTTTAGAAGACTTATTTCAGTTCTAGATAAATATGTCTGACCACTCATGACAGTTCCCATCTTTCTCAACCTATATGAATGACTGGAAAGCAGTTGTGCTCTTTAAATCTTAACATGATTAATAATTTGCATGAATATTGAAAATTTGATGTATAGAACCATTTTAGATTTATATTACTTGTTTGTTCAAATTTTAGAATTTTTTCTCAATAATTAATGCTATATTGTCCCCATAGAGTTTAAAAAATATAATGTACAATTTCAACTTTTGAATGAAATTAATATTAATTTCTCTGTATTAAAAATAGAATGTAATCCATAATTATCATATCAGTTTGGAAAAGTCATAAAAGTATATCTGGATATACTTTTCCTGGAAGGAAAATGCTCTTCCCACATTCTAAAAGGAATGTATTTTATAAAAGTGGACACTATATATTATATTCAATAAGCTTCATCCCCCAAATCAGTGGATTTTAAATATTTCCTTCAATCTTAAATGAGGATAAATTAAGCAGGGTAAAAATATTGTTTCACACTCCATTTTGGGATCTTAAATGGAATTTTTAATTACAATTTGGGGGGGCTGCATTTCTTCTATAGAAGAATGAACAAGTCATATAAATGTTTATCTACAGAAACAGCAATATCCCGTATATGTTTTATTTTCAATCATAAGGTGTCAGATTTCTAAAATAAATTGTATGTGTATACTAGAGATAGACAGAATGAATAAATATCTTTCCTGAGACTTGTTTCACATTAATTCCTTTGCGGGATGGGTCATGTTAGAATAGGTATAAATGAAATAGGACTATGAGGTAAGAGTTGTTGAAATCCAGTGGTGAGTACATGGTGTTTTAAAAATATATTATAACTTTCATTTTGGCATTTGTTGAAAAACTTAGAAAACATCTAAGTGGTATTGGATATTTTTTGTAATGGTTTCTTCACTTTTTGTTAAATCAGATTAGTTTTCTCCAAGGTAGTTTTATTTTTTCACAAACTATAGTTTTAATATTATTACTTTTTTCAAACTCCACTACCACCACAGTGCCACATTCAACAGCTCCTGCTTTTCTGCCTGAGTACAGCTTGCACACCTTCACACGGACATCCTCTGTTCAAATCAATTGAATCAATTCCGTGGCTCTTGATATGAGAGTATTTCTCTTGGTACACAAAGCCCTATACTTCCTACCTTCTCACAATGCTTTGTCTGCTCACACTCAATAGACCTCACCCCACTGATCTCCATTCAGTCCCCCCTCTCAGACATGGTCTTCACTGCAATGCTTTTAATCTATCCTCTTCCTGACTTACTCCATTTTTTCCTAATACAACATAAAGTCTGTTATTGTGTTTTCCCTTATAGTAATAAGTAAAATCACATCATCTCCATTGCTCCTTCATAGCAATTTGAACATTTCCCTTCTTAGCAACTTTCAAAATTTATTATAATTAACTGTGTAATCATACATCTGGCTAAAATGTGACTCTTTTGTTCATTCTGTATCCCATTGGAGCAACCAGTATCTTGCAAATGGTATGGACACTGAATAAATATCTTTCAAATATTACTAGAAGTCAATTCAATGGCTGGGTTGGGCAAAGAGTATCAGAAAAATGCAGTTTTAACTCTAAAGTAGCCATAATTGTGTAAATTTACTTTTATATGGCCAGAAATTATTTATTTACATATTGAATATTTATTTTATTTGTTTATCCACTAATTCAAAGAGAATAAACAACACGGCAGTGTTTAACTTCTGAACTTGCATGGTAGTTCAAAGTGCTGCAGGTCCATGAACTTGCAAACTCATGAATTTGCAAAGATATGTGAAGGGAAGCTACACAAGACAATTAATAAACTAATTAAACTCACAGAGTCAAATTTTCTCAGACATGAGAAGTGCTAAGAAGCAAAATAAAGTCTGGTAAGCAGACGATAGCTAATTCTCTATCAAAGTTTGCCAGTTTTCATAACTTTAGCTTAAAGGAAGGAAGGAAAGAAGGGTAAACCCTAAAACCATATAATAGACTGTTATCTCCACTCTAATCATTTCCACACATATTTTATTTTTTCCTCTTATTATTACTCATAAGTTATAAATGTCACAGAGATCTTTATTCCTCAATTAGTGTGACACCATTAACAACCCTAGTGAATTTGCCTGCTGGGCTAATGTGCTAATGCAAATGCTTCTTTAGTTTGTTGGATATTTGGTAAATAAGTTTAAGTTGACATGGTAATATTAGTCCTATGACTAATTTTACTGAGTATTGGTTTACTTCTGTGACCCTCATTTTGTATGTATTTAATCGGGATTGACCTGTAAAAGATGTTTCAAACTGCCTAGGAAGTACATTTTCCTTTTATACAGGTATTGCGTACATTTAAAATCAATGACAAATGAATCCATATATTTGAAAATAATGTTAAATCCCAAGATCAGACAACAGAATAAAAACTAAATGGTGATATTGGAGGGAATTGTGTAATTTATATATTTAACAAATTTATATATTTAAGAAATATATTTATATATTTAACAGAATAAAAACTAAATGGTGATTTTGGAGGGAAGTGTGTGATTTCTATATTTAACATGTTTAAGAAGTAGCATACTTTAAGTAGAAATAATATATTGTTAGACATTTTACTTTTTTGCATTAAAATTATTACCTGTAAAGACCATGAATTACCTTAGAAAACTGTTTGGTGATTTCTTATGGAGATGAACATGTATGTAGCATATTAAAGGGTAATCTTACTGGCTATCCAAGTGCACACAAAACTTAAGTGTAAATTTTTTAATTCCTCTATTCATAACTGTCAATCCCTTCACTGGTGTATGGGTAATCAGTGATTCATGTAATTGAGTACTACTCAGTGATAAAAATAATAAACTGTTGTGTGAGACACACAAAACAGATGAGTCTCCGATGCATTATCCTAAGTAAAAGGAGCTAAACATGAAATACTACTCATTGCATGATCCCATTCTTACAAATTTCTTGCAAAGCAAAACTGTAAAAACACAAAATTGATCAGTGGTTGAGAGGGTCTTGCAGATGGGACAGGGGATTGCCCACAAAGGAGCACAATGGAGTTTTTTTAGTTGATTCAGATTATATATTGTGATTGTGAAAACCCATTAAAATGTACAATAGAGGGGCACCTGGGTGGCTCAGTCTGTTAAGGATCTGGCTCTAGGTTTTGACTCAGGTCATGATCTCTCGGTTCACGAGTTCAAGCCCACGTCAGGCTCTGTGCTGACAGAGCAGAGCCTGCTTGGGATTCTCTGTCTCCCTCACTCACTCTCCCTCTCTCTCTCCCTCTCTCTCTCAAAAATAAATAAATACACCTTTAAAAAGTACACAATATAAATAATGAATTTTACTGTGTATAAATTATTTTTAATCTCCCCCCCGCCAAAAACAAACAAACAAACAAACAAACCACACAAACAAAGTATCTTTGAAGGGATAAAGTCCTCACCAATAGTTAGCTGAGATTCTAGTGCAAGCAGGGCCCGGTTATTTCTGATTAAAATCTAGGAGAAATTTAGGTAATGCACTAAAGGTTACTGTTTATCAAAACTATTTTTCTTTTCTACCTGACACAAGTTAAACTATATTTACTGGGCTCCCTCAGAATTTGATGAAGTCATATGTTAAATTATACCCAATGGAAGGAGAGTTGTGGGACACCCACATTTGGCACATTTCCATTCTCATTCTCTTTCTGCCACTATGACAGAGAGCACAGGTTGACTCTGGAAGTTGAGTGTTATTGAAGATACTATAACCAAACAATGGAAGAAATTTTGTATTTATTTTCAAAAACTAAAATTTCTCAGGATGGGAATTTTCTACAAAGCAAACATTTGTAAGGATGTATGAAAACAAGCTAGACACAGTATCATTCCCAGTGAAACTTTAGTCCAATTAAAGAATTTATATTCTGGAAGTGTGAATGATGACCATTTGTTTTTGATGGGGGAAAAAGATTAAGACAAATTTTTAAACTGACTGCTTCCATACTGCTGTTATAATGAGATCACTTAAGTTAATCATGATCTTTTATCTATCTTTGTTTATTTGAAAAAAATACAACTTCTTGAACATATTAAATTTGTGAATAAACTGTGAGGCAGACAGAGGAGAAATTCTAGTCATTAGACTATTTTTAGCTTATTATTTCATCAGTCATAAACATATAAATAGTCAAGTCACATTCAAGGTTTTAACATTTGTTTTTCATGATTTATATGTACATATAATATATTTATATTATATGTATATCGTATACTGTATACATAGTGTATACATATATGTATTGTATATATGTATTGTGTATATATGTATATATATGTATACTGTGTATACATGCATATATGTGTATTGTATATATATGTATATATATATGTATACTGTGTATACATGTGTATACATTGTGTATATATATGTATACTGCATACATGTTGTATACATATATGTATTGTATATATGTATTGTATAAACATATATGTATAATGTATATTATATGTATAATATGTATTATGTAAATATGTATATGTACATATAATGTTATATATTATCCAGAAGTTACCTCCATGTGTTAATTATCTGTGTCCAGTTAAGGTTTAAGACACTCAGATGTTGTAGAAGTTCAATAAGCATTGCCAAATGAGGCAATTTTCTGAAGATCAAGGTAAAAATACAGAGGATACCAACTTAATGAAACTAGAAAGGATAGGCCAAAAGTAATCATTTCAGAAACAGAGAGAAGCTACATCTAGTCATGCACATGAAAGTATCTTCCTGCCCCAGCTTCCGAAATTCTTTCACTATGTTGAAGTTGGTGTTCTCTCCGATGCACCTGGCATTCTATAGATGTGATTCAGCATTTGGTGACACTTGAGTAATGAAAAGAAAGATAATCAGCAACAAGTGTTGGTAAGCAACTGCAGATTTGATGTACAAATGGGAAAGATATTCTCATCTTTCTATTTATCATGCTTTTACTTGTACTCAGATTTTTTTCCCTTTTGTAATAACTTTATGAAACACCTAATTGAGATTTATATGACTTTTCTCAGTTGTATTACATTTATTTTTCTTCTGAAGATTTAAATTACTATAATTTTAAACATTAATGCTTTGGTTTCCAGATGAGGTTACAATTCAGTGAAATTAGATGATTTGCCCAAAGTCATAGAGTTAGTTATGGTAACGTCTGTATTTAAACAAGATGGGTCTGTTGGGTGGAGGGGAGATGGCAAATTGTTGCAAGAGCCTTTTGTGCTGAGTTTTCAATAGTTGTATTTTCTGCCCTTGTCCACTTCTCCTTGGAAGCAGAAGCTGAAGCTAAGATAGTTTATTTGGAGGGGTCATTATGCACTGGCAGGTGAGAAGGAGGGTGGTACAGGAAAGGGAATGCAGACAAGAGGAGTACATTCTGTAGGCAGTGACATGGAGTAATCCTATTGGATCACTCCGGGAAATGATGCACAATACATGCTTTAGATGTATTGTGGCCAAGAGGAATGAGAATAAGAATATTAGTAACCCCATACCTCTCTGGTACTAACGAAGGTCTATTCTCTGCCGTACAATTTTTTTCCAGTCACCTCTGCCCTACTTGTAGATTCACAGTGTGGGTTTCAGCAAGCCAGGATATCTGTCGTACAATGATGTGGCACTGACTACCAGAAGTATGACCAAAAATCATAAGAAAATTGAAACAGTTATAGATTTAATTCTGGCAGGTCTGACCTCCCAAACTCATACCTTATATAATACTTGTAAAATCCTGGTGACATTGGTTCCACTATTATTCACACTGCACATGGAAAAATCTAAAGATCCAGGAATGTTTAATAATTTTCTCAAGGTTACACAATCTAGAAGTGGAGTAGACCCAGGACTCCTGGTAAATATCTGAGTTTCAAATCTGTGATGTAATCACTTTTCAACAATTTTTCAAAGATGCTAATTTGTCATAGTTTTATATTGTTACTTTAATATTGAAAGCTAGTCTATTAATTTTAACAGTAATGTAAAGTGAAGAAATGGTGTCTTTTTTTCTAAGATTTTTTTTTGTCCTACAAGTATGTCTATGAAACTAGAGTCAATCCACTTTGATTTAATTAGCTAAACTCACTTGTAAAATCTGATTGCATAGCAGCATTCAGAAATGTCAACACTATGTTGACAGGCTATTCAGATCCTCTCAGAATACTTCATGGAAAATCATCACACCCAAACAATATTCTCTGATATTATTTTAGACAGCTTATATACAATGGGTACACAAGATAAGAATAGTGTAGAATGCAAATATAAGAATATATTAGAACTTTAATAATTTGAAAGAGGTAGGTAAGTTTAAGGAAGAAATGGACAAATTCCTAGAAACTCACACTGTCCAAAATGAAACATGAAGAAAGACAAAATTTGAACAGACCCAAAACCAGTGAAGAAATTGAATAAGTAATCAAAAATCTCCCTACAAACAAGAGGCCTGGGCAAAATGGCTTCCCAGGGGAATTCTACCAGCAATTTGAAGAAGAGTTAATACCTACTCTTATCAAAACGTTCCAAAAAATAGAAATAGAAGGGACATTTCCAAATGCATTCTACAAAGTCAGCATTACCTTGATTCCAAACCCAGACAAAGACCCCTGTAAAAAGAAGAATTATAGGCCAATATCCTTGATGGTCATGGATGCAAAAATTCTCAACAAGATATTAGCAAATTGAACTCAACAGTACATTAAAAGAATTATTCATCATAATCAAGTGGGATTTATTCCTGAACTGCAGGGCTCGTTCAATATTCACAAATCAATGAATGTGCTACACTATATTAATATAAGAAAATAACTATATGATTCTGCTAATAAATGAAGAAAAAGCATTTGACAAAAGACAGCAGCCATTCTTGATAAAAGCCCTCAACAAAGTAGAGATGGATGGACCATACCTCAACATCATAAAGGCCATATCTGGAAGACCAACAGCTAATATCATCCTCAATGGGGAAACCTAAGAGACTTTTCCCCTTGGTCAGGGTCAAGACAAAGATGTCCACTCTCACCATTATTATTTAACATAGTGCTGAAAGTCTTAGCCTAAGTAATCAGACAACCAAAATAAATAAAAGGCATCCAAATCAGCAAGGAAGTAGTCAAACCTTCACTCTTTGCAGACAACATGATACTCTATGTAGAAACCCCAAAAGGCTCCATTAAAAATTGCTAGAACTAATACATGAATTCAGCAAAGTACCAGGATATAAAAATCAATGTGCAGAAATCTGTTCCATTTCTATATAGCAATAATGAAGCAGCAGAAGAAGAAATCAAGGAATCTATTCCATTTTCAATTTCACCAAAAACACTAAGATACTTAGGAATAAACCTAACTAAAGAGATAAAAGACTTAACTCCAAAAAATATAGAACACTTATGAAAGAATTTGAAGAAAGCAAAAAGAAATGGAAAAGCATTCCAAACTTGTGGATTGGGAGAACAGACATCATTAAAATGTCTATAGAACCCAAAGCAAATTCACATCTAATGCAATCCCTATCAAAAGGCCACCAACATTTTTCACAGAGCTATAATACACAATCCTAAGATTTGCATGGAGCCACAAAAGACCCAGAAGAGCCAAAGCAATCCTGAAAAAGAAATACAAAACTGTAGGCATCATAATTCCAGATTCCAAGCTATATTCCAAAACTGTAGTTATCAAGACAGTATGGTACTGGCACAAAAACCGACACATAGATCAATGGAACAGAATAGAAAACCCAGAAATGAACCCATGGTTCTATGGTCAACTAATCTTCACAAAGCAGGAAAGAACATACAATGGAAAAAGGACAGTCTCTTCAACAGTTGGTGCTGGGAAAACTGGACAGTGACATGCAGAAGAATGAAACCAGACCACTTTCTTACATCATATATGAAAATAAATTCAAAATGAATAAAAGGCCTAAATGCGAGACAGGAAACCATCAAAAACATGGAGGGGAACACAGGCAGCAACCTCTTTGACCTCAGCCAAAGCAACTTCTTACTAAAACATAGCCTAAGACAAGGGAAACAAAAGCAAACATGAACTATTGGGACTTCATTAAGATAACAAGCTTCTACACACAGAAAGAAATAATCAACAAAATGAAAAGGCAGCCAGGTTGGGAGAAGATATTTGCAAATGACATATTGGATAATGGGTTAGTATCCAAAATCTATAAAGAATGTATCAAACTCAGCATCCAAACAAACAAGTAACCCGCTTAAGAAATGGGCAGAAGAGTGGCACCTGAGTGGCTTAGTCAGTTAAGTGTCTGACTTAGGCTCAGCTCATGATCTCATGGTTCAGGTGATCGAGCCTCGCGTCAGGTTCTGTGCTGACAGCTCAGAGCCTGGAGTCTGCTTCAGATTCTATGTCTCCCTGTTTCTCTGTCCCTCCCCTGCTCATGCTTTGTCTCTCTCTGTCTCTAAAAAATAAATAAATGTTAAAAAAAATTAAAAACACAAAGAAATGGGCAGAAGACATGAATACTTTTCCAAAGAAGATATCCAGATGGTTAACAGAAACATGAAAAGATGCTTAACATCACCCATCATCAGGAAAATACATATCAAAACCATGATGAGATACCACCTCACACCTGTCAGAATGGCTAAAATTAACAACACACACACACACACACACACACACACACACACAACAACAACAACAACAATAGGTGTTAGAAAGGATGCAGAGAAGGGGAATCCTCTTGTACTGTTGGTAGGATTGCAAACTGGTGCAGCCTCTGGAGAACAGTATGGAGGTTCCTCAAAAAACTGAAATAGAACTACCTTATGATCCAGCAATTACACTATTAGGTATTTACCCAAAGGACACAAAAATACAGATTTGAATGGGTATATGCACCCCAATATTTAAGCAGCATTATCAACAATATCCAAAGTATGGAGAGAGCCCAAATGTCTATCGACTGATGAATAGATAAAGAAGATGTGGTATCAAAATAAGCCAATCAGAGAAATACAAATTCCATATGATTTCACTAATATGTGGAATTTAAGAAACAAAACAGATGAACATATGGGAAAGAGGGAACAAAAGAGAAGAGAGAGAAACAAAGTACAAGAGACTCTTAATGATAGAGAACAAATTCTGGGTTGTCAGAGGGAGTATGGGTGATGGGTATTAAGGAGGGCACTTGTTGTGATGAGCACTGGGTATTGTATGTAAGTGATGAATCACTGATTTCTACTCCTGAAACCAATATTTTACTGTATATTAACTAAAATTTAAATTAAAAAATAAATAACATGTTAAAAAATAAAGGAACAATGTTATATAGGAAACAAAACATCTGTTTTGAAATTTAAAAAATATCTTGATTATAATTTTAGCATGGCAATTGAAAGTGGTATATTTTTTTGCATTTGTCTTCTTTAGGCCTTGTTTTTATTAACTTAGAAAAATTAATTCAATAAACATTTATTGGAAACAAGCCAATCATTGTGCTTTGTCTTACAAAGGTGAACAAGACAGACAGGATTTCTACCTCATGAAGTGTAAGGAAGACAGGTAATAAGCAAATAAATAAATAACAGTTGATGATAAGGGCTGTAATGAAAATAAAATTATGTGATACTAAGAAGGAAAAGAAGAACTCCTTGATATTGAGAGTTCAAGGTAAGGATCTCTGAGAAGGTAAGAATTATGGAGAATGAAAGAATAATTCAGCCATGAGAAGCACACCAAACAGGAAAAATAGTTCCAAGATCCATGGCAGAGGTGAGCTCTGTGTGCATAAGGTACAAGGAGAGACGAATGTGGTTGAATAATTTTAAACAAAGGGTCAGGGTAAGTAGGTGAAGTTGTAGATAGGGAAGGATCTGATCTGGTATTGTGTAGAGCTAAGTAATTCATACAAAAAATTTTGATTTCATTCTGAACAAAACAAAAAGCTAATGAGGATTTTGAGAAAGGGTGATACATAATACAGTATCTATCTATCTATCTATCTATCTATCTATCTATCCTCTACCCATCTACCTACCTACCTACGTACCTATCTATCTACCCAGCCACCCACCCACCCCCCTTCTAACTCAGGATTCAGCTTTTCCTTGAATAGAAGAAGTGGAGATAACTATAAGTAAATTTGGAAAATTATTCTAAGTTAAAATGAATAGGGATGAATTATATTTTGTTAACATTTTAAGAAAGATAAAAAAAACATACTAGGAAGAAGGAGAGAGTGAGAGCTGGAGCAGGAACAGGGAGGGAGAGGAAAGGATTGAAAGGAAGAGACAGGAGGAAGAAGGAAAGGAAAGGAAGAGAACAAAAAAAGACAGACAACATTTTTAGGTTATTGATGAGATAAGATGTATTGGTGTACCTTTTGTTGGTTGTAAGTTACACTTTATTTGAATAAATTTAATTTTTCCTGGACAGTGTACAGAAACAAATTCAGAACTGCAGGAAACACAAGTTTCAGGGTATTGAATACTGTTCTCTTGACGGAATTTCTTTATGATTTTTTTCTGTTTTCTTGTGAAGCTTTTCAAGAGGACTATTTGGGGTAAAATGCCTGTTCTGGACTAATGAATCTGTATGTTTGGAAGAAGGGAAGTATAGTTTGATCACTGTGATCATATGTATACTTCTGTGTATAGGTGGAAAATGTTCATATTTAAAAGGCCACTTCACAGTCAAAAGCCAATCCTTGCTACAGCATGGGGAATAATCAGTTCTGGATGGAAGGCTCGGGGAAGTCTTGCCAAAGGAGTGATATCGGGGCTGGATTTTGAAGGAGCAAATAACCAGTTCAAGTCAATATGTATTGAAGACTTATTAAATTCATGTTACTCTGTGATGGTGCCGTGAAGCATACAGAAGTGAATAAAATAGAGTTTCTCCAATACAGGGATTTAAATCTAATGAAGGAGACTAACACATATACATAAGCCACTGTGGAAGTTCTCTTGACATCATTAAACTTAATCCTGGGACATACTGGGATGTCAGGCATTCTTAAAAGGCTTAGTAGCCATTATAACACATGCAGCAATGGCTTGGGACAAGTCAGCTAGATAAAAATTAGTCCATTGAGGATGGACTTAGCTTTGATAATGTGTCTATTCAACACAGTTATTGACGATGTATATGGCCAGGAAAAGACAAGGCCCAAAAGACAGAGAGATAAAAATTTGGTAGTTTCATCAAGGAACTTAAAATCTATTAAAGGCTAATTTTAATGCAGTTTAATCCATATTTTGCAAAAGTACTAAACCAAGACTGCTATAAATCATAGATGGTTTGTAAAAACAACTTTCAGTTGCAGAGTCCTCAGGTTGTTGGCCTATTTTCCTTCCCATAACCCTCTTAAGTAGATCCTATAGTGATCACCACTTGCAAATGAGAGAACCCATGTGCAAAGAAGTTAATGAACTTGCTCCATAAGTAGGAAAGGAATATTCAAAGCAGTGTGGCTTGAGCAGTGTGGCTCCAGAGTCCATGCTATCAAGAGATAACAGAAAAACACCAATAAACATGGAAAGCATAGAAAAGATCCAGTATGGAATTTTCAGAAAAAAATATTTAGTAAAACGTTTCAGTTAGAAAACATATGGTGGAAGTAACTGAGTTAGGAAGTTGGCAAAGGAGGAAATTGAGGTCATATCAAACAATTGCAGATTTTTGAATTGGGGTATTTTTTAATGATCAAGTAGTCCAATATCTGGCTCTGAAAGTTGGTTGTTGGAGACACGTTACTATATGAGAATTAGTGTTGCTTTCTTGGTTTTTTCCTTTTGGTTAGAGTTATCCAGGATAATGTCTGGGTATTTGGGGTGAAAAATTTTGCTTGCTACCATCCAAAAATCACCCTTAAAGTGAATCCTTCTTTCTAACCCATTGCAGCTAACAGAGCGCATGGAACCTAACTCAGCTGCCATATCTTTGACTCATCCTTCTCATGAACCCTATGCCAAATGTCCATTGGCTCAACTTCTCAATCTCTTATTCAGTCTCTTTAACTTCATTCCAAGTGTCAGTGTGACCATAAACTACTTCAAATCAGTGATACATTTTATCTCAAAACTGCAAGAATATAAGTGGTCCTGTTGATCCAGAATGGTCCACTTTTAATGATCTCAAAAGACTAACCTAATCTAGTTTCCAAGTAAATCCTCTGCTAAAAATCCTGTTGATCCCAGCAAATAAAGTCTGATTCCTCATATTGGATGAAATACACATATATGACTGTGCTGCTGACCACCTTTGCTTGCTGGTCCCCCTCCACTCAACTTAGCTCTTTTGCTCCCTTTAGTTTCTTAAATTTACCTTTATCACTCACTTTCAGGATGTTTCATATGTTTGTCTACTTAAAGTATTTTCTTTACTACTGGTCATCCTCTAATTTAAGTCTGATCTAACCTATCAACACCTTAGGTAAGCCTCTCCTTCTTCCTCTCAGACTTTAATTCCTCTTAATTTCTTCCATGACTATTCCTACTCTAGCCCTTTATTTTTTTGATTGTTATTATTATTGTTATTTATTTTTTACACCTACAGAGAAGTTACTTGCATAGTATATCTTTATCCAGGCTTATTTCTTGCTGACATTTTACCCCACTTGTTTTATAATTTTTTCTCTCTCACAATCTATATATAATAGTGTATATATCTATAATGGTGTATCTAACAATATATCTATTACATGTAGAATATCTAGATATAAAATAGATATACTATTATACACATATATACTATTAAATATAGTATATATATATATATAGTGTGTACATACACTGTATATAGTAATATATGTATTTTAATGATATATATGCTATTATACATACACTACTATATATTATATATATGATTATACATTATGCATAAATATAGCAACACACTGTATACAGAATGTGTATATATATATGGCATATAGCATCAAATATATTGAGATATATATATATATATATATATATATATATATATATACACACATATATGCATACACACACACACATACACATAATTGGTCCTTTTTCTCTTGAGAATGCTAATATGTTAGAGAATCATACAAAAATACATAGACAAGCATGATGTAATTATGCTTCCTTGTTCATGAATTCCGGTGTTAATTATAATTATCGACTCTCCTTTCATGCAAAACATGTACATCATTCTTCTAATTTTTTTTAGAGTACCAAAAGATATGAATTTATTGCCATTATTATGCTTGTAGAGTTGGAGTTTCTGGTGGTGTTCTCTGGTCCTTTCTAATCTTAGTTGCTTTGGTATATATACATATATATATTTTTTCATCTTTTCTCCCCTCAGAGTCCCCCTTAAAATTTCTCACAGGGCTGGTTTAGTGGTCACAAACTCCTTTAATTTTTGTTTGTCTGGGAAACTTTTTATCTCTCCTTCTATTTTGAATGACAGCCTTGCTGGATAAAGAATTCTTGGCTGCATATTTTTCTGATTCAGCACATTGAATATATCCTGCCATTCCTTTCTGTCCTGCCAAGTTTCTGTGGATAGGTCTGCTGCAAACCTGATCTGTCTTCCCTTGTAGGTTAGGGACTTTTTTTCCCCTTGCTGCTTTCATGATTTTCTCCTTGCCTGAGTATTTTCTGAATTTGACTAGGATATGCCTTGTTGATGGTTGGCTTTTGTTGAATTTAATGGGAGTCTTCTGTGCTTCCTGGGTTTTGATGTCTGTGTCTTTCCCCAGGTTGGGAAAGTTTTCCACTATGATTTGCTCACATAACCCTTCTACCCCTTTTTCTCTCTCTTCCTCTTCTGGGACTCCTATGATTCTGATGTTGTTCCTTTTTAATGAGTCACTGATTTCTCTCATTTTTAAATCGTGCTCTTTTGCCTTAATCTCCCTCTTTTTTTTCTGCTTCCTTATTCTAAGTTTGTCTTCTATATCATGGATTCTCTGTTCTGCCTCATCCATCCTTGCCGCCGCTGCATCCATCCGTGATTGCAGCTCAGTTATAGCATTTTTAATTTCATTCTGGCTATTTTTTAACACTTTTATCTCTGCAGAAAGGAATTCTAATCTATTTTCGACTCCAGCTAGTATTCTTATTATCGTGATTCTAAATTCTGGTTCAGACATCTTGCTTGTATCTGTGTTGGTTAAATCCCTGGCTGTCGTTTCTTTATGCTCTTTATTTTGGGGTGAATTCCTTCGTTTTGTCATTTTGAATGGAGAAAAGGAATTAATGAGGTAGAAAAATTGAAATTAAAAAAAATTAAAATTAAAAAATTAAACACACACACACACACACACACACACACATGCACACACAAATCTAATAAATAATGTTAGATCCTAGGTGTGTTTTGGTCTGGGTGTTGAAAGTGGTTTGACAGATTAGGGGGGAAAAAGGTGGGAGGAAAGGAAATCGTTTGTGAATTTGAAAAAATGAATACACTGAAGTAGACTAAAATGAGAGGATGGGAGTAAAATAGAATTTGAAAAAATTTACACAAAAGTAAAGAATATAGTAGGAAAATATTAAAGAAAAACATTTTTAATAAAAATTAAAAATAAAAATGAATTTTTTCTCTTTCTTTATTCAAGAAAAAAGAAGAAACAAAAAAGAGAAAGAAAAGAAATCATTTGAAAATTTGAAAAAGTGAATACACTGTAGTAGACTAAAATAAAATGATGGAAATAAAATAGAATTTGAAAAAAATACATAAAAGAAAAAATAGTAAAAAAATTAAAGGAAAAATATTTTTAATAGAAATTGAAAGTAAAAATGAAGTTTTTCATTTTCTGCATTCAAGAAAAAGAAAAGAAACAAAAAAGAGAAAAAAGAAAAAAGAAAACAAGGAAATCGTTTGAAAATTTGAAAAGGTGAATACACTGAAGTAGGCTAAAATAGAATGATGGAAGCAAGATAGAATTTGAAAAAATTTACACAAAAGTAAAAAAATAGTAAAAAAATCAAAGAAAAACATTTTTAATAAAAATTGAAAATAAAAAGAATTTTTTCCCTTTCTGTATTCAAGAAAAAATAGTGTAAAAGAGAAAAAAAAAGATGGACCTGCTAACAGATTGAAATAGGACTGAAATTACTTCGTTTTTCCCTAGAAGTCAGACTAATGTAGTGCTTTATAGTCCATAAACTAAGTAGATGGTGAGACTTGTGTTCTTGAAGAGTGAGGTTGGCCCAGTTGGGCGGGGCTCAGTGTAATGGCTCCCCTCTCCACCAGATGGCACTGCTAGCCTACTGGGGTGGATCCTTGCAGCGCTTGTAGGTGCCTATGCGCATGCGCGGGGGCAGTGACCATGGCATCGCCCAGTTACCCAGTCTCTGTAATATGGGAACTCTGTTCTCTCCAATCAGCAATTGCACACCCGTCCTCTGTCTTCAGCTTTTGTCCACTCCCTACTTCTTCACTGTCCGTGACCAAGCCCCAGGCAGCACCTCTCTCCTGAGTCTTATCTCAGATGCGGCTGTTTTCCCTGGCCCCTTACTTTTGAAGCACTGCGGCTTTGACCTGTTCCGCCCCTCTGCGGGAGGGTCTCACCGAGCAATGGCCAAATTCTGGCTGCACCCAGGAACTCCTGCTGGACCCAGCTGCTGCCTGAGCCCCAAGACTGCGGCCAGGTGCCAGCCCGTCCCAGAAAAAGTTCGCAAGATAGTGTAACAGCAGCTTTTCAGGGATTATGGAAAATCACAACACACATCTGGCACCAGGACCTTGTTCCAGCACCAGCGAATGTGGCCGTTTTCTGGGGTCTGCTGGGACCAGGTGGCTTCAACAGTCTCTACTACATGTCCTCCCAGCAGTGGAACTGCTTTTCCCCCTGTGGCCCAAGAACCTCCCGGACCCCACTCTGTTCCTGGGGATTCGCCCTTCCCACCAGAGCACCGCCAGGTATGGAGCTGCGGAGATGCAGCCTTTGCGCTCCCCTTGTTTACAGTCTTCATGGAATTTAAACCCTCTCCTTTCTCCTTTCTCCTTTCTCAGTTTAGTTCCTGCAGCTGTTTCCAGTTTTCCACTTTCTCTCCAGCTGCTTTTGGGGAGGGGTACTTTTCCCACACTCTCCCCCGCCCTAGACACCGTCCTCTCTCCACCTGCAAAGGCGGCTCCCTGCCCACTGCCAGCTTCTCTCTCTCCAAGTTCACCTCTCTGTGCCACGTACCTGCTGAATTCTGTGGGTCAGGTTGTGCAGATTGTTGTGTTAATCCTCCAATCAGTTTTCTAGGCCTGTAGGATGGTTTAGTGTTGGTCTGGCTCCATTTTGTGGACGCGAGACACACAAAAAAACTTCCATGCTGTTCTGCCATCTTGGCTCCTCCCTCATGAATCTCTTTTCATTTTTATTTTTTGTAAAATCCTTTCAGAATTGCATCCATCCATCCTATGAATCTGATTTGAAACTGTCACTTTTCCATGAATACTTTTTATTTTGTTTCATCAACTACAATTCACACATATTCTGTTAATCTGAAAGTGCAAAATCATACTTTCTGAAAGCTTTTCAACATACACGTACTTAGAAATAATTTTTTCCCTGCTGTCAAACTCCAGTTAGAAATTTGTACTTTGAAGATCATTCATACATATCACATATTAGGACATGTGTTATTCTTCTATAATATTTAAAGACATACTGTGCAGAGAATTTCTTATATTTTTTGAAATCTTGTTATAAATTAGATGAACAAATTTTGTTCTCTCCACCTAATATTTTCCAGTCAAAACTTCTCTTTGAAGGTAAAGGCAAATAACAATTTTTTATGTTTGTTTTAATTTTGGCTATCATATTTGCTTACTTTATTTCCCTCAACATGAATTCCTTAAGTTAGCATAGGTAGCTCACTTTTTAAATTAATTAGTTAATTTACTTATTTTGAGAGACAGAAAAAGAGAGCAGGGGAGGGGCAGAAAGAGAGAGAGAAGAGGGAGAGAATCCGAAGCAGGCTCTGCATTGTCAGTATAGAGCCTGACGTGGGACTTGAACTCATGAACCATGGGATCATGCCTGAGCCCAAATCAAGAGTCAGATGCTTAACCGACTGAGCCACCCAGGTGCCCAGTAGCTCACTTTCATAAACACGAAGGCATACTTGTCACCTGGGAAGACTGGAGAACATGATATTTAATTTGGGTGTCTCAACCTTCTTTGGAGTGGGAAATGTGTACTAGAAGTATATGAAAGTACTGGTAGTCATGAAAGGTTATGTTCTAGACACCTTACTTAATCTTTTATTCAGTGGACAATTTAAATCTATACTCTAGGCTAATTCTATTGCACTGACAGACATACACTATGCTTTTGTGCATCTTAACGTTTATATAAAGACTAATTGTGCAGTTATTGCGAAGAAGAGTCTTATAAGTAGGATAATGAGCCTAGAGCTAAGTTGTGAAGTAGGAGTAAAAATTTGATTCACAGAACATGGGTCAGGGGAGGTCGTTGAAGGTGAAAGGAAAAGGTTGTTTTCATTCAAATACACGAAAGTAAGGGAGCAAGCTATTCATGTAGAACAGCACATTAAGCCTTATTATCCCCCATAAAGTTGACCTTGCACTTTTCAAACCATTTTAAGTCTACTATTCAAAGAAGTGTTGATTTTTGTATTTGTATGTAACTTACTTCATTATGCCTGACGGTGGACAATTTTTACCTCTTGTTTCTTTGCATTTGTGATCGTTACCTTTGTAGAAAGTTCCTCCTACCACATCCTTGGAAAAGGAAAGAAGTGCAATACCTTAAAAGAAAGACGCTCTTTCTGTTGTGTGCTTTTGCACCGCATGCTTCTGAGAGAGATAAAAGGATACAAGATACCTAGTGAATTTATAATTTTCTTTCTCTAGTAATTGCCTTCTCTATGCTTCATCCAGCACAGTGTTCTCCTTGTACTGTAGTCTCCTATGGCTTTTGTTTCCATTAGATATTTTATGCAATAATCCACCCCAGAAGGACCCAGCTACTTCTTTCCCACAAACATTGACAACCATTGCTCCATACTTGCTAATTCTAACTCTTTGTTGTTTTGTGCTTTTCAAAACCCCGTCTCCAACAGTCATGATTTATATTGAAAAGGGGCATTTGGAAGTCCTCATCAACATAGCAAAGTGGTCTCTAACATTTTTTGCCATTCCCGAAAATAATTGATTGCATGGGTGATGCTTCAACAGTGTAAATAACTGTCCAAATGTAACTCAGATATATGCCCCGAAGTTCCACAGCATATTTTTATCATGAGTCAAAAAATTATCACATTTACTAGGAAGGAATTAATATGCTTTTAAAAGTATCCTCATATTCACTTGAGGAAAAGTGTCAAAGGACACTGAGCTATTATATTGAGCTTGAATCAACCTAATTCTTTCCAGTTCCACTGTGGTTTCCTTCATTTGCCCTTGCACATTTATAAAATCTTAGATTATATTTTTCACTTGTGTAAAGTATTTTTATAAGGATAGCACAAGTTTCCCTACCTCCACCTCTAGAGAGGGAGTTAGGGTTAACAGATTAAATTCTGAAAAGGCTATGTTGGATCAAAATAAGAATAGGTTTTATAATTGAATATTTGAATAACTACAGTAACAAGTTATTGAACAAAGATGGAGGATTTTGTCCCTAGACAGACAGGCAATTGAAAAAAAAAATTTTTAACATATTCATTTTTGAAAAGAAATAATCTATTGCTTTCCCTTAAGATTTTGGATTCTTCAGCTATGTAAATCTATTTATACTAATCCATGAGAGAGACAGGGCACAGTAGTAGGGAATATAGAATTTAGAATCAGACTTCCTGAGTTCAAGTCTTGCCTTTACCACTTAATAGCTTGTTATCCTGATAAGTCAACTATCATGGTTCCTTCAAATATGGCCCTGATATAAAATATGGACAATTACTGTACTTGCCATAATGTTTTAAGATCATTCTGTTAAATTCATTAAGAAGGCTAAATAGTACCACCAAATAGTAATCATTCCATAAAATTTTACAAGTTATAAATCTTGCACATTCTTCAAATGAAAACTTCAGAAACAATGAATATGGTCATGGTGCTAGGGAGAAAAACTTAAAAATGCATTTGGTGTAAAAAGTTCATGGGTGTTTTATATTTGAAATCTTTCATATTTGACAATGGTCTCTCATATTTTTTTTAATTTTATTATATGAAATTTATTGTCAAATTAGTTTCCATACAACACCCAGTGCTCATCCCAAAAGATGCCCTCTTCAATGCCCATCACCTCCCTCCCCCTCCCTCCCACCCCCCATCAACCCTCAGTTTGTTCTCAGTTTTTAAGAGTCTCTTATGCTTTGGCTCTCTCTCCCACTCAAACCTCTTTTTTTTTTTTTTTCCTTCCCCTCCCCCCATGGGTTTCTGTTAAGTTTCTCAGGATCCACGTAAGAATGAAAACATATGGTATCTGTCTTTCTCTGTATGGCTCTCGTATTTTATGTTAAGAAAATGTGCTATGGTCACATATATTAAAGCTACAATTTTTCTCTGCAAGAAAACTGGTTTTGTTCCATTGCTATTCAGTGTTGAATGATGCTGGGGAAAAGCTTATGGATAACCAATGGTTTTCTGCTGGTGCAACATAATTTAACGAACTTAACTGAGATGTCCTAACTGTAAAGATCTCCAATCAACATTCAGTGACATGGTTTAAAAAAAAAATCTGCTCTTCTGTAGATACAAGTAATCACAAATATTAGTGTTGAAGAAGAGGACTACATGGTATTTTAAAGTTCATATAGCCACAAGAAATAATCTACATAGTGCTATAGTCTCATTGTTTTAATTTCACAATGGACTTAGTGGCCACAATCGACTATAAGCTTTGTGAAAGAATTGTGTTTGTGTTATTTTCATTTCTCCTTCAGTAATTGGCACAATGCATGGTACATAGACATCATTGCATGAATATTTGTTGAATTAAGAGACAAAATATTCCTACTCTCTTTTTTTTCAAATCTCCCTGATTATTTGGCCTATATTTTATTTTTAAATTTTTTTTAACGTTTATTTATTTTTTGAGACAGAGAGAGAGACAGAGCATGAACGGGGCAGGGGCAGAGAGAGAGGGAGACACAGAATCGGAAGCAGGCTCCAGGCTCTGGGCCATCAGCCCAGAGCCCGACGCGGGGCTCGAACTCGCAGACCGCGAGATCGTGACCTGAGCGGAAGTCGGATGCTTAACCGACTGAGCCACCCAGGCGCCCCTGGCCTATATTTAAAAGTAATCAATTCTATTCTTTATAGTAGCTTTAGGTTAACTGAAATATTGAATGGAAAGTCCCTATGCATTTACATGCATACATATATAGAATTTTTCCTATTATTAACTTCTTGTATTAGGATGGTATATTTGTTGCAATTGATGAGCCAATGCTGGCATAATATTATATATTATTATATAGTATTATTATTTAAAATCTGTAGTTTATATTAGAATTCCCTCTTGGTGGTGTACATTTTGTGGGTTTGGCAAATATATAATGGCATGTATCCACTATGAGAGTAGTATTATACTGAATATGGTTCACCTGCTAAATCATACCTAGCCCTTGCTCCATTCCTCCCAACTCCTGGCAACAATTAATCTTTTTATAGTCTCCAATAGTTTTGACTTTTCCAGAATGTCATATAATTAGAACCATAGTAATGCAGCTTTTTCAGATTGGCTTCTTTTCCTTAGCAATATGCATTTAAGTTTCCTACATGTTTTTCCATGGTTTAATATCTCATTATCATGGCTTGATATCAATACTTAATTTTAGTGCTATATAATATTCCATTGTATGGATATATCAGTTTATTTATCCACCTGCCTGTTGAAGTATAACTTGATGGCTTCCTAGTTCCTAGGTTTATTTTTCAGCTCACTTTTCCAGTTATTTACCTAGTGCTTTTTTTTTTTAATTTTTTAACTAGTTTTCTTGGTGATATCACTACCAGCAACTTACAGGTCTAGAAACAACTCACTGGGCTAGAGAAAATTCTAATAATCTAACTATCATCAGTAGCAAGGTAAAATATATCACCTAAATGTCTCTACATCATAACTTAGTTCTCACACACCTGAAACCAAGAGCACACTGTATATATTGTATGTTAGCTAACTTGCCAATAAATTATATTTAAAAAATCACTTACTCTTCAGAACACTTGACCATATGAGGCTTCAAATATATATTTCCAACACTTTTCTGGATATATATCTAATCACATAAAGCTGAACATACACATTATGGCTAGTATCTTTCTGAGAATTTTCTAGAAGTTTTCAAATTTCATAAATGGTTGTTTTTCTGCTCCTCAGATTGTAAAAATTATTGCATCATTGACACCTCCTGATATCTCCCTACCTATTTCCATAGGTATAGGAAATATACCTATGAATATAGGAATATTCATAGCTCTACTCTTGATAACTCTCATGGATACAGCTCCACATATGGCATTATGTTACAGTTTACTTTGTATGTTTACAAGTCAATTTTTCCCACAATATTCTAAATTTCCCAAAGGCAGGAAGTATAATTACTTTAAATTTCTGGCACACAGTAGTAATTTAATAATGTATAATTCCTTTATCAATATATTTGATCTGTAGATTTATGTTCACACTGTATTTTTTACCCTAAAATTGGCACTATATAATGAATTCGCTAACCTGATCTGTTTTGATGAGGTGCAGTTCCATCGTCAATGTTCACAGTTGTGTCATCTGCGGATTCTCACTGGAACTTGTTCTCAAATACTCTATTAACAATTTATCTAATTTTTGAATTATATAACAGAAACTAATAATGTATGGTGTTGATTTTTATAAAGTAATGATGTTAAAAATGACTTAGTACTGAACAAAGAGTTTAAGGGAGAAGAGAGACCACTTGATAGTTCATACGGATGGATCACTAAGTTCCAGAATGAATGAATGAATGAATGAATGAATGAATGGAAGAAAGGAAGTATGGAGGGAGGGAAGAAGAATCTTAACGTTAGAGATGTTAAATTTTGTCAGACTTTTCTTTACCCTAACTTTTAAGAGCAGATGAGGGTTGAGAAAGCAGAAAAAAGCTTGCCAGCATAATAAAATTTGGCAGATATTCTATTTTCTGACAACTGTATTTCAGGATGATGGTGCCAAGAATAAGTATCAGTTAGGCCTGCTGCCCTGTCAGACTAATCAGGAAAAATCTGTCATTTTCTGTGTCTCTAGTTCACTGCATGTCCCAAAGTAGGCTCGTAGCATGGCTTTGTTATTTTTAAGGCAATCCTTTTAAGTTTAATATTCTAATAGGAGTGAGCATTGTCATTTAGACACTGTCTTGCAGAGTCATATGAGGAAAATTGGTGTGTGTTCTTAGGACAGTCATAAATGTGTCTCACGAAATGTCACCACATTATTTTTGGTTCCTCATAAATCTCACTATGTGAGATCATTTTAAGGTAGCATTCATTAAAACTATTTCATGTTTTAATATTATGGTAATTTAGTCAGTGTTATTTTTCAAAGGCAAGTACTTACGTGATTATTAACAGAAAAAGTTAGCTTACACTGTTAAAGACGTTAGCAGAGATCCAGTTTCTTTTTCAGTTTTCTGCAGTTGAAATTCCTATGTTCCAGTGGTGTTGACTTACCAAAAAGGGATGTGGTGTGAATGTAAAGTAAGATCATCTGTAGAACAGATGGATTGCTGGGCTTTTCTACATTTCAAAAGCGGGTGTTATGTTTTATAATCTCTCTTTATATTTTGAAATATAAGAAGAATCAAACTATAGAATGTAGTTTAAAAATAATAAAATTAACATCAGTATTCTCAGTCCCATATGATATGATATGATATGATATGATATGATATGATAATGTGATGTGATATGTGATGTGCTATGCAATGATATTGTATCATATCATATAGTGTCATCAATACCCTAGGTAGGCTTTGTGACCTCCCCAGACACAGTACTACAAAGCAGTCACCAGTGTACTGGGTTCAATAGTAACCTTTCTCTTGTACTTTGAAATAGCTCTCATGCATGTCTGCATCCATAAACTACCACATTGTGTAGATTTGCCTGTTAATTTTTTTAAGGATATTTTATAAAAATGTAGATTGAGGCTTAAAACCTAACATTTTAAATTATCTCATGTAATCTTGTGAACTTAACCAGTGTTTTTAACTTAGGCGTGTGATTGCAGAACAGAGATTCCCCTAAACAAAATCTTGTAGATTATTTCTACAAGATTATTACTACAATTACAAGATTAGATTACTTAATCTTGTAGATTAAGTAATAGACTGCTCAGATTTTTCTCCCCGCTTCCATATGAATTTATTTATTATAATGAAGCTTATACCATCTGACTTCTAGCTACTTGAGCAGTTGCCAGTTCGTTCTTCAAAAATTTTCAGTCCTGGGGTGCCTGGGTGATTCAGTTGGTTAAGCGTCCAACTCTTGGTTTCAGCTCAGGTCATGGTCTTGCGGTTAGTGAGATTGAGCACTGTGTCAGGCTCTGCACTGAGAATGCAGAGCCTTCTTGAGATTCTCTCTCTCCCTCTCTCTCTGCCCCTTCCTGCTCCCACCCTCTATGTAAATAAATTAACTAAAAATTTTTTTCAGCTTCTTGACCGCCAAAATCATAGTTTACTTATGTATATAGTTAACATTTATTGCACTAATATTAATGTGGCTTATTATGCTGCTTCATATGCTTGTGAGTGTGTGTGTGTGTGTGTATATATATATACATATATATATATATATATATGTATATATATATACACACACTAATGTTTATTTTTGAGAGACCGAGTAAACAGGGGAAGGGCAGAAAGAAAAGGGGACAGAGGATCTGAGGTGAACTCTGTGCTGACAGCAGAGAGCCCAATGCAGGGCTCAAGCCAAGGAACCATTAGATCATGACCTGAGATGAAGTTGGACGCTTAATCAGCTGTGACACTCAGGCACCCCACAATTAATGTATATTAAAGCATTTAATTCTGGAGGAAAAAAAATAAGCTTTGAGATACTGAATATTTTGTTCACATTTTTCAGGTAAAACAACTAAGTGAGATTATATCTGAGGTCACTCAAACTGGGATTCCCTCCCAAGGATACTGAAACAAACCCTATGTCGGAGCTCCAAAATGTTTTTGGTTCACCATGTCTAAGTGCATTGCCACTTTGCTAAATGAGTATCTCAAGGTTTCAATTTTTAATTGCTAAAGTCCAAAACCTCAACAAATAGGTACATCTTAAAACATAGCAGTCACCTGAAATAACAACACACGTTATTTGAAAGACAAATAGGAACATTTTCATTTCTGTCTTCAAAAATTACAATGATTCACTGATAGGATCTGTGCAATTATTGGGCATGTACAACTTGGAATCAGATTGGACACCACCACCCTGATTTACAGTTCTACACTCATTTTCATGCAGTACTTTCTTTTTATCAATAGTAACTATGAAAACTCAAATTCACAAAGATATGTCATCATTGAAAGTAGGTCGTAGAATCAAATATTAAAACACTGAACACCCTCTAGCTAGTATTTTGTACAGTGACTGACAAATGTTAAACATCTCAGTTTCCCCTGAAACTTTAAAATACCCTGCAGTACCCCCGTGAGCTACCTGTGGTGCTCTGAGGTGCCTTAGTTCACAGCTTGGGAATGGCTGCCCTACGCTCCCTCCTTAGGCTCCTCACTATGGACAGAGTCCTAATACCTAGCTCAGTGCATATTTTCAGAAATCATCCTAATGTATACATCAAACATCTACCATTTAAATAATGCAAAACTGCATTTTGTTTTTACAAAATTGTCTTGTATCTAAGTTATTCATATTAAAATTAAATATATTTTTATTCTAAAGTAAATGTGGATTTAAACATTTGTTCTATCATCTAAGAACTGTGTGATTTTCAACAGTGACTTGGACTTCACTGAGCCTGTTAGTTACATGGCAAAGGGAGATAATAAGAGACTTAGTTGATGAAATGAGTCCATGTATTTAAATTGTTTAGCCCTCAGTAAAACACATAATAAATGCAAAACATGTGATATCTTTTTCCTCTCCATTTCCTCATTTTTCCCCCTACCCTATGAATTGTAGTTGGCCTGAGCAATTGTGTGTAATTCAGGATAAAATTTTGTCTGTAGATATTAATCTAGGACCATCTAATAGATTAATGTATTCACTGTAAGAAATTGACATTATGTGCAAAGGTGCTGCTTACTTTTCCCACTAGGTGGGCTTTCTTACCGGAATGGGAAAGGAGATGATAGGAAAGAGAAAAACAAAACAAAACAAAACAAAACACAGAGTGCAAACTAGAAGCTCAGGAAATTTTCTTTCATTTAACAAATATGCCTCAACAGAGGTGATAGATTACACATTTTCAATATACATGTGGCTTACACACATCCAAAAATTTTTTTTATTACTGAGTGCTATTTTAGAATACACTTTAAGCTGTCCAAACTACAATTTAAAGAGTGCCTTGAACATGAGTTTTAAAAAATAATTTGGTGAATTCACACTCTCACCAGGACAAATTCACTTCCTTCTATGTAGACCAAGACCCTAAAGAAAACTATAAAAGCAAAATGGAGATTTATCATACTTGACTGGCTCCACCTCTACATTGTACAAAAAAGCCAATGTCTGAACTTCCATTGCTACCAATTCAACCCTTCGCTGATCTACTCAATTTATTTTGCCTTTTGATGGTTTAGGATATGGCATGCAATTATACAGGGGAATGGTCAGTCTGTAAACATAAACCTAATCAACTTTATAGAACTAGTTTGAGTGTATGATCTTCATATAGCACTCTTTTCTGTTCTACTTTCAAGTTTTAACTAGTTTATTTACCCAATCAGTAGGATTACCTATTAACTGATATAATGATCATAAGTGAGATAAAAGAGACATATCTATTTTTACTTCTAATTAAACTGCTTATATTTCTAGTTCCACAAAATAGATTTAAATTTAATTTGTCAAAATCAATTTTAAATTCATTTCATTTATAAAACTGCATTACAGTTAGAAAATTCAACTTAACATCTTGATTGATGCAATAGAAGCTATACATTGCCTTCAAAAGCACAAATAATGATCAAGAAAAATGATGTAAAAACCCATTCAAAAAAACTATAAAATGTGTCTGGCACTATACGACAGACCACCTGCTGATACCAACAGATATACACTTATGTATGAAATTGTAATATAAGTGTTGAAACAAATTGTTGTCCTAAAAATTCTTTGTAATCTTATGGATTTGGATGATCTAAGGTTGTATGTTTCTGTTATTTGATTTTAACTAGAAATTGAAATATATAATTTTAACTAGAACTTGAAATTTGGAGAAAATATTGATGAAACCTTATTATCATTGAAGTTATATAAAATTATATTGAAATGCACAATTATGCTGTTGAATTATAATCTTTTAATATCTGAGAATAGAACAATAGTATGTACTATGCAAGGTTGTTCTGTGGTGTAAGTAATAACTTATATAGAGGTCTTAGTGTATGATAATCCTTGACAGTATTTGTTTCCTTCTATATGAAAGCAAGAATATTTGAGAGACGTTTAAACAACATAACAAAAGTTATGCATTAAAATTTGTAAATTCCATGTAAATCAATTGTGGATAATATGTGTAAATCATTCAAAAATAGAAATAATACTGTAATATGTCTTGAATTTAAAATATTAAAAATAAAGGAATAAAGGATTTCTGGGGGCTAAAGACAATGGCAGCCACCAGGACTCAATCTACCATATTTTCTCGAAAAGTAATGCTGAGGGAAAAAGAAAAGCACATAAAACCATGCCTTCAGCTTAACTTAAATGAAGAGAATGCCTGAACTTAAAAATAATATAGGTAAAAACAGAAAAGAAAAGAAGAAATCACAGGGTGCAATTTCTCACAGACTGACACCAATTCCACCCCATGACAGTGTGCGTGGCAAACAGAGACAGCCCTACACTGAATGAAAGAGAGAGTGAGCAGCAGGTCCCAAGTCTGATCTCGAGTTATCACCAGAAAGACTATGCCTGTAGGTATTTCAGTTTGAAATGCTAACTGCATCTAGTGGTTCAGCGCATGGACGAAATATATCCCCAAGGTTAGGATGAAAACATCCACGTGATTTGGAATGACACCTATGGAAACTCATGGGAGACAAAAAAGTCAAAAACGAAGGGACAGTATTCTTTGGTCATTAGATGGTATAGGAGTAAGAAGCCAAAGTGAAAATTTTAGGTTCTGCACATCGTAGGAGACCTAAAGACTTAGAGGGGACATAACCCCCTTCAATTACCAAAACAAATAAAATAAACGAAAACAAAATAAACACTAAATAACTGGCTTTGCTGTACTCAGACATGAGGATGCTCCAATTAAGAAGCCTATATACAGCCCAATAACACAAACACGAACAATAACAAAACAATTGACAGATCTCTCGCAAAAATCAGAAAACAAAGTATATCATTTATCAATTGAGTACAATGTTCCCTAGAAATGCAAGCATAAAACAGAAGAAAACTTGAAGACACTACTCCAAATGGATTTAAATATTCTCAAGCAAATTATCAAGTATAAAAAGTAACCATAAATAAGAAATTCAAAAACTAGGAATATAAACAGACAAAAAATTTAAAAAAATATATAATTGATGGGGCTTCTGGGTGACTCAGTCAGTTAAGCATTGGGCTCTTCATTTCAGCTAAGGTCATGATTCATGAGTTCGAGCCCCGAGTAGGGCTCTGCACTGACAGTGCAGATTCTCTTTCTCCCTCTCTCTCTCTGCCCCTCCCCTGCTTGCTCTTTCGTTCCTTCTCTTTCTCTTGTTCTCTCTTTCTCTCTCTCAAAATAAATAAATAAACTTAAACTTAGAAAAAGGCTTTATGAAATTCAAGTAAAAAGTGGAAGAATACACCATCTTCTTAGAGTCAAGAATATAGGGGCACCTGGGCATCACAGTTGGTTAAGCTTCCGAATCTGGATTTCAGCTCAGGTCATTATCTCTCACAGTCTGTGAGTTCGATCTCACAGTTGGGCAGTGTGGAGCCTACTTGAGATTCTCTCTTGCCCCTCAGTTTGCCACTCCCCACCTCTATCTCTCTCCAAGTAAATAATTTTCTTTAAGTCAAGATTATAATGCAGGTGCCTAAAACGGTATAGACTCAAAAAAATTAATGTGGACCATTGACGAAAGACAGGAAACCAATCAAAGGGATGACAATGAAATAGAGAAATAAAAAGGTTCAAGAGAAAGTACAGGTAGTGGAAGATAGGCAAGAAGAAGTAACATTTGTGTTACTGGCTCTTCTAAAGAACAAAAATAAATAATAGAACAGAATTAACATTTAAAATTATAATCTAAGAAGATCTTCTGAGGGGAAAGCAAGGGACCTGGATTTATATATTAAAATGTTTCACTGGATACTTGGGAAAATTAACCAGCACAATCAACTTCAAGGCCTATCTCAGTAAAGCTACTACATTTTAAAGATAAAGGGACACCTGGGTGGCTCAGTCAGTTAAGTGTCCAACCTTGGCTCAGGTCATGATCTCACAGTTTGTGGATTCCAACCTGGATCCAGCTCTGTGCTGACAGCTCAGAACCTGAAGCCAGGTTCAGATTCTGTGTCTCCCTCTTTCTCTGCCCCTCACCTGCTCATACTCTGTCTCTCAAAAATAAATAATATTAAAAAAATTTAAAGATACATGAAAAGATCCTAAAATCCCAGGCAAAATGATGAAACAACTTATGAAGACAAAACAATTATTCTATCATCAGACTTTCCAAAAATTGTTAACATTTTTTATTTATTGTTGAGAGACAGAGAGAGACAGAGCACGAACAAGGGAGGGGCAGAGAAAGAGAGGGAAACACAGAATCGGAAGCAGGCTCCAGGCTCTGAGCTATCAGCACAGAGCCTGATGCGGGGCTTGAACCCACAAACCTTGAGATCACGACCTGAGCTGAAGTCAGACGCCCAGGTATGCCTGTCATCAGACTTTTCAAAAGCAACTATGACCAAAGGACATGCAAATGTAGCATAATTCTTTTTAACTCAATGAAACAAATGTGAACCAAATAAGTTTATAACCAGTCCACCTATCCTTCAAGGATCAAAGCTCTAAGAAAAAATTTTTTTTATTTTTTTTAAATATATGAAATTTATTGTCAAATTGGTTTCCATACAACACCCAGTGCTCATCCCAAAAGGTGCCCTCCTCAATACCCATCACCCACCCTCTCCTCCCTCCCACCCCCCATCAACCCTCAGTTTGTTCTCAGTTTTTAACAGTCTCTTATGCTTTGGCTCTCTCCCACTCTAACCTCTTTTTTTTTTTTTTCCTTCCCCTCCCCCATGGGTTCCTGTTAAGTTTCTCAGGATCCACATAAGAGTGAAACCATATGGTATCTGTCTTTCTCTGTATGGCTTATTTCACTTAGCATCACACTCTCCAGTCCAATCCACATTGCTACAAAAGGCCATATTTCATTTTTTCTCATTGCCATTTAGTATTCCATTGTGTATATAAACCACAATTTCTTTATCCTTTCATCAGTTGATGGACATTTAGGCTCTTTCCATAATTTGGCTATTGTTGAGAGTGCTGCTATAAAAATTGGGGTACAAGTGCCCCTATGCATCAGTACTCCTGTATCCCTTGGGTAAATTCCTAGCAGTGCTATTGCTGGGTCATAGGGTAGGTCTATTTTTAATTTTCTGAGGAACCTCCACACTGCTTTCCAGAGCGGCTGCACCAATTTGCATTCCGACCAACAGTGCAAGAGGGTTCCCGTTTCTCCACATCCTCTCCAGCATCTATAGTCTCCTGATTTGTTCATTTTGGCCACTCTGACTGGCGTAAGGTGATACCTGAGTGTGGTTTTGATTTGTATTTCCCTGATAAGGAGCGACGCTGAACATCTTTTCATGTGCCTGTTGGCCATCCGGATGTCTTCTTTAGAGAAGTGTCTATTCATGTTTTCTGCCCATTTCTTCACTGGGTTATTTGTTTTTTGGGTGTGGAGTTTGGTGAGCTCTTTATAGATTTTGGATACTAGCCCTTTGTCCGATATGTCATTTGCAAATATCTTTTCCCATTCCGTTGGTTGCCTTTTAGTTTTGTTGGTTGTTTCCTCTGCTGTGCAGAAGCTTTTTATCTTCATAAGGTCCCAGTAATTCACTTTTGCTTTTAATTCCCTTGCCTTTGGGGATGTGTCGAGTAAGAGATTGCTATGGTTGAGGTCAGAGAGGTCTTTTCCTGCTTTCTCCTCTAAGGTTTTGATGGTTTCCTGTCTCACATTCAGGTCCTTTATCCATTTTGAGTTTATTTTTGTGAATGGTGTGAGAAAGTGGTCTAGTTTCCACCTTCTGCATGTTGCTGTCCAGTTCTCCCAGCACCATTTGTTAAAGAGACTGTCTTTTTTCCATTGGATGGGGTTTCTATTCTATTCCATTGGTCTATGTGTCTGTTTTTATGCCAATACCATGCTGTCTTGATGATTACAGCTTTGTAGTAGAGGCTAAAGTCTGGGATTGTGATGCCTCCTGCTTTGGTCTTCTTCTTCAAAATTACTTTGGCTATTCGGGGCCTTTTGTGGTTCCATATGAATTTTAGGATTGCTTGTTCTAGTTTCGAGAAGAATGTTGGTGCAATTTTGATTGGGATTGCATTGAATGTGTAGATAGCTTTGGGTAGTATTGACATTTTGACAATATTTATTCTTCCAATCCATGAGCAGGGAATGTCTTTCCACTTCTTTAAATCTTCTTCAATTACCTTCATAAGCTTTCTATAGTTTTCAGCATACAGATCCTTTACATCTTTGGTTAGATTTATTCCTAGGTATTTTATGCTTCTTGGTGCAATTGTGAATGGGATCAGTTTATTTGTCTTTCTGTTGCTTCATTGTTAGTGTATAAGAATGCAATTGATTTCTGTACATTGATTTTGTATCCTGCAACTTTGCTGAATTCATGTATCAGTTCTAGCAGACTTTAGGTGGAGTCTATCGGGTTTTCCATGTGTAATATCATGTCATCTGCAAAAAGCGAAAGCTTGACTTCATCTTTGCCAATTTTGATTTCTTTGATTTCCTTTTGTTGTCTGATTGCTGACGCTAGAACTTCCAGCACTATGTTAAACAACAGCGGTGAGAGTGGGCATCCCTGTCGTGTTCCTGATCTCAGGGAAAAAGCTCTCAGTTTTTCCCCGTTGAGGGTGATGTTAGTTGTGGGCTTTTCATAAATGGTTTTTATGATCTTTAAGTATGTTCCTTCTATCCCGACTTTCTCAAGGGTTTTTATTAAGAAAGGGTGCTGGATTTTGTCAAAGGCCTTTTCTGCATCGATTGACAGGATCATATGGTTCTTCTCTTTTTTTTTGTTAATGTGATGTATCACGTTGATTGATTTGCGAATGTTGAACCAGCCCTGCATCCCAGGAATGAATCCCACTTGATCATGGTGAATAATTCTTTTTATATGCCGTTGAATTCGATTTGCTAGTATCTTATTGAGAATTTTTGCATCCATATTCATCAGGGATATTGGCCTGTAGTTCTCTTTTTTTACTGGGTCTCTGTCTGGTTTAGGAATCAAAGTAATACTGGCTTCATAGAATGAGTCTGGAAGTTGTCCTTCCCTTTCTATTTCTTGGAATAGCTTGAGAAGGATAGGTATTATCTCTGCTTTAAACGTCTGGTAGAACTCCCCTGGGAAGCCATCTGGTCCTGGACTCTTATTTGTTGGGAGATTTTTGATAACCGATTCAATTTCCTCACTGGTTATGGGTCTGTTCAAGCTTTCTATTTCCTCCTGATTGAGTTTTGGAAGAGTGTGGGTGTTCAGGAATTTGTCCATTTCTTCTAGGTTGTCCCATTTGTTGGCATATAATTTTTCCTAGTATTCCCTGATAATTGTTTGTATCTCTGAGAGATTGGTTGTAATAAATTCCATTTTCATTCATGATTTTATCTATTTGGGTCATCTCCCTTTTCTTTTTGAGAAGCCTGGCTAGAGGTTTGTCAATTTTATTTATTTTTTCAAAAAACCAACTCTTGGTTTCGTTGATCTACTCTACAGTTTTTTAAGATTCTATATTGTTTATTTCTGCTCTGATCTTTATTATTTCTCTTCTTCTGCTGGGTTTAGGCTGCCTTTGCTGTTCTGCTTCTATTTCCTTTAGGTGTGCTGTTAGATTTTGTATTTGGGATTTTTCTTGTTTCTTGAGATAGGCCTGGATTGCAATCTATTTTCCTCTCAGGACTGCCTTCGCTGCGTCCCAAAGCGTTTGGATTGTTGTATTTTCATTTTCGTTTGTTTCCATATATTTTTTAATTTCTTCTCTAATTGCCTGGTTGACCCACTCATTCGTTAGTAGGGTGTTCTTTAACCTCCATGCTTTTGGAGGTTTTCCAGACTTTTTTCCGTGGTTGATTTCAAGCTTCATAGCATTGTGGTCTGAACGTATGCATGGTATAATTTCAATTCTGGTAAACTTATGAAGGGCTGTTTTGTGACCCAGTATATGATCTATCTTGGAGAATGTTCCATGTGCACTCGAGAAGAAAGTATATTCTGTTGCTTTGGGATGCAGAGTTCTAAATATATCTGTCAAGTCCATCTGATCTAATGTCTCATTCAGGGCCCTTGTTTCTTTATTGACCGTGTATCTAGATGATCTATCCATTTCTGTAAGTGAGGTGTTAAAGTCCCCTGCAATTACCACATTCTTCTCAATAAGGTTGCTTATGTTTATGAGTAATTGTTTTATATATTTGGGGGCTCCGGTATTCGGCGCATAGACATTTATAATTGTTAGTTCTTCCTGATGGATAGACCCTGTAACTATTATATAATGCCCTTCTTCATCTCTTGTTACAGCCTTTAGTTTAAAGTCTAGTTTGTCTGATATAAGTATGGCTACTCCAGCTTTCTTTTGGCTTCCAGTAGCATGATAAATAGTTCTCCATCCCCTCACTCTCAATCTAAAGGTGTCCTCAGGTCTAAAATGAGTCTCTTGTAGACAGCAAATAGATGGGTCTTGTTTTTTTATCCATTCTGATACCCTATGTCTTTTGGTTGGCGCATTTAATCCATTTACATTCAGTGTTATTATAGAAAGATACGGGTTTAGAGTCATTGTGATGTCTGTATGTTTTATGCTTGTAGTGATGTCTCTGGTACTTTGCCTCACAGGGTCCCCCTTAGTATCTCTTGTAGGGCTGGTTTAGTGGTGACAAATTCCTTCAGTTTTTGTTTGTTTGGGAAGACCTTTATCTCTCCTTCTATTCTAAATGACAGACTTGCTGGATAAAGGATTCTCGGCTGCATATTTTTTCTGTCTAGCACATTGAAAATCTCGTGCCAATTCTTTCTGGCCTGCAAGTTTCAAAAGAGAGATCAGTCACGAGTCTTATAGGTCTCCCTTTATATGTGAGGGCACGTTTACCCCTTGCTGCTTTCAGAATTTTCTCTTCATCCTTGTACTTTGCCAGTTTCACTATGATATGTCGTGCAGAAGATCGATTCAAGTTACGTCTGAAGGGAATTCTCTGTGCCTCTTGGATTTCAATGACTTTTTCCTTCCCCAGTTCAGGGAAGTTCTCAGCTATTATTTCTTCAAGTACCCCTTCAGCACCTTTCCCTCTCTCTTCCTCCTCTGGGATACCAATTATGCGTATATTATTTCTTTTTAGTGTATCACCTAGTTCTCTAATTTTCCCCTCACACTCCTGGATTTTTTTATCTCTCTTTTTCTCAGCTTCCTCTTTTTCCATAACTTTATCTTCTAGTTCACCTATTCTCTCCTCTGCCTCTTCAATCCAAGCCGTGATGGTTTCCATTTTGTTTTGCATTTCGTTTAAAGCGTTTTTCAGCTCCTCGTGACTGTTCCTTAGTCCCTTGATCTTTGTAGCAAGAGATTCTCTGTTGTCCTCTATACTGTTTTCAAGCCCAGTGATTGATTTTATGACAATTATTCTAAATTCACTTTCTGTTATATTATTTAAATCCTTTTTGATCAGCTCATTAGCTGTTGTTATTTCCTGGAGATTCTTCTGAGGGAAATTCTTCCGCTTGGTCATTTTGGATAGTCCCTGGCGGTGAGGACCTGCAGGGCGCTTCCCCTGTGCTGTGATGTATAACTGGAGTTGGTGGGCGGGGCCGCAGTCCGACCTGATGTCTGCCCCCAGCCCAAGGCTGGGGCCACAGACTGGTGTGTGCCTTTTCTTCCCCTCTCCTAGGGGCGGGATTCACTGTGGGGTGGCGTGGCCCGTCTGGGCTACTTGCACACTGCCAGGCTTGTGGTGCTGGGGGTCTGGCGTATTAGCTGTGGTGGGTAGGCAAGGTGCACGGGGGCAGGAGGGGCAGGCTTAGCTCGCTTCTCCTTAGGTGATCCACTTCAGGAGGGGCCCTGTGGCAGCGGGAGGGAGTCAGATCCCCTGCCGGAGGTTTGGCTCCGCAGAAGCACAGAGTTGGGTGTTTGCACGGAGGGAGCAAGTTCCCTGGCAGGAACTGGTTCTCTTTGGGATTTTGGCTGGGGGATGGGCGGGGGAGATGGCGCTGGCGAGCGCCTTTGTTCCCCACCAAACTGAGCTCTGTCGTCCGGGGGCTCAGCAACTCTCCCTCCCTTTGTCCTCCAGCCTTCCCGCTTTCCGAGCAGAGCTGTTCACTTATGAGCTCCCAGACGCTAAGTCGCGCTTGCTGTCGGAACACAGTCCGTCAGGCCCCTCCGCTTTTGCAAGCCAGACTCGGGGGGCTCTGCTTGGCTGGGAGCCGCCCCTCCGCCCCGGCTCCCTCCCGCCAGTCCGTGGAGCGCGCACCGCCTCGCCGCCCTTCCTACCCTCTTCCGTGGGCCTCTCGTCTGCGCCTGGCTCCGGCCACTCCGTTCTGCTAATCCTCTGGCGGTTTTCTGGGTTATTTAGGCAGGTGTAGGTGGACTCTAAGTGATCAGCAGGACGAGGTGAGCCCAGCGTCCTCCTATGCCGCCATCTTCCGAAGAGCGAAAAATTATTTTCTATATACAAAAACATAGGGCATTCTCTTGCCATGAGGACTTTTTGAGGAATCTAATACTTGATTTTGCAACTTTTTGTACCTCAAATTATTTCAAACTAAAATTTAAAAATAGAAAGTAGCTTCATAAAAATATTAGAACAATGATTCTATGAGCCAACAAACATGTTTTGAATGTAAAAATCTGCGCATTGTTAATCATCATATATAAGGATGTTTATCATTACTATGTAGTGGGATCCAGGTTAGGTGGATTGAGAAAAAAGGAAGAAAAGGCTATAAGTGCCACGCAAATGCAAATACATTGTCATTATTTTATGTGAAATTTTGGAAATATATCCAAATGCAAATAAAATATATATTTCAAAGGCTATTGTGAACAAATATTGTGGTGTTGTTTGACCTAGTTTAATCAGGAATAATAAGTAAAATTTAATCACAAATACAGGAGAAAGTAGGAATAAATGGTAAAAATAATTAAGCTAAAATTTATTATTGTTATTGCTCTAGAGGTATGCATATGCTTAGAACAGAAATATTAATCTATAGCTATATTTTCAATAATAACTGATAAAAAATATTTATGGTAATAATTTGTGTATGGAGACATTTTTTTTCTTTTATTTGGAGATAATTGGAGTTCATAGAAATGCAATGTTTGATGTTAAAGAAAATGCTTAAGACCTACTTTCCATTGTATTCGTAAATGAGTGTATAACCAAGAGAATTACCTAAAAATTATCAGTTTTCAAACCAAGCATTTTATGATCATCTTCCAATGTTACAGTTTTTCAGCCAAACCTAGCAGCTGAATTTCTGAAATTGGCTCTTCTCCATGTAGCATGCCTCATGCAAATGAACCCAGATGAAAAGAATTGAAAATAGCTAGTATGTGTGGTTAACATTTGGATAACTGCATAAGCAAACAGCACAGGATCCTCAAATCCCAAAACATAATTGTTAACTACTGCATCTTTATAGAACAATATTAAAATGACTGTTTTTTGTTACTCTTTAACAATACGATTTTATTTGTAGTATCCAAATGATAATCTCAATGCATTATTAATATGTGAATATACCACATAGAAATTTAGTCCTTCTGACACTTTAAAATCTGTGTTAGTATGTAGATAACTGGGTAAGGGAAACAATATCAAGAGCTTAATTTAAATCCCATCATCTTGCAAATTTATTCAGAAATAGTTCTTAACTAAATGCACATTGTGATTGAAATAACCAAAGAATTGAACGTGTAATTTGCAAAATGCAAGTTACTAAAGAATCAGTTAATCTCAAATTGACAAAAAAGCTATTTTTGAATATTAAATAATTATTAGGGTTCTTCTTTTCTGCTATAATAATCAATGCCACATATGAACATACCTAATATGAAAATATCTTATGATTATTGTTTCTGAACAAAGCTTGCTTAAACATGTGGAGAAAATACTATTTTAGGTTTACTTAGGAATGGAAGATACACAATCTCACCCTTAATGGAAACCTGTGAATGAATACAGGATTGCATTCACCTCAATGCAATATGTTCTTGTAAATGGAATAGAAACAAATCTAAAACCAAATTTCAACCATCCTTATAAGACTTATGATAAGAAAAAAGATATACTTCAATATATGTGATTTGTTCTCTCCCCCAGCTTTACTACAGACCATGTCAGTGCACTGTACTCAACCTCTTCATGACAGATCTCTTTTTTTTGTTGCAACCAGTGTGCAAAAGGACCTTATGGTAGTTTATACTAGATTCACCAGAATAAGAAAGCCAAGACATATGTTTACAACCCTGTAGCTGAACAGAGATCACCCAAACATCTTACATACTACATGCCCTTTAGATATTTACAATATAATAATATTTACCTTTGATAGACAGGCTTGCTTTTATGAAACCAGTATCGTTTACTTTAGCTGCAGCAAAATTAGAAATTTAAATAACGAAGTGAAAGAAAACTCACCTTAGGATAAGACACACATAGCTTCTAATCCACCTTTTTCCATTTTTTAAATATCATGATCTTCAAGAGTTAGAACATAGTAAGTCTGCATCTTAGACATGGACTCATGCATCTTAGTAAACAAACAACTTTCTGTCAGCTTTGGTGTTATCTAGTATTGGGCATTTTTCAACATTGTTTTTAGCTACAGCTATAGAATATAGATTATAGGATACACATGATATTTTTGCCACGTAAAAAGATGTATACCCTCTTGCAACCTATTTTTTCATTGGTTTGAATGCATATTCTGAGGGCACCAAAAATTTCACACTATTAGACTTCAATAAACAGCATGAATAATTGTGTAGATTTCACTAAGTAGTCACACAGTTTTGGCACTTCAGAAAAATTATTGGTCACATTGCTCAATCAACTAGACTAATAAGTTGTTTAACAAATTTGCCAAGTTTTCAAGGAGTGGTTGGAGCATGTTAGTGTGCTATAAAATATTTCTAGGTGTTTCTAGACTTTTAAATTTCAAAAGTAACAATGGGTGTTCTATTTTAATTCTCTCAGTTATCAGTATTAAAAGAATAACTACCGATTATCACTATGGTTTCATAAAGCAAGCAAATTTTATTATAAAAAATACAGGGAAAAATGATTAAAAAATAACACTTTAATCAAATTGTTTCATATTTATCAAACATCTAAAATAATGCCTGTATTTTTCTCACTTCGTACCAGTGATGAACATTACTTTTCACAAATAAGAGTGATCTATTGAACAGAATTTCTGAACCTCTCATCGAGACCAAACTAAAGTATGTGTCTTTCCTACTAACATTTATTCAACACGCCAAATAGAAGATTTCCTCAATGAAACAGATTTTAGCACTACAAAACACCTTACATGAAAGTATTCTCAGTAATGAGCCTGTTGGAAATATGATAACAGCACTTTAGACTCGTCTGGTAGAATTATTTTATCTAGCACTCAGACTAATTTCTTTAGCATCATCTGGAAGCACACATTTTCTAGCAAATTTTTTTTAACTCCCTGTCTTCTTATCTTCTTCTTCTAGAATGTAATCACTAATATAATGGTGACTGTAATTTTTTGTTGTTGTTTGGTTTTGCATTCTCAGGATTGAGGAAACCATTGGCATGTACTAAGTATTCTGTAAATATGGAAATGTATTTTTTAATTGCGTTAGACTTAATCGTTAGTTATGTCTCATATCATATATCAGTTTCATTAATTTAACTTTTTACCTATTATATATTATTGAAAACAAAAGAGAAGTAATTGTGAACCTAAAAGTGCTATAAAAACAAAAAGTGTTGGTTGCCTGTGTGGCTCAGTCAGTTAAGTCTGACTCTTGATTTTGGCTCAGATCATGATTTCACACTTCATGAGATAGAGCCCCACATCAGGCTGTGTGCTGACAGCATGGAACCTGCTTGGGAATCTGTCCCTTTCTCTGCCTGTCCCTCCCCCACCCCCACTCATCCTCCCTCTCGCCCTCCCTCCCTCTCTCTCTCTCCCCCTCAAAAATAAATAAATTTTTATTATTTTTTAATGTTTATTATTTATTCTTGAGGCAGTGAGAGAGAGAGACAGAGCACGAGTGGCCGGGGTGGGCAGAGAGAGAGCGAGACACAGAATCCGAAGCAGGTTCCAGGCTCTGAGCTGTCAGCACAGAGCCAGAGGCGGGGCTCGAACTGGTGAACCACAAGACCTGACCTGAGCTAAAGTCGATGTTCAACCACCACCCAGCACCCCCCCCCCTTATTAAATTCTTAATGAAAATAATTTTAAAAAGAGAACATTTCTGGCATAATGTGTACATATCATAATTGATACACTTTTCATATCTTTTATGTGCCAGGTATGTGTGGAACTATTTGTCAAATAGATTTAACGTAATGCAAAATTCAGTAAATGCACCATCTTTAAACATTAGAAACAGCACCCAGTAGCTGTAACTAGAGATGATATGCATTTATGTTACACAGGAACTGTCATAGATTTTGTTTCTGTCCAACAAGGGATACATTTACATAACACTGAGTGCTGTGTCATATAAAACCAACATATATTTCATATCAGAAGGGTGAGGAGAGATCACAGAACACACAGGCAGAAGGCAAAGAAAAATGAAACTTTAATATCGGTATTGCAGTGAGCATTTTTGAAGTGTGATGGAAGGAAATAGAGTTTCTTTTACAATGCAGTTAATAATGGTTCTGTACTCCAAGTGAATTATCAGCAACTAAAAATGAGAGAAGAGGAAAAAAGAGAGACAGAGAGAAGAGTGATATCATGGAAATAGTATTAAAATCTGATCAGAAAATAGCATCTTGCCATTGACCAAAGTAGTTCAAGCACAATGTGGGATTCCTAAGCTAAGAATCAGAAAAACTCAGTAATGGAAGAAGAAAAAATTATAAAATGGAACTCTTGGTTTGTAACCTTAGGATTTCCCCTGGTAAAATCTGAAACCAATCCCTGTAGGCAGAGGGAAAGCAGGAACCAAGAAAGAGGCAGGCTGCTTCAGACTGGTAGGTGCCATGTTTAATAAGGAAAAGAACATACAGAGGAGGCTGCACAGGGGCCCCTGCAAAACGAGTAGATGTCCAGAATCTTAAAAATTTAGGGGTGCCTGGGTGGCGCAGTTGGTTAGGCATCCCACCTTGATCTCAGCTGAGGTCATGATCCCACAGTTCATGAGTTTGAGCCCCACAATGGGTCCTGCACGGATGGCGTGGAGCCTGCCTGGGATTCTGTCTCCTTCTCCCTGCCCCTCTCCTCCCCTGCTTGTGTTCTCATCCTCTCTCTGTCCGTCTGTCTGTCTCTCTCAAAATAAATACATAAACTTAATTTTTTAAACAAAATGTGTATAGAGTGCCATTATATACACTGTCAAGATGGTCTCAACAACACCTCGCTCTCTCAAGGCTGCATCTTTGAAATGGCTCCATGTCTGGGAATGGTGAGTGGAACACACATTCCAAGGACAGTGGAGATGGAGAGGAGTCTCCAATTAACACCAGCTTGGGTGACTTCTTCCAACAGGAATAAAAATGATTTTATGTCCTTAAAGATGTAAAACGTAATTGTCATGAGTTATGAGAGGAAAATAAAATTAATGTCAGAACTCTACTGCTGAATACTATGGTACATAGTTGGCAATTGATTAAATTATTTAGATCAACAAAATAAATAGGGATAGGCCTCCATCATGCCTTCAGTTTTTTTTTTTCAAATAAATAATTATCAAATTCTTAGCATCATGTTCCAAGAAATAAAATATATTAGGAATCTGTATATAGAGGAGAATCTGTCTGGTTGCACAATCAAGGTATCCAGTCCTTCCTCGGCTGTGTAATCAGGACGCTTCTATCACAGTATGCGTTACCTGTGTGAGCCTACTAATAAATACTCCATCTGAATGCTAGCAAAGAAATTGATAAAGATCTTTTTACATCATATCACTTATTTGTTCTAAAATCCTGTAAATCAGCTTCAAAGGTGACCACTAAAGATGACAGATTACTAAAATGAAGTTGATTATATTCATCTTGCCAAAATAATTGTTTCTATCACAAATGCTTAAGTGTATCACAGAGCAAAATCAAATCTATTTTTTGCCCAGAGAAGCTTCAGAATCAGATTAGTCCAATAGAAGTGACTTTGTTTATTTCAATTATCTTAACAATTCTATCCTGGGTTTATTGTAATTTAACTCTATTATTGTTTGATTCAACCCTCTAAACCTAAATAATTAGATTCAGTTTTCTGAATTAGCTAATATTCTCTCAGAATCACAGTATTATGAGACTGGCAAGGATAAAGAACACAATTTAAAATATTCCTTAAACAATTCTGGGACAGCTTAATGTGCACACATATATAAAATATTCTTTATAAATCTATAGTTAATAAAAGGTACTCAATCTAAACTCCAAAAGGAGAATATGAAAGAGGGGAATTATGTATATTTAAATATTTAAACTCCAATAAACAGAAATAGATGCATCGCTAAGGGTCTTCCAATGTGGGTTAGAAAGTAAAAGTTGCAAGGATGAGTATTTTCATCCTCACAGAGACTAAGAGCAATACAAGTTAGGAAATCTTACTTTTTATGTAAGACTTACTTTTATTTGCTTATCTGTTTATTTTTACCATCATAATGCTGAGGACAGAGAAACTCACATACATAAATTCCAAAATGGGATGTGCAGATTCTTGGAGAGAGGAGTTTCCATTCCTCTGGCTACTGGATGAACTGAAGGGCAAACACACCATGGAGAGGGATAAGGGGTAATAGCCAAATTTAACATCCTTGTAATAGCCACCAGTGGCCTACTATGAGGCATGGGATTCTGAGAACCAACAGTTACAAAGTGCATCCATATCTCTGTGCCAGTTCTTTCCCAGGGCCTTCAGCAGGTATATGGCTTTAGTGCATTGAAGCCCAAAGACAGGGTGGGAGGGCTGGGAGAAACCTCACCCACAGGTGACCAGGCCTCTATGTACAAGATCACAGATTACCAAAGGACAGGACATGGCAAGACAGCTGAGACAGATCTTCTCCAGGGATTCAGGGTCTTTACCACATGCTCCGGAGTCCACAAAGGACTGGGGTAGAGCAGGAGAAGGAAGAAGGGACCCACAGAGGCTCCAGGGCTTCCATCCAGACAGACAGTGGAGGCAGAAATGCAGTTGGTTCAGCCCTTCTCTGCTCTAGCCCAGCCGTGTGGATTTTACAGCTAAGAAGCTACAACATCTAGGTTCTCTAAGCAGGCAGAAAATCCCCACCACCCTTACCTGCCGCCTCTCATCCCAAAAACAGAATGCTGGCATATTTCAGGCCCTCTTCCTTCCATCTATTAAGTTGGCAGCAATGGTGCTGTGAGCGAACACCCTTGGAACATATTGTAATTATTGCCACGCAGTTTTTGTTTTCACTAATGAGTCAAAGCATCATTTAGTAAACATAAGATGCCTTAGAGCATGCTATGCAACCCCAGCCTCGAAGCAAGGTTGGAGATTTTAATAGTCTTTTCACAGCTGCTTATATGAACCACCCCAAATTTTCTTTAACGCAAGCAGTGAAACATAGCTAATTATATATGCAGTCCTCAGATGAATTCATTAGAAATGGGTTCTGATTATTAAGGTTTCACCTCTTGTATTTGGTTTAATGAGGCCAAAATTGACAATAAAAAAATGGATAATTCAGCATCTACTTCATTTGTCCACTACACAGCATTCCAAATAAGCTTGCTAGGATATTGATTGACATTGCATTAAATTTACAGATTAATGTGGAGTATTTATACTTTATTTGATTCCCTTATTTCATGGCCATTCAATTTAGATATCTATATCTATATCTATCTATTGGATATATAGATAGATATACATCTTTTCATTAATATAGGTATTCTTTAAATTCACTCATCAATGCTTCAGAGTAAATGTGTAAATCATGCACATAATTTGCACATATACCCTTAAGCATTTCATTTTTTCAGATGATTCTCTAAATCACATGGTTTTAATTACGCTGGCAAAGGTTTTACTTTTGTTTTAGAGAAATAGAGTTGAGTTTATATAATAATGTGGTAGCCTGCAACTTTACAATGATTAATCCTGCCCCAATTTTTCCCATTCTTTAGGATTTTCTGCATGCACAATCATATCATTGTCCTTTGCAATATGTACATCATTTATTTATTTGTCTTATTGCTATGTTCAAGATCTTCAGTACAATATAGAACAATTTGTTTCTTCTGTTTTTGCTTGATGAATTAAGACAGAAGATCAATTTAATTTAACCTTAAAAAAATGAGCCTTGCATCTCATTGATTTTTTTAAGGTCTATTTTTTAACGTGTTTTCTTGATTTTCTTTTTCCTAATGAATTTGTCCTCATTTCTTCTTCTTGTAAGAACACTAGTCATTTGCATTAGGGCACACCCTGCCAATGCCATTTAACCAAAGTGCATCTTTAAAGACCCTATCTCCAAATATGTTGTGTTCTGAGTTAGAACTTCAACATGTGAGGGGCACCTGGGTGGCTCAGTCGGTTAAGCATCCGACTTCGGCCCAGGTCATGATCTCACAAACCGTGAATTTGAGCCCCGCATCAGGCTCTATGCTGACAGCTTGGAGCCTGGAGCCTGCTTCGGATTCTGTGTCTCCCTCTCTCTCTGCCCCTCCCCAGCTCATTTCTACACTCTGTCTCTGTCAAAAATAAATAAACTTAAAAAAAAATTTAAATAAAAAAATTAAAAAAAGTACTTCAACATGTGAGGTTTGGAGGGCATAAAACTCAGCCTGTATATATTTTAAGATTCCATTTGTATTTTCACTATTGTATCTTTTGTTATATCACTAGGAGTTATTTACTTCTTCATTAGTTACCTTACTATTTAAAATATATATCTCTAACTTATTTTATGCCTTTGAATGTTATTATACTAATTTAATATAGGATACTTATAACAATATCCTTTTATTTTTCTTCTCTGATCACTTGTATTCTTATTGTTATATAATGTCCTTCTATATATGTTAGTAATTTTAAATACACTGCTATTAATCCTGTTTAAAAACTGAATTGCCTTTATTTTTAAAAATTTTTTTTCAATGTAAATTTTATTTTTTAGATAGAGACAGAGTATGAGCAGGGGAGGGGCAGAGAGAGAGTGAGACACAGAATCTGAAGCAGGCTCCAGGCTCTGAGCTGTCAGCACAGAGCCTGATGCGGGGCTCAAACCCATGAACTGTGAGATCATGACCTGAGCTGAGGTAGAACACTTAACTGACTAAGCCACTGAGATGCCCCAAAACCTGAATTGCCTTGAAACAAATAACTAAAGTGATAGAATTTCTCCTCTCTGTCTCTCTTTTTTATTGTTTATTTTTTATTTTTGAGAGAGAGAGCACGCACTAGCAGGGGAGGGGCAAAGACAGAGGGGGGCAGAGGATATGATCCAAGCAGGCTCCACGCTGAAAGCGGCGAGCCATATGCAGGTTTCTAACTCAATAACCCTGAGATCATGAGCTGAGCCAAAGGCAGATGCTCAACCAGCTGAGTCACTCAGGTGCCCCTCTTTCATTTTTTTAAGTTTATTTATTTTTTTGATAAATCATGAGTGTGTGAGCAGGGGAGGGGCAGAGAGAGAGGTAGAGAGAGGATTCCAAGCAGGCTCCACCTAGCCAACATCAACAGGATGCTCAACCAAATGAGTCACCCTGGTGCCCCTCTCCTCCCTTTCTATCTGGTACTCTAATAAAAATTATGTTAGAACTCTTGATATTATCTCAAAAGATACTGAGATTCTGTTCATTTATTCAGCTTTGTTCTTCCTCTCACTCTGTCTTCATTTGCATAATTTTGATAGCTATGTCTACAAGTTCACTGACTATTCTCTTTGTAATGTTTAAGCTGCTCTTCATTCCAGTTAGCATAATTGAAGTTTCCAATAGCATATATTTCCTCTCCTGAAATGCCATTTTTGTTTTTTCCAACATTTTCCATTAATTTCCTATTTATATCCATGCTTTCTTTTGTATATTCAGCCTAATACCCATGTTTATAACAGCATTTTATGGACTTTTTCTGCTAATTCCACCATTTCTGTCATTGACTGTTTTGCTCCTAACTGCATCCAATATCATTGCTTTGTTGCATGTCTAGATCCTCCATATGGTGATCTTTATATTATTGTATCTGGATTTTTAAACTGTTTTTCCTCATTATTATTATACATAACACTTAAAAGTAGTTACATCATATCTGGTCAGTATGATCAATTTGTGCATTTATTTTTTCATTTTTATTTTTTTATAGTTTTGAGAGAGACAGAGCATGAATGGGGAGGGGACAGAGACCAAGGGAGGCACAGAATTCGAAGCAGGCTTCAGGCTCTGAGCTATCACCACAGAACCCCATGCAGGGTTTGAACCCATGAACCATGAGATCATGACCTGAACTGAAGTCAGATGCTTAACCCTCTGAGCCACCCAGGCGCCCCTCAATTTGTGCATGTTTTTTAAAATATATATATTAGTAAGTTTTTTAAAGTAGCCTTTATTCTAGAAATAATTTAATATTGCTACCAATGCATGGCTGTTGTTGGGCCTTCTAAATACTCTGGATGGTAAATCAGGACTGTCCACTATAGATGAAAAAAACTGATATGTTTTCAAGCTGTATGTGAAATTTGTAAATTGTTCAGACTATAGCTACCTGCTGTTCTTTACTAGCCTTGTGGAGTTTCACGATACCTTAACATTTAGCAACAGATTCAAAGGGAATAGTATCGATTTCTGGAGCTCTTTCATTGTATGTCACTCTCCTCTGTGAAGTGCAGGTAACAAGTTACTCACAGTCCATTGAAATTTGGTCTCTACTGTATCGTATGTGTAAGAAGTATGTTTTGCTTCAGATAGCCCTTCCTGTACTATGACCCAAAAAAGAGTTTCTAGGCGGAAAGTCCCATAGAGCTCTCACTTTGTTTCTATCCAACTGGGGATCACAGGTCTGTAAAGTGCTTTTTTCCAGTGTCTGAAAATGATTGTTTTATATGTCATATGGCAAATTTTCCAGATGTTTATTATGGTAGGTTAATTTTGGTTTGTTGTGTTTGATTCATTATGATTGATAACAGACATTGAAAATAAATTTTCAAGCATTTTAAAAATTGTGTCACTACACTGTTTTTGTCAAAATGATGAATTTTAAAGGTCTCCTATTTTATGGGTTCCATAATTAATAAAGTTGGAAAGTAATGAATTTCTGTAGATTTCAAGAAATAAGAAAATATCTTATGTTTCAAGTAAAATTGAGGCTCTTTTATATTGATTTTATGGTAATTAATATAGTCATTAATATGAAATTTCACCTAAACTTTTATATAAGTAAATGAAATTCCCTGATGATTTGAAAGGCCTCTGAGATAAAATTATATCAGATTAAGTCAATAATTGCAAGTTGTGTTTTCATATCATCAAAAATCTTTGTATGTAAAATACAAAGTTTTTTTTTCAAGTATTTTCCTTTTCTGCCTTCACATCTTTTATGATAATAAATAGGAAGAAAATTTTGTACTTCCTATTCTAAGAGAATGAAGAGTAAATCATACAAACTCCTGATGAGATATCAATGACTAAATGATGAATAAAAATGTTTTGAGAGCTAGCAATTATTTTTAAGTAGTACAAATAAAATAAGGAATCATATTAGAAAACTGGATAATAAACAAAATGATAATTTTTGATATATAGTTGTAAGTTTCAATTAAGTATAGTTGTAAATCTAAATTCAGAATAAGAAAATGGCTTAAAATCAAAGATAGAAAACGTGTGAATTAAACAAAAATTAAATGCAAACAGAATTAATATAAAAGCAACAATGAGAAGTTAATGTAAAGCTATATAATAAATATAAGATACATATTATACAATATATGAGAAAATGGATAGATATTAGAAAAAATCAACAAAACCAAAATTTGAATCTCTGAAAAAGCTAGTAGAATTGATAAACATCTAGCAAGACTTATTAAGAAGAGTGAAATAACAACTTAAAAAAGTTAAAGAAAAAGAACAGAAACATCATTATTGATCCATAAGATATAAATATACATATAAAGTTCATTATGAAATATCAGTATATATCAATATGCATATCCTATATATTTGGAAATTTACATGGAATGATAGTATTGCTAGGTAAAGGTAATTAATCAGATTGTACAAAAATAGTGGAAAATCTTGAAATTTGCATATTTATTAAATAATTTGAATATATATTTATACAACTTTCAAGGATCTGATTTCAGATTCTGTGTCTCTCTCTCTCTCTCCCCCTCCCCGCTCACGCGCTGTCTCCCTCCTTCAAAAATAAATAAACATTTAAAAAAAGTTTTCAAATTTTTTGAAGAATTTTTCAAATTCTTCCAAACATCAAAAAAGATAAAACAATCACAAACCATTTTTTTTAATATTTAATTTTGGAAGAGCACAAGTGTGAGAGGGCAGGGAGAAAGGGACAGGATCAGAAGCAGGCTCTGTGCTGACAGGCTGACAGCAGTGAGCCCAATGTGAGGCTCAAACTCACAAACCCCGAGATCATAACCTGAGCTGAAGTCGGGCGCTCAACTGACAGAGCCACCCACCTGCCCCAATCTAAAACCAATTACTAAGGAAAAGAGTATAAGACAAAGTCCCTAAAGTGTTTTATGAGGCCAACACCAAAGTCTGACTAGGATTTTCAAAGAAAATTATGTCATTCCTAATCAAGAACATTATACAATTACAAGAGAATATGAGCAACCAAACCGGTGATATAAGAGTGGAGCAGAACAGAGAGAGTGAAAATAGTCTCACACATATAAAAATATTTGATTAATATTAAAGGTACAATATGTGGCAAATGTCTTTTCAATTAATGATACCGGGGCAATTGATTATCCGTAAGAAAAAAAATAATAATACTGACCCTCAAAATCCTACCACAGAAACAAAATTTTATATGGAGGGTGGTTAAAAATATAAATACTGAAACAATGAAACATTTGAAAAAATCACTGGGGACTTTCTTGATTACTTGGAGTAGGAGTAGAGTTCTTAAACAAGACACAAACCTCAGAAAATATCTTCACAGCAGGAAGAGTCTGCTAATTTGAACTACTTTTGAATTAAGGACTTTGCTCATCAGAATTCATCATTAGAAGAGTTAAATAGCAAACCACTTAGAAAATAACTGATGTTTAATTATACATATAGACAGGACTGTGTGTGTATATATAACAAGATTTATATTCTCTATGGAAGAATGAATTATACAAAGTGATTACAAAAAATTCTTACAAATGAGAAAATGGTATCCATAAATCCTATGAGAAAAGGGCATTTGTAATTTTTTTATTTAAAAAATTTTTTAAAAATGTTTATTTATTGTTGAAGGAGAGAGACAGAGTGTGAGCAGGGAGGGGCAGAGAGAGAGGGAGACACAGAATCTGAAACAGGCTCTCAGCTCTGAGCTGTCAGCTCTGAGTCCGACGTGGGGTTCAAACTCATGAGCTGTGAGATCATAACCTGATCAGACACTTAACCAACTGAGCCACACAGGTGTCCCAAAGGGCATTTTTTTATTATTTAAAGTAAACTTTATTTTCATTGATATATCATTTGACATAATTTAAAAGTAGGTCTGTGCTCTAACATGAGCCAAAGAACAGAATCCTAAATTTCAGAAAAGACTTTTTTCACACTGTTCTGAGTAGGACATGGAGGTTCAGGGCCCCCAAACATTTTACCCCCTGAGAGTTTATCTACAGATACAGAAGGAAGAGATAACATCAACATATAAAAATCAAACTGTATGAGATTATAATAGTAAGTTCTTGACTTTATACCACCTACTTCTTTAAGGTTGTAATGATAATAACTGATTCCTCTTCTGGGAAGTTTAATGTTTTGTTTTGTTTAAAATTTTTTTTAAGTTTATTATTTTTTGAAGGAGAGAGAGATGCAGCGTGAGCAGGGAAGGGGCAGAGAGAGAGAGGGAGACACAGAATCAGAAGTAGGCTCCAGGCTCTGGGCTGTCAGCACAGAGCCTGATGCGGGGCTTGAACTCACAAACTGAGATCATGACCCGAGCCGAAGTTGGACGCCCAACCGACTGAGCCACCCAGGTTCCCCAATTGTTTTGTTTTGTTTTGTTTTGTTTTGTTTTAAGTAAAATGTCAGAATATGTGAAAATGCTGCTTATTCCTCTTAATGCACTAAAAATACTGGAAGTTTTTAAATTCTTCAGGAGTCCAAGCTGGGACATGACTACTACTCATAGGGTCTTTTGAACACACTAATTCCAAATTTGGTGACCACCAGTAGCAGACTGGCAGCCACGATTGAGCCCCAGGCATACATTTTCCAGAGTGGTGGAATCTCATTCCCATAATGCCAGTTCCAGATCTAGGTAGGGAAAACTACACATTTCCTGGTTTCTGAGACAGCTGATAAGCACCCAGGCCTGCTAAATCACCGCAAAGAAGCCCAGCGGCCAGTGATGGGACACTACCTGCTTTTGCATAGCCAATGATCCCACCAGAAGCAACCAGTGCGGCTTAGCCAAAGCCAATCCAGTCTAAAGACACTAGTTGCCTTAAGTCCGTCTGCATTGTTTTCTTTCTCCATTCCCGGACAGAAAGGTACACTAGGCCTGCATCGAACCGCTTTCCCCAGGGTCGACTCTGGTACTCAAGAGTGCACAAACCGGGAGGCGGTGTCTTGGTCCCCCAGAAACTGAGGTACGCCCTGTATCCCAAGGACAAGACACCGGCATGGTTTTTGAACAAGCATTTCACACCAAGAAAATATATCAAAATTACCTACAACATGAGGTGCCACTATACAATAATTACGCTGAAAAAAATGAAAGGAACTAAAAATTTTACAAAGTGTATTAGCTGGAGTTTGGAACAACTAGGCCCTTTATCATTGCTGGTTGGAGTACAAATTAGTACAAACACTTTGAAGTCTTTAGTTAATAATAAGCATGAGCGTACTATCTGATCTCAGAGATTGATTACTATGTATATAGTCAAGAGAATAAATACTTCTATGCGGCAAAAAAGCAAGAACATACATAGAAGAAATATTAGTAGCAGCCAAAAAATAGCAATAATCCAAGTATCAATGATAGAATGAATAAAGTGTGGCAGTTTTATAAAATGCAATACTATATATTAATGTAAATTAACAAACCCCTGCCACACATAATACCATAGAAGAATCTCACAAACATACCCCTGAATAGAAGAACTGAGACACACAAAAAAATGCTTACACTTTGATTCTCTTTACATTGAGATCAAAACAAGCAGTACTGATCCACAGCGATAGAAGTTGGAATAGTACAGCTATCTGTTACAAAGAAGGAGGTAATTGCCTTCCACAGGAACTTCTGTTGTGCTTGTCCTGTTCTCTTTCTTGATCTGAAGAATGGCTCTAAGGGTGTGATGACTTACAAAAAATCACCAAGCACTCACTTTAAGTAGATAGTGGTTGCCTCAACTATACTGTATTTCAATCCTTTTGGAAATATTTTATAGATATCTTTCCTTACATTGGTTTTTGTTCAAAATTTAAAACAATAGGAAGCATAAAACTAGAAATGGCAGGTATTGGTTATTGGCATTAAAGTTGGAAAAATTATTTTAATTATATTCTCTGAAACTGTCATATGGACAAAAATGACTTATTTAAGTGTACATATATACAGGAATGTGTGTGTATATATAACAACATTCATATTATCTATGGAAGAATGAATTATATTACAAAAAACTCTTACAAGCTATGAGAAAATGTTATCTATCAATCCTATGAGAACAGACCATTTTTTATTTTTTTTTAATTTTTTTTTAATTTAATGGTAAATAGGAAATAATTGAAGTGGTTTTCAATGAATTTATTTTATTCTAGTTCTTCTAAGATATAAAAATAGAGAAGAAGTTAAGATTGAGGATAACCAATTTCAAATCTGATGAAATTTTTTCTTTGATATAACTGACAAAAATTATGCTACGAAGAGGTTAATATTTAGTTAACTGGGAACTATAGACAAAATAGTCTGCTGAAAATGTTTTCCATACTGTTGTGAAATTTAAAACAATGATAGAAATAAAGAGATAAAGTATTCTAGAAAAAACAGAACAGTGAATGATTATAAGTTTAGAATAAATTCACTAGAGTTACACAATTTTATGTATTCACTAAAAACAATCTGGAGATTACTTTTTGCAATCTTTGTCTTCTTATATGTTATATGATGAAGCTGTGTTTATTTGTAATTTTCTATGTTAACTCAAATATAACATTATGTAGTTGAGTAATTTCCCAGATTGAACATTATGTAATACTTTTTACTAGGTCATTTCACTATTTAAAAACATATAAAGTAAAAACCCATTTTGTAATATATTTATAGAAGCTCTGTGTTAATAATAAAATAATAAAAACTTTTATTATTACTTCAATGATATGTCAGATAATATTTATGCCTCCAGCTAGTTTTTAATTAAAGAAAATTCTAGGGGAACATGACAAATGCTGTGAACCTTAGAAACCAGAAAAACAAGAAATTTGGGGTAAATTTGCATAATTACTAAATTCCATTCATTTTATAAAACATTTTTAATTAGAGACTTTAAGTCTTATTTGATTCAGAGCCCTGTGAAAACTCTTTATCGTAAGTTTCATGAATGTTGACACTTTTTAGAAAATTGCATTACTGTTTATTTCCTTTTGGCTTCTCATCTGTTTCCTGTTCCTCTGAGATTCACCCTCACAATATTTCCTTACCCTGGAAGTCAGTCGTTTTCCGTAGCAACAATTTTTTTTTAAACACCAGTGTATTGGCATCCCGTAAATAAACTGACGTTCCACAGAGGCTCTTTGGAGTCTGACTTTTACCTCCACTGAATTGCTTTCTTGGACTTCTAAGTTTTAATAATGCCAAATCTTTCCTTTTTTTTTTTTTCCCTGCCCTAAGTTTGATAGCTGCTCTAAGTTTGGGGATGTGACGGGACTCTTTTTTTTTTCTTTTCTTTTCTCTAAGTCAAATTAACTAATTAATAACCTTAAAACTAGTTAAGAATTCTTTTTATTAAATTTTCCATTAAAATATCTTAAGTGATTTCATTCTCCTAACTGGACCCTGACCGATAAACATAGCATATATTTCCATTTTATTTTGTTGTGTTCTTTATGTTCTGTGTGCTTATATTTAAATGTGTTTCCTTTAAGGAAGTTAGAGTTTAGTTTTAATTATGTAAAATTAAATATAAAATTTAAATTTTTTTAATTTTCAACCTGAAAATAATTAAAATAATTTAAATTTAATAATTGTTAAAATTATTTTCAGATTGAAAATCATTTTTATGGAATTATTCATCAATTTGTAGTTAATTTTATTGTGCTTTATGCCGTGACTGATGTATTTTAGTTTAACATTAATCTTCTGAATAAATATTAGGTAAAAGGTTATGGAAAGAAAGATAGGGGTGCCTGGGTGACTCAGGCAGTTAAGTTTCTGACTTGATTTCAGCTCAATCATGATCTCAGTCTTCGGTTCATGGAATCAGCCCTGCATTGGGCTCTGCTCTGACAGCACAGAGCCTGCTTGGGGTTCTCTCTCCCTCTCTGTTTGCATCCCCCCTGTGCTCTTTCCCTCTCTCTCTCAAAATAAATTTTGAAAAACATTAAGAAAGAAAAAAAACAGGGGTGCCTACGTGCATCATTGGATTGAGCATCCAACACTTGGTTTTGGCTCAAGTCACGATCTCAGTTCAGTTAGTAAGTTCAAGCCCAGCATTGGGCTCTGTACTGACAGCATGGAGCCTGCTTAGGATTCTCTGTCTCCTTCTCTAGCCCCTCTCCCACTCATTCGCTCTCAAAATAAACTTTAACAACAACAACAAAAAGATATACAGATAATAAGATGATAGAGACATGTAACATTAGATATATTACATATAAATAATACATTATTTTATAAAGATATAGTTATTTTACCAGCTTGGAAAAAAGTTTCAATTTGCTTAAGCTCCAATTTCTTCATCAACTTAAGTAGATAATATTAACTTCATTTTTTTTTTAACATTTATTTATTTTTGAGACAGAGAGAGACAGAGCATGAGCGGGGGAGGGGCAGAGAGAGAGGGAAACACAGAATCTGAAACAGGCTCCAGGCTCTGAGCTGTCAGCACAGAGCCCGACGCGGGGTTCGAACTCATGGACCACGAGATCGTGACCTGAGCTGAAGTCGGACGCTCAACCGACTGAGCCACCCAGGCGCCCTGATAATATTAACTTCAAAGACTGATGTTTGATTTTAAAAGAGATGCTCATAAAGTATATACTAGTGCTCAGAATATACTCAGAAATTTCACACATATTAGTCCTATATTTAATTTTCGTATTTTTTCCTTTCCCTACATTTTTTATATCATATATAAAATTACATTAACATCAAAAAAATTAAAAATACTTTTCTATGGCAACTAAAATGTAAATGTTACTCATTTCAATACCCACTGCAAATCATACAACTAGAGAAAAGAGAAAACACAGATAATGTTTTTAAATCTATGATCTATCTCCCAAATAAACCCATATTTAAATCTCTTTATATAAATAAGTGGTATTTCTACAAAAATTTTCTTAAATATTTGTATTTACTATATCATGAAAATTTTCTGGTAATAGAATTTATGGAGGTTTTTGAATGGCTGCATGCATCACAGTTAACATACACATTTTAAATTATCCTAAAGTTTTTATATTGTACAAAGACAAAATTATGAGTTTATACATCTAAAAAAACTTGAGTCACTTATTTTGTGCAATATTTCTGAATAATAATTGCTGAATAAAGTCCGTAAATGTTTAAGATTTTTTTTCATTTATTCAGTCAGTAATTTTATTGGTGAGGATCCAGCAATGAATTAAACAGCTGATGTTTCTGTGCTCTTAGAGTTACCATATTTAGGTAAATGCAAAATATATCAGGTGATATTAAGTACTATAAAACTATGGCAGGGTATGGGAAAAAGAGTAAAGCAATGGTTGGGGTCATAGAAATCATTTTAGTTATTAAATTATTACCATCTACAAAGCTCTCTCTAACATTTTCATAATTGGTATAAAGGATCAAAATTTTCATAATCTGAGGAAAGAGGATTCTGACAGAAGTAGCAATTATAAAGCACTCAGAAGGGACCATCCTTGATAATTTTGAAGAACTGACAGGTTTTTAGTGGAGGTGAGCTGTGTGGTAGGCATCCTTCTAAAAGGACTTCCAAGGATCACACTCTCAGTATTCATAACCCTGCACAATCCCCTCCACTTAGGTCAGAATTGGGCCTAGTGACTTGGCTTCCAAGAATACCAGGTGGCAAAAGTGATGGGATGTAATTTTCAAGATTAGCTTATAAATGATTGTTTTGCTTTCTGTCCATCTAGTCTCTTCCGTCTTCCCACTTCTCTTTCTCCTCATTTTCCTGCCTCCTCCCCTTCTTGCTCCTTCTTCCTTTCTCTCTCTCTTAGCTTTGCTTTGATGGTACAATCTGTCATATTGTGAGTAGGCCTATAGGGAAGGCCATGCGGCAAAGAATTATGTGTGGCTTTTGGCTAACGGCCAAAAGGGAACTGACCTCTACAATTTGACAGCCTCAAAGAAGTGAATTCTATGAAAAAACACATGAGTCAACTTGGAAGTGGATCCTTCCTCAGTCAAGGCTCACCCCTGGCCAACATCTGGATTGTAGTCTGGTGAAAGGACCTGAAACAGAGGACAGCTACATTGTAGACTTCTAGACCAGAAACTCTGAGACCATATATGTGCATTGTTTAAAGCCATTGAATTTGGGGGAAATTAATCACTCACCAGCAGTAGTAGTAGTAGTAACAAATATAAGGTTAATAAGTAAGAAAAACAGTGTAGAGGGTTGTAGATAATGTCACAGAAATGTCATTAGATACAGATCTAGAGAAGGTAGAGGTATTGCGTTTTACTCTGAGTTCACAATCATTGTAGAATTTTAGCAAACGATTTTCCCAATATGACATACATTTAATAAAAATGTCTTTTCTGACTTATGTACTACATATGGACTATACATTTGAAACTGAGATATCAAAAAGGAGAGTCAATTATCCTACAATACATGGTAGGATCATTGACCATGATGATAATGGTGGGCAAAGTGACAAGTGGTCAGACTATTATTTGTTTTATTTTTAAGGGAGGGATATTTATTTTTTTTTAATTTTCATTCCTTTAAAGTTTATTTGTTTAGTCTTAGAGAGAGAGAGGGAGAGAGCATGAGTGGCAGGATGAAGAGAGAGAGGTAGAGAGAGAGAATCCCAAGCAGGCTTTGCACTGTGTGTGGAGCCTGATGTGGGGCTTGAACCCCTAAATTGTGAGATCATGGCTTGAGCCAAAATCAAGAGTCAGATGCTTAACTGACTGAGCCACTCAGGTGCCCCTAGACTCTTGATTTATTTTGAAAAAGAGTCCTCAAGATTTGTTTATGGATTCAGAGAAAGAGAGGAGTTCATAACAACTCCAAAGTCTGGTACTAATCTATTAGAAGAAAATTGCCATTTAGTGAAATACAGAAGAAGGCAGTGTGAAGAACAGAGTTAGATAGGATTAAAAAGTTAAATTTGGACACAGTAAGTTAAAGATCATTTTGTGAAATCCAAAATGGGAATTGGATATACAATTCTGTTATTCAGAGGGGAGGCCTAGGTTGGCCGCAGCTATATATATTTGGAAGTTGAACTTATATTGATGTCATTTGAAAACATGGAATTCAGGAACTCAGTGTAGACATAGAAGAGAATGGAGCAACCAAGTGTTCAAATATCTCAAGTAAAATGAGGGAAGACTATAGAATAGATTTTAGAAACAGGGAGGTCAACTCTGTTTTGGCTTTTGACAAAGCCAAAAGATAATATTCTGTGGATAATAAAATCATCAAGAATTAAATTACAAGTAGTGTTAGAGAGAGAGAATATTCTAGACACCTTTGAAATGGATTGAAAAACTGTGTTTAAAAAATGTTACTATTTTAGTATTGCATTTTTATTTAAACATTTGTTAAATCCAGCAAGAGACAGATTTTCAGCTAAAATAGATTTTTTTTTTTTACATACATACTGTTAACTCACTTTGGTGATAGACTAATTCACTATTTTTCAGTGTATGATAGTGTTCCCCATATAGTGGAACTATGAACACTAGTGAATGTTCATAGCATTCCAAAATGAAGTTCTCTGTGTTCATACAAGTTTGGAAAGTGAGGCATATTATGTCCCCTATAGTAGAAACATTAAGAAATTCTCTACCAAAAACAATTACTTAAGATAAATTTACCCCATAATTAAACTTCTTGACACAACAAACCTTTTTTTAGCAGGCATTTAAAATATAATATAGAATAGTGTCTGGGGAACCTTTATTTATGAAATACGTATCCAAAGGTATAATCCTGCTACAATAATAATCTTGGTTCATAGACAAAATAATTATGGCAAAGACTAATTATTGACTTCTCGTGCATGGGTAAAGAAGGAAATGAGCAAATATTGGCTGTCATAAGTATTGTTTGATTAGTCCTCCCTCTATTATTGAGTTGTAATCTAAACTACAGGGATTTATGAACTGCAGATTTACAGAGTGTCAGAATAACCTTTGTCAAGGAACTGCATCCACCATTATAATTAGTTTGTCATTGTGAATTTACAGAGCTTTGTATATTGAGAATTCTCTTGTTACTTTAACAGCTATATTATCTTGAAATTAAATATGTCAAGCAAGAAATCCCCTCTCTAATACAGAGTAAAACTTAATTTAGACATTTTTATTGCATGAGAACTATGAACATCATAGAGTTAAGATTTATATATTTGACATAATTGCCCATTAAAGTGAGAAGGAGACATATTGTTCATTTTAAATAAAGAAAAATCACTGAATCTAATTGTAAAACGTATGCTGAGGTGTAATCCATTCCAGTGTATTTCCTAGACATTTGCACTAATACAATTTACCCTACTAAGTGTCCCTTGTACAAGGTTAATGATCTCTTGACATGGCTCTGATGGGATTTTTGTTTGTCTTGACAATTATTTCAATATCCATTATTGATTTACTCAATTAGCTTAAAATTTATTATTTTTTTAATCAATTTATAAACACTAAGTGCTCTTCTAAGTGTTCATATATTAACTTTTGTAATTCTTAGAATAATCTTTTTGGGTAGATATTACTCTCATTATGATTCATTTTGAACAGTTAAGTAAATTGAGTTATAGAATAAATAAATAATTTATCCAGGATGGAACAGCTACCTATTTCCAAACTCTGAGTTTTCACCCAGTTGTCTGACTTCAAAACCTGTCCCCATAATGACTACACTACAATCCTGGTTTTGTTTATGATTTAATCAATTAAATTAACAATTACCCCAGTGATTAGTCATTTTTAGATGAAAAACAAAAATTCAAAAAGGATGGCAGGACTCATTTCACAAAACTCCCAAGGATAAAATAAAATATATGAGGATTATACTGAAACTTCAAAAGATGGAAAATGTTTACTAAATAATAGTTTCCAAAGTAGTCTTGCATTTTAGCCCAGAAAGAAATATTATTCAATAATATTTGTAAATTAATAACTTCACTAGGAAGTAGAATTTTATCTATCTATCTATCTATCTATCTATCTATCTATCTATCTATCTATCATCTCTCTATATATATTGCTATAGATACTGCTCTCTCTCCAACTATAAGCCAAATTATACCATACAACGTCAGTGATGCATGAGCTAAAGAGATGGAAAATATTTCAAAGAGCTCAGAGTGGAGATTGGAAAAGAACATCTTTACATTTCTACTTAGAACTTTGATTTTTTAAAATTCCGACAGGTAGTCTAGTTTTGTGTGGTCTAAAACTAATTTTTGAATAAATAATAAGATATATCTGATACTAGTATTTTTAAAAAATGTTTAATGATTTTTTGAGGGAGAGAGCATGAGCAGGGGAGGGGCAGAGGGAGAGGGGGACAGAGGATCTAAAGCATGCTCTGAGCTGACAGCAGGGAGTCGGATATGGCACGCAAACCCATGAACCACAAGAGCATGACCTGAGTCAAACTGGACACTCAATGAACTGAGCCACCCAGGTGCCCTGATAATTAGTAATTTTATCAACTAACACTAATTTATGTTAAAAATATTAGAGAATAGTTTGATGGTTTCAAAATTTATTTTGATGTTTTAGTTAATATTAATTACAAATATATTGTAATACCATTTTGGTTAGAAAGAATATAAATCTAAGGATTTAAAACAATTAATTATAATACTCACAAAATCTAAAATAGCACTTTCCACATGGTACAAATTCAAGAACCATTAAAATTTTTTTTTAATGTTTATTGATTCTTGAGAGAGAGAAATTCTCTCAACACTGTTGAGAGCACAACTGTGGGGGGTGGGGGGCAGAGAGAGAGGGAGACACAGAATCCAAAGCAGGCTCCAGGCTCCAAGCTGTCAGCACAGAGCCCAACGTGGGGCTCATACCCACAAATCATGAGATCATGACCTGAGCTGAAATCGGATGCTTAACTGACTGAGCCACCCAGGTGCCCCAAGAACTATTTTTTAAATACATGAATGGGGCAATATTATGTATAAAATCCCATGTCATATAAAAAATTTGATAATGTGCCACATAAATAATCTTGTATTCTGTAGTTTTTACATTTGGTCTAATCTTACTCTCCACCAAATTGTTATGGAGACAAAATTAATGACATGCCACATCCTATCTCTGATAGCGTCACCTTATTTTGAAAATGACATTTGAAAGTTTACAGTGTATTTGATACTAATAGACAAACCTCAGGATGAATAAAATCACTGTTTGTATATTAATGGTAGTTTAATATTATAAATACTAATTATAGTTGGCTATTGAATAATGCAGGGTTAGGGACACCCACCCCCCACATCTGAAAATCTGCAATAACTTTTGACTCCCCAAAACTTTCTTATTTTATTTTTTATTTTAAATTCCAGTATAGTTAACCTACTATGTTATATTGGTTTCAGGTAAATTTAAGATTTAAGAATTTATACAGCAATCAGTACTCATCACCTATTTCCCCCAACCCCTACCCACTTCCCCTCTGGTAACCATCAGTTTGTTCTCTACAGTCAAGAATGCGTTTCTTGACTTCTCTCTCTCTTTTTCCACTGTGCTCTTTTGTTTTGTTTCTTAAATTCCACATGTGAATTAAATCATATGGTATGTGTCTTGTTCTTACATATTTTGCTTAGCATTATACTCTCTGGTTCCATCCATGTTATTGCAAATGGCAATATTTCATTTTTTATGGCTGAATAATATTCCATTTTGTGCATATATTTCACACCTTCTTTATCCATTCATCTATCAATAGACACTCTGACTGCTTCCATAATTTGACTATTGTAAATAATAGCACAGGGGTGCTACAAATACAGGGGTGCATGTATCCTTTTGAAAAAGAACTTAAGTAACTACACACACACACACACATACACAATAATCCAATGAAACATGTGCAGAAGACAGAAACAGACATTTCTCCAAAGAAGATATACAGATGGATAACAAACACATGAAAATATATTCAACATCACTCATCATCAGGGAATTGCAAATCAAAACTACAATGAGATATCACCTCACACCTGTCAGAATGGCTAAAATCAACAACACAAGAAACAACAAGTATTAGCAAGGAGGTGGAGAAAAAGGAATCCTCTTGCACTGTTAGTGGCAATGCCAACTAGTGTATCCACTCTGGAAAACAGTATAGCATTTTCTCAAAAAGTTAAAAATAGAACTGCCCTATAATCAGGTAATTGCATTACTGGATATTTACTCCCAAAACACACTGACTCTCCCAAATCTTAATTATTAATAGCCTACTGTTGACCATAAGCTTTACTGATAACATAGTCAATTAACACATATTTTGTTGTTATTCTTATAATAAAGTAGGCTAGAAGAAAGAAAACATTATTAAGAAAATCATAAGGAAGACAAAATATGCCTACAGCACTGTACTGTATTTATTGGAAAATATTCACATATAAGGAGATCAGCATAGTTCAGATTCATGAAATTCAAGGGTCACCTGCATATGTATAATATTCTAAGTAAGTTACATTAATCCTCCAATTCAAAATCTTTCAAATTTGTGTAACAACTAAATTGAAACATGATGAAATAGATTTAACTAAATAATAGTAGAGTGAATGAAGAAATAGAGATTTGGAAAGGCTTCAGTGGTAATGTTTTAAAGAAACAAGTATTACTAATGTCAATTCTGAAAAGTCATAAAGAGAATTACGTTATTTAGGATTAATATCATTTCTTTACTGCACTCAATCACCCGAAGAAAGGTAGATCATTTCCATTAATTGATAAATGTGCATACAAAAAATGCTTCAAACTTAATAATACCGTGCTTGTTTATTAAACTGGGGCCATGAATAGAAAAGTTGGCATTATTATCTATGCTTTGTAAATTAATTATTAATATGTTTTTAAAAGTATTTAAGCCATTTTTAATACCTAGCTTCTCAGGCCATTTAATTTTAAAAATTAATCCTTAAAATTTGGGTTATTTTTTTCCCTAGCTTCAATTATTTTTTAATTTTTCTTTTAATTACAGTATAGTTAACCTACAGTGTTATATTAGATTGGGGTGTGCAACACAGTGGTTCAACACTTCCATACGTCACCCTATGCTCCTCACAAGTGCACTCCTTAATCCACATCACCCATTTACCCATCCCCCACCCACCTCACCTCTGGTAATCATTATGTTCCTTATAGTTATGAGTCTGTTTTGTGATTTCTCTCTCCCTCTCTCTCTCTCTCTTTTCTTGGTGTTTTTTCTTAAATAGCCCTTAAAATTTTGAAAGAAAATTTCTTCTGTTATTCCCATCAGCTCTGTAATACTACCATTTTTGTGTTCCAGGTATAAGTATGTGCAGTTGATGGGCCGCCTGGGTGACTCAGTCGTTGAGAGCCCGACTTCGGCTCAGGTCATGATCTCACGGTTCATGGGTTCAAGCCCCGCATGGGGCTCTGTGCTGACAGTTCAGAGCCTAGAGCCTGCTTCAGATTCTGTGTCTCCCTCTCTCTCTGCCCCTCCCCTGCTCATACTCTGTCTGTCTCAAAAATAAATAAACATTAAAAAAAATAAAATAAGTATGTGCAGATGACTCAAACTGTGCAAATAACCCTTAGTCTCATTAAGATGGGAAAGTTCAATTTAAAAAAAAAAGACAATAAAAAACAGAAGGGAATGTTCAAGGTTAAAAACAATCCCCTCACTTCTTTTCTGCCTTCATTTTTACTGACTTCTTTCTTGAAAATGACCTATGCTATAAATGGTGTGCGCCTGTTAGTAGCATCTAATTCTACTTGTGGTATTTTAAGACCAAATAGAGAAAATAGTCATGATTCAATGAAAAATAACCTAACTAATATGATAAATAGAAGTTGGGCTGTGGCACATATTAAAGGAATTATTTATAAAGAAGAGAAGCTTAGATGTGACAAATTTGAGAAATTTCTGTGAAAAGATGTATCACTGTTTCTCTCTGGAGATATGTTACCAGATGTGAGAAAAGAGAATAATATGGGAGAAATTTAATGTGTAAAATAAATGAATTAATTGACCAAAATTATATTTAAAAACTGACTACAAAGGACATTTTAGAAAATTCAACTTTTCCACAAAACTGAAGAAAACTCCCAAGGAGTTTAAGTGTGTGAGATAATGTAATGCTGTTCATGCTGGTGTTGTTCCTAATTTAGATAATGAGAGTGATCACTACCATTACTCCTTTGAAGTTGACCCCAAATGTTTGCTTTTAGTAGTTTATAATAAAATTATAATAATAAAAATAGTAGTAGTACATGAGGATATATATTTGTTAATTATCAAATAATGTAAGTTTTCTCTCTAGTAAACTTCAACATAGGAACCTGAAATTCCAAGTGAGTTAATTGTGCAGGTAGGAATGGGCCTTGAAAAAGAGCCCCTGCAAGTCTGGTGAACATTTTTAGTCATTTATCGAAACCACATCCATTTATATAGAGCCATTCTTCTTTTTGAAGTTACACTACTTCTCATAAATATAGACATGGAAAGAAATATTAAAAAGTATTCAGAGTCCCACAGGATCGCGTTCATTTCAATCAAATAATTACTGTTTTCCTTGGAACCACAACTGATTTAAGTGATTCTCTAAGCAAAACTGTAAACAACTGATAAATAAATCCAAGTAACTTTACAAGAAGAATTTTAACCTATAGAAATGGGTTTATCTTCATATCAGTTTATATTTCATCTTTCCCCAAGGAATACATGGATCTTTTTGCTCTTTGCTATCTCAATTGGATTAAATATTTATTGCTACTGTGAGATAGCTAAGTTGCACAAAACTGTATTCATTAAAACTTAAAATAGCATCTCATATATTGATGAATTCCTCTTTCAAACATAGGCCTCCAGAAACAGATGAAAGGTTGATGTTTTACTATTGAAGGAATTGTAATCACTGCTGCTCATTTGTAATGAGCGGTACCAGAAATGTAGAGATACCATGGAAGCTATCTCACCTAAAAAAAAGGTTAGTGCTATTAAGAACATAATATTAAATATTAAAATGAGTTATCACATTATTTCCAGTGTATCCTCTCAACTTAAACTCATCACTACCAAAAACATTAATCTTCAAAATTCCCCAATAACGTTAGATCTTTCCCAAGTAGTAGAGAAAGCTGTTAATTAATTAACCAATGAGAGAGAGAAAGAAAAACGTTGAAAACATGATGAATATATGAGACAAATAATTGGTAAAATAGAGGAAGAGATGTTTAACAACTAAGAAGCAACACATGTTAAATTATCTGTATGAGTAACTTTTGCTTGGAAAAAAATAACATAAAGTTTAAATGTCTTTCTATAAAAACTATTTTCCACACACAGGCCTGAAGTTCAGTTGTGGTTTGACTGATTTTGGTAGGCTAGGTATACTGACATGCACAGCATCAATGGGACAGAGATAATACTCTGCCTACAGTTGGAGTCACTGAAAAATTCATGCCTCTGACGAAGGGGTGTGCTATTATAAAGAAGTAAAACAAAAGGGAGTGATAATCCAATCTAGTACATCACTACTATAACTCAAAGGATAGCATGGAACTAAGAGATTTCTAATTCTTTTGTAGGATTCTTTCTTTAGTTTCAAAATGTACAAAGTACATAATTCTGTGTGTTCTGGAGTAAATGCATTTTAACTAATTCAAGACCTAAAAATCAAACTAATGCCTTAGCTTATCAACTGACCATATATTTCTTCAGAACAAAGAAATTAGTCATTTCTGTTCCCATCACCTACATTGGTCATCATTGTAAAGAATTCCTCTCCATAATTATTTAACTGTAAGTATGAATAATGATTCTGTTTGAGTATATGCATTTGAATCCCCAGAGAGTAAAACAATGATTTATGTCTTGCTGTATCTTGTGTAGTAACTGTAAATAGCTACAGAAACTTTAGGTATGGACAGGTGGGTGTTTGTCATGGATGAATGTCTTGCTCAACAGACCATAAGAACAAATTAAAAACTACATTTTACAGTTTTAGTTATCATATCGATTTTCCAGGCTTGCAGCTAACAACACCCAGAGGAATCAGATACTCTTGTGTGTATTGTGCTTAAAAAAAATAGTCAAAAAACAAAAACCAAAAGTCCCGCTTTCAGTAATGCTGGCCCAAAATTGCCAAATGCCAATTAATCTTCTATGCAGATGAGGTGGAGAAATTATATTAGTTTTAGGATTTGGCATATAGTTTTTTGAAATCTTCTAGAAAAAAAATATAAGACGATGTGTTTCACAATTTACAATTAGGATGGCCCTGCCAGTACCCAAAGTTGTCGTATTAAAAACTGAACCCACCCACTTAGAACAGTTCATTGTACTTAAGAGTCAAAGTCTGCCATTATACACATGTGAATTTGGGGCCCAGGTAACCCAATTATTCATTAAGAAAAACCAAGACAGTTATATTACTTCTGTTTCACTTACAGCTGAAAGAGTCCCATTGATAGTAAACAGAGGTGAGGATGAAGAGAAAATATATTGAATAATGTAAAGATTTAACATGGTGTCTGGTACATACAAAGGTCACTATTTACTGCTCGATTATTTTGCTCGTTGAGGTCTTACTGAAGATTTATCACATAGTAGGCCCTGTCTAAGTATGGAAAGGTGTATTCTTCACAAATCCCTTTGAATTAGCTACAGTAACCATCCCTATTTTAGATATTTTGGAGATGAAGCACGAGGCTCACACATTTGTATACAGACACACCAAAACTGAACCCAGCAATCTGTCTTTAACCACTAATTATCCATTCTTGTGGCCTAGAATAAAATATTATCACTGAATATTCTCTTTCAGCAATTATGACATATATACCTATATAGTTTTTATCCATTGCATACAAGTAGCCATTATGCATTTAGTGTAGGCAATAAACTCTTTGTGTGGTTTTGTGTTTAGTGTGTGATTATTCCAGAAGATATGCATTGGCTTAACTTTATAAACGAGTAAAATTTTCAATTAGGTGACAAATCATATGTAAACTAACTAAGTAGCCACAGATATTGCTGATCAGAACTCATTCATCTGACATAGTACCTGCTTTCTAAATTTAGACATTCAGCATTTTTGAAGGAATAATATGTAGTTATTATTTGTTTTCACAAAGATTCATTTGTAAGTTTTACTCCATGTGTTATAACCCATTAGTATCATTATTCTTTTTGAGGTTCAAATTGTCTCAAATTTGGCCGATGTAAGCTCCTTCCAGCTGGTGCCAGAGTTCCTCTGTCATGTTCCCATCTGGCATTTTCAGAATACTTAGCAGGCTAAATTTGAAACTCTGTGGAGAAAAAATGATAGTTTCTAACACATTTATTACACTAAAGGACTCAAAATGTCAAAAAAAATAATAAAAACAAACCCCACACTATTGAGGTGTCTGGATGGGTCCACTGGGTAAGCATCGGACTCTTGATTTTGGCTCAGGTCATCATCTCACGGTTCATGAGTTCAAGCCCTGCATCAGCCTGTTAGTGACAGCACAGAGCCTGCTTAGGAGTCTCTCTCTTCCTCTCCTTCTACCCCTCCGCTGCTCATAATTGATCTCTCAAAATAAATAAACAAGTAAATAAACAAAAAAACAAAATAAATAAACATTTAAAAAAGCACGTTATTGCCATAGAAAGTAAGACTCTAAATTAATTGCCCTAGTTACTATATATTCTTAATATTGCTGCAGTGATGTGAAGAAAACATTACTACTGATGATGATAAATAATACAAGTTTAGGTGAAATATTACTCTTATTTCACTTCTCCACCTAAAAATATGAATTATTATTTCCAGCACAGAATATTGAAATATTGAAGAAAGAATGATCTCTTTTTAAAAAATCAGAGATAATATTTAGGTTAACATTGCTTCTACAGAAAAAATATATTTGCATTCTTGTTTTTCAAAAAATTAAGGTTGATTGGGATGCCTGAGTGTCTTAGTAGGTTAAGCATCTGACTCGGTTTCAGTTCAGGTCATGATCTCAGGGTCGTGGGCTCCATGGTGAGCTTGGATCCTGCTTAACATTCTCTCTCTTCCTCTGCCCTTTTCCCCTGCTCACGCTCATTCTAAAATTAAAAAAAGAAAAAAAAACTAAGGTTGATTATAATAACTACACCTTATCAAATTAGACTACGCTATAAGAAAAATTTCCACTGATAATTTGAAAGTGTGTATTGTTATCAATACTATTTACCATGTACACATTATTTAAAGTAGGATTTTCATCCTTGGCCTGCTTGAAAACAAAATAAATAAAAAGGTTCAATGGAATTGCAAATATATGTGTATTTTTTTCTCTATAAAGCATAGTTAGTACCATGAGTAAAATATCACCAATATTTTATTTTCCAAACTTTGTCCATTGTCTGGGAGACTGCTCTGCCAGAATCACCTAGGTTCACATGTGCAGCCACATTCATCTGGTGGATATGCCAGAGCTGGAGGGTCAAAGGTGACCTCACCCATAAGCATCATAAACCATAAAATATGAGATTCCAGGGGACAAATTTGTTACATCATCCCTGCTGTCTATACACTCCATGCTTCTCAATTTCCTGTAGAACATATATGAAATTCTTACAAAGAAGAGTAAACCCTATAGTGTTTTGTCTTCTATTGCACTCTTTCCTATTGTTTTGTTGTTATTGTTGTTGTTGTTGTTGTTGTTTTACTGTGCTATGTTCTTTTCTATTCTGTTATGCTCTATATCCTTATTTACAAAAACAAGTTCTAGGTGCAATCCAGTAATTTGGTCTCCTGTCTCACTAACCAGCAAAAAGAAAAAAATATATAAATCTAACAAATGCTAACATTAAGGAGGTAGACGTCCTTCATATTCTTGTACATATCTTCATTAAAGGAGTATGCTATCTTTGAAAAGGCCTGGTGACATATAAGTTTTACGGAGGCACTGAAGAAAGAGCAAAATGAAATCATATCAGGCAGTGGTATATTCATTTAATAGTATCCCATTATAATAGCTCAAGTTGATAGTGGAGAGAAGGTAAAAAATTGAAGAATTCTTAGGATGTCATTTACTATTCTATTTCATTATGAGATCCCTGAGCACATACTTATATGATACCTTATAACATACCTGTATATTATACAAAACCATATGTTAATACCTTAACATGTTAATGATTCTCCTTTTCCCCTATTTTGGAAGGCCCAACTCTTGCTTGAATGTGCTCAGGTTTATTCTTAATAACTCATCACTGAGTAGGAATCACACATGAGACATGTAATTGCACTTCTTTCTTTTAGGTAATAATCAAGCTTCTGTATACATATTTTTCTACTGGTAGGCCATTGTTATATGTGGACAGGTAACCTTTTCTTAGTATTTGCTCTGTTCTTTGATAATCACCTTAATACCCATCAGTTTGTGTCCAAGTGTGTGAAAATGATATTATATATGCTTTGGATGATAAAATTATGTAAAACTGCAGGTATTTGTTAATATATATCATAAGGTGATTAATTTCCTTATGTACATTTCATTGTACATTCCTCATGCCTTATGTATGACTGAATATTAAAAATATATTTAGAGCTACATTTATATATTTTATTCTCCATAAAATAATAGCTACTCTTTATTTATTTCATTTTTTTAAGTTTTTTTTTTTAATTTTAGATAGAGCATGCAAGCAGGGGTAGAGGAGGGGGGAGAGGGGGAGAGAGGGAGAGAGAGAGAGAGAGAGAGAGAGAGAGAGGGAGAGAGAAGCTCAAGCAGGTTCCATGCTCAGTGTAAGACCGATGTGCTCTGATTCCACACCCTAGAATTATGACCTGAGCCAGATTCAAGAGTTGGATGCTCAACTGACTAAGCCACTCAGGCACCCCGCAGCTACCCTTTTTTAAATGAAGAGTCTGCATCTAGAATAGAGAATATAGGCTTAATAAAACATTGATGAGTCTTTTGTGAAAGATGTTTGAGGGGGTAGATGTTAAGGTGATTTACCAAGTAATGGACTTTGAAAGGACTGTGGATATATCATAAAAATGGCAGGCCCACCAATGTAGCCCAAACAATCTCGTATGAAGTCATACTTCATACGAAGTGAAGTAAATAATAAGAAATGAAGTCAGTAAATAATAAGAGAAAAATATTAATACTTTTCTTTATTTCAAATATCTACCTGAAAACATAACCATATGAATCACAAATTTTTACTTTACTATAGGAATTTGTTTACCTTTTTGTCATCACGTTTCTATAGAAAAAGAGGAGTTCTAATCAGTCTGCAGTGGGAAGTACCAAAGTTCTATTTCTGGCCTTATTTCTCCTTAATTCCTGGCCTATACACATGATGGGGAATATGGTGGGTGAGCCTGCTTAGAAAATGACATCAATTAAGCTATTACATTGAGCCAGTAAATGAGGGAAACATGGGATCTAATTGTCACGTTTGAAATGTGGGATCTAATGGAGATCTAAGAGATGCTTCTGAATATGCAGAGAAATTTCACACACACACACACACACACACACACACACACACACACACACTCACACATTCATTTCTTTGGGTGGAGTGAATACATTCATATTTCCTATAAATTTAACCAAAACATTTAATATTTTTAGCTTAAGCTTTAACATTCCCACACCCATGTTAAACAAGTCTGAATTTGAATAAATAATAGAGAAAGAGCAAATATTATATATAAGTGCAATCCTTTTCTGTAATATAACCAAAACTCCTGGATTTGGGACTTTTGAAAACACTTGTCTTGTTTCAAAAATGGTAGTTATTAGGATCACTAACTCTCAAATTCTGTGTTAGTCTCTAATACAAGAAATTGAAATGCTTAATTTTTTTCAAAATATTTAAATTGTATAGTATCTATAGGAATACCAATTTTATTAGTAGAAAAGAAATAAATATGATTTTAACTCTTAAATATATCCATTCCTATGATTAACAGGAATATCTGTGAAACTTATTTTGGTAGGTGGGTTAGCAAAATCGTAGTTAACATACTATAATTATAATCAGCAAGGAAGCAGATAAAGGTAATTTGCAATTTATCTCTCTGAATGGTACAGGTGTACAAATTTTAATTATTATAATTGGAATTAATTTAGAACTGAGAAATTGTATACCTTCTTATTGATATGAAATAATTCATATGGAAATTTTTATCTGCTATAAAAATCAGATTGATCTCATATTTACAACTTTCTTTTCTTTTTAGCGATCAAAAAACATTTGTATGGTTATACATAATAGTGTTACTTAATTAGCACTTTCACAGTCTGAGAATGAAAGAAATGTATTATATGGCACAAAAGTTCAGAGGAAAAGGCTGACTTTGAAAGTAGATGTGTTTATGTGTGTGTGTTTGCATGTTCCTTTTTTATTATTTAAATCCAAGTTAGTTAACATATAGTGTAATAATGATTTCAGGAGTATAAGTTAGTGATTCATCACTTACATATAACACCCTCCTTAATGCCCATCATCTATTTAGCCCATCTCTCCACCCCAAATCCCTCCAAACCTCAGTTTGTTCTCTGTAATTAAGAGTCTCTTATGGTTTGTCTCACTCTCTGTTTTTATTTTTGCTTCTTTTCCCCTATTCATCTGTTTTGTTGCTTAAATTCTACCTATGAGTGAAATCATATATTGTCTTTCTCTGACTTATCTTACTTAGCATAATACACTCTAGTTCCATCCATGTTGTTGCAAATGGCAAGATTTCATTCTTTTGAATGCTGAGTAATATTCCATTGTGTGTGTGTGTGTGTGTGTGTATGGATATAGATATAGATTAGATAGATAGATAGATAGATAGATAGATAGATATCACATTTTCTTTATTCATCAATCAATGGACATTTGGGCTCCTCCAATAATTTGGCTATTGTCGATAATACTGCTATAAACATTGGAGTGCATGTGCCTTTTCAAATAAACATTTTGTATCCTTTGGATAAATACCTAGTAGTGCAATTGCTGGGTCATAGTGTAGTTCTATTTTTTAATTTTTTGAGGACTCTCCATAGTGTTGTCCAGAGTGACTACACCAGTTTGCATTCCCACCAACAGCGTGAAACGGTTCCCCTTTCTCTGCGTCCTCACCAACATCTGTTATTCCCTGAGTTGTTAATGTTAGCCATTCTGACAGGTGTGAGGTGGTATCTCATTGTGGTTTTGATTTGTATCTCCCTGATGATTGAGTGATAGTGAGCATTCACCAACATCTGTTATTTCCTGAGTTGTTAATGTTAGCCATTCTGACAGGTGTGAGTTGGTATCTCATTGTGGTTTTGATTTGTATCTCCCTGATGATTAAGTGATAGTGAGCATCTTTTCATGTGTCTGTTAGCCACCTGGTTGTCTTCTTTGGAAAAGTGTCTATTCTTGTCTTTTTCCCATTTCTTCACTGGATTATTTGGTTTTGGGATGTTTAGTTGGATGAGTTCTTTATAGATTTTGGATACTAACCCTTTATCTGATATCTCATTTGCAAATATCTTCTCCCATTCTCTTGGTTGCCTTTTAGTTTTTCTGATTGTTTCCTTCACTGTGCAGAAGCTTTTTATCTTGATGAGGTCCCAATAGTTCATTTTTGCTTTTATTTCCCTGGCCTCCAGGGACATGTCAAGTAAGAAGCTGCTGTGGCTGAGGCCAAAGGGGTTGCTGCTGTTTCCTCCTCTAGGATTTTGATGGCTTCCTGTCTTAGTTCTTTCATCTATGTTGAGTTTATTGTTGTGTGTGGTATAGGAAACTAGTCCAGGTTCATTTTTCTGCATGTGACTTTCCAGTTTTCCAATACCATTTGCTGAGAAGACTGTCTTTTCCATTGGATACTCTTTCCTTCTTTGTCAAAGGTTAGTTGGTATACATTTGTGGGTCCATTTCTGGGTTCTCTATTCTGTTCCACTGATCTATGTGTCTGTTTTTGTGTCACTACCATAGTGTCTTGATTACTACAGCTGTGCAATACAGCTTGAAGTCTGGAATTGTGATACCTCCAGCTTTGGTTTTCTTTTTCAACATTACTCTGGCTATGCAGGGTCTTTTCTTTTCCATACAAATTTTAGAATTGTTTATTATAGTTCTGTGAAAAATGCTAGTAGCACTTTGATAGAGATTGCATGAATACACACATTGCTTTGGGTAGTATTGACATTTTAACAATATTTGTTCTTCCTAACCATGAGCATGGAATATTTTTCTATTTGTGTGTGTGTGTGTGTGTGTGTGTGTGTGTGTGTGTCCTCTTCAGATTTTTTCATGAGCTTTCTATAGTTTTCACTTTGTAGATTTTTCACCTCTTTGGTGAATTGGTTAGATTTATTCCCAGGTATTTTATGGGTTTTGGTGCAATGGTAAATGAGATAGATTCCTTGCTTTCTGCTGCTTCGTTATTGGTGTGGTGGTGCATTTCTAATGCAACAAATTTCTGTACATTGATTTTATATCCTGCAAGTGCTGAATTCATGTATCAGCTCTACCTGTTTTTTTTGTTTTTGTTTTTGTTTTTTTTTTGGTGTAATGTTTTGGGTTTTCCACATAGAGTATCATGTTTTCTGTGAAGAGTGAAAGTTTGACTTCCTCCTTGTCGATGTGGATGCCTTTTATTTCTTTTTGTTGTCTGATTGCAGAGGAGAGGATCTCCAACAATATGTTGAATAACAGTGGTGAGAATGTGCATCCCTGTCTCATTCCTGACCTTAGGGGGAAAGCTGTCCGTTTTTCCCACTGAGGATGACATCAACTGTGAGTCTTTCATATATGGCCTTTATGATGTTGAGGTATGGTCCTTCTAACCCTACTTTCTTGAGGGTGTTTATCCAGAAAGGATGCTGTATTTCTTCAAATGCTTTTTCTGCATCTATTGAGGGGATCATGTGGTTCCTTTCCTTTCCTTTATTAATGTGATGTATCCCCCTGATTGATTTGTAGATGTTGAACCAGCCCTGAAACCCAGGAATAAATCCCACTAAATCATAGTGAATAATTCTTTTAATGTATTGTTGGATCTGTTTTGCCAGAATCTTGTTGAGAATTTTTGCATCCATGTTAATCAGGGAAGTTGGTCTGTAGTTCTCTTTCTTGGTGGGATCTCTTTCTGGTTTTGTAATCAATGTAACGCTGGCCTTATATTATGAGTTTGGAAGTTTTCCTTTCATTTCTATTTTTTGGAACAACTTCAAAAGAATAGGTGTTAACTCTTCTTTAAAAGTTTGGTATAATTCCCCTGGAAAGCCATCTGGCCCTGGACTCTAGTTTGTAGGGAGATTTTTTATTGTTAATTAAATTTCTATATTGGTTATGGGTCTGTTCAAATTTTCTATTTCTTCCTCTTTTAGTTTTGGTGGATTATAAGTTTGGCATTTGTCCATTTCTTCCAGATTGCCCAATTTGTTTGCATATAATTGCTCATAATATTGTCTTATTATTGTATCTATTTCCGTGGTATTGGTTGTGATCTCTCCTATTTTATACACGATTTAATTTAGTTGGGTTCTTTCCTTTTTCTTTTTGATCAATGTGGCTAGGGGTAATCAATTTTATGAAGGGAGCAGGGGGGAAAATGTCCTTAACCAACTTGGGAAGACAGAAGAGGTTCACAGCAGATCTGTCCACAGAAACTTGGCAGGCCAGAAAGGAGTGGAGGGATATAGTCAACGCGCTAAATCAGAAAAAAAAAAAAAAAAAAAAAAAACCATGCAGCTAAGTATTCTTTATCCAGCAAGGCTGTCATTCAAACTAGGAGAGATAAAAATTTTCTGAGACAAACAAAAATTAAAGGAGTTTGTGACCACTAAACCAGCCCCGCAAGAAATTTTAAGCGGACTCTTTGAGTGGAGAAAAGACAAAACAAAACAAAAATGGCCAAAAGCAACAAAGACTAGAAAGGACCAAAGAACATCAACAGAAACACCAACTCTGCAGGTAACACAATAGCATTAAATTCATATCTTTCAATAAACACTTTAAATATAAGTGGACTAAATGCCCCAACAAAGGCATAGGGTATCAGACTGGATAAGAAAATAAGACCTATCTATATGCTGCCTTCAAGAGACTTACTTTAGACCTAAAGACAACTGCAGATTGCTCATTTGTTTTGTTTCTTAATTCAACATGAGTGAAATCATATGATGTTTACTTTCTCTGACTTATTTCATGTAGCACTGTACTGTCTAGTTCCATCCATCTTGTTCTAAATGGCAAGACTTCATTCTTTTTATGGCTTAATAATATTTCAATGTATGGATACATCACATCTTCTTTATCCATTCATCTGTCTATGGATTCTTTGGCTGCTTCCATAATTTAGCTATTATAAATAATGCTGCGATAAACATAGGGGTACAAGTATACCTTTGAATTGGTGAACAAGCTTCTATTTTTAAGTTTCATAACAGGTATCCTTAGTTTGGCCATTTGCTTGGGAATTTAGAACTGATCTATTCTGGATAATTAGCCTTAGGAAATAGTTAATACAAAGTGTACCAGTAGAAACCATTTTTTATTCTATTTAAACTCTCTTTTTTTGTTCTTGATATTCCTTAAGTAAAGAAAAAGACCTGAAGTGATTCCAGAAAATGAATCTTAATTGACCTGCCATAAAATAAGTTAAGTCTCTAGGAGACGCTTTCTTTTATCCTGACTTGACAGTGATTCTAAATTTACTGTAAGCAAGATAATTCCAAGGATTTTCTGACACACATAAAGAGAATGGCTACACAATCCTAATGGACCTATATTTTTGATGATTCTGCTATGGAATATTTCAAAGTCTTAATATTCATGAAGTAGAACTAAATGGAGTTTTATCATTCACTCATTTACTCATTCAAGAAATATTTATTGAGCATCACCACAAAAATTTCAGGATATTAGATATTTGAAAATATTGGACTCTAAAAAGCATACCCACAGGAAAAATAATTAAAGGCAAAATATAAGGAACAGAAATAAAAAGAGGGATGCCTGGATAGCTGTCAGTTGAGTGTCCCAATCTTGATTTTAGCTCAGGTGATGATCTCACGGTCATGGGATCTATCCCCGCATCAGGCTCTGTGCTGAGCATGGAATCTGCTTGGTAATGTCTCTCTCTCTCCCTCTACCTCTCTCTTTCTCTTAAGTAAATAAGTAAATAATTAATTAGTTAATTAATAAAAGAGAGTGCCAGCAAACATTTCGTCAATCTGCCAGTCAGAAAACACCAGTATTCTTATTCTGACATTGGCCATCAAGATCTATACAATTTGACTCTAGGAAATCTCAAAGAGGTGAAATTTTCATGTGCCTTTGGTGATGTGGTGAAGCCAGGGCTTCCTAACTAGTAAGCTAGTTTAAAACTATTAGTAAACCAACTGTTTCCCGAGTGTTTTGGACTTTAAACAGCATGTGATAAAAAAGCTCATCATTCTTATATTAGCCAAGGATTAAAGCCAAATATCCAAGAGACCCAGAGACATGAATTACAGCTCCATAAATTGACTCTCTCGCGTTCCCACAATGAGTGAGGCATCATTTTCAACCCAGATGATACAGCAATAAACAAAAGAGATAAACTTCCTTGTCTACCAGGAGAACACAAAATAAATAAGTTAAATAAGTAAGTATATATTAAACTAGATAGTAGGAATGTTATGTTTAATAATACAAGAGGAATAAATATGTGTTGTCACAAGTGATGCAATTGTTATTTTAGATCTGGTGACTGGAAAGACCCAACTTGCAAATAGTGAGTAAAAACATGAAGAAAGTGAGGGAGTAAGGCTTGCTTTTGTTGGGAGGAAGAACATTCCAGGTTGAGGAAACAACAACTCTAAAGACCTTGAAATGGGACATACTGGCTTGTTCCAAGAACTATGTGCAAGCCATTATAAGCAGAAGCACCTATGCAATCAGGAGACGACGAAGCATTGAAGTAAGAGAGGGAACTGGAGGCAGATAACAAGGGCCTTCACAGACCCTTGTAAAGACCTTGTTTTCCTGAGTGAGTTGGGAACTCACTGCAGGGCTTTGAGCAGAATAATGTTATATTATGACACATTGGTTGCTGTGCTGAAAAATAGAATAAAGGAAAGCAATGACAGAAGCAGGAAAATTTTTGTGTGGGCAACTCTAATAATTCAGACACTGGATAATACTTGTTTGGACTTGCAATTCATCTGTTTATCTCAAAAACGACATACAGAGTCTAGCCCTAAAACTCCTCCAAGGAAGTTTCAAACTTCAACTAGCACGTTGTAAATCACTAGTACCCTACCTCATCCTTATCTTGGTTAAGAGCCAGTCAGTAGTGGACTTCTGGTATCTCTAGAGATAATCATACAGCTATGCCAGCAAGATATGAAATAGCTCTTTCCTATACAGTCCAATTTTCTCACTATTGGGCAAGACCTTTTATAAATTGCAATAGTATTTTTTTCTGTATGTTTTGAACCATTTACAAAGGAGAAAAAGTGAAAAGAAAAAATACAAAATACTATCTATGTATATCATCCAATGAACTACTGTTTTAAAGAAATATTCCAGTTAACCAAACAGTCCAGAACAAATTTGTTTAGAAGCATGAGCAATCTTGACATCTTACCTTTTTTTTTTAGCAGAGCTCCTTTTTCTTCAAAACTATGTGTGTGTGTTTTTTTTTTTTTTTTGCATCTATTGAAGTGATCACGTTTTTTTTTTTTTTTGTTTTCTGGTTTTTTTTTAACCCTTCTCCTGATGTGAAGTATCGGGTTGATAGATTTTCAAATATTGAACCCACTCTCCTTCCCAGGATTAAGTCCCACTTGATTGTGGTGAATGATTTTTTAAATGTATTTTTGTATCCAGTTTGCTAATATTTTGCTGAGGAATTTTGCATATATGTTCATCAGAGATATTGGCCTATAGTTCTTGTTTGTAGTGTCTTTATCTGGTTTTGGTATCAGGGCAATGCTGGCCTCATAGAATGAGTTTGAAATCTTTCCTTCCCCCCCACTTTTTTTTTTTTTTTTTTTTTTTTTTTACCTTTGGAACAGTTTGAGAATAGCTATTAACTCTTCTCTAAATGTTTGGTAGAATTCACCTGTGAAGCCATCTGGTCCAGGAATTTTGTTCTTTGGAGGTTTTTTGATTACTGGTTCAATCTCTCTTCCATATATCCCAGGCATTTTTCAAACTGCTATTTGTATGATGTATCCCATGGGGCTGTTTCTTGTGCCTCCTCTTTAAGGACAGGGACTCAGCTTCCTATCACCCTGCAGGTTCTCCCAGAGCCAAGCCTACTGATTTAAAGTTCCAGGTTTTAAGCCCCACTGGTTGTAAGAACTTGGCTCTCTGGTTTTCAAAGCCAAATGTTATGGGGATTCATCCTCCATGTGGGCTCCCTGGTGTGAGAATCAGTTTCTCTTTCTGCTCTGAGCCACTCCCTCCCTGTGTGAACAGTCACAGGTCCATTTAGTCACCATGTCTCCACCCTTCTTACCCTCTTCAATGCAGTCTCTTCATTTAGCAATGGACAGTTTGTTTTGCTAATCTTCAGGTTGTTTTCTGACTTACTGACACCAATGTGGCTGTTATGTAATTGTATCCATGGAACGAGGTGAGCTTAGGGCCCTCCTATTCCACCATCTTCCCCAGAACTCAAATTGTTTCAATTCTTTATTTTAATAAATGCAGTTCTAAAATTGGTGTCCATATAAATTATGTTCTATTGTTTCTCTACCTACTTTCTATATAAAAATCATTTTCAATGTCAAAATATATGAGGATCATCTCATAATGAGAATTTCACTAATTGGCATATATACACACATTGCTTCCACAAACTTAACACTTTGAATTTCTACAAAATTTATTAACACTACAAATGTATTAACACTTATTACAAATTTGTTAATTCTTATTCATTTTCTTCATAACATCATTTTACATAGACTAAGATATCTGTGGATCATATTATTTGGAGGGACTATGTGCTATGTCCTATGAACTTATAGGTTTATATTCTGCTTATAATAAAATTGAACATCCAGGGTCTTCCAATTCACATGGCATGAGTGATTCCATCAGTTTATCTACAATCAGAATTAACTAAAAATAGCTACTGAAACAAAACCAAATAAATCCATTAGAACTTAAGGAAATGGCAAGTGTGCTATAAGACAAAATATTTGAGAAGTTTCTTGGAAAGAGAGAAAAATAGTAGAAACTGGCTGATGACAATATAATTAAGCCTAAAATCTCTTAATCCCCCAAAAAATTAGATGATATTTTTTGGGTTAAAGATCCCTTCTCAAAGAAACTGCAAGAGCTCTGAGATTTACGAAGCTGAGGGAGAGTTATAAAATTAAATACGTCATAGGGTCCTTTATAGAACCATAAGCGATAACCAGACTGGCCATCCAGTCATCTTCCCCCATGGATTTAAAGCCACTTGCTGCAAAAATTCACCCCAGGGAAGAATTAATACAAAACAGTGACATCTAATTTTCCCCAGCTCTGATGACAGCTCCTAGCAAAACATACCTAAAATAAATCTCTTTGTCTATGCCCTAGTGACTCATACAGAGATTCTTATATTTATTCTTCCAATTATTTACTAAAGCACACATATATATTGAGTGCTTACTATGTATAGGGTGCTCTAAGCTCTTGTAAATAACAGCGAGTAATAGTAGTGTTTTAAAAGACGTTTTTGGTGTGCAATAATTGATAGTAGGATGCCATATTAAATAAGGTGGTCAGGTTAGGTCTCATGGAGATTTTGAAATATTACAAAAACATGATGATGATGGAGAAAGCCAAACAGATGTGACAGTTACACCACACTGTAAATTTATTTAATGCCATTGAATTATATACTTACAAATGGTTAGATATATTTAGATATATTTAACCACTTTTTTTTTAAGAAAAAGAGCTATCAACCCACAAAAAAGGCATGGATAAATCTTCAATTTATATAAATTGAAGAAACCAGTCTGAAAAGGCTACATGAATGATTATTTTCAACACGTGACATTCTGGAAAAGGCAAAGTATAAAGATGGTAGAAACACTAGTGGTAAGTACGGGCTCAGGGTAGGGAAAAAGAAGGGATTTAATAGGCGAACATGGGATTTATTTTAAGGGTGGTAAAACTATTCTATATGATACTGTAATTTTGGATATACAACACTGCATTTTCCAAAATGCTTTATAATACAAAGAGTGTATCTTAATTATAAAAGTTTTAAAAAATCACTCAGGAGGTTGAAGGAATTCCAGGGTGGATTGTAAAATACTGCAAATATATGAAACAACCTCAATGAGGTAGATGGGGAGAAAAGTCGCTGACCTAAGTAACTTTACAAATAAGTAGAATTTAAAACTAAAGACAAGAGAAGCTATATATAAGCAATAAAGTTGCATCACAAAGGGTGTGGGTTAAAAATGCTGATGCTGCTGTGCATGTATATTGGAAGTGAACAATTAAGTGAATGGATAGGGTGTGGTGGGAGCCAAGTTTCTTACAGCTTGAGTGGAAATTCACAGACAAGGAGAGGAAGTTTGAGTGATGTATACAGTAATAGATTAAAGTTGGAGACATTATTATGAACTCAGGTCTAGCTTAATACAGATAGTTACATATAGAAATATTTATAGGTCTATGTATATAATACCATTAATATACACACATATATTTCCTTTCTCTGTCAGCAGAGAGAACATAGAACAAAAATATACCAGTAACAATGAGTAAAGTCCTGTTCATTATTTGTAATATAATTTTCCAATAAAAGGGAGTAGGACTCTGTGGACACATGACTAATTCTAAAGTGAGACAAGAAGTGTGCCAAATGAGTCTGAAACATCTTTCTGCACCACAGTAAGAAATTGTTCAAAAATAAACAAACTAATATAGGGATATGTCAAAGGAGAACAAGAGTCAACCGAAAGAACTCCCAAAAGTTTAAAGCAATTTGAGCAAACAAAAGGAATAAAGTTGTACTGAGTTATAAATCAAAGTGTAAAACAGATATCCATAGTCTATAATAATGTAAATAAATAATGGAGAAGTATATAAGAAAAGACATGTTCTGCTCAGAAGAATTTTATACATATGCTGCTCTCTGTCAGAAATTAATATGGCTACTACTGTTTTCTTTCTTCCAATTATTGTCTTCTACTCTTTGTCTTTTGTGGCTTTAATTGAGCATTTTATCTCTTTTTTAAGCATATCAGTTGTACTTCTTTTGATATTTTAGATGTTGCCTTTGAGTTTACAACATACTTTTAAAACTAATCCACGTCCACTTTAAAATAACATTATTCTACTTCACAAATGATACAAGTCCCTTATAATAATAAAATAATCCAATTCTTCCTTCTTATCCCTTGCATCCTTGCTGTCATTCATTTACTTACACATATACATATACAGCCTATATAATCAAATACATTGTTATTATAATTTTGAAAAAATTTATAGATTTAGACCAATTAATTTAAGAAAAATAAAAATCACTATTCTTTCCTGATGCTTTTCCTTTATGTGGATCAACGTTTCTGAGCTCTGTCAGTTTTTTCTCTCTTAAGAACTTCTTTTACTCTTTGTTGCAAGGCATATCTACTGGTTTATCCAGCTTGAATAATGGAATTGGGAGATAACAGATCATATATGGGTTTTCAAATGTAGAAGTGGAAGCAGTAACTAGCTGAGTAGCAACTCAGTTATACTATCTGATGCCTAATAATTTTATGTGCAAATGTTGATATAATTTTATTTTGCAACAATATAAAAACTGAAAGAGATTATATGAAGTACTTGGTTTTCAGACTATACTAAGTGGCACATGTATAAGAATTTTAGTTATAAGTAATATCATTATTTCAAACGGTTAGATTGATGTCATTCAATCCAATGAAAACTGAAGACAAACTGAAGGTTGATGGGGGGTGGGAGGGAGGGGAGGGTGGGTATTGAGGAGGGCACCTTTTGGGATGAGCACTGGGTATTGTATGGAAACCAATTTGACAATAAATTTCATATATTGAAAACAAAATTAAAAAAATAAAAAATAAATAAATAAATAAAACATTAAAAAAATAAAATGAAAAAAAAGAAAACTGAAGACAAAATGAACCTTGAATATTCAGAGTCCTTTCTAAAACCAAAATTGAAATTTTGCATTTATAAACAAAAGTTAAAGTATACTAAGCACAGAACACACTTCCTAACAATAGGTGCTAGAAACATTATTATTATTGTTGCCTATGAAAGCAAAATGCATTTAAAATAAATAATGTATTTAAAATAAAATGTTGGGCCACCTGGGTATATATAAATATTCCTGTGTGTATACACACACACACACACACACACACACACACACACACACACAGTTTAATGTGACAATGTATCCAAGGTATATACACGAAGTTAGCAAGGCAAAAGGAGAGTAAACCAATGATTTAAGGAGAATAGCCATGACATATCAAGGATTTTGTTAGATGATCATAATGCACAGGAAAAAGTGAAAGAGAAAAAGTTTTCTCAAATGAGGATAAATAAGACATATAAACATTAATTAAAACATGGTTCACAGCTACAAAAAATAAATATCCAATTGACCTGGATATTATCTTTATCTCCTTCTCACCAAAAAGTTCAACAACATCTTGGTAGGATAGCGAAATGCCTTTGGGAGACTACTTTTCATCATGGAACTATTGCTCAAATGTTAACGTGTGAATCAAAATAAATTTGTCCCCTTCCCATGAAAATGTGCTTTATTTTTTCCCAAATCAAAACTATCAGTTTTTTTTTAAAGTGACTCCTGTAAAATGTGGAACCAACTATTATATCAAATTAATTCACAATACGGCAACAAGAATAGCCTGCAATAGTTACAGACAATTTAACATTTGCCTCCTTTATTACCTAAGAAATGCTTGTTCTTTGCATGAGTGGCATTGGCCATATGTGGTTATAATTAATTACAAATTACCTACTCAATTGATGATACCTGGTACAGCTGGGTTTTTTTTTCCTGAAACTATTGTTTAAGCATTGAAATATTCATTAATTTCTGGAGCCGTATGTACGTTCACATTTTTGTAATGCACTAGTTTAATTACACATTGAAAATGTATTCCTTGTTAATTATCATAAGCATTAATGTTTAATCAGTGAAACTTGAAGTCTTTGGCAGAAGTGCTGCAATTGCTGTTGTTTACTATAATATTAGGGAAATTTCACGCCTATCGCACTTCCTATCCATGTGGGCTTGCAAACTTGTCAGGTACCTTAATCAAAAAATTTTACGCCAGCAGAGCCAACCTTGAGAGTCAATATTTGCCTTAATGTATTTCATTATTTTTCCTTCCCTGAAAACTAAGACATTGTGCAGCGGGTAAAATTCCATGGAGCATGTCACTAGAAATAAAACTTCTCTGATGATTATTAACAAAGCAACTGAATCATGTTTTTCAAAAGGAGAGTTAAAAAGAGAGATTGATTCAAAAAGGCTGAATAAGATCTAATCTGGAAAACAAGTATGTGCAATGGAATAATCCCAGAAACTCCTAAAAGCGGTATTTTAAAAATCAACATGTTAAGAAACAAAAAAGAAATAAATAGTAAAATCGTCCCCTAATAACAGCATATAGACTTTCAAGGTGGAAGGCCAACATATACTTACAAAAGATGTACATATTACACACTTCCTAATAGATTCAACACACTCTGTGCCTTCCAGAAAATGTACACCAAAGAATTTTATTTCAAGTAAATAAAGTCTTACCCTTCGGCTTGAATATGATATATCATTTCGTAAAGCAGGGAAAATTGTATTTTATACACTTTGATTACAAATGAAAAATATATTCTTCATTGGTGTCAAATGTATAAGGAATTAAATTGATAGTTATAATAAAATATATACATGTAATATATATGATATACACACAAGCACACACATATGTATATAAACATACATAAATATACATCGATCATGTAACTAATCAATACAATAAGAACTCCACTAAGAAGTTAACTATAGATTGACTGCACATCCAAGAAAACTAGTCTTTCGTCTTATGGTTCCTCTGGGATCTTTGGAAGCAGTTAAGGTTCAGCATAGATCCATATAACGATAATAGAAACTGAATTCTGTGTCAAATATCTACAGATGAAAACTAAAATGACTGAGGATTTTTTTTAAAAGCTACTCCAAGTGGAATTAATGGCAGATGTGACAGATTTGACTTTGCAGAAAAGACTAGTTAACTTGAAGACATAATAATAGTAACTGTTAAAAATGAAATATGGATAAGAGTCAAGAGAAAGGTGGAGGAGAAAGATACAAGACATAATTGGACAAACTCTAGTGAACTAGTACAAATTTTTGGAGACTTTCCAGGAGAATAGAAGGAAGAGAGAGCAGAGAAAACAATACATTTGAATAAAATATGGCTGAAAACTTTCCACACTGATTAAAGAAAGCTATAATTTCATCAACTCAAACAAGCTCACTGAATCATAAACACAAGATATGGAGAAAATAATTATAATCAAATTGATCAAAACCAGTAGTCAACAGAAAATCTTAAAAGCAGAGAGAGAAAAAAAGACACATGTAAGGGAAAGGAACAGAGATAAGAATGAGAAATTTCATTTTAGAAAAAAATATAAGCAAGAAGACAGTGGAAGTACATATTTAACATTCTGGAAGAAAACAAAAAACAAAACCTAGGATTCTGTACCCAGTGAATATTTCTTTCAAAAATCAAGGTAAAATATAGACATTTCAAACATACACACACATACACACACACACACACAAAGCTAAAAGAATTCATCACCATCATACTGCATGAAAAGTTAAAAGAAGTCCTTCAGAATGAAATAATGATATCAGATATATCAGATGTAAATATAGATCAAACCAATGGAATTAGAGCACCAAAAATGATAATTACATTAAAAATACATAAAAAATTTCTTATTAATTTTTGTTTTATAAATCAGATAACAATGCTTAAATCAAATAATTATGTATTTTGAAATTTATAATGTATGCCAAAGTAAAATATGACAATCAAACAAAATAACAGATTGAAAAAATAGAAATATGCTATTATGAGTTTTTTTAATATACATAAATTAACTAATATCATATGAAGGTAGACTCTAGTAAGTTAAAGTTGTATACTATAAATCCTAAAATCACCAGTAAAATTGCAGTACAAGAATTATAGAATTATAATAATCAAAAAAAAGAGAAAATGGAATCCTAAAAAAATAGTTCAGAAGAAGGCATAAAAATGTTTTAAAAGTTCACACTTACCAGAGTATAAGCAGATGAGTGGGAGCCTCCATAGAAGCTAGTGCCAAGGGGCACCAGGGTTGCTCAGTCGGTTCAGTGTCTGATTCTTGTTTCTGGCTCCGGTCATGATCTCACAGTTCATGGGTTTGAGCCCTGCATGGGGCTCTGCACTGACAGCATGGAGCCTGCTTGGGATTCTCTCTTCCTCTCTCTCTGCCCCTTCCCCCCCACAAAAAATAAATAAATACTTTTTAAAAAAATCTAGTGCCAAGCCAGGAAAATCTGAGGTGTAATTTACAAATTGCTGAAGGCTCAGAGTGAATAAGTCTGACTGAAAAACGCTAGGAGAATCCAGTTATATGGCAGCTCCCACAATTTTGTGAGATTCACCTCCAAGAGCTCAACCTGGTTCCTACACTGAATACCAGAGACTAATCTTGTTCTCCCTGAAAGGGAAGGAGGGAAGCAACCTTTCTGAAACAAGTCAGACTACTCTGTTCTTCTTAAGTAAAGCCTCCTCTCAGGAGAAACCAATTCACTAATGCCTAGCTTGCTTGGGTATTATCTGAACTTATCTCACCTGGGGGAAGGAAACTACCCAACTCAGCTCTAGCCTCATCTTTTCCCCCTTATGTTCTGGGGATTAGAACATGGAAATCTTTAGTGGGACCATTATTATATCTATCACAGCATCAGAAATCAGAAATTATGCATATATTTGGGATGTTGTTTGATAAAATAACATTGTTATTTACATTTATTATATTTATAACATTTTAATTAGAAGATGCTAGTTAGTTATTGTTTGTTTATAATTTATTTAAATAAATATGCATATACCCAAACTCATACAAACACACATACACAGGTGGTACATATGCAACCTCTAACAAGGGCCCCAAAGATCACTGGCTCCTTGTATTCACACTCTTGTGGAATCTCCCTCTCTTGCTTGTGGGCTATAATTAGTGACTCACTTTTACCAAATGGACTATGGTGGTAGTAATGGGTTCTCCTATCTGAGATTAGATTATGAAGAATTTGGTTGTCATTGGAGGTACTTTTTCTTATGCTCTCTTGGATCATTTACTCTGTGGGAAGCCAGATGACATACCATGAAGCCAGTGTGTGGAAAGAGGCATGTGAAGCTTGGAAGCTTAACTTCTATTGTCTGCCAAAAGCCAAGTGAGGGATCTTGGAAATAAACCCTCCCCCAGTTGAGCCTTGAGACAACTGCAATCCCAGATGACACCTTGATTGTAGAGTCACTGGAGATTCTGAACCTCAAACACCAAGCATATGCTCTGCTGCTCCTGGAAACTGTGAGATGATAAATGTTTGTTGTTTTAAGCCACTAAAGTTGGGGTGATTTGCTATGTATCAGTAGATAACTAATGTGACAGCTGTACATAAAAGTCTAAAATTATAGAAAAAAATGATAGAATTTGTTTCTGCTTAATTGATTTACAGATATCTTCTTTACTTTGATTTTCTTTCTCCCCAAAATAAAAATAATGATCTGAATAATAGAAATTATTTTAAAAATAAAGTTGTCTTGTTGCAATCAAACATAAATATATTTTACAATATTAAATTAAGTCCAATCAGATTTTTTTCTTAAGACCATCTTCACTATTGAAAGGTTCTACTGTCAATGAACACAGACATATATACAATCGAAAATAAGAAATTGTAATATATAAATATGAAGGCTAATAATATTACTGTTTTACCTTTCAAAATAAAGAAATACTAGGACCCCTTGGAGAAAATATAAGTGACATGAATCCCGGAAGTTGGCATTATATATTTATATACATTGATTGTGTTTTTTTGGAAGTTTTAAAATAGTACTATATTATTGAAAATGTATCACTTATGAACTTGAAAAAATAATCTGCCTTATCAGTAAACAAAAATGATGTTTCATGCTTGATATGTAACAAGGTGTGATAACCTTAGATTAGAAGAAAAGGATGACAGTGAGAGAGACCTATATTAAAAAATAATAAATTTTTAATTGACACAATTTCAGCTAATAGTATGTGTCTACTCTCTCGTTTATAAATGTAACCTTTTCCTATAGTTTTCTTTTTGACAATATAACAAAATACACAGACATTTCTCCATCAAAAAAAAAGTCCCTGTATTGATATAAACTTCCCATGAAAAGCTTTTTTATTTTTTATTTATTTTTGAAAGTGTTTTTAGAATAAACGTGATGCCATATTCTTTATTGTGACACCATTTAATTCTATTTGACAACGTTGACATTCTGTATACTTTGTTCTTCTCCATGAAGCAAGTTATGCTCTTTCTTGAGCTCCACCTCACAATGACTTGTTCCATACGTGGATTTTGCTTTTTCTCTCTTCCATTCTTTGCCCAACACTTGTAAACAATTTTATCACTTTCCCAAAAGTCTTCTTGCCTTATGACAGAAGCTCCATTCTATTGGCAGTGACCAGTAATTCTCTTGTTACCTAAAGAACACATTTTATTCCAGGATAACATTACATTTGTGGCAGCTTTTTAAACCTTTAGTGACAGTAATTATCCTGAGAGTGTATACATTACAGAATTAGTTTCAGATTGAAAATATGAATCCCATACCATTTTTTTCACCTTTCAACAAAATAAGACATTATCTAAATTGCTGGAGAAAATATTTGTGTTTCAAAATTGCATCTGTGATTTCAATTGATGCAATTTATAGTGAAATTTAATATTATAACTAACCACTGGTCAGAATAAATTTGAAAGCAATATGCCTAATCACAGTCTGCCTGAATTAGAATGGCTGAAAAACATTCTATGTTACATGTAAACTTTTAAAAATCAATTTGAAACAAGAGGATAGGGAAAACATAAGTGATAAATGAGGATTCTTTCCATTACCGAGTGGCTAAATAAAGAGATTTCATACTTGGTTGTTATCACTATAAATATGAAAACACTATTTTGGAGGGATATATTATACCAATTTAAGAGAATGTGATACACCATGAGATAGTATATGACCATTAGATAAGCATGAAAGACCTTGCTATTGGACATTAAAAAAAAAAAATGCTGGAGGAACTGAGCTGTGCTGATGATGTGGAGGTACTCCATAAGGGTAAACAATAAATGGTAGGTCTATTTATACGCAGTGATAGTCCTCTAAGGTCATTTTCAGGTACATTTTAATGGAAATGTATTTGCTTTATTTATGTGCCACAGAGTTCTTTCTAAGCAAAAGAAGAAAGCCATTTTTCCATTACTGGTAGCATAAGCTGCCAACAGGTCCCCTGCAACCTTCATGTTGAATGAGGCAGAAACACAGCGGCACATCACTTAAATGATTCGCTGAGGGGGATACGTTCTGTTTATATTTATCACCGTTATTTCTCTAAAATGACCTAACTTATTATTCACTGGAGAGAAAGCCCCTAATCAGTTTAAAATTGCCTTGATGTAGAAGAGTACTTTCTATATGAGCAGCAGGCGTAGAAGTCAGAATGATTGAGAAAATCCGTTTCAAAAACAGCAGGACGAGAAATTAGGTGGCAGGAATCATGCTTAATTTCCTCACCATGCTCTTGAAACTGTTTTTTAATGGTTTCAACCAAGGTATGAAAGCATCGGCTACTAGAAAATGAACATGAAACATCTTTTTATACATGGAAGTATAAGAAGAAAATATTTAAGAAATTCTATGCAACAGAAGTACAGATGGCCATGCGAGTTCTCCATGGGCGTGTAATCATTCTTGCGGTAGTCAGAGAAAGCTAAAGAGAGTAAGTGATAGCTAACTAGGTTAATAAACGTTGAACACGGTTTGGCCAACATTGAAAGGTAGGTTGAAGAAACAGCCTTTGGAAAGGTTAAGGAAGTGAGAGACGGAATGGCATATGTAACCATTCAAGGGTGTTTGGAGGGATTGGAAAAAAGTTATGGGAATGGTGAAATGGGGCTGTGCATTATGACTTGGCTTTTTAACGGAAGGTAACTGGAACTCACTGAAAGGTTTTCATTAGGAGGGTAAATTAATCATATATATATGATTAATATATATATATATTTAACATTTATTTATTATTGAGAGACAGACACAGAGCGTGAGCAGGGGAGGGGTAGAGAGAAGGGGGAGACACAGAATCTGAAACAGGCTCCAGGCTCTGAGCTGTCAGCACAGAGTCTGACTCGGGGCTCGAACTCACAAACTGCCAGATCATGACCTGAGCCGAAGTCCGTCGCCCAACCGACTGAGCCACCCAGGCACCCCTATATATATATAATATATACAGTATTTAATGAATACTGTATCTAACTAACATTGGAAACTAGATTAAAGTGGGCAAGGCTGGGTACAGGGAAAACCAAACAGGAGAATGTTACTATTAAGTTTGGGGAATGAAGAAGTGAGACCAGTTGCACTCAGCAATAAAATGTCTGCTTTGCACAACATGTACCAGTCACAGGAAAAGGGAATAAGAAGAGGAGCCGAGCAGTTTTGGAAGTCAGGATTAGAGGGAAGAAACGCTAAGTATGTTTTTGACATGTTTAATTTAGCATCATTGTAAAATATCTAAATGACGATGTAAGTAGGTATCTGATGATATGGAAGCTCAAGAGGGAGCTCAAAGATGGAGATATAATTTATGGTGTCATCGGAATATAAATAGATTTAGATAAAGATATATGATGATTGGATGGATTATTAAAGAACGTTTGATATTATTAAGCTGAAGTAATTTATACATATGAATGAAAATTAGTCTCTGAGGATTAAGGTTAGGATGGAATTTAGATAATTAAAATAACTAGTTTGACACACAAGGGAGAAAAACATCTGTTCCATGGAAACAGAAAGAGCATATGTAGAAAAGACAAGAATGCAAATAAAGCTCTAGTGTAGGTAACAAATAGTCATAGGCGTTTCCACTTCATAGTGTTTAGCTTTGTTTAAAGTCACAGAAGTCATCTATAACACTAAGGAGAGAAAGGAAAGTAAATTTCAGGGGGGGAATGTAGATAGAGGTTGAAATAACTACATGAAGAAGAGACAAGATAGAATTTACTGTTTTTTTTTGTAATTTGAATCCAAGAGTCATTAAAGACCATGAATCAACTGTGACATTTATCTGTTTTTATTGTCACACCAAAAGGATTTCCTCCAGCAATTCTTAAATACTAGCATGCAGTAGCATAAAAATATATGAAGTTGTTTTGACAGGAGTTTGCAACGTTGAAAGAGAGTTGAGAATACTAGTAAGATGGTATTTGAAGCAAAGGAAATGAAGTTTGGAACAAAGTTGAAAAATAGAGGATTCTGAGATAACTGAAAGAAAGATCAGGAAGTTTCTGGAACACTGACTTTCAATTATATTTTTTTCATACATCCATATCACCCACTCTTAGAGTTGCCTGACAGACCTTGTAGGCACCAACTACTGGAATCATCACATGTTCATGCTAAGTCTGCCCTTCCTACCATGGCCTCGATGTTGGTAGGTAATTTACTCAACCAGTTTCTGCAAGCAAACAACAACAAAAAAATGATATTAACACTTTTAACCTACAAATTTTTCTCTTTTCTCCACCTGTGCCAAACTTCCCTTCCCTTCTTTCTCCACATAGAGTTACTCTTCCTTAAACTCTTAATGTTATTTCCTGTGGTGTGGACTCTGCTTGAAACTCAAAATTGTCTCACATGTTTTGTACTTTCTAATTATACTCTGTACATTTCTCATCGGGAGTTATTCCTGAAAACTATTATCAGTCATATCATTATAGAGCAAATTACAGGGGTTTGAAGAGTTTCTGGCTAAAACTTCAGAACCATTAGTTGACATGCACATGTTCTCTAGGAATATTATTATAACTGAATATGTTAACATTTTCTAGTACACTTTTGATGTATTTCATTTGGTGCAATGTTTCTACCATATATACTTTTGAATGTGATATGACATAATAATGAATGAATCAGTTTCCTTATTGAAGAATCATTATGAACTCATCAGACTTCAATGATTGGCTTCATTTTTTGACTAGATCCTTAATGCCTCTTCTAGTAGCTGAATATTTTATGCTTCCTCAGGATATGCATATGGTGGATATGCAACTGCTTTTATGAAAATCTTGTGGAAGACTCTATGTACATACACTTAACTTCCACTAGCCATGCTAAGTGCATAAAGAACTACGTTGTTGGAATGATGCTTTTTGGAGAGACAACCTGAAATCTCAGACAAAGGCAAATCCATTTGACAAAATGGATATGTCAGGTTATATTTTTAATGATCAGTGTTTCGCAACAAAATGTACATATGTTTCAAGATTATTTAGTATACTGAGCAGCTATGTAAAATATTTTGGTCTTTTTAGAATGTTATGCCTTATTTTAGAAGTAAATTTCTGGGGGTGCCTGGGTGGCTCAGTCAGTTAAGCGTTCTACTTCGGCTCAGGTCATGATCTCACAGTTCATGGGTTCAAGCCCCGTGTCAGGCTCTGTGCAGATAGCTCAGAGCCTGGAGCCCGCTTCAGATTCTGTGTCTCCCTCTCTTTTCCCCTCTCCCTCTCACACTCTGTCTCTTTCTGTCTCTCAAAAATCAATAAATGTTAATTTTTTTTTAAAACAAAGAAAGAAATTTCTGGCTTTGAGGTCCTAGATGACCTCCTACCAACAGGATAGAGAAACTGATAACAATGTTCCAGGTTCATTTTAACTCGTGCAAAAGGGGAGAAAGAATCTCACAACCATTAAGTTTAATCCATTCTTGTAACAAAACAAGGAAAGCAAATGTACAAAGTACATGAAAAGAAAACATGAACACTATTTGTACCTCAATGTAGAATTCTGCCTTTGACTTACAGAGATATTTGAAAACAAAACTGAGGCCTTTTGGTTCATGCTAGAATCTGTATAGCATACCATGATCTGTCACTGCAAGGAAACACCCCTGAAGACACAACAAAGAATATTGCTGCCAAGGACTGACATAAATTGCTATAAATTATAAATTCCACTGAACTGAATCTTCAGGGAAATAAATTATAACCAATGTCATCCAAAATACCTTATCTCATTAACTCAACAGTCCATTTCCTGCAATGGTAAATTGATTCTTATTCCTTCTTCAACTTGGCTCATAAAAAAATTTATACCAACAAAATTGTCAAACTCTCATCCTCTCTGCAGGCATATGGTAATCTCTGCTTTCCTTTCATCTGCAATTTTCATGTTTTTAAAAGTTGTTTATAGGGCGCCTAGGTGGCTTGGTCGGTTAAGCGTCCCACTTCGGCTCAGGTCATGATCTCACCGTTGGAGGGTTCGAGCCCCGCGTCGGGCTCTGTGCTGACAGCTCAGAGCCTGGAGCCTGTTTCAGATTCTGTGTCTCCCTCTCTCTCTGATCCTCCCCCATTCATGTTGTGTCTCTCTCTGTCTCAAAAATAAATAAGCCTTAAAAAAAAGAGGGGGTGTCTGAGTGGCTCAGTTGGTTGAGCATCCAACTTCAGCTCAGGTCATGATCTCGCAGTCCATGTGTTCGAGCCCCGCGTCCGGCTCTCTGCTGACCGCTCAGAGCCTGGAGCCTGTTTCGGATTCTGTGTCTCCCTCTCTCTCTGCTCCTCCCCTGTTCATGCTCTGTCTCAAAAATAAATAAACGTTAAAAAGAATTTTAAAAAAAGTTGTTTATATCCCAGGTATGTGGGAGGATCAGGCAAAACAGGGCAAGGAAATAAAAAGAACAAAATAAGGAGAGGGAAGAAAGTATGACCTAAATGGTACATATTTCAGAACCCAGAGTCTAACCTATGATTACCAAATAATTCCAGGTTTCAAGTCTGATTTAATAACTCGTAGTTCTGTTTACTTACAGAAGTTAATTAACCTCTGTACACATCAGTTTTCTTCTCTAGAACATGGAAATAATAATAGCTACTCCATAGAGTCATCCCATGAAACAAGATAATGGATATGAGCTATCTAATATAATGCTTTGCACACAATAAGCATTTATTATTGGTGGATAACTTCTGTCACTCAAAAGATATATACCAATAACAAATACAAATCAAAACAAATAAGGGAAGAAAACAGACATTTTGTTGCAAAGATGATGATCATTGAAGCAAGTTTTATTTAAAGTTAAATCAAAATGTTTATTCAGGATTGAAACATAGAAAATTTGAAAATTAAACTTTGAAAAGTCTAATAATACATAATAAAAGCAATAATGTAGCATTGATAATATTTATCCAAAATCTTATTTATATAAAGAAAAAAGTAAGAAGTGGTGGGACAGGAAAGACAATGAAATATGTAACAATATGTTGCATCTAAAGATCTGATCCAAAGTAAATACTTTGTCTGATTATCATAATCGAATGACTTTGAACTAATGCATTTAGAATTCTTAATGATTTTATGACCTGCTTATAGCTCTCTAACTGGCTAATTCCTGCACACCCACTGATATGTTCTTAAAATGATAAAATTGATTAAATTGATAAGTTGCAGAATTATAGTTTCTTCTTCCAACTACATATTTTGTGATATTTCTGTTATGTATTATATAACAACTTTGTTGGGACAGTATCTATTAGAAGAAATCAACAACTTTCATTTTTAAACTCCCTTTCTAAATGTAACTGAACAGAGAAAAAATACAAGCTAAAGTTTTGGTGGCCATTGGGAGAATATGAGAGGCTATTACTTAGACTTCCTTTTGACCTTTAAATAAATGAAATACATGTAATTTGTAATTCTGTGTTTCTACACCTGTAATTGGTAAGAGCTTTTAAAGCTCTGCAAATCTCCTTTATCGTAGATATCATTAGCTAGGAAGAAGGATCATAGGCTTACCCAGTTCCTTTCATGAGTTATAATAAATAAATTAGATTTATTATCCAAATCAAATAGTAATTTAAGATTTTCGTTGAGTAATAAGTATTCTATAATTGAATACATTTTCTGAAGTCAAAAAAGTAACTTTGGCTTTGCTTGTTATTTGAAGCTTTGAAATTTTACAACTTAACATATCCCCCATAACCTGTAAATTTAAAACTAGAAACAATATTATTGAACAAGGACAAATAATTCACTTAAAAATTAGATGGATTTAAAAAACAATTCACATGAGCCAATAAACTCTATTTTTCACACATTTTTTGTTTCAAAACTTTACTGTTTCTGAAAATCTGTAATTAAAGGTTTACTAAAATTATATAACATGGCAAAGTTATGATCCAAAAGATTCTTAAACTCAGTCTTTAATTATTTAAAACATAAGAAAAAAAGGGACCAAATAACCAAATAATTTTTATAAATGTACCTATGAAGCATGAGTAATTTATGATGTGAGTTATAATAATTACACTAATGCAGAGCATAGTAACTGTGATGTAAAATAGGATAACATTTAAAGCACAGAGATCCATGATGCTAGAAACAAATAATGCAGAGAAAGTTTAGCTAGCATAATAGCTCACATTGCATTCCCAAATGCTATTAGCAACATCTGTGTATGTAAACAAAATGTTACCTTCTTAGTATTCTACAGATAAAAGTTAAGTGTGCAAAGTAAGCAATAATCCCAAACTATATATATACTTGAAATACAGCTTGAATTTTTAAACATGAGTTATGATATATACCATTTAAATAAATTCTACTTACTTGTAAATATAAATATGTTCTGAGCATACATATCTTCTTCACTAATTAAACAGCAGTGTTTGGATTTTTTTCAGATTTGTAAATTATAATAAATCTTCTCTCTTATTTAATTGCCACAACTTGTTCAAAGATATTCAGGACATAGTACTTAGTAACATGAAACTTAAGAAAACACTCAAAGACAATCTTTTTTTTTTTTTTTTTTTTTGAGAAAAAAATTTTAGGTTTCCCTATTCTACATTTGTTTTGGGGTTTTATAGGAATTTACATTTCCCAAAGAACAGCCTATTGTCTCTTTAGGGACAAAATAATAGCCTTCTAATTGTTTTTCCTGTTCTCACTTTTGTCACCCTATGTTCATTCCCTGCATAGGAGTCAACATGGCCCTTCAAGGAGGTCCACATTCCCAATGGAGGTATCCAAATGCCTCCACAATCAGATTCCTCACGACCTCAGACCACTCAATAGCTCAGTATATTCTAGTTACATTCATTTTATTTGTGTTCCTTGAACAGTGGATGTTTGTACTACCTTCCTGGAATATTCTTTCCCAAATCTTCATGAGGGTGCTTGTTTCTTGGTGCTTGATCTCAACTCAGAAGATCACAAGAGAGGCCTCCCCTGACACCCACTATAAGGTGGTGGGTGCTATAAGGGCGCTATAAGGGCGCTCAGGTTAGGCCCTCCATTATGCTCTTTCACATTCCTATAATGGATTTATCCTCATAGAATTTGTCACTATGTGAAATTATTCATTAGTTCCTCTACCTCTATCAGAGTAGAACCATCTACACCAGTGACAGTCCTCAGCATGTAGAAACCTCTCAGTAAATATTGCCTCACCAAGTGAATGAAAATAAATGAAATGAAGAAGAATTGGATGGGGAATTAGCTCTGTGTACATATTAGCTGTGTGAATAAGAAGTTGAAAAAAATAATTTAGTCTTGCTTGATTTCTCTTCGCTTTTTGGTTTTGAATTAAGTAACATGAAAATACATTCTATACAGTTGTCAGTTAACAAGTCTTGAGTACGTATTCCTGTAAAAGTTTAATACTAGACAATTTTAGGTTGGTAGTAATTCTTTTGGTTAAAGTACAGCCATATGTCATTCCTTCTGTAGAAGGAGGTTGGATGATATAAAAGAAGCATAAAATAGTTTTTGAAAAAAAGAGAAAATGATTACATCTTACATCTAAAGTACATATGCAGTGCTCACTCTGACCAAACATACTAGTTAAGTCATGTTTCATAGACAGTTGTCTAAGTGACAACTTAAGTAAATGATTTACAGCATTCCTTTACAGATGTAGTTTTAAATAAAATATATGAACTTGTTAAGTAGGTATTTAAAAATCTTTCTTTAGTTGTTTTAACTATCCCTACTTTTTCACCTGTCATTCATCAAATTTTAATTCCTTTTTTTGGTTGAACATGCAGAAAGAATTCATATTTTTAGAACACCTTTTAAAGAGTCATACATATGATTTTAAGCAGAAAGGGTTAAGCATTATTTGAAAATGTAGAAAGAGGGGGAGGGAATTCTCTACTTTTCTCCAGAAAAAAAAAACTTGATTACAAATGATGAGTTTGGGGTGAGACCTACCCCCATTACAGTTTATGACATTTATAACCTGCAATTATGAGTATTACTCTATCAAAAGCACATGTTGGAATACAACTGAGTGAGACTGGAGCCTACATATCTCCACATGCTCCAGCCTTCATTGTCTGTTTATTTTGTCACTTGCTATACCCCCTCGCTTTTGAGTCTTCTTGCAGTTTATCAGGTGCACCCTGTTTTCTTTTTCCCAGACACACATCATAACAAGTGTGGTTCTCTCTGTGTGTAATGTGTTGTACCTCCTTCTCCACCTCCCCACAAAGCAGATCCACTGAGTAAGCTATTATCCTGTTCCAACCACAGATGAAATACCACTTTCTCTGGAAAAGGAAAAGGAGAGGCATCCCGTACCCTTCTTCCCTCCACACTGGATCGGGTTCCTTCAGCTACAAACTGTCAATACAATGTATGCTTTTCACTCACAGCACTTCCCACAAGTATCTTAGGGTGAAGATTTGATTTCTATTAATATCCCCGAGTAGGCAAGCAATGTGAATAGAAGAGAATTCATGACTCCATTTTCCATTTATTCCTCAAAACAAAACCAATGCCTGCTACATAGTATGCGTTCAATAAAATATTTGGAAAATATTTGAACTAAATTGCTAACTTAATAAATAAATGACTTCCGGTGTTTCTCTGTACGCAACTATTTATTAAGCATTAAATTTACTAAGCATATAAGTCTGCTATACAAGTATTTGAAACAACTAATGCTTACATACCTCCTCTTTTTTTAAATTCTATTTCTAGAAAATATTGTCCGAGTGGTTAGCCATGATGGAAACATGGATCGTACTTCATTATACCTTTCCATTACTTTCCATACCTAATTGGTCTCAAAATTCTGTTGATTCCTCTACTTCCTGTGTTTTGAGAATACTGCCCACCTTTCACCCTTACTTACTCACACTTACACTTACATACTGCATTCTTATCTTAGAGCAATAATAATTTATTTCTCAATTCATTCAAGATGTTCCACAATATGGCATTTGTAATCTAAGGCTTTTGATATTTAGGTCTGAGAGTAATATTTTTTCTCGTCTTTAGAAGAAATTTCCAGCTTTAGCTGACAGGACAGATTTAGAAGGTAATAATTTGAAGGATATTTATTATCTTTATATACTCTGCCTTCTGAGCACACTGTTACAAAAGAGATGAAAAGAATGGTCTGAAATCTCCCTTTCCTGGTGTGCCCATCCTTCCTCTAAGTACACTAAGAGCATTATCCTGCCTTTGCTCTTGCAAGAAGAGTAATTCTTCTAGGACACACAGAAATGGAGATGAGGAAAAACAGGTATTTCAGTCAGCTCATAGCAGTTGCAGGAAAACTGAGCTAGTAGAAGCTTACTCTCATGTAAATGAAAGTTACATAAAAACAATATACAAGCCATGTTTGCCAACACCACTTTGCACAAATTCACTTAAATGCAGCAGGATTTTTATAAAACGTATTGAAATTTAATCTAAAAATTTTTCAGTTTTTAAAACTTGAACCTCACATATAAAGTAGTAGCAATTATAAGCATGAAAGCACATTTACTCTTCATTTGAAAAACTAAAGGCAATTAACTAAAGGGTTTAATTACTGTTTTATTTAAATATATTATTTCACCTAGGGAATAGTATGTTAAGAATATGATGTCTCCTTTATTTTTTGTTTCCCCAACAGTCCTTAAAATAACACTTTGTTTACAGCAGGTTCTCACTAAATTGGCATAGAATTTGCATTTAAAGAGAGATTGAATTCAGATTCACTCTACACTAAAACTTTTAAAAATAGTGGAATATTTATCAATTATAATTTGCTTCAGATATCAGTCAGCTCACAATTGACAACTAAGACTTTGAAGTATGGTCACGGTAGATACATACATTCCCCTGCTGACCTGGCCAAAGGTAAAAGAACTTTTCCTAAAACACACACGTATACTTGCAGCCAAATAAGATAAAGGTATTCCTTTTGTGCTTCCCTATTTATGGTTACTTTATTTGTAAGGCTCACTCATTTGGACTAATCAACATGATGAACAATCCCTTACTTAAATTCTCTTCCCAGATCAACAAGCATATCTCCAGTGGAGTCTGGTATCTTATCTGGCAGCTTGGTCGTCATATAAAATAAATCAGAGCACAAATCTTTCACCCTCCTTTACCACATCCATTTTTTTCTCATAAATACTTATTTATTTACAAAGTATTACCTCATTTGTATCTCTACATGATTATACCTTTCTGATTGAGAAATACAATTTTAAAAAGTAAATTATTTCTTCTTTTAATGTTTTATTTATTTTTGAGAGAGAGAGCATGAGCTGGGAAGGGGCAGAGAGAGAAGGAGAGGTAGGATCCCAAACAAGCCCCACACTGTCAGCAATCCCACGCGGGGCTGGAACTCACAAACCTGAAACATAGTCCGACGCTCCACCGACTGAGCCACCCAGGAGCCCCAAGAGTAAATTATTTCTTAAGGCCAAAGGTACACGTGCATGTTCTCATACTCTCATAACCTATTTAAGGGTGGGAACTAAAGGACAGTGGGAATACACCCGTCAATTCCAATGCTACCTGAAGTTAGCGGCCATCTTCCCTTAATCTAAGACTGTGTCACAAATACTTTGAATAAGTGCATTATTTTTTATATATTTGATTGAATGCTGAGATTGTATGTTCTCTGTTTAATAAAATAGACATATTTCAATATTAATAACTTTATAAGGTGTATGATAATACATCTATGTGGAGATACCTACTCAAAAAATGTATCATTTTATAATCTCTTTGCAATGTGTGTTTTCCCACTGGATTTTTTTGTCCAGTTCAAATTTTACTAGTGAGTTGGAGAGTTTATTGTGTTCCGTATGTCAACAGTTAGCTCTTTTTTTTTAAACTTTTTTAAAGTTTATTTATTTATTTTGGGATAGAGACAGTGCAAGTGGGGGAGGGGCAGAGAGAGCAGAGAGAGAGAATCCCAAGCAGGCTCCATGCTGCCAGTGCAGAGACTGACACAGGGCTCGAACTCATGAAACCCTAAGGCCATGATCTGAGTCAAATAAAACCAAGAGTCGGATGCTTGACAGACTGAGTCACACAAGTGTTCCTCAACTCTTAGCTCTTAATTCATGATTTATAGGTCATCCATGGAAAGTAGAAAGCCACTCATTAAAATTAGCTATCATCATCCCCCACTGATTTTTGTCAGGTACATAATGTGTCAGTGAGAAAGACTCCTGATTCTTGTCAATGCGTATTTGTAAAGCTGAGCAATAAATGGGGCAGAAAGTGAGACTATCTCTGGGATAAAAAACAAATATAAAATTCTTGTTTTCTTAGCTTAATGAAGAATGGCAATAATAACACCTCTAGATAATCACTATATCCAGCCTCTCAAAACATTTCATCATATTGAATAACTAATTCCAAGATGGCTAAAAAAAAGAATTGTATAATAAGAGGTAAAAATAAGATTAAAAAATGTTGATAGAAGACTTATCAGTGAGCATAAATAACCCGTAAGTTAATAATAAAACCTTGGTTCCAAAAGACCCAACCTCCCTTCTGTCCGTTTTTCACCATTTTGCTCCAAATATCTAGAGCAATAGCTGACTCATGGTAGATTCCAGTGAATATTTATCATTGTTTCACTATTTATTCTGGGTATTTTTCTGAAATATAAAGTATTCTTTCCTGAATGCAAGCATAATTTATATCACAATATACAAAGGAGAATAAACTGAGAAGTTATGCACCTACCCTCACCTTTTTCTCTCCTTTTCTGTTCACCCACTCCTATGTGCATAGTATTTATCATTTCTTTTATTTTCCCTAAATATCACAAACAAATGAAAGGATGTGTTTTTTCACCTACCCTTTTAAAATACAGTAGTACCCTGTATATAATACAATAAAACCTTGGACTGCAAGTAACTTGTTCCATGAGTGTTCCACAAGGCTAGCAAACATTTCTAATAAATTTTAACTTGATAAATGAGTGATGTCTTGCAATACAAGTAGTCCGTGATTCTGAACGTCACATGATCACAGCTGAGCAATGGTTCTTCTCTCTCAGACTCTCTCTCTCTTTCACTGAGAGATTGTGGGTGATTGTCTCCCATGCTCAGATGCTCGGTCTCAGGCCACAGTGTTTGGCAGAAATCAGTGATTTTTCAGAATGTCGGAAGGTGCTGACATCTGGCACTAGTGTATTTATTGTTACTTCAGAGCACCTATGGACAGCCCTTTGCTTTTCCACACAAGGGTGAGCTTAGGAAAGCTTTGCTTTCTAGGTCATTGGATAGGTTCCTTGTTAAAATTGTACAAAAAGAAAAAGATTCCATTGAGCCAGGAGATAGCAGTGATTCCATTAGTGTTAGCGAAAGTCATCCTACACAGTAACACTCCTCTCTCTTGTCTCCCTCACACCAGCTCGAAGCTTTTCAAAGGTAAATGCAGGTTAATTCATTTATTTCTCCTTATATATTGTATCTTCTTTACTATTTTGTATTAGTTACTATATTGGAATCATTTTTATATGAATATTTTTGGGTTGTGGAATGAATCATCTGAATTTCCATGATTTCTTACGGGGAAATTCACCTTGATATACAAGTGCTTTGGATGACAAGCATGTTTCCGAAACAAATTTTGCTCACAAACCAAGATTTTACTGTATTCAGAACCTGATCATTCTGTTTATTGTGTGTTTTGGTGAGTTTTTCTTGTCAGTAAGAGAGACCCAGGATAGTTTCCCATGCCAAGATCCTTAATATAATCAAATCTGCCAAGAATTTTCTCTTTATTAGATGATATTTACAGGTTTCAGTGGTTAAGACCTAGTATCTTTGGATAGCTATTATTCAACTTACAATATAAAGTTTTATTTTATTTTTATTTGAGAGAGAGAAACAGAGAGACAGAGAGAGGAGGATGGGCCAGGGATGGGGGGGAGACAGAGAATGAGAATCCCAAGCAGGCTCCATGTTTAATATTTAGTGCAGAGCTTGATGCAAGGCTCGATCTCACGACCTTGGGATGATGACCTGAGCCGAAATCAAGAGTGAGACACTCAACTGCCTGAGCCACTCAGACCCCCCACAACATAAAGTCTAATCATGAGTAAAACATAGACAAACACCAACTCAGGAACATTTTACCAGTAATCTACTAATCATCAAGGTCACAAATAACAGGATAAGGCTGAGAAACTGTCACAATCAAGAGGATCGAGGTCACATGAGTACTGAATGTAATGTGGTACCCTGAATGAGATCCAAGTGGGAAAGGAAAGAAATTAAGGAAAAGATGAGGAAACTTGTGTAAGGTATGGACTTCAGTTAATAGTAAAGTGGTGTTATTGGCTCATTAGTTATGGGAAATTTACCATAATTAGTTAAATGATTATAATAGGTGAAACTGAGTATTGGTTATACAGGAACTATTTATACTATCTTTGCAATAATTCTGTAAATCTGAAACTTTTCTAAAAATTGTGGGCACCTGGGTGACTCAGTTGGCTGAGCATTCAGCTTCAGCTCAGATCATTATTTCATGGTTCATGAGTTCAAGTCCTGCATCAGGCTCTGTGCTGACAGCTCAGAGCCTAGAGCCCGCTTTGGGATTTTGTTTCCCTCTTTCTCTGCCCCTCCCCCACTCACCCTCTGTTTCTCTCTCAAACATAAACATTATTTTTTTTTAATTTAAAACTGTTCTAAAAATTGTTTTAAAGTTTAATAAAGGAATCATCATTAATAAGTATACTGACCCCTTCTTTCAGAGCTGCTACTCTATACATTGGGTGGAACTCTAGCGTGTTTTAGATGGCCTGCTTCCCTCTTGCTTTCTGACTACTGGACTGGTTCTCAGGTGTGACGGTAGGAGTTGTGGCGATTACAGTCTTACCCTCCTCATCTAGCCTCCTGAACAGAGGAAAACATAATGAACAATGATATTGAAAAGAAGAGAAAGGAAAAGAGATAAGAGAATAAATCATCTCAAGTTGAACTGTTGGTCAATGAAAATGGAGAAATAAGTACAACTTTCTTTTGTCATTACTAAGGGTGGTGTCATTATTTTAATACACGAATTATAAATACACTACAGAATAAAATCATCAAATTTATTTTTTAAGTTTTTTAAGGGTTTTTTTTTTTTTTTTTTTTGAAAGAGAAACAGAAAAAGTGAGCAGGGAGGGGCAGAAAGAGAGAAGAGAGAAAATCCCAAGCAGGCTCTTTAACTGTCAGCACAGAACCCGATGCAGGGCTTGAACTCAACAACCGTGAGATCATGACCTGAGGTGAAACCAAGAGTCAGGCTCTTAACTGACTGAGCCATCCAGGGGTCCCCAAATCATCAAATTTAACTGTTAGACTCTTGGTTGCAAAATAGTCATGATGCACTGCACATAAGTACATAAGCTAAGAATGAGTATTAGATTTATTTATTTTTCTCAATGTTATAAAAGTATAAATTCTAAGTAAAATTTTGTCAACATTTATGCAAGAATTGAGGGTTTTTTTTCCCATATCTGCAAACTAACAAGTTAGCTTTCTACAATATCATAGATTCTGACAGAATACTTGGAACTCCTAGGTCAGAGACAAATGACTTTATTATTCCCTGAAATAGCAGTAGACACAGTATCAGTATTTGTATCAGTTACTCAAGTTCTAAGTCCCTCAGGGAGACATGAAGAGGACCAAATGATCCTGTATACACACAATGAAGGGAATTCCAGGAGACAAACCCCAAGTTTAGGGAACATGAATCTTTTAAAATGAACTGTAGGGGCGCCTGGGTGGCGCAGTCGGTTAAGCGTCCGACTTCAGCCAGGTCACGATCTCGCGGTCCGTGAGTTCGAGCCCCGCGTCAGGCTCTGGGCTGATGGCTCGGAGCCTGGAGCCTGTTTCCGATTCTGTGTCTCCCTCTCTCTGCCCCTCCCCCGTTCATGCTCTGTCTCTTTCTGTCCCCAAAATAAATAAACGTTGAAAAAAAATTTAAAAAAAAAGAAAAAAAATGAACTGTATATTCATCAGAGTTCCCTAGAAAAACAGAACCAATAGGAGATTAGATACACGTATAGACAGAGTGACTTATGATTTATTGTAAAGATTGACTCACATAATTATGGTGGCTGACAAAGCCCAAGACTTACAGGATGAGTCTACATGCTGGGGAATCAGGAAAGCAGATGATGGTGTTCCATTCTGATTCACATGTTTGTCTCCTCCACAAATACTCTCACAGACATACCCAGAATAATGTTTGACCAAATACCTGGGCATTTATGGCCAATTCAAGTTGACACATAAAATTAACCATCATAAGATATTAGCCAGCATACATTTTGCTTCTAAATAGGCTTTATTTTTATTTTATTTGAAACTATGATTTGCTCTATTTGGAGACACTGTGTCTATCTTCCAAGATGGTTCACTTTGAAAAAATCCTTTGAATGACAGCCCAGACCAAGGCAGGCGTTACTTCCTCTCAAGAGGCACAGAGGCCATGAAGACCATAGAGACCAAAAGACCGTGGAGAATTGTTACCAACAAAATTGAAGAGTATTTGTAGCCACATGTTACTTGAAATATTTAAACAAAATGTGTATTCACATCTTTAATGTATTGCTTTCAGAGTTTGACATGATGAGACTTGAATTACAAACTTAAACACTTAGGAAAGATTGTGTAAAATGCTAACTACACATCCAAGTGAAAACAACAAGTTAAAAAAGTTTTAAAACTTGCCAGTAATTATGTGTATAAATGTGCATATGGCACTAAAGTTATGAAGAAGTGATTTACTAGGGCATTTCAGCTCTTAATTTTGAAAACCAATTTTAGGTAAAATGTTCCCATAGTGTGCTATAAAAATACTTCATCTTCTTTATTTGTATATAGTTTTCATAGAGAGAGTGTTCAGTTAATGTTACATAAATGTTTCATGTGTCACTTGTATCATATAAATAACAAATTAGGTCATGAAGTTCCATGTGGATGAATAACCATTTCTCCAAGTTACCTGAAATATAAATGTATAATCAAGTGATATGCTTTCTTCTAATAATGCCCAAGTTAAAAATATTAAGGATTACATCCTTTAAAGAATACAAGTTTTGCTACCATCTTTCAACAGCTATGGGAGGGTCTAATAGCCCAGTCACATTAGAGGAAATTTTTTGTTTGGGTTTATTTGAAGACTTACTTTAGGGAAGACTGAACATCAACTCTGTTCTTCAACTTCATATTTAATATTCTTATCTGCAATATATTTTCCTTCCCAAACAATGAAGATGTTTTTATTTCCATATAAATCTATTCCCCAATAAAAATTTCAGGAAAAGTGAATATGCTAATCATAAGGAAGTTTGTTTCTGAGGATACTAAGTCTCAGGTTCCAAGTTGTGTTTTCCTGTGCGATGAGTAGTTTTCCGTGGGTTCAAAGAAAGCCCTGTGACAAAATGTGAAAAGACAAACAGAGTGTACTTGAGGCAAGATTGTCGATGTGAGGCTGAACTTGCAGGAACTGACCACAGGAGCCACAGCTAGCATCAGTTAAGCCAAATGGATGTGACTACGGGGACCAGAAGACAAAGTTATAGTTTACTCTTGCACTAAATTTGCTCCACAGTTACATTCACTTTGTTACCGGGTCCGCAAGAATGTAGCTAACTGTAATCTAAAAATAACTTCATAAAAGAAGTTTTTCAGAACTAAGTTTCTTTTCTCATGAAAGTTAGATGGGAATAGGTGGGTACTAATCAAATACATATACTATGTGTAATATTCATTCTGGTGGTAGGTGAGAATAGGCATTCTGATGAATATACTGCATATATATGGAGAGAAAATAATGGTGGTATTGGCATGGATGGTGGTGAGGTTTTGCAAATCTAGCCTGAATAGAATGATCTGTTTTATGCTGAAGGTTTGACTTATTACTTTCTCAATCCTTAGATCTGGAACAACTACAAACAAAAAACTCAGTAATTGTGTATTTCATAAAGAGTTAGGATATAATGAAATTCACTCAGTGTTACGGAAATAGCAAGTCCTCGGTACATTTTGAAGGTATATTTGTCTTCTCCAAATGCAAAGTGACATTTTCATTTTTAGCTTAGAAAATTTATGTTTATAGTTTTTCCTAAGGAAAAAAAAAACAGAAAATGCACTCTGACATGTACACTTGATCATATGTTAGCATAGCTGAAAAAATATGTAAATAGAATAGGTTGATTGCATACATTAGTACTCAATCTCTTCTTACTCCACTTCCATATCATCAATAAAACAGAGGCGCTTTTGAGAATTGAAAGATCTCAGTTTGCTCTTGGTTTCATACTTTCATCATTGATGAAACAGTATTACAAAGTACCTGCATATTTCCTAAATGTTTCCTTTACAGTTTGATATAGACTGTAAGAATGTGTGCATATGTTATGGCCACAGATAACAAGATGCAATAAGGGGAAAGAGAACAATGCAATGAATTATTATTAGTGATTTCTCAGCTGAGTTTCATATATATGATATCATACATCCTGTCACTATAGAAGAGTGGGTAAGAGTTTATTTAATACCTGAAGTGTTTTCAGTAGCATTTTGGGAGAGTACTGTTGCCAGGGAATAATGAAGCAACTGTCATCTAGATAACCTTGGGGAAACAATGTTTTCATTGGGTATGTAAATCTCCCTTACATCAATGAATTGTTTTTACACAGCTAAGAAATTGTCACTTTTTAAAGAAATAAAGGAATTTTCTGTTACCAATTTTATAAGGGAAATAACTCACCTGAAATAAATGATAATTTACATTTAGTGCCTGGTAAAGAAGAGAAATTTCAGTTTTGTCTTCTGTGTCAGAGTCAAATTAAGAAAAAACACACAATAGTGTCGCCTGGGTGGTTCAGTTAGTTAAACATCCGACTCTTGATTTCAGCTCAGGTCATGATCTCATGGTTCATGAGATCTAGCCCTGAGTCCTGCTGACAGCCTGCTTGGGATTCTCTCTCTCCCTTTCTCTCTACCAATCCCACCTGTGGTCACTTACCCTCTATCTCTTTCTCAAAATCAATAAATAAATTTATCAATCAATCAATCACAATAATAAAAGCAAAGCTCAGAAATAACACCAAAGCCAAATAATTGATGTAGAATGGCAATCTAAGAAGATAAATCATCGCATACATACCTGCATACACACTGGCTTCAGCCCATTATTTGAAAACATTGTCCTTTATTTTTCTGGCTAACAGAAGTAGGTTAAACAATGGTTAGCCAATTCCTGTGGAGAAATATGTATATTAAGACAAAAAGAAGAATGAGTAAACCCACAAGTTACTAAAATCAGTAAAAAAATAAATTCCTGTGGATCTTCCTCAAAATTTACTTGTCTGGCTTTATCTTACATAAACATTTAGCATGTCTAGTCTTAAACATTTACAAATTAGTTTTGGCACCATTTTGGATACTCATATTATTTTCTAATGATCATCTTTATATAACAAATTATGCTTTTGTTTTGTACAGGGTTTCCACCTTTCATATTCTTTAGTTTATTATTCAAAACGATTCGACTCTCAAACTCTTTCTGAAATTAGATATATTTACTTTTCATATAATAAAGGACATATGCATTATGTATTTTATATTTCATATTTATGTATTAAGTATCCTTGAATTAGGTTTTTCTCCTTTCACTCTCTCAATGCCAGGTTTATATACATACATATATATATATATATATATATATATATATATATACATACATGTATATATATGTATATTTATGTATATATGTATATGCATGTATGTATACATATGTATATATACAATGTTTATTTACTTATTTTGAGAGAGACAGAGCACAGCTGGGAGAGGGGCAGAGAGAGAGAGAGAGAGGGAGAGAGAGAGTCCTAAGCAGGCTCTGTGCTCTCACCACAGAGCCCAACACAAGGCTCAATCTTACAACTGTGAGATCATGACCTGAGCTGAAATTAAGAGTCAATGCTTAAACAACTGAGCCACCCAGGCGTCCCTCAGTGCCAGCTTTTGAGGAAACAGCCTCCATAGAAAAAATGTGACCAACCTGAGAACCCCAGACTGTGAGAAGTTCAAGCCCCTGAACAAGGCATGGAATAGCAGACACCATGTGGATGGAAAGATCAGTGGATACTCAGTTTCTACCAAGAAAGTGAAGAAGCCATTTCGGATGAGGAAACTCCAATCCTAACAGCCTCAGTGATGGCAGGTCAATCGGAGATTAATGGCGAAGCAATCCCTTCCTAAATTTTGCTGTGTGGTGAACAAAATTAAATGGTTGTTTTAATTCCTGTCTTAGGATGGTTTATTAAGCAGCAACATATAAACGAAACATTCCATGCCTGATATAATGAGCACACACGGAACTCTCTGTCCCAGATTTCACTGTGTTCACTTTCTGTTTTACCCAAGGGACTGAAGCCACTTTCTTCCCCAGTGTGTCATCAGAACCTAAGTCCTGGGTCTGTACAAACATCCTGACAAGTCTTGAGCCTGTAGCAAAAATAAGAAACAAAAAAACGCATATTTTGCTCTCTCCTAACACACATATTGGGTATTGAATTAAATGTTTACCCTTTAGGCATTTAAATTAGAGGCCAATTTATATGGGTGTCGTGTCCAGAAACATGTAAATTCTCCCCTCTCCCTGGACCCAACTTTGGCTGCTCTGGGAACCCTGGCCTTGCCAGAAACATTAAGTGGCCCAGTCTTAAACCCCTTTGTGAGGAAATGCTAAGTAAATTGTTGACACGCTGTGCACTCTATGTAAAAGCTTTTAAATGCTTGACTTAAATGTTCCAAAGGAACCTCAAATCAATCATGTTCTAAACTGGATAAACCTTGTCTCTAAATCTGCCTACACTTTTCCTTTTTTTTTTTCAATATATGAAGTTTATTGTCCAATTGGTTTCCATACAACACCCAGTGCTCATCCCAAAAGGTGCCCTTCTCAATACCCATCACCCACCCTCTCCACCCTCCCACCCCCCATCAACCCTCAGTTTGTTCTCAGTTTTTAAGAGTCTTTTATACTTTGGCTTGCCTACACTTTTCCAATTTTTGTCTTATTTACAAGTTAAGTAAACTAGGGCTAATTTCTTTCTCTCATGTCTTGATAATTCAATAACTATCCACTCTGTCATCAATTCTTTTCCTCATTATTTCCTCAGTGCCTTCTTTCTTCTCCATCCCTACTATCACTGACTTCATTCTAGGACACATCTCCTGATATATAAATTATTAAAGTAGATTAATCCCTGATCTTTAGTAATCTATCATTTAACAGATATCTGCAGCTACATTAGTAAGATAATTTTTTTGTTGTATATAGATTTACAATCCACTAATAATTCTTCCTAACATGGAGAGTTCATTAAAACAAGCAACACATGCCAAAATAACATCTAAAAATATTATTATTGTTTATGGTAAGACCTACATTCCTTAAAATTATTTACAAGACCTTTTATAATCTTGTCTTGGTGTGTTTTTTTTATTTTGTTTTATTTTCATTTTTTCCTTTGAGTATTCTTGTATTCAAAATTTTTCAATGTTTTTATTTATTTTTGAGACAGAGACAGAGCATGGGGGTGGGTGGGCAGAAAGAGTGGGAGACACAGAATCTGAAGTGGGCTCCAGGCTCTGAGCTGTCAGCACAGAGCCGCAGGGCTCGAACTCACTGAGTGTGAGATCATGACCTGAGCTGAGGTTGGACGCTCAACCCACTGAGCCACCCAGGCACCCCAGTATTCTTCTATTCTAGTTGTTTGCTCAAATCAAAGGGAGCAGTGAGTTCTTACTTTTACAAAGTTCACTTATAACTGAGAAATTTAGGGTATCAGCTTCCCCTGGTGTGAAATCTCCCTCATGCTCCCCAGTGCCCCATCTTTATTTTGTACATTTTCATTGATCAGCCTGCATTTAGAAAGCCTTCTTTGGTTCTCTGCATCTCCACTGAGTGCTCATCCAACGTATTACCCGCTGTAAATAATCACAATAAAGATGGAAGTGACTGCTTATCTGCTGGTCTGTCTTTATCATCTAGCTTGTGTGATAAATATTTAAATGTTTGCTAAATCACACTATAATCAAATTAACTTACTACCATCTTAATTAATCACATAGTTAATGCTGTTCCAATAATCTACTAATCTACTAATTAATCTACTAATACTTGGAAATGCACACTACTTGGAAAATGCCTGCCTGCCTTAAATGTGACAATGTTTCTCTCTCTTCTTTCCTTTTCTCTCTTTCTTTCTTCCTTTCTTCTTCTTTTTTTTTAATCTCAAAGAATGTTTAAGTCTTTAAGGGATTTGGAAACTAGTATTGTAAAAACTTTTTTTACACCTGGAGAAATTAAATCTCTTGCTTAAGGCCACATAAGCGGTTAAAATCAAATTATCACATTCCAGGAAGATTTTTTCCACTGAATAGCATGACTATTTCTGTTTTAAAAAGTGGGGACATTTCATTTGTCTTGCTGCGTAACTAATTACCATGAACTTAACATCTTACAGCAATATATATATATATATATATATATATATATATATATATATATATATTTCTATCCCTCAATTTCAATTTTCCTGATCCCCTGCTCAGGATCTCACAGGATTGTATTCAAGATGTTAGCTGAGTTTGGGTCTCACCCTGGGTTCAGGATCTTCTCGGTTGGCAGAATTTAGTTCCTTGAAGCTGTGGAACTCCTGATGACTCTTCCTTTAAGGACAAGAGGAGATCAATTCTGTTGCTTCCAGGCTATTCTTTTTCAATGCTCAACTGATTAGGTCAGAGCTAGTTGGGCCCAAAGCACTTTTGATTAATTTATCCTTAACTGACTAGGGACTTTAACTGCATATGCAAAAACCCTTTGCCTGATAAGATAACACAATGGTGAGAGTGATAGCTCAGCTTATACTCAGGTCACTTCCCCACTCAGGAAGTTGAATGCCTGGCACAGTCCCAGCTGAGGATGAACAGGGTGATATTCTGCCTTCTTGGTTCAGTTTCATACAGAGAAGATTTGGCAATGAAGATGGGAGGAAACAAGTGGTGGAGGGCAAGAAGCTCTACTTTGTTAGTTGGGAAGGATTTAAATCACAACTCCGGCAACTATGAGTGAGAAATCCTCAGGTAAATCACACGTCACTTCTGAACTTCATTTTCTCTCTCGTAAAACAAACAACAATAGGATGAGTTGTTTTGGGGATGTAATATCACAATCCGAGTAAGATATGTGCATATATATCTACAGGGTTTTTTCATATATATCCACACACATTCTCTAGGACATATAGCTTATTATTGCCTAATTCAGTGTTCGTGAAAATTTTATATAATACCGAGAAACAAGAGACTATTGTCAATTGTAAATTATAAATATTTTTTTACCCAAGCTGTAAAAATACTAGCTTACATTTTTTTCTAATATTCATTTTGCAACACCGAGAAAATATCAATGTACTATAGCAATGGGTATGTAAGGGGTGGAATTATTTCAATAATTCTGATTTTCTTAAATCATATGGAAAAGAGTCTGAAAGGAGCTGATAGGACACATAATTCTTTGTGTAGGCAAATGTATGTCTTGTTTGTTTATTAACACATGTCACTGTAATCTTTTGGAAGGATGGGCACATCATGTTATTAACAAGAACAGTAATTTTTGCAAATACCTTTTTGTAAACAAGGAAAAAATAGTTTCATTCAACTTCCATATATGCCCAAGAGACAAGTTACTAGACAAGTCTCATGGGCCACTTTTAAGGAATTTCCTGAACTAAGAATAAAAATTATTACATATATATATATTTTTTCTTCCACAAAGCATTCTGTAAGTAGCTCTGGGTGTTTCATATGTGTAAAAAGTTTTAGGGTTAAATCATAATTTAAATATTTTCTCAACATTTGTTACTTCTTCCTTGCATAACTCTTCTGTTTTTGCATTAATTTGTCTCTGATAGACAGCATAAAAATTCATTTACCTATCAAACATATCTACCATTTTAATTGGCAAAATACATACATTTAAATTTATTGTAATTACTTATATATTTTTTATAATTCCTCCATGCTTTGTTTGTTTACAATGGTTAATATTTGCTAATTCATCATGCTTTTTTTTTCTTAATGAGTTTTCATATTCTGGTAAATGTTTTTTGACTTTTTTCTGCTTCTGTCAAGTTATAAGTTACATTATACCCATGCTTTTCAAAAAATGCTACTACATATTTTAACCCTTATTGTTTTGATCATTTGGTTTGCAGCGTCTTCCGTGGGGAAAGAGGAAGGTGTGCAGAGTACATTTAAAATTATTTGTTGCATTTTCTGTGCAAATAATTAAATAATACTTACACTTCAAGAAAATATTGAACATATAAAATATGAAAACTTGTAATGACAATGATGGTACTAGAGTTACCTTTTTTCTGGGTGACATATTTTAAATTAAAGCAACCCTAGATTTTACAGATGATAAAGATGAAGAGTGTGATTCAGTTTCTTATCACTTCAGTGCCTTTAATAATGGTCTACAAATATTGATGTCTTTCCAATGAGTTGTATCAATGTTAACATTCATTTACTTTTAGAGACAGAAAGTTGTTGGAATTTAACATGAAACAGCATTTCATCTTTTTAAAAAAGTTTTTTTTAATGTTTATTTATTTCTGAGAGAAGACAGAGTGCTAGCAAGGGGAGGGCAGAGAAAGAGAAGGAGACTGTTTCAGAATCTGAAACAGGCTCCAGACTCTGAGCTGTCAGAACAGAGCCTGATGCAGGGCTTGGACTAGGGAATGGCGAGATCATGACCTGAACAGAAGTCGGATGCTTAACCACCTGAGCCACCCAGGCGCCCCTGTTATTTCCTCTCATAACACTGTTTTCATTTCTAGTAGCTTACGCAATTATTTCTAATCATTTCTAAAAAATATATATTACTTTTGAGAGAGAGAGAGCAAGTAGGAGAGGGCAGAGAGAGAGAGAGAGAGAGACAGAAAATCCCAAGCAGGCTCTTCACTGTCAGTGCAGAACTACACATGGGGTTCAAACTCACTGTGAGATCATGACCTGAGTAGAGATCAAGAGTCAAATGCTTAACTGACTGAGCCACCCAGGCCCCCCCCCCAGATCATTTATTTTATTAACTAAATATTAATATAGTTCAATATAATTCATATCAGTAGGATAAAGGTGAGTATTTGGGAACATGGATTGTTGATAATAAAGGGTTGGGAAATGAAAAAATATATATTTTCAACTTTCTACAGCTATTTCAATCCTCATTCTCTGATTCCAGTAACTTCTAATTTGGGGATTTAACTGGGTTAAAATATTGAAAATCAAATATAGTACTGTATAGTTATATTTAAGAAAAATCTCATAAGTATGTGAATTCTATAATTTAAAATTTGGAAGATAATTTTAAAATATTTCAAATTCTGTATTTTACTCTTCTTGCCATATTTCGGAATCAAAAACTTATAGCCATTTCTTAGACATTTGAATCTGAAACCATTCTCACATATTTCATCGACAACTCCAGTGTCTCATGTGAAATAATTTGTTGCTGCAGATTGTTTATATTTAACACTTACAATATGAACCATTTATTATTTGCCTCTTGAAACCTGTAATCTGCGATGGTATTCCCTAAGGTAGTGGAAATGCAACATGCTGTACTTACTATGACTCATCTCTCAGTGAACTTAAAGACAAAAGAATCCAGGGTCACCTGGGTGGCACAGTTGGTTAAGCATCTGACTCTTGATTTTGGCTCACTCAGATCATGATCCCAGGATCCTAGGGTCTGGCCCACGTAGGATCTCTCATTATAGGATTCCTTGCTAAGCCCAAGGAGCCTGCTTGAGATTCTCTCTCCCTCAGCCCATCTCCCCTGCTCATGCTCTCTCTCTCTCTCAAAAATAATTTAAAAAAAAGACAAAAGAATCTAATTGTTTTAAACTTTTGTCTCTAATGTTCTTGTACTACTTAGGTATTCTTTGTCAATGATATGGAGATGAAAAATGTCATTATGTAATATTACATCATTATACTCTAGAAGAATATAATAATAGTATTATATTCATTATTAATCCTTATTTGCTTTTTCTTAGATACATTCACCTTTCATTGTCCTGCAGAGAAAGGGAATTTTGACTTTTTCAAAGAGCATCAGCCCATATGCCTTTGCCCATTGGCTTATTCTTAAGGTTCATTCAAGGGGAGTTACAGATCAGAGAGCATAGGTGACAACTACCAGAATTTGTCCTCTCATTTCTCTCTTGCCCCTACATACCTATGGGTGGTATAAAATGCTTTGCATTCTTGATAGGTCCTGGCTATTGAAATATCCTTGCTGGTCACCTTGATGTTGTCAGACCTCCTTGAACAGACCCTTCATTAAATGTTATTCAAATTTCTAGCCAGGTAGGCCTTCAAGTCCTTACCAGCAAACTGAGTTAATAGATTTAACAGAGTCCCTGTTACTCCTTCCATCCTCTGTTATCAGGAATAAAATAACCTCCACCAAGTCGTCCTTGACGGCGTTAGATGTAAATACTTACATTCTGTTTCTTAACGTTACTTTTAATCAAGATATACTTTGCACTTTGAACAGAGTCCAAATCAAATATTCATCTGTGATATGTCAAAAATATTTGAAAATTAATGTAAGCAAATGATTATCATGCCACTATAAGCAGAGTTTGTATTAAGTGCCTAATTTTGTGCTATGCTTAATATGGAGAATACTCCATAATGACTTATATTTCCATAAATTATTATTCTCTGTTTTCCTGCTCTTTTTTCCCAATAGACACGTGTGATTTCTTATGTGACGATTTCTACAACTGAATAAGTAACGTGATTTTTTTTTTAGGCTCTGGGGAAGACAGTACACCTTGCCATGTCATTTGGCATTAGTTTAACCTTAAAACTACAAACCCATTATAAGCCATTCTAACATGATGATCAACTGGGTGAATCACCAAGTTTCAAAAGATGCTCTTCAAAATACATGCTGCCAAACACTGAAATGGTGTGAGACCACCGTTACTCTAGATAGCGTTTCAAAATGGTATAGAGAGATTGGGTTTAAATTATGAAAAAAAAATATTTTTTTACAATAATATGTATGCACTACTGCAATTCCTTTTGAGTTCATATTACTCTCAGCTCAGTACATCTCCAGCTGAATGAAACGTGACTGCACAAGACAGCAATATGGAGATCAGGTTTTTATGAAGATGATGGTGTGCTACTCCAAAGGTCAACACAAAATTGGATCCTTTCATTCAAAGCGTGAAAAATCTATCTGAACTGCAGAACAATACTTGATCCTCATCTTCTTCAATACTGCTTCACTGTCAGATTGTTTTCCAAGTCAACACGTGGAAGAAGAGATGGCTGTGTTTGAAATTAGACCGTCACAGGTGGTAGCACAGGTGGTTGCCTTAACCTTAATCTCAGCTATACTTAAGAATGCTCTTCAAATTTTGATTTCTAAAAATGTCTGCATAAGACTTTTTAAAAATATGGTAAAAGCACACAACATAAAATTTACTCTCTTAATCACTTTTTGTTTATTGATTTATTTTGAGAGAGAGAGAGAGAGAGAGAGCACAAGTTGGGGAGGTGCAGAGAGAGGGAGAGAGAGAATCCCAAGCAGTCTCCATCCTCAGTGAGGGCCCTATGTGGAGCTCCATCCCATGAACCGTGAGATCATGACCTAAGCCAAAATTTAGAGTCAGACACTTAACCGACTGAACCATCGGGCACCCCAGACCATCTTAACCATTTTTAAATGTTAAGTACAGTAGTGTTAACTATTATATTTACACTGTTGTTCAACAGATTTCTAGCACTTTTTCATCTTGCAAAACCTGTAGAACTCCCCTTTTTCTTTTCCCAAGCCCCTGGAAACCACAATTATACTTTCTTCAACTATGCGCTTGACTACTTTCGACACATTATAGCATTAGTCACAGTAGCTAAGAGGTGGAAGCAGCCCAAACGTTCATAGGTGGATAACTACAAAATGAAAATACGGTGTATAAATACAATGAAATATTATTCAGCCTTAAGAAAAAAGAAAGTTGGGCGCCTGGGTGGCTCAGTCGGTTAAGCATCCGACTTCAGCTCACGGTTCCTGGGTTTGAGCCCCGCATCGGGCTCTGTGCTGACAGCTCAGAGTCTGGAGCCTGCTTCGGATTCTGTGTCTCCCTCTCTCTCTGCCCCTCCCCCCCTTACATAAATAAACATTTAAAAGAAGAAGAAGAAGAAGAAGAAGAAGAAGAAGAAATGTCATGTCACATGTTATAACAGGGAGGAGCCTTGAGGGCATAATGCTAAGTGAAATAAGCCAGTCAAAAAAAGACAAATACTGTATAATTCCATATATATGAGACATTAAATTTTCACTATTTTTATTGATTTCTAAATTTGTCAATAAACTAAAAGAATGCATCTGTTCTTCAAGATTTTTGATATAATTCAGACACTTGGAATTTATTGAACACCTACTAGATACAAGGAATGTCACTTTTTGGGACAACAATTCAGAGACAGATGTGATGTTTACTCTGAATTATAACTACACTCATCTGTCAGTTGTCAAAAGATGTGCTTACATTTGTAAGCGCAAAAATTTTGGAAGAGTTGTATGTGGATTACGCCAGTTAATTAAAATGTTTTAGAAACATGGTATAACCTGCCAAATTCAAATTAGCAAGAAAACCACGGCCTCTAATATGTATCCATATAGGTGAATGCTTATGCCAAAAATACCGATTTTTACTAAAGAAACAAGCTAATATTAAGACAAGTTGCTTTGATATTATCATGAATTATATAGACAACCCTTCAAGATGTGCTATGTTAATATTCCTATCCAAAATAAATTTTAAAGAAACTAAGAAGTAACATGACCCTTCCCAGAGAATTTTCTAAAACTAAAGAAATAAGGCATTTTACTACTAGTTTGATTATTTATATTCTATTTATTTTTATAAGCTGTGTTCAAATATATAATTTTATTGCTGAGTAATTAGTTAAAGTGGTAACAAGGTACTTCTAATTGGAAAGACCCAAATATGTGGTAGCCTCAGCTTTTTTTATTTTTTTAACAACACAGAAGTGTTGAGTCTCCATAAGGCCCTTAATAACTTCAACTACATATATATGTGCGTGTGTGTGTGTGCGTGCATGTGTGTGTGTATGAAAGATCTAAAAGATTCAAATAAAGAAAGATAATTTACCTTCTAGTAAAGTAGGAAATAATTAGAATACACTGTACATTTACTTTCAGTTTTGCTGTGGTAAACACTTTGCCTATGGAATTTTTAGCCAGATGACAGTGTTTCACACTTCTCAGGTAAACAAATGACATGTAGAGAGATATCCAAACATAACTGATCTTTTACCTGTGCCTTTTAATTTCTATTTAGCATTAAGTAAAAAAGAAAAAAACCTTTTCATGTTTTTTACTTGAAAAGTCTCTTCTAAATAAAATGATACAACTGAGTAAAATCAGCCAATGCTTATGAAACTGGTTCGTTGAACTTTCCCCTGTGCGGAAGCTATTATAACAAGACATTTCAAGCAAAGCAGACACATGAGATTTTCCTTAATTCTTAAAATCTTTCATTTTGAACCTATGGATGTATTTATCTCTTCAACACAAACTCCTCCAAGCATGCAGGTAGAAAAACACTCATGCAAACATCACCACTCACAAAATTGACACAAACCCCCACACGAAAGCCAAACAAAGCAAAGCAATTGCTAAAACCACTTTGTCTTCAATATTCTGTCTGCCATTACCTGATTTATCTTGTGACTACCGTATTTCACCCTTTGAGTTCTAATTTCTCCAATGTTGTTGAGCAAAGTAAGGACAGCCTACATGAATCAGAACCCATTCATGTGTGTAGAGTGCCTAGAAAAAAAAAAAAAAAAACACAAAAAACATATCTACTGAAGGCTGTTATTTTTTCCTAATTGAGACATAAGCAAAAAGATGGAAAGATAGAAAGTTGGGACGCTTGTGTGGCTCAGTCAGTTAAGCATCCAACTCTTGTTTTTGGCTCAGGTCATGATCTCAAGGTTCATGAGTTCGAGCCCCGCGTCTGGCTCCGCACTGACACTGCAGAGCCTGTTTGGAATTCTCTCTCTCTCTGTCCCTCCCTCTCTCTCTTTCCCTTAAAATAAATAAGTAAACTTAAAAAAATACAGTCATTCATGAGTTTTAAACATTTATATCGATAACAATCGTATCCATGCCCGTGTACTCAATGTCCCCTCAAAATAATTTATAGAAGCATCATTTATAATTTGCCTAGAAAAGCACCCCCAACTGACAGCCTCCTCCACCAAAGTACATGCCTCTCATTTACATCAAAGGTATTTTATCTCTACAGATAGACACATGGGTAAGAATTCCTTTTTTTTTTCCCTGTTAATGAAATTCTAACTCTACTGACAATAAATTAAATTTCAGATAGGTCACTGAATAAACAAAGATAAACTCCTTATAATTAGTATTCATTTTGAAATTAAACTGGGAAAAAAATAAAACAAGTGAGAGGAATAGATAATTGCTTCATTTAATTGAAATCGTCACATTTTAGCACCCTGGTGAGAGCACACAAATACAGCCTTTTCCAGTTTTCTCAGGAAATGCATCATCCTGCAAAACATATTTCCATCAGAGGAATATTAAATAAAAGAAAGGATGATTAACAGGATTAGAATATTTACTTCGCAAATTACTGAAATTATAATAATCTGTAGAACACGTTGCTATGAGGAATGCAGTCATGCAATCAGAGTGCTGTGTCAAAATTTTAATTCTTGTCCCTTTAATTTCAGCATACTTTATGCTGAAAGGCTGGGTATAACATTTCATTTTGGTCAGCACCATCACACTAGGACCCAAGTAAAGAGTAACATTTCTGTAGGGTTTTCATGTCAATATGGGTCACCTTCTTCAATGTGGCCCATTCTATGTAGTTCTCAGTGAAGAGAATTTTCAAGTTCAAAGCAATGTTATCCTGCTAAGCCTGGTGCAATTTCTGTACCTTTCACAGGTTCCGAGGTATAGTTGCCCTCAATTAAGAGAACTGTAACAAAATTAATATTAAATTAATATTGAAAGTAAAAATTGGGGCACCTGTGTGGCTCAGTCAGTTAAGCATCTGACTCTTGATTTTGGCTCAGGCCATGATCTCACAATTTCATGAGTTCAAGCACCACATTGGGCTCCGCGCTGACAGTGTGGAGCCTGCTTGAGATTCTCCCTCACTCTCTCTGCCCCATTGCCACTCACACTGTCTCTCAAAATCAATAAACTTAAAAAAAGTAAAAATTAATGGAAAAAATTAACTAATATTTATATTTTTATTCCTATAGAAAGTAGTATTAATAATTGCTTATGTAAGTTTGATTCTTATGATGGAATGGGAGTTATTCCTCAGTATTCTATATAAACTTACCTTCTAAATTGACAGAAACCTGGATTTTTAGGTGGATCATAAGGGCACCCAGAATAAACATTATAACTCAGCATTCCTTGAAGCTAAGCATACCCGAGCGTCCCAGTTATAGCCAATAGATAGAAATTGTGTCATATGGCAGGTTCCAGGAATCTTAAGAGACAACTTATATATGTATCTTCTATTTCTTTTTATGCTTGTACGTAGAATGTGTATGTGGCTACAGTCTCATCCTGAATTATATTACAAAGAAAAAGCAGAAACTTGGGGATGTTTCAGTCCCTCAGGACTCTGTAGAGCAGAGCTACCAGAACAGTCTTGGAGATCCTCCCTCTATTTTTCAACATGAAAAACAATTTAAAACAACAAAACAAAACAAAACAAAACTAATCCTATGTTACTTTGATGTCTGCTTCTCATGAGCAAAGCTAATCCCAAATGATGTAGTTATTTAAATCTTTCTGGTCTAGCTTAAACATTTTAAAAATGTACTTATTTCTTCACTTGGCTATTTTGAAAACAAAGTGGATAATACCTGAAAAAGTATGTTGTAAAAAGTGAAATTTCCTAGAAGAACATGAGGGGCTTCTATAATGGCATATAACCTCATCTAGATTCTTTTTCAAACTCTGAGTGTATCCATTGGCTAGCGAGGGAAGGTATATGGAACCAACCTGTATTAGTGAAGAGGTCTGTGTGTAACATTGTACAGGGAGCAATCAGAGTGCAATTATCAGGACACCAGCGGTGCTGTTAAGAATGCAGAGCAGGTACTTGACTATCCTAATGGAGGAATTTTGTAATAATTAAGCTTGTGAAGGAAGTTACCAGCAGTATTCCTTGTATACAAGAATTTCTCTTGAATGTATTGATACAAACATATATGTTGATTTCACAACTACATGTAAGCTGATAAACTTTGCTTAAAAAATATCATCACCTGTGGGTATTTGTATCACAATAGATGATCTATAGCTTCGTTTGTACACAGGATTCCTCTTTGCTTTCCTTGTATACTGAACATATCACAAGTGGAGTGTACCATACCTAAAGTCTTTCTCTCACAGAAGTCCTTTTCTCATGTACTGGAGTCCCAAGAAGTAACATGAGGTCAGTTACTGACTGAATGAAGATGAACAAATGAACAATGGGGCCAAGAAAATCACAAGGTGGTCTGGATTAAATTGGTCCATCTAAGAGGGATGATGGTAATTAGTTCGGCTAATGAAATTAACTTTCTCTTTAATTAGGAAGGAAGATGAATTGCCTATTTGAAATAAGTGAATTGCCTATTTGAAATAGTAAAGTCATCTACAGAGAAACAGAGATGCTGAGTGAGAGAGAAAGAAACACTAGGGACTTCTGAGAGTTGGTTAAGATCCCATATGATTTTCCATTCTCAAAACAAATCCTGTATCCTTATGTAGATGTTTTTTTTTTCCTAAAATATTTACTTTCCTTAAAACTAATGAAAACACAGAGAAGCTGCTGTACATAAGGGGGACTTAATAGAATGGTTATGGTAAATAAACATGGACCTTGTTTGCTATGGCTTCAAGATGGGGTATGACAGATCCTCATCCTTATCCTTGAATGGAAAGCTAACTATAGTTTATATTTTTTTAATTTTTTTTTTTATTTTACTTTTGAGAGAGAGAGACAGAGCGTGAGCAGGGGAGGAGGAGAGAGAGTGGGAGACACAGAATCTGAAGCAGGTTCCAGGCTGCAAGCTGTCAGCCCAGAGCCCGACGTGGGGCTCGAACTCACGATCCATGAGATCATGACCTGAGCCGAAGTCAGACGCTTAACCGACTGAGCCACCCAGGTGCCTCTATAGTTTATATTGATGATGTTTATCACTTGGGTCCAGAATATCAGCCTATTGAGAGTGGAAACATAAAATTTTTTCACTACTTCTCATAAACACTAAAAGAACAGGGATTAAAAATATAATGAGTTATGACTACTTTTCCAAGCATAAGAAATGAAGAAACATTGCAAAACAGCTTGCCTGCCTAGGATCACATAGGGACATTCAGTGATACTTTGTGACATACCAGTGTTCTTTTCTGTGGCCTCATCTAGTAACCTGATAATGATACTCAGTGTCCAGACATTTTCTGTTGTCATCACCATTCTTGCCACTGTCTACCTTTGTGATACAGGCCTATTCAGTGTGAGGCACTTGACAGTGCCTCATAGGAGAAATTTCTCATAGGAGAAATTCTGATGTAATCCTTCTGTCAGAGAGCAAAATTAGATCTCTCCTGGACCTCAGGCATTTCGTTGAGCAAAAAAGTTTTGAAAATACATTTTTATAATTTTTTTTTTGGTTATAGCTTTCTTCCAAGTCTTCCATTTAAACCTCTGAAGATGATCTCTGTAGATAACCTAATACACAAGATATTCTCCCTTCTTCTGTATGGACAAATAAGAATGGGGCAATGTATATTTTGTCCACAGACATGTAGCATCATTGTGAGATGTCATACACCAATTTCTACTGGCGATATTTCTTCTGGTTTCTCCTCTTTCTTCAAATGCCTTCAGTTTCTCCATCTGGCCCTGGAGTTTATTGGTGTTTATTTGTAGGAATTGAGTTGTCTGAGAAAGACTAAGAACATTCTGCTGTGAGAAATTGCTATCAGCCAACTAGTTTTGGATTTGTTTCTTCCCACTACCTTGCTAGGACATCCAGTTGCTGATAAAACAGCATGTGGTTCATACATCTGCTAAAGAAGTTCCACCTACTTAGTCAATTACTCAGTTTCCTATAAGTATTCCTGATTGGTTGTTGACTCCTGAAGGAATTCTGCGTTTCTATGTTTAATTCAGTAATGTGTTTATAAGCTTAATAGCAACCTGGAGACCGGTGTTGGAGATGTTCCGGTCACACCATTGTTTGTCCTCCAGCTCCTATTCATCCACCAAGTCCACTAGCCTTGCAGCTATATCTTCTAAGGCAGCGGAACGTGCCATGTTCTGCCACAGTTGCTGCCCCATGCTCTTCCCCAACTCTTTAGTGCTCAGGAGACCCCCTCTCTCCCCAAGCTCAAGCTCCTCATCTCCTGCCTCAGGCTGGAGCTTAACCAATTGCAACTATTTTTGCAAACCACCTACCACGATCAGATTAGAAAACACAAAACAAAACTTAATTGTACCAGAAAAATTACAGAATGATCTGAATGCTAGAAATTTAGGACAATGAGCTGGGTCACCTTGAGAAGTAATTGAGATCACTGAGTCTTGTAAGGCAGAAGCTCTTATGTGTCACTCTTGCCACTGTCTCCAGCTGGGTGGGGAATATAAGTGATGGTCCTTTTGAGAGAATAGATGTTTGCTGTCCCTTTCTCCATAATCCCCTTGCTGATATAGTCTGTCTCATAAACTTTCTGCTTATTCTACACACCAAACTGCCGATTACCAACTGACTTTCATAAGAAAATTTACAATTGAGGTTTGGCAGACTTCCATAGCAAATAATAAATTTATACTTTGATGCATGTTAGATTGCTCCTTTTTTCATAGAACCATCTCTAAAAATTCACGAAGCAGTGAAGGAAAGTGATTTGCAGGAATCCCTGTTTTCTTGACTTTATTGGTGTCAAATCGCACTAAAAATTCACCGCGGTTTGTAATCTATTGTATAGTCTCATGAGAAGAGTCAGAGGGACAGTTTGATGGTTGGAATTCAAAAAACAGGCATTTTTGTGACTAAGAAATGGCTCTCAATGCATAAAACAGGGAGGAGAGGCCTAGCTTTGATGGAAATGAAGTCTTCCTTGTTTTGTTTTAGCCTCCGCGGAGACCTTAAATTTCTAGTGCAACACGCTTCTTGTGAACTTCAGAATGAACAATTTTGCTAGAGTCAGGAAAACCTTGTCTCAAACTTTTTTTTTTCCTTACAGCGATGAAAATAAGATAGTAAAACCGAAAACAATTCGAGATCTTGGTCCTTTAGATGGTTGGCAGCTGGAAAAATTCTCTGTGCCTATTTACCTCGATTTGAACAAAGTTTTGCTTGTTTTTCTCTCTAATCTGACTTTTATTTGGGTCTGAGGAAATGATAAGCTTCTGTAGATAAAGTCAGGTCAGAGAAAGGAGAAAAAGCAATGTGGCGGTAATGCGGAATTAACATGCAGTCGTGAAGGTTAATTAATATTCAGGGAATTAAAAGCTGAGGGGAGGCAAGATTTTGTCAAACAGCATATGGCAAAAAGCCCTAGATATCCACTGACTCTTAAAGAGAGCATCCTGGGAATTCCATCAGTAACAGAATAAAGCTAAAGAAAGCTTCATTGTTTTACTAAACACGCATTTAGTAAAAAAAAAAAAAAATATCCTTTAAGTCAGAGTTTCTCAACTTTGGTGTCATTGACATTTTGGGTCAAATTATTTTTGTGTAGGGGCTGTTATGTGCATTTTAATGTTTATTTATTTTTTGTTTTTTGGTTTTTTTTTTTTGAGAGAGAGAGAGTGTGAGTGGGGGAGGGGCCGAGAGTGAGGGAGACACAGAATCTGAAATGGGCTCCAGGCTCTGAGCTGTCTGCACAGAGCCTGAGGCAGGGCTCGAACTCAGGAACCATGAGACCATGACCTGAGGTGAAGTCAGATACTTAACCAGCTGAGCCACCCAGGCGCCCCTGTTATATGCCTTTTAAGATGTTTAGTGACATCACTGGCCTCTACCTGCTGTTTATCAACATCACCTTTCCTTATCCTCCTATGATGGAATAAAAAAATGACTTTAGACATTACCAAGTGTCCCTTTGAGGGCTAAATCTCCCTTGGATGAAAGCAGTGGTAAAAATTAAATATGTACATATATATTTCTTTTTTTTTTTGAATTGGGCTTTTTCATATAGAGAATAACAGTAACCCTCAGGTTTCTGAAAATATGGAGAAAATCACTTGGCAATCCAACTGACCAGTCATTTTTATTTTTATGGCCTTTTGTGGAAGTATAATATACTTACAGAAAAGTACTCATATTTTCAATGTACAGTTTGATAAATTTCACACACTGAACACACCTGGAAAACTTGCACCGAGATCAAGAAATAAACAGAACACACAAAGGAATTCTCCTTGTGTCCCCTTGCATCCACTGCCTTACAAGGGTAACACCTGTCCTGACTTCTAATTGCCAGAGTGATTTTATCTACCTAGGTACTACTGTGAATGAAATCACATGATCAGTAGTCTTTTACATCTGGGTTTTTCTCCCTCAATAGTATTTTTATGTGATTTGTCCACATTGCTCCGTGTGGTTGTAGATTATTTTCATTAATGTTTGTGTCATATTCTGTAAATATAACTCAATTTGTTTATCTACGAACTGTAAATAAGCATTTGAGTAGTTTCATATTCTTGGACAATTGTGAATAAATCTGCTGTGGATACTTCTGTACAGTGTGTGTGTGTGTGTGTGTGTGTGTGTGTGTGTGTGTGTGTGTGAAAATATGTGTTTGTTTGTCTTTGTTTTATTGTTTTTCATGTATAGTGCATGCCCAGGGTTAGAATTTTGGGGGGCAGAAGGGCGGGGGTAAGAGGCAGAAATGTGTTTTTCCTTACCTATATTCAATACACCCAATACCATGCATTAAAAAGACCATCCTTGGGGCGCCTGGGTGGCTCAGTCGGTAAGCGTCCGAGTTCAGCTCAGGTCATGATTTCATGGTTAGTGAGTTCCAGCCCCACGTCAGGCTCTGTGCTGACAGCTCAGAGCCTGGAGTCTGCTTCCGATTCTGTGTCTCCCTCTCTCTCTGCTCCTCCCCCCCCCACACTCTGTCTCTCTCTCAAAAAGAAATAAACATTAAAAAAAATTTTTTTAATAAATAAAATAAATAAATAAATAATAAAAAGACCATCCTTTCCCCATTGTAATAGGCTGTTGTGTTTGTTATATATCAGGTAAGTATGCATATATTGGTCTATTTATGAACTTTAATTTTGTTCCATTACTCAGTTTGATATTTAATATGTTAGCCCTTCTGCTTTGTTCTTTTTTCAGACTGCCTTGACCATTTTTTGCCTTTCAAATTACCATAAGTGCTACAGAATCAGCCTGTCATGTAGTGAAAGCTACATCATTTAATTTTGGCCTTTTTCTTCAATTTAAATGTTTATGGCTATACGTTTTTCTATAAGCACTCCTTTAGCTTTATCTTAAAATTTCTGTATAAATATCTTAACTATCATTCACTTCGAAAATATGTTCTAATTTTTCATTTTATTTTTTTAGCCCATGGTTTATTTAAAATATGTATTTTGGGGGGCGCCTCGGTGGCTCAGTCGGTTAAGAGTACGACTTTAGCCCAGGTCATGATCTCACAGCTCATAAGTTCGAGCCCCTTGTCAGGCCCTATGCTGACAGCTCAACCTGGAGCCTGCTTGGGATTCTGTGTCTCCCTCTCTCTCTGCCCCTCCCCCACTCACATGCTGTCTCTCTCCCTGTCTCAAAAATAAACATTAAAAAAACATTTACAATTTTTTTTAACTATGTATTTTTGAATATAGGCATGGTGCCTGTGATGCTATAAAATTAAATTATGGACTCAAACATTTGTCTTTAGATTCTTTTGATTTGTACAGAGTATATAATCACATAATTTGTTAAAAATGACAGTTTTAAACTCCATTTCCCAATTCTTATGCCTTTTTTCCCCCTTTTTATCCTAATCACAATGGCTAAGCCCTCCATTAGACAGCATGAGGATCAGATTATTTCCACCCTATCATACTTGGGACAGGATTAGAATGAGTGTCAGCCTTAGCAAAAATCCAGCTACCTCTGTCTTGTTCTGTTCTCTCCAGAATGTCACCTCCTAAGACTTTTCACTGTGAGTGCAAAGTTATCCTTCACCTTGACCATGAAGGGAGATCCAGCTCTGCACTTTATCATCCCCCATCATTACTCCACTCCCCATTACATGCACTTCAAAATCCAAAAGTCTGGTGAGGAGCACAGGATCCAAATATCTGACTTTGCAATATGCACCAGCCTCAGCAGGTCTTTATTTTTTTTTTTTTTTAATTTTTTTTAACGTTTATTTTTATTTTTGAGACAGAGAGAGACAGAACATGAACAGAGGAGGAGCAGAGAGAGAGGAAGGCACAGAATCTGAAACAGGCTCCAGGCTCTGAGCTGTCAGCACAGAGCCCGACATGGGGCTTGAACTCACGGACCGTGAGATCATGACCTGAGCCGAAGTCAGAAGATTAACCGACCAAGCCACCCAGGCGCCCCAGCAGGTCTTTATTTTCTAGGAAGTCAGAAGATTAACCGACCAAGCCACCCAGGCGCCCCAGCAGGTCTTTATTTTCTAGGCGTCTACTGACTGCAGGAGATTTTATTGTGCCCTTTTGAAGCATTGGCCACTCTTGAGCCTTCTGTGTGTTCCAGAACTCAGGAAATTACCCTTGGTAATCCTTTTTGTCTGTGTGAAAGCTGTTGAGTTTTCCTTCAGCCCTGCTCTACATTTAGAGGTTTGTTGGTTTTTCTTTCCCCTGACAGTGGATCTCTGCCTTGGCTAAGAGTTACTCAGCTTTCTCCCAGCTTTGACCAGTGTCCTAGTTTGGGGGAAAAAAAAAAAAAACTAGCCAGCAACACTGCACTCTATCTAGAAAAGTTCTTCTCTGTAGTTTTAGTCCAGCTGGTATTCATAACTTCTGAAGATCTGTTAAGTCCCAAAACAATATGTTTTTATTGCTTATCATGTATATGACATTTTTTCTCTGGTTCTCGCAGTAGCTTCCCACCACCTACTGGATCCTACTCGGTAGCACAGATTGCCCAATTATTTTTCTTAAATATTTTGGGGGATAAAATTCACAGAACATAATTAACCATCTTAAAGAGAACAATTCAGTGGTATTTAGTATGTTTTGAATGTCATGCAATTACCACCTCTATCAAGTCCCAAAATATTTTTATCACTCCCAAACAAACCTCCTATTCTTTAACAAGTCAACCCCCCTTTCCCCTTCCAGTTGGCACCAATCTACTTGTCTTTATGAATTTACCTATTAAGGACATTTCATTTAAATGTAATCACACAGTAAGTGACTTTTCGTGCATGGCTTTCTCATCTAGCCTAATGTTTTCAAGGTTTATCAATGTAACAAGTATTAGAACTTCATTCCTTTTGGTGCTGAATCCCATCGTATGTATTTGTCACGTTTTATTTATCTATTCTTCTGATGATGGGCATTTGGGTTGTTGGCACCTTTTGGCCAATGTAAATTGTGCTGCCGTGAACATCTGTGTATAGGTATTTGAGTACTTGTTTTCAATTCTTCTGTGTTCATATCTAGGAATGGAGTGGCTAGGTCACATGATAATCCTTTAACTTTTGAGGAGTCAATACTTCTACTTACATTTTTGGAGGAGAGAGTTGATTTAAAGTCTTTGTTTAGTAAGTTTATGGTCTATGTCTTCTCAGAGACAGTTTCCGTTCATTTCTCATGTGAATGGGCATTACTTTCATATTTCTTCATATGCTTCATTTTTTGCTGGTGTTGACAAAGCATACAATTAAATACCACAACGTGCTAACTCTGGAAATCAGCCTTCCCCCTCCTCAGTGTTTTGTTTTGGTTTGGTTTTTGCTTGCTCTGGGAAATAGTTGTTTGATTGTTTAGCGACTTTCATAAATTGTAGGGACTGTGGTATTTGTCATTATGTGGTCTCTAAAGTCTGTTTCTTTAAATTGTGACCAACTACTATTGTCAAAGGCAAGTCTGATGTGCAGCCTCAGTTCTTGAGTTCGATCAAGAATGAATTCAGATCCAAACTTGGGCAAGCAGGGGTTTAATAGCAGTTGCAGTGAAACTACCGTCTCAAATAGGAGAGCCAGCAGGCCCAGAGGTGGCAGCTTCCCGGGGAATTGGAGGATGACAGAGTTGTCTTTTCTTTTTATGTTTGGATGGGTTGTGAGTCATAGCTGTGGAGGTGTCTGACTAAGGTTGCAGCCAATCATCTAAGGGACCCCTCCTATAGTTTGGGAGGGGAGTTTTTGGCCTTACGTGGTCCTTGTGGGAACTGTCCTGACAGCCATTCTCTGTGGGGTAGAGATGTAAATGTATGTATTATGTACGCAATGTAAATGTATTATGATGAAGCTATAGGTTACTGTAGGGCAGCGGTCCTAGGTCACGGAGCATACCCCATGGGTCTGTCCTGGCTATTTGGAACTTGGCCTCAGCCCTGTTATCAGGCAGAAAGCACTTGTTCCCTGCTCATATCTAGCTAACTCCCTACACTTGTGGATAGAGATTTCCTTGAATATCTCAAACAAAAAATAACAAATAAAAATGAAAAAATAAAAACTCTCTCACATCTTTGCAGGTTGGCTCTGTGCTGGGACACTTTTTCAATGCTTAGCTAGGCTATTTACAAATCTGCCTCAGCCTTTATTTCCTGCTTGTATTCAGCATAAAGATCAGCCACAGATGAAAAATTTAGTGTCTTCTCAGGGTTTTGTGTTTGTTGTGTTTTTTTTTTCTTTTTTTTCTTTTTAGCATGCATCTTTTCCTGGGTTATACAAGGCTGTCTAAGTTCCCAGTATACAGCGGTGCTTTACAGGGCCCTAATTCTCCAAAGGATCTCTCTTCACAGCTTTGACTCCTAGGCTTCCAGTATATTTATTGTTTGCCTCAATTGTAATCTTTGCCCCAGGCAGCCACGGATTATTCTTTTGCTTTTCACTGTTTTTGAAGAATGCCCTGTGCATAGAAAGCTACTTTTCTACCCTGAGAGACTTCTAAGTTAGGTAAAACAAATGCAAGCTCTTTGCTTCCATCCTTCCAGCACTCCCCCAAACTGGTGAAAACACACACATTCAGTTCTGGAACCAGAGACCATGGTCCCACATAGGAAAAGCCGGCTGCTCTCTTTGATACCACGGCCAACCTGGGAGAAGGATAGGAATAAAGGTACGAAAACATGGTACAAAGCTTTCCTAAGATTTTTAAGTCAACTGATTTCTGATTCAGTACTTGCTTGGTGGCTGTAAACCTTTGACTGCTTTCCAAAGTTCTGACATTTTGAATCTAATAGTTTTTGTTCTGTTTTGTTTGTTTGTTTGTTTGTTTCTGGTTGAGGGAGGCATGGGGGTGAGGAAGCATTTCTGTGGAGGGACAGGCTTTTAGAGCTACCACTTTGCCATCATTCACCGATGTTGTTAATACCCTCCCTATTCTCACTTATCCCATCCTTGCCCCCAGTTAAAAGCTTTCATCTGGGAAAGCTTCCATTAACTTCTTTTGGAACACTACCCAGAGCTGAAGACACACACACATATACATGTACATATACATGTATACTATATATGACAGATAATAGCAAAGAGAAATGGTACATGCTATATTACCAAATGTGTCTTGAAATTTTCCCAAGTGACATGCTATCCAGAGTTCTTTTATTTACTCTATTATTTGCAACTTTAGAAACTGCCACATGAGAAGACTCAATTTATAATGTCTTCAGCAATTCCATCCGACTCTATGTACATAGTCTCTGAGTTCCTGAAGGAGCTTTGAGTGTCAAAGCTGTAGACATCAAAGAAGAAACCCAGAGTCACTCCTTCCTTCCTTTGTAGAAAAACAACTGAGGTTAATCTGCTGAGTCCAGTAAGAATACAAAATTGAAGATGCAAAATGGTACATTTCAATTTATTTAGGATTTTTCCAAAAATAGAAGAAAATTTCACATTGATTTAGACATCGCTATGTGAACTTTAACAATGAGAGGGAATTTATATTTAATCTGGAATATAGCTCAATGTATTATCTAGGCTTCGCTCTCACCTAGGGATCTCTGCAAACTTGCTTTCTTAATATAAGTCTCTACTATGAGTGGTTAAATTGTTCAATGTGCCAGAGCATAATGTAAGGAAAGAAGCAGAAAAAAAATCTTCATGATATTGATATACACCAAATTTTGTCTGTGTATGTCTAATTTAGTGGCATCTACACAGAAAGTCTTATATAAACCAACATTTTAGGGAAAAATCAATGCAAAAATGTCCATAATTAGTTTGGTAGCTTCTTTGCATGATATAAAAATGCAAACCTAAATTTTAGCAAAACTAATGAATTATTGCAAATTCAGTATTCAAAAGGTAGAAGTTACATTTTAGACTGTAATATTGGAGTGTAGAGAAATAAAGTTCTTGGGACGTTTGGATGGCTGAGTTGGTTAAGCGACCAACTTCGGCTCCTGTCATGATCTCACAGTTCGTGGGTTCAAGCCCCACGTCAGGCTCTGTGCTGACAGCTCAGAGCCTGGAGCCTGCTTTGAATTCTTTGTCTCCCTCTTTCATTACCCCTCCCTAGCTCATTCTCTCTGTCTCTCTCTCTGTCTCTCTCTCAAGAATAAATAAACGTTAAAAAAATTTAAAAAAGAAACCTTGTTGATTGCTCTTGGTCACTATAATGTGAATACACAGTAATAAGAAAACATTCAGTTTTACATCAGTTTGGCAGAGAATAAAATGACATTTGTCTATTTTTGTCCATACAGAGCCACAAATTCATAAGCTTTATTTGCTTTCTGATAATAATAAAATTAAAGACTTAATGTGTCTTCAACTTTTGGACTTAGAGACCATGCCCTTGAAGCAACACCATAATCTGAAGCTGGGTACAGTCTAGAAAAAGGATGCCTTCAGAAGATTTTCAGAAGCAGATTTAATATTGTTATAATCACACTGTAGGGAATTTTAAATATGGCCTTAAAATTCTTTGGCATTCTTCATTTTGAGAGAGGGGTTTATGCCTTTTGCCATGAATCTAAGTTTCCAGGACTGGTTGGCTACTGTTTGATAAAAATCACTATTGAAGCTATTGAGCTGGTTTTGTTTTTGTTGTTCTTTTCTTTGAGAAGGAAGGGAACACTTATGTTTGGGAGAATTTTTAATTTCAAATTAAATTTCTTTCCTTGATGTAAGTCTGCTCATATTTTCTATCTTTTCTTGAATTAGTTTTGCTCATTTCTGTCTTTCTCGGACTTTCGATAAGTGAGACTCAGTATTTGGTTGCAAGCCAATAAAAGTCTGCTGCTCCTATATTAGAGCTCCACTGAGGGGTGGTCCTGAAAATTAAAGGAGAAAAGAAATTCACCCAAATAAGCAAAACTTTGGTCATTCACTTTATGTGGAAAGAAGCACACCGGTGAAAGAATACAAACAGAATCATGAGCAAATAGCTTAGCAAGTTTGTCAGGAGTCTGCCCCCTCTATCCCTGCAAAAAAAAAAAAAAATGAGATCAAGGACAAGGATGTCTAGGAACATATATGTCACTGAAACTTTGGTAATGGATATACTATATGATCTTTGTGGTATATGAATGATAATACCCAGCAAAATGCATGCACCATTGACAGTGCACTAAACAACCAGGGAGATGGAATGACATCACACAGACATCAGGCATTTGACATCAGACAGTCTCTGTCATTGACTACAGCTGGAATTAAAACTGCATAAATGGAGTAGCTAAGGTGACAGACTGAAGTCCAGTAATAAAACCCAATTACGTAATCTCTAATTAAGGCAGACCTAGCTTCTACCGCAAGCACAGAAGCCCAATACTGAACCTCTGATATGACATCGTGTATGGAGACCACCTGTCCTCTGGGCAAGTTAATTACAATGGCATCCTCCCACCCTAGAAGAGGAAACAAGTCTTCTTGGCTAACATCAAAGCTCATTTCAGGGTACAGTTTCTGCCTGAGAGCTTCAATCAGCACTATTACTCAAAGACTTATAAAGTGATACGGGATTGCCTCAGAACCCACTGCAGAGCAAAGCAGGTTGTATTTGCTTTACTATGAAATCAACTGGTCTCATCTCACACACACACACACACACACACACACACACGCATGCACACGCCTATCTTCATGTACATACCACCCACAACCTGCTAACAAAACAGAGTAGCTTGTAAAACAGTTTATGGAAGCTAAATGTAACAGCTTATGGAAGGTCCAACTAATGTGACATTCTGAAGTTCTGAAGATAACAGCTTGCTAGGGTCAGAGCAATATCCTCTAGTATGTAATTATTCCCTAAATCAACAATCCTTCTATGGTACTGTGATCGCAGAAGTGAGATATATGGATTTGAGAATGGAAGTTTAAAAGCAGCATTGAACCTTAGTTTTACTTCCAATGAACAATTAGGGGATTTTTCCTTATTTCTCTTTTTTAACTTTAGAGATCTGAGTTTCCTGAGGGAGAAGCCTTTTGCCAGGGTATGAAGCAAGAGTCCCTTTAAACTTTAAGCTAAAATCAAGGAAATGTGTCACTATCTCTGCAGGAGTTGTTGATCTTGATCATTAGAAGGAGGTTGGAATGCTGTTATGTAATGATGGAAAATGACATGCTTGGAAGCCATGTGATCCTCTGTTGTATATCTTGTTATTTTCTTACCCAATGTTGATTGCAAATGCATGGGTTCAGGAGGCTGAGAGAGCATGTTTTCTAGGAGTTTGGATCCCACTGAAGAGCTTCTGGGTCAAAATACCAGTAAGTCCCTAAGACAGTGGAGATGCTGTGTGAAAGTGAAGAGAATCTAAAAAAAAAAAAAAGGAGAGAGTTGATTTCAGGTGCATCTTCAAGACCACTTGCAGAGGTGGGGCTAAAGCTTCTTGCACTAAACTTACTGTTGCAATTTAGTTCAGGAAGTGTGGCCAACAAAAATCCTACAGAAAGAGTTTTCACAACTTATTATATAAAGCATGTGTAACTGAAAGAGAGAAAAAGATGGACGGCAATGGCTGTGCTGTTGTGCTACCAAAATTTACCTGTCATTTCTGAAGCTCTCATTCACCTAACCACTGAGTGTTTGGGTGGCTGACATCTTTCTACTGAGTCCCACACTACGAAACTCTCCTCAGTCAAAGAAAGCTGTCTTACCCATGGAGACACTCCTTCCCTGGGACACTCAATAACTGGCTGGTGATAACTGGCTGGTGTGATGGTATAAATGCTTGATCCCTACCTCAAAGGAGGAATATTCTGAAAAGGCCAGCTCAGCAGAGGTGCCGATGGGAGTGGCCAACACCTCCATTTGAGACCACATTGCAGTTCAAATCCTCCCTTAGCTCAATCCTAATTCCTTCCTGACTCCGTACTTAATCTTTATAATACCCCCCAACAAAATTCTTACACGTAAACTTCAATCTCCAGGTCTGTTTCCTAGAAAATTCAGTCTAGACAGATACAGATATAGACAACACAAGTTTTCATCTAGAAAACAAAACTTAGCCAAAGTATCACCCTGTTCTAACCAATTACAGGCAATAACAATTGAGTATTTTCCCTGCCAGTGCACCAGATAGGACACAAATGTATTAAGATTAAAGTAATAAAGGTAGGCATCATAATATGATGGTCTTGTAGTTAATTACTCCAAAGTAAGAGGTGTAAATAAACATGTGATTCATGTAATGCAACTCAGTGGATGATGTTTGTCACAGGATAGTGGGAAAGAATAAGCACCATGTGGCTCATTTTCATTGCCATTACCGAAAAAAAAAAAAATTGGAAAAGTCATACGTGGTGGTTTCTGACTTATGGAAAAGTGGCACACACATTTCTTTTGGGAATTTAAGGGGAAAAATTGTGAAAATACTTTAAGAAACAGAAACACATTAGGGAGTATGAGTTACAGAAAATACTTTAAAATAGAACAAAAAAAGTACACATTTCTTTTTTCAACTTATTAAATAGGAACCCAATGTCTTAGTACACCAGGCTTCTCCAAGTACCTAACCCTTTTAATTGTCCCATTGCCTGAAGGAAAAGAAATAAATAAATAAATAAATAAATAAATAAATAAATAAAAAAAATAGAACATTTAGTTCAACTTTTCTTACTTAAAATAATTCTCTCAGCCAATGTTTAGAAGGTTGTTGTAGTCAAAAGATATTACTCAAAATTACTATAGATCTGATAAAATCAGCGATAGTTATACACCCCTTCTATTCTTATTTAATAACTAAATATACAGAGTCCCCCCAATTTTTGCTAACTGTGGCTTACTGTTGTTGTTTTCACAACTGGAACATTTTCAAATTGTGCTTTCTTTAAAAACTACACAATATTGACAATATCCTTACTGAGTGTATGAATATCGCCATTCAAATCATCTATTTAGCTATTAGTAATAAGTAAATGCTACAAATTTGATAGAGGAAATACAACCCAAGTTATCTTGGAAGAAAAAAAAACTTTGAGATAATTAGGATTGGATTATGGGGGATTGAGATAATTAGGGTGAAACTGGCAGTGCAGGAGAGGATGCCTGAACTTCAAATCTCTTGGCTGCAGATCACAGATTGGACAGCTGTTGGCCGCAATCCAGGAGGTCAGAATCAGCCAGCTGTATCTTTAACCAGCAGTGTTGAATGGTACTCCATTTCCCCAAGCGCAAAGGACAAGAAGTTAGGGAGTCTTCTCTTTTCAACTGAAAGGCATGTGGAAATTTCCCCAGTAGACTCTTGATGTTACACCTTAAGGCAGGCAGATGGTGATTCTGTTAAATAGCTTGCATTAGGGAATTCATTCTTTTGAGAAAAAAAAATCACAAACTAAAGTCTTAGAGACATAGAGAATAGTCTAGGTTACCATTATTTTAAATGATACATAACTGAGACATGGTTTATGTCAAACATTTTTTTAAATAAAACCATAAATTATGCAGTCTGGTTGAAAATAATTTGGAAGCACTCCTTTTGAGGATTATGGTAATTGAATGAAAACAACTAAATTGGCAGATTGCATTGAAAGAGGTTTTCTTTCTGGCAGGTATCTTGAGATAGAGAAAAGCCCTAGTCTATTATTCAATAATTATTAAAATATTTAAGACAGAGCTAAAGTAGTAGCAAGAGGTTCTTAACACCTATGAAATAGTGAAAGAAGGAGGCTTGGTCATGGGGGAGTTGTTGGACTGAAAGCAGTGATACATTTTCAGCCAAGGCCACGGTTGATCACAGGGACTCTAGAGTATGAATGGTTCTTCAGAATTATCCCGCCTTGAGGCATATGCTGACCCTCTCTATAACTGCTTATCCTTCAATCACTGGATATGGGCAGTTGCCTAGAAATGAGCAAGAAGTTGGGCAAGGAAGCACTGTTCAGCTAAGGGAATTTCCTGGAGAGGATTTCATCTGAGAGCTGTCGCTTACCAGGAGTCCCAACATACACTTCTGATAATTTACTTTTGTACAAATCCAGAATCTCCCTTACCACCTCCAATACAATTTGGAATGCAAAATAAAGGATGAAGTACTATTTACTTTTTCAGAAATGCGTCATAAAAAAGTTTGTGACAACCCTCGGGCCATACAGCAGAGATATTTTATGATTTATAAAGAATTACTCTTTGATCTATTTTTTAAACTTTTTATGAAAGTTTATTCAATGTGGGGGCACCTGGGTGTCTCTCCTGGGCATCTGACTGCAGCTCAGGTCATGATCTCACGGTTCATGGGTTTGAGCCCCGTATCAGGCTCTGTGCTGACAGCTTGGAGCCTGGAACCTGCTTCAGATTCTGTGTCACCCTCTCTCTCTGCCTCTCCCCCACTCACGCTCTGTCTCTCAAAAATGATTAAACGTTAAAAAATAAAAAAAAGAAAAGTTTATTCAATGTGATGAGTAAGGACAAAAAGATGATCCATTTTCTCTGTCCATTTTCTTCAATACTAACAGTCTACTTCCAGTTGTATTAGTAGAATATCATTAGGTGCTCATTTTTGTTTGTAATCCACAGATATAACGACTTTTGGACTAACATCTCTAGGGTTAATGGAGTATAAAGGTAACTTAGAGTAGAGCATAGGAATTAGATAAGAATATTTTCTGAGCAGTTTAAGTGTATAGGTAATAAATTCATGATGTAATTTCTAATAGTAACAAAAAGGGATATATTCAGCAGATATTTTTTGGTTACAGTTGACAAAAAGAAAAAGCAAAAAAAAATCCATTTGAAATTTCTGGCTTGGGTGCCTAGATATATTGTGCTTTATCTAACTGACGCATACTGGGGATAAACAAAAGGGTTCGGGCATTTGAGGTGGAAGAATTTAGAAGGACCTATCAAAAAAAAAAAGCAGAAGACTACATAGCAAGATGCAAATCAGTAGTAGAAATAAATCTTGAGGTATGATATTGAAATACATGAGAGAAAATACCCAACAGAAAAAAAAAACTGCACTATGAAAAAGATTGTATTCAAGAGGCTTGGTGGACATTTCATGGCTGGTGAAAGAAAAGTAAAACAAAGAAAATAAAACTTCACATGAGAAACACCACCACCACCACCAACAACAAAAAGTTGGACAAATATGTGGCCAAATAGAGATAATTAAATTAGAAAAGTTGCTTTGTGAAGACCAAGAAAGTAAAAGTATAAAAGTTATGGTTTGTCAATACTATATTAAATAATACCGTGAAGTCAAGTAGAATCCTTAGTGAAAAAGAAAAAACCCATAAATGTTTGATTTCCAAAGATCGTCACCCCAAATAGGCAGATTTGTTCTAACTGTGGCAGTGCTGTCTTGAAAAAAGGCTAAAGTGAAATATGTCTAGGACATATTTTAACATCTCCCAGGAGTGAGACAGAAATCAAAAAGTACCCTTGCACACACAGCCAAAAATTTTTAATATAATCCCGGTGAATGTTAATACAATGAATATCATGCTCATGAAAATGTTGCTTTACGTGACCACAGGGGTTTGCCAAATGTAGTTAAGTTTATCATCAGTTGACTTTAAGATTGGAGTCATTACCCTGGCCCAAAGTAATCAAGAGCTTTTTAAAACCAGAGTATTTTCTCCAGCCCATAGCAGAAGGGGAATCAGGAGGGATTTAAAGTGTGAGAAAGACTGAATACACAGTTGCTGGCTTTGAAGATGGAGTGGGCCATGTGAGAAGGGACATAGGAGGCCTCTCATAGTGTAAACAATGTCTGGCTTACAGCCAGCAGGGAAGGTGGGACCTCAGACCTACAGCTGTACTGAACAGGAATCTGCCATCTACTTGAACGAGGCAGGAAGGAAGCAGATTCTTTTCCAGAGCCTCTTGATCATTGTTTAGCCTGGTCAAGACCTTGATGTTAGCTTTGGGATTCTCTGAATTTAGAACTCAGTTGAGAACACCCCCTCCCAACCCCAAATGATTTTAGGTCTACAGAACTGTGAGCTACTAAGTGAGTGCTGTTGGAAACCACGAAATTTGTGATAGTTTGTGTTTACAGCAATAGAAAATGAATACACCCTGCATACTTAGGGGGCAAAACTATGCCACACTTGTGGACTAGCATCCCAACCAACACAAACATGATTTCTCCAGAAGGAGACATTATACGTTATTCTCAGCCCTGAATAATGAACCTGTTCCTGAGGAGACCCAGATATGTGATCATTAAAGTTAGCACAGTTGTAACTTAGGGATAGAATGTATTACATTCAGTACTATTGCTTTGGATAAGCATTTGCATTTATATATGCTTATGCACATCTACATTTGAAGTCTAATTTCTCACTCATTTCTCATATTCAAGATTAGTGTTATCACTCACTCCTGGAACTTAGTCTGCATTTATTTCCAATTCTTGTTATTTTCTGTTATATGTTGTACCGATTTGTTTAGAGCTCTGAAACTGGATTCAAATTCCGGGTTCAACAGTACTAACTAAGTACACTGGAAATTAACATTTGGGATCCTCATGGTATGTCAGTTTGCTTCTATTCATTGACAATATTAGTATACGAGGGAAAGGGTTGTAGATCCAAATACATGAGGTAAGGTGTCTGAGATCACTTGGTCTAGCATCTAACACTCAGAGTTTGCAATAATTAAGTAGAGGAATCTGAATCTTACCAAAGATAACAGTGTTGATTTAGTTATTTCTGATTCCTCCCCAGCACTCACCAGGTTTTGTTGTTCAAATTTCAGTTCAGAGATTTTTTTTTTGAAAAGTTTTTTTGTCTTGTCAACATGTTTAATGAAAATAATTCTCTTATAAAATTTTGTATAAGAGGGGCACCTGGGTGGCTCAGTCATTAAGTGCCCGACTCTTAGTTTCAGCCCAGGTCATGACCTCACAGTTCGTGAGTTCATGCCTCACGTCGGTTCTGCACTGACAGGGTGGAGCCTGCTTGAGATTCTCTCTCTCCCTCTCTCTTTGTTCTCTCCCTGCCTTGCTCTCTCTCTCCCTCAAAAAATAAATAAATAATCATAAATTTTTTTTAAAAATAAAATAAAATTTTGTATAAGAGAAATTACCGTAAAATACAAAAATCTTTAAGCGAAATCCACTTAATAATTTTTACATATTTTAAAATATATTTTATTCAAAACTTATGGAGACTAAAGAGACCTTAAAACCAAACATGCTTGGTTTCTGGCTGAGGAAAAATAAGCATAAATGACTCTTTTGGCAAACTGTTGAACTTACAGTATGGAGTACACGCTAGTTAACAGTATTTTATATTTCTTCATTTTAATAAGTATAATGTAAATGTGTAAGAGAAAAACCTTGTTCTTATGCACAGCATGCAAGAGTATTTAGGGGTAAAGGGACATGATATCTCCAACTTAATCTCACATATTTCAAGAAAAAAAAGTTTCACACAAACACACACACACACATGTAAATGGGTAAGTAGAGAGACATAAACAGAATAAGGGAAAGCAAGTGGGACAAAATGCAAACAATTAATGTATTTAGGTAAAAGATCACTAATATATTCTTGTACTAATCCTGCAATCTTGTGAAGCTGGAGTTACATTAAAATATTATAAAATAATTAGATGGTTCATGAAAAAATATAGTAGATGTAATAGATGTATAACTTACTAATATATAGCAATTATATAAAATAAAATTCTTAAACAGTCGTTACTATTAACACCTAACTTAACCAATAAAATGTTTTAAGTGGCATGATTAATTCAAAATATAAAACGTTCATAATACTAAATGCATTTGATACATGGAATAACTATGTCATAATAAAATATGCCGTTAGGTGAAGATATAGTAAAATATAAAATCTTGAATCATTTTATTCATGCCTTAAATTTCTCTATCATGTGAGATGTATAATTACTTAATGGGATAACTAATAATTTGAATGGAATCCTTTGCACTACTAATCATTTTGGAGAAGCCATTTAATGGTGCTGGGACCTCTAGTCAGCCAGCCAGGGGAGTCCCCAGGTCACTAATATTATTAAAAAATATTCACTTAAGTTACATTATATCAGCTTCATTTGCCACTAATTTTCACATTTAAGTTACTATAGACACACACCCTTAATTCTCCACAGAAATTTTTGTATAATATATACATTTCCAAGGAATATAACTTAAAACTGTCTACTGTCAACTATTATAAAGTTTCTAAGGGGTGAGAGTTGAGAGTTGCAATTATAAATTATATTTATTTTGCAGGTATACCTTCTTATAAATGGATTATGTCAGTCACCAGGAGAATGATATTAAACCATCTCTCTGGCCACTGACTCATTAGCAATGTGCTTTCAAAAATTTTTTTTAATGTGTATTTATTTTTGAGAGACAGAGATAGAGAATGAGCGGGGAGGAGCAGAGAGAGAGGGGGGTGGGTAGGGAGACACAGAATCCAAAGCTGGCTCTGGGTTCTGAACTGTCAGCATGGAGCCCAATGGGGACCTCGAACTCACGGACCACAGGATTATGACCTGAGTCAAAGCCAGAGTCTTAACCAACTGAGCCACCCAGGGGCCCCTAGCAATGTGCCTTCAATTTGCATTGTTATAACCATTTGAAACTGCTCTTGGATATTAGGGAGTTTTAGTGTTTTTATTAAGCAATTCATATGGAAAACACACTGTTCAAAATTTGTAAATAACGGTTTTTAAATCATTGCTTCAATTAGTTACTAACCTGTTCAGATCCAATTTTACCACATGCTTTTATCAAGAGGGTAGACCTTCAAAATGTACATTGCTGCCTGCAGGTGAACCTCTGCCTTTTATTTACTTGTTAAAATTTCTTCTTTACTTATTTCTGTATCTAATGTATGCATGTTGTTTTCTAAACCCTATAAAATCCATACTATAAATAGATACAGTATAAGAGAAGTAAGGTCTACCACTGCTTACCTCAGTATGTACCAAGAAGCCAGTTTTCCATAGTCTATTAGCAATGCAACTTTTCAGAGGGACAATGTGCCTTATAAGACCACACAATCACCCCCCCCCCCATGGAAGCATCAAATTTCCTTAAGTCATGCTTCTATACCCATAATACTTATATCATTTAGTATACATTCCCAAGAAATGTATGTTCCGTGCTCAGATAACTACTTAATCATATTCATAGTAGACAGACGCTATTCTGAACAGAAGTTAAGGTGTGAATGTCAAAGGTAACCTAGAATATTTATAGACAAACAGCACATCACAGTGTATTCAAATTTTACATTGTAAACTTTTATTTCCTTTGAATCTATAATCAGATATGTCTCATATAAGTCATCTACTTACTGTTGGAAATTGCCTCCTTTTTTCAAGAGTCAAAATGCATGCTAAATTTAAATTCCATCATTTTCTCCAATAGAAAGGAGAACATACGTGTATAAAAGCACTATTTTGGGGCGCCTGGGTGGCTCAGTCGGTTGAGCGTCCAACTTGGGCTCAGGTCATGATCTCACAGTTCGTGGGTTCGAGCCCCGCATGGAGCTTTGTGCTGACAGCTCAGAGCCTGGAGCCTGTTTAAGATTCTGTGTCTCCCTCTCTCCTTGCCCCTCCCCTGTTCACGCTCTGTCTCTGTCTCAAGAATAAATAAACATTAGAAAAAATTTTTTTAAAAAAAGCACTGTTTAATGCTCCTTATAGCAGACTAGTCAAATGGCAAGAATAGTAAGAATAGGTTCTAGCTCTCTGAAACTAATGGAAAAATTATTTGGCCCTAAGAGGCTTATTTTAATCAGAAGTTTGATTCATCATCTTTAGCACTGACATGAAGCAAAAGATTAGTCCCATTTCTTTTCCAAGATTCTTGATAAACTAGCTATAAAACTTTTCTATTTCATGCTAATATGTCTCTCTGTTGCAAGCATTGACTTGAAGGTGATTAACTAGAGCTGATTCGATTAGTTGTAGGATAGAACACTAGATTCCAGTCTGGTTTTTCGAACTCAGTGGGACTTCACAATTTTATAAGAGTAGCAAAATATTTTAATATAATAAATAAAATATCTGTATATAATTATTCCTGTTTGTCTTCAAATTAAACAATTTTAGGGGTGCCTGGGTGGCTCAGTTGGTTAAGTGTCTGACTTTGACTCAGGTCATGATCTCATGTTTCATGGGTTGGAGCCCCGCATCGGGCTCTGTGCTAACAGCTCGGAGCCTGGAGCCTGCTTCAGATTCTCTCTCTCTCTCTCTCTCTCTCTCTGTCTCTCAAAAATAAATAAAACATTAAAAAAAATTTTTTAAATTAAACAATTTTAGTATACTACCAAGCCATTACTCTGTTTAAGGCATAATTTTGATATATAATACAACACTGAAACAAAAATGTGTTCTAAGATTTTAAACACCATTAAAATCTTATTCTTTAGAACAAGATGAATGAATTTATCAACACCCTTTCTTTCCTTCTTGAAAGAATGGAGTTGTGTTATTGCTCTTCATTTTAAATGATAGGCACTTTAGTAGGATATAACACCGTTTTGAGAAAGCTGCTGTCATATTACTCTGCACATTTGGGTTGCATAAATGCTAACTTTAATGATGCAGTATTTCCTTTGTAAAATTATCTTTTATGCTGAATGAGCTGGTCATTAATTTCACTGTAAAGACATAATTTGTACATGTTAATGTATTTTTCAACTAATCTATTTGTGTGAACATAACAGCTGGTAGCTCCTGAAAGAAGACAAGATAGTAAAAACACTACCTGAGTTCCATAATTTCTTTGATTTCTCTTCCTTATCACATAAAATCCAGCTTTAAATTTTATTCCTTTGTTATGCCAGTATCATAGTTATTTTGTGTACAAATACATCCATGGCATATGAGGGTTATGTTGGTGCTGCAATTACACCAGATTGCACAATAGTTTGTTAATGCTCTATTACTTTTGCATGCAAATAGCTAAAATAAAGAGCCTGAAATTCACTTTCGCCGTACATCTCCAATTTAATTTACTTTTTTTTAAAGTCTGCTCATCTACATTTTTACTACAAATATTTCCCATTTTCTTTTATTTCTCTATCTCAGTTTCAATGGAATATTCTTGAACCCACTGGTTCATGAGGATATGAAAAAAAGACATACTATTTTTTCCATCACCTCAAAAAGATTGAAAATACCCTAGATTTTTCTGCAAGTTCCACAAATATTTAAATAAAGCCTTTAATATACATGTAGCAAAAATTAAAAAAATAACGAATGTATGACAGATATATAATAAAAACAAGTTAACTAAAGGTAATATGTTCCAAAGAAAGTGTATTTTGAATAAAATAAATTGAATTCCAAGATTCAAGAAATTTCCTGGAAGAATACTATCCTCTTTTCTTTGTTTCCTTTATTAGCAAAGCAAAAAGGGAGAACATAGTTACCTAACACTGTTGGGAAAAAATTGCTTCTTAAAAGATCCATATTTATTTACATGCCTTTCAACCTGTTGAAACACATGTAACCAAAATAGTCCACGTCAAATGGAGGAAAAACAAGCATATCTGTACTGTCATCAGGGAAATATTTACTAGTCAATTCGAGGATACACTTTTATCAGCAGTTTACTCATGCTGAGTACTAAGGTTTCTTAACTCATTGGATCATATCAAATTGCATTGCCAAGGAGCATCTCTGAGCACAAAGTTGTTATACTAAAGAAACAGTGATTCTTCTTCAAGGATCAAGAATAAAAACACATCTGTTTTAGTTGGTAGGAAAACAATTATTTGTTAATTCTTTTAAGTAAAGTCCTTGGTAATGTAAAAAGTATTTATGAGAAGCAGAAAGAAGGAGTGTGAAACCTAGTATGACATTTAATCATCTTTCCTTTTGTTGCCCTTGGCTTTTGGCCTCTTGTGCCCACCTGATAAAATAATAAGTAGGATACTTATTCCACTTATTACTTTATGGTAGCGTCCCTGAGCCATGGATGGCTGGAAGCAGATTGATGCTGTTAAGCAGAATAGCGATATTGGAAACCGAATTCACATTTAAATCATCGAATCCAAGTAGAAAATGACTCTACTGCCAAAACAAAGTGGGGAACACACCATTCATCACCACAACAAAGTGTGTATGTCTCCAGCAATGATTTCAGACATGGCAGATGGTACACAGATACAGAACACTCAGATCGAGAGGGAGAAAACATGTTGCCCTTCTCATGGTACAATGAAAACACTCAGAAGTGGATGTTCATAATATGGGAGAAAAGAAATGTGGCTTGGATACAGATAAAGATTTCTCTCTTTTATTTATGATGCCTCTAAATTATCAGCAATTTCTTACTAGCTTCTTTGTACAATGTAGTTGATTTCAAAAACCCATTTATTATTTGCATTCTTCAAACATATAGATCTAAACTATGTAGGAAAAAATATTTCCTTTTTCTTTTTTCAAAAATTCCAAAATACTTCTCATAAAGCATCCAGGCATGAAGACAGAGGGTACACACCCCACTCTTCCACACTCTTGACCTCATTTCCGTAACAACTACCAGAGAGAAAAAACATAAAGGTATAGAGCCAATAGACAACCTGCCTAATGCTGGAGTACAAATCAGGAGGCAAGGGCACACTCACCATCTTGCCTCACCATCTGAGCAATTGTGTGGAATTGCATAAGCAGGATAAGAAAGCCCCTAAAATTTCCCCTGGACAAATGTATATAGCGAGTAGGAGATGGGCACTCTTGAAGAAGATGTATTTAGCTTTGGATGCTAACTGTACTGATTGGCAGATAAGAAACTCAATGATTTCATTCTGACTTTCTCTTCAATCTCTTCAGATGTCTTGAAGCATTTAATCGATGCTTGTTCAAAGTTCTTCCAGCTTACACTCACTCTCTAGCTCCGAAGCCAGCCTTACACATTAAAGTTTTGTTATAGCAGCATGGCACTAAAAGTCCTAAAATCTGCCTTACTTAATCATTGCATCATCATTATTCCAAACTTTAGCAGCTTGGAAAAGAAATACTGATGTTTCCCATTTCTGTGGGTCAGAAATTCAGGAGTGTGTTAGTTGGATGGGTCTTAGGTAGGATGTTACAAAGTTGCAGCCAAGATGGTAGCTATTGCCTCAGATGCCTGAAGGCTTGACTGTAGCTGAAGAAACTGCTTCCGAGATGATTCAAACACATTGACTGGAGGTTACAGTTCTTTGTTGGCTATTTGCAGGAGGCCTCAGTTTCTCTCTGGTGTGTCTTCTCATGGAGCTGCTTGAGTGATCACATAATATGGCAGCCTTCTTTTCCTAGGGAGAGTTATCTGAGAGACAGAGAGAGCAAGCAAGAGAGAGAGCAATAATATCCCTTATTACCTGGCCTCAAAAGTAATATACCAACACTGTTGTTGTGTTCTGTTGACCAGGCATACTGACCTAAAAACAGTATGTGAAGTGATTACACAAGGGCATGAATACCCAGGGCTGGGGAAGATTGATACCGAAAACTCTTTGATATTTTTGTCCCCTCGGGAAAGACATGGACCTTTATGGATTCTTACTTTTTCCATAGTACAGTAAGCACTGTCAAAGAGAAGCTATGAGCATACTGTGTATTTTTAGCTGTCACCAATGGTTCATCTTCCCTTGCCTTTAGTGTCTCTAAGCCTCCTCTCCCAAATTCTTTTCCTGCAGATCAAAAAGTAGAGAGGGGTCTCCTTAAGCAATTGTGTAAATAAAAGTCTGTACACTTTTTTTTTTTTACAGGAACTCGTTGGTTACCCAGACGCTGACTGAGTTTATCTATTTCTTTCTTACTGTAATGCAGTCCTTAGACAATATGAAGGTTTTTTTTTTTAGACTTTTGGTCCTATTTCCCTCCATAACATATCTAGCCCTTTTTTTCTTCCTTTGAAACATCTACAGAATCTGTCTATTGTTTATTGCCTCTTCCTACGGCCCTAGTCAAATCCTGAACTATTCCCATAGCCTCCCATCTGACCTTCCATACCCACAGCCATTTTGCCTTCTCAGCCCACCAAAGGTATCCTTGCTTTGAGACATTCTCTTACTGCCACCACTTCCAGGAATCATTTCCACCAAAATATGGCAGTTCTTCACTATGTTTATGTCTCTGTCCAACATTAACAGGGAGCCTTCTCTGACCATGCTCTCTTAAATAACATTACATTTCTTCATCCTGACCTTTCCCCTTACCCTGAATTATTTTTCTTCCTAAACTCTTTGGCTACCAGACATATTATATATTCATTTTGTTATTTATTTATTTTGTTTCCTTAATAAAAGCTATGCTCTATGGAAGTAGGGACGTTTGTGTTCTTCTCTATTCTCAACAGTGAGAATAGTGCCCTTAATGCCTGTCTCTTTGCTCAGCCTCAAGTTAAGCACCATATTCATGAGTCACCAACAGCAGGGGTGGTTTTCAGAGTGAAAGTAGAGAGAAGGCAGAGTCTGAAGCCATGGTGTGATTTTCTGATCCATACATGTGTCGTCCCCCTCCCCACCCAAGTTATTTAAAAGGCAGCAAAACCCAAATGCCAGAAAAGAATGAAAAACAAGTGACTGTTAGGTATAGGTATCTACTTCAACATGTATTACACACCATGTGTAGCATTTCATTGCAACAAATCTTAATTCTTGTCTCTAAACCGACCATAAATATTTCAAATTTTGGTGGTTATATTTTTGAAGCATAAATGAATCAGGCGTACTATTAAATTTCATTAAGCAATCTTCTTTCAAAGTATTTTTCTCTGACAAATTCTATTATAACCACAACTTTTCCAAGTTTAATTTTTTTATGATTGATTTTCTGTAACATGAATTTGCATTTATATCATTCACCCATGTAATTTTCGCTTCCTATAATGACTAAATCTGGTAACCATTTAGCTATAGGCTAAAACAGATACAAGTTTTTTGAACTACCATCTATAACTTTACATCTTTCTGGTTTAACTTTTGATTCATGTCTAGTATGCTTCTAAGTATTTAAATAGGTTTTTCTCTCTGAATGCTAATTGATCAGCTAAACATAGATTCAGTTAAATTTTTATAACAAGGACCTACCTAGACAGGCTTCCTGTTGTCTCCAGTTAAAGTTGTTTCCAATGAAGTAATCTTCACTTCTCAACACTTATTATTTATGAGACTTTGTTTTCATGGTTCTCCATCCTTATAGAGCATTCTTGCATTGAAGACAGGACTGAGGTGAAATCATCTCAGTCAAAAATGTATGTGGCATCTAAGAAACCAAGTAAATATTTGATGTCAATTTTTTCATTTGTTGAATGACAAATAGCTCCTGGTGTTAATTGACTCACTGTCCGGTAGAGGATATAAACATCTGCAATAGTTTACATTTAAATATTTATATAACATTTATGGAAATAATATAAAAATCTTCCATTAACAATGTCTATCAGATCCACAGCATTCGTCAGAGATTATATTTCACTTTCAAAAGCAGATTGTAGTCAGAGAAAATGCATAATAAAACATGGAAATTTACCACTTATTTTCATGTAAATATGAATAGATGATATCCCAAGGGGTATTTTTATTCAATAAATACTTCATTTTTTAATAACATTATCCAGCACGTTGTAAGTACCAGCTAATTGATAGCTGGAAAAAATGGTGACCCTATAGGCCTTATTTATTTCATTTGCTCACTAAAGGTTGGAGTATATGTTGGAAGAAAGTGTCATAGCACATTTAAAATTCTAGATTAACATAATAATTACAATAATAACAACAATAACACGAGGTTTAGATTTTCAAGTTTCTGCAAAGATGGTGAATTATCCATTCTGTAGTCTCCCTCAAATAAGATCAACTCTTAAAAATGAAGCATCCGAGATCCTGGACAACAACAACAAAAACTGTAAAGAAGCATTGAAGAAATTTGTGTGCTTTGTTGGCCAAGGAAGGGGTTGATTCAACCTGGAGCCGACCTCATCCAGAAGTAGTCTCAGAGGACAAATTAGAATTAAAAAATCCATCTCCCTGGGAAAATCAATACCTGTCCCTGGTTGCATAAATCAGCAACACTAGCAAAAACTTGTATTCTGGATAGGTAACCCAGAAATCTTGATCTGTTCAAGTGTTGCTGAAAACCGTTGGCTGATTGACTAGCCTCAGACATTAACCCTGATGCATGTTCCCTTTCCGACACCAAATAGTAGTTCACATTTCACTGCCCCAAACTGCCTCTCCTGGGGAGATGAAGGGGATGCTTTTACCTCAAGGAGAATTTGCTGGAGTTTTAGCAAAGAAAAATGAGTAAATGGGTGTGTGTGTGTGTGTGTGTGTGTGTGTGTGTGTGTGTGTGTGTGTTTATTCTTCATGAAGTCATGTACGAGAGAGGTGGTTAAACTAATATAAGGCATTTAGGGAGCACTTGGGTGGCTTAGTCAGTTAAGTGCCCAACTCTTGGTTTCAGCTCAGGTCATGATCTCACTGTTTATGAGTTCCAGCCCCACATTGGGCTTTAAGCTTGCAGCACAGAGCCTGCTTGGGATTTTCTCTCTCTCTCTCTCTCTCTCTCTCTCTCTCTCTCTCTCTCTCTCTGTCTCTCTCACTGTCTCTCTCTCTTCCTCTCAGAATAAATAAACTTTAAAAAATTAAAATAAGGAATTTAGGGTGGGCCCGAATTGAATCTGACTGGTGTCCTTATTAGAATAGAAAAATTGGAAACAAAGACACCAGGTTGCACACAGGGAAAAAGCATGTTTGACACTTAGAGAAAGTGGCCATTTATTAGCCAAGGAGAGAGGTCTCTGAAAAAAACAAAACTTGGGGGCACTTTGATCTGGAACTTCTAACCTCTTGAACTGTGAGAAATATACTTCTGTTGTTTAAGCCACGCAGTCGGTGGTATTATCACAGCAGCTCTAGTGAACTGTACAGATTGAAGGAACAAATTTAAGTACTTAGAAGAGGATGCATAAAAGGATTAATACATTTAAATAGCAAACAAATAAATATTGTTTTAAATAGACACAGAAATACTAGTAACTAGTTTTTTTTTTAAATCAAAGATATAAAGAAAATAATAGTGAAGAGGAAATATTTGAAGAAATAATAGAGATAAATTTCTCAGAAATAAACAGGGACCCATAGAACATCAAGAAAGTGAAAGAAGAAAATGTCCTCACCAAGAAACATTTTGGTGAAATTTTGGACTATCAAAGACATTGAAAAAATTCTTAAAGCTCCCAAGACAAATTATGATCCCTTAGAAGCAAAAATATCAACACCACTATATGTATCAGCAAAAACTAAAGGCTGAAAACATATATATTTTAAGCAATTCCAGGCACTGAGAAGAAAAATAAGGTTGAAAAGTATCTACAGCAGATATTTTGACTTCTTAAAATATTTTAGCAGTAGTACAATAGAGACTTCAGATACAGAAGCTGACATATATCAAATTTTGATTGATATGTGAGAGGTCTGTGGAAAACAGATGGACCTTTCCACTAATGATGCTAGAAAAACTGGTTATCCACTTTCAAAAAATAAAAATGGATTTTTTAAAATTCATTCCTCCTCACATACACAAATTAATGACTAAAATGTCATTGTCAATGTTAAAACTTTTAAACTATAAAAGAATATCTTTATGACCTAGTTTTAAATAAATGTTTTGTAAAGAAAATACAACAAAAATGATATGCAGTGATAGATTCAATCACATTAACATTTTATAAAAGCATACCTTGCAAAGATTATCCCCAGAATGAGTGAAAATAATTGGAGTGGAAATTTGTATATATACATTGGAATTGATTTCGACATGTTTATTCAGGTTGAATACATATATATATGTATATATATACGTATATATATATATATATACGTATATATATATATATATATATACACACATACACACACACACATATACATAATTTTGAATCACATAAAATTTTAAAAGTTGCAAGTTAATAAATGGTAAAATATTGTCAATTCCCCATGTTTTAACATCTATGTTTTATGTATGAGATTTTTTCTCTTAGGTACTTGCAGTAGAGGAATTGTAATTGTAAAACCACTAGGACCCGTGTGCAAAAATTTTCTTAATAGTACTATCTATAAATAAAGATCTAGCAATAACTCAGTAATGTATCAAAAATAAAATGGAGGGCACTTGGGTGGCTCAGTCGGTTAAGCATCTGGCTCTTGATTTTCTGCTCAGGTCATGATCTCAAGGTCTGTGAGATTGAACCTTGCATTGGGCTTTATGCTGATAGTTCAGATCCTGCTTGAGATTCCCTCTCTCTCTCTCTCTCTGCCCCTCCCCTGCTTTCACTCCTCTCTCCCTCTCTCTCTTTCCCCTTCTCTCAAACTAAATATATAATTTTTTAAAAAATAAAATGGGAAACTGCATTGTGGTGTATTTATTCAATAAAGGATGTTCATCAAATTAATTAATTAATTAATTAACTATAATTTCATCTAATGAATGAATTGCAAAAACATGATAGTAAATGAATAAAAATCCACTGGAGAACATATACATGTGACTCCACTGGGGAAGACAAAGCTACACAAAATAGACAATTCTGAGCAACACATTTTTACAGACTTGTAAAATGTGGTGAGCCTACAAAGACATGCAAGACAATTGTTAACATGATCATATTTTCCGTAGCAGACAGCGTAGCCAGGGATGTAAATTGGGAAAAGTTTTCAAAAGACTTCATTTGCTCTATTTTAAGTGGAGTGGTGGAAAATAATGTGCTCTCTTTTGTGTATGTGTATATTACATGTTTTTAATTTTTTTTAAGTAAAAATGGTTAATAAGCATGGTTTGTTATTTCAAGAAGAATAATTCCTTTTGGAGGCCATGGATTGTATAATGTAATAAAAAAGAAGACCATGTGACAAGGGCATTGAGAAAAGATTGAATCATCCAAGATCTCTGGACAAAAGTACAGAATTCACAGAAGTTAGATTTTATTGTAATCATAGAGGGGAGCAATAAACCAATTTGGAATGTTTTTTTAAAAAAATATATCACTCTGGCTTCTGTAAGAAGATATTTTTTGCCAGAGTAAATAATAGAGAAGGAAAACCAATTTGGAAACTCTTATAATAATCCACATGACAGATGTTGGGTTAGACGCATGTGGTTGTCACCGAGCTGGAGAGAAATAGACAGCTTTGAGATATATGTAGGAGTTATAATTTACAGGACTTTATGATGAATTGGATCTACCGGTTTAAGTAGAGGTTAGTGTTAAACGATGTTTCTGTGTCTCCAGATTGAGTCACTGGAGGAAGGATAATTTATTAATGTAGAGAACATAATAAAGAGAATTGAATTATGACTAGGGCTACATCAAGAGTTTCATTTTGGACATGTTATCTTTGGACATATTAGGCTCTGTTTTGTTACTGGAATGCTCTCCTCTATGAACTAGCTGAGTGGAAAAGTTAAGTCATCAGTTTAAAATATGCATCTGGATAGGAAATGAGAAGTATAGCCCATAAACAGTGAATTATTAACAAGGTGGGGTGTGTAAAATCCTGAGAATTAATAGATTGCCTAGAGAGATGATGTAGAAGAAGAGGCAAGATCTGACACACGAATACTTAGGTAAAAGGTAGTGAAGGAATTATAAACAAAGAATGAGAAGAAATGACTTGAGACATAAAAGGAAAAGGTAGAAGATAATATCAGAGAAGCCAGGAGAAAGGTATTTTTTTAAAACAATAATCTTCCGTGACCAATATTAGAGTAAAATTGAGGAAGATAATGACTAATAACGACCTACTGGCAAATTAAGGTCTCAGTTGACGGTAGTAAGGACAATTTTACTTGAGTGATGCAGTCAGTATGGAGTGGTCAGTATGGTCAGTATGAAAGATACTTGAGGGACAGATGATGGTGTGTGCAGTTAATCCTTAGAATAAATTTGTATATTGAAACCCAAGTGGAAAAGGACAGCTACTTATCCACATACACAACGGAAAGTGAGGTTTTCCTTTTATTTTTGACTAATATGTCTTATGAATCCTAACTTCGCTGGAGAACATGGAGTCACAAAAGTTGAAAATTGATAGAAGTTTCCTCGGTTTAGTCCAATAGTTTATCCTCTTTTGAATAAATGCATCCCTCAACTTTCCTCTTCTGCCATCTCTAAGATAGCAAGTGAAAATAAAGGCTTGTGTGGTGTGGTAGTGGTGACACATCTATCACTTCCTCCGAGTGGAAACAGGAGCCTTGGATCTATTTACGAACATCTTTTTTTCCTGTCCTCTGGGCCAACATTGAAGATGTCACATGACAACCTAGATTTTGGACACTTATTGACATTTCCATCTGAAGTCTGCACCTGGGTACTCACTGCCACTCTCTCATCAGTGAAGTATGAGACGGGTGTCAGTTGTGGATGACAGGATTGAGCCTATATATATATATATATATATACACATATATATACACATATATGTATATACATACATACATATACATATATATACACACATATATGTATATACACATATACATATATACATATACATATACATATATATATTAAAATTGGTGAATGCTGGATAATTAATAAAATAACTGTGGAAGTTAGAAATTAGAAGTTAATTTCTTGTGAACACTTAATCCATGCTTTGGAAAGTCAAACAAAACTCAAGATCTATCCACACAAGTCCATCCTGTGGTGAGTTTCTCTGTCAATAGAGGTAATGCCATTACATTTTCTCAAGTGGTAAATAATGATAACTTAGCCTCATTGCCTACAAATGTAATATGTTTATCTTTTATGTATTTATACATTCATCAATGTATTTATTAAAATATTTTGGATTACTAATATTGCTGGGCTCCATACTAAGAGCTGATGATTGAGAAATAAATCATAATATCCCTCTTCTAAAGAAAGTAACTAGAGAACAAACCTCGAAAGACACTACATGATTACAAATTGAATTAGGAAGTGGAAGAGTAAAGGAGAAAAACTTATTTTTTCATCTTATGTTTTGCTGTAATATATGAAGTAAATACGTTTAAAAATGAGCTGGAAATTACAAATGCTATATATCATTATGCATTATTCCACTACCTAATAATTCAATAGCTTAGGAATTTGGAGCATTTTGGATTGGTACATATTTAACTTATTTCTTCATTTGTTCCCCATCTAGGAAACTAAGTAGTGTTTAGTCAATAACAGAAAAGTCACCGGTAAACCCACTGATAGACAAAGATACATTTAGACCGGCGAACGTGCTGCTTCTCTTATCTTAGAATCTGCTAAAAACTAATTTTTTCCAATTCCAAAAAGATTCTGCCTTTTCAGCTAAATAAGTGATGGGAAAAAAGCACTTGAGGAAGGTGAAGAACCACCTCTGATATGTTAGGTTATCGAATCCCATTCTATTAAACAACATCCGTCGATGCTTTATTAGTTTTCCTAGAGCCGGCGTAACTAAGGACTACAAACTGGATGGCTTAAAACAACACAAAGTTATTGTTTCATAGTTCTGGAGGCAAGAAGCATAAAATCAAGGTATCAGTAGTACCATGATCCTGAAATCTGTAGGAAGATTGCTTTCTTGCCACTTCCTCCTAGTTGATGGTGGTTCCCAGGCAATCTTAGGTATTTGCCTTGTGGCTTGCAGCTGAAGTACTTCAATCTAAGGGTCTCTTCTCCCATGGCATTTTACATACGTGTCCCCGTCTCCTCACGGATTTTCCTCTTCCTTTAAGAACACCCGTCATATTGGATTAGAGTCCACCCTAATCACCTCATCTTAACTTGATTACATCTGCAAAGACCCTATTTCCAAATAAGGTAAAATTTTGAGGTATTAGAAGTTTATATATGTGTGTGTATACATAAATACATAAAAAATATATATACACATATATATGCACATACAGATATATACATATATAACAAGCATATGTGTGAAGTATATAATGTATATAATCTATAATGAATAATATATATTTAGTATATCATATAAAATATATGTAATAAGTATGTATAAAAGAGACATATTACATATACTGTTTATTATTTATACATAATGTGTGATGTATATTGTATAAAATGTATATAATAGGTATGTTTGAAGATTTATATATTATGTATGTATAATTGTATAAGTATCATATGTATACTATATGAGAAGCATGTTAGAGTTCGATTTGAATGATGTTTCTAGATCTGGATAACTTTTCAAATCCAGTCACTTTCCTATTTTTCCACTTGGAAATTGCTTTGATCTTGACACATCATTAACCATGGAACTAACACTCCAATTCAAAGAGAATTGTTTTTAACATAAAACACATGATATCTTTAACTCCCAGAACCTGGGAAAAATGGCCATGGTCTGTGCCTTGGGGATTCAGCCTCAACATCTTATTACTTTTTCTCTTTGACCAAAGGATGGAGCCATCAATTCTCTTAAAATTGTCAGTAGCTGGCTTTAAGGGTGTTTATTTCCTAATCCAGAGGTTCTGGACAATCAAATATGAATTTCTTGCAGAGAATGCAGCAGGTAAAAGAGTATTAGGATATGTAGCTAAGTTTACTGTCCTTATAAATTGCTATTCTAAATACTGAAATTTTTTAATTTACAGAAAATGAAAAGTAATTGAAGTGAGGTTAAATATATTGCTGTAAAGGTTTATACAAATCACATAATGTGTATAATTTATTATAATTAAATGAGAAATATATTTCAGAGATAGCAACACTTAAAGTCATTATTTTTATATTTATTTATGAGTGCAATGCAAGTCAGGGAAAGTAGTTTCTTCTTTTGTTAGTTAAACATATATTTAAAATAGCCAAAATTCCTAACTTGATTTTCTTGGACCAGAGAGGTTTCTTACACTTTGAACCAGGGACGACACAGGAAAAGATCCTTTCTCTGAATTTTTTTTAAACATAGGACTATTCTGTCTATAGATATGCTATAAATTTTCTGGCTTCTGACAAAAAGTGAAAATATGAAATGATTTGTAGATACTATTCTATCTGCTATTCTTTAATCATGTGAAATTATAGTATTTACAGCTAGAAATTCTATTTGTGCTTATCAACTCAACTCTCTTATTTTTACAGATAAATCAATTGAAATAGTTTACTTTCTTCTCTGTAAGTGGATTGTAAAATAATAAGTCAAAGAGTACATTTTAGATGTTTGATAGAAAATTGCTAAAATAAAAATAAAGTAATATAAAAATGTATGGTACAATAAAATATGGGAATTATTTTTTCATTATACTATGAGATCTCCAAAAGACATTCTTATTCGCCTCTAATTCACTTCAGTATTTTTTCTGTTTCTTCAATAATTGTCATGAAGAGGTTAATTGAATGACCACAACAGCTTTCATACCTTCTATAAGCACATATGTATACATGAATTAAATAATTTATATTTTCTAAAGAACATTGTACTTTAGAATAATTTTAGATAAAGAAATGTTGACAATAGTAAAAGAATCATCATGTATTCCATATCAGATTTCCCGTTGTTAATATCTCACATTAGCATGGTACATTTGTCACAACTAATGAACAACTACAGATATCTTATTATTAATTGAAACCCATACTTTATTCAGATTTCCTTTCCAATGTTCCTTTCTTTTCCAGGGACCTATCCAGGATACCACATTACACTTAGTCTTTATTTCTCTTTAGGTTCCCCTTAGCTTTGAGTTTCTCAGACTTTCCTTCTTTTCCATAACCTCGACACTTTTCAGGAGTACTGTATTAGTCTGTTAGGACTGCCCTAACAAGATTTCATATACTGGGTGGCTTTAAAAAACAATTTTTTTCCCACAGTTCTAGAGGCTGGAAGGCTGAGATCAGGCTGCCAGCATGGTTAGATCCAGATGAGAACTCTTTTCCTCATTTGCAAATGGCTGTCTTCTCATTGTGCAGTCAATTGATGGGGAGAGATTTCCTCTCATAAGGCCATAGTCCCATTGCACCAGGGCTCCACCCTTATGATCTCATTTAACCTTAATTATTTCTCGAAGATGCTACCTGCAAATATAGTCATATGAGTATTAGGACCTCAAAATATGAATTTTGGGGGGACACAATTCAATCTATAGAAAGTACTGTTTAAACAGCTTGCCTAATGTCTCTCCATTGGGATTTATTTCGTATTTCTTCATTATTAGAAGGGGAATATATGTTTTGGGGATGAAGAACACAAAGGTGAAATAGCAATCCATTACATTATATCAAAGGTATGGACATCACTTACCAATCTTGATATTAACCTTGCTCACGTGGCCAGGCTAGTGTTTTACCAGTCCCTTCATGGTCAATTTACTTATTTTTCCCACTTCCATATTCCCCTTTGAAAAGAAATCAGTACGAATAGCCCTTAAGGAGTGGGGAGTTGTGTTCCACCTGCATGAGGATAAAGTACTTACAATAATTAATTGAAATTCTATATGGAAATTTAGTCTATTCTTCTGTATTTATTTATCCAGTCATTTATTTGTATTCATATGGATTCATGGGTATTTACTTTATAGGTTGAGTTATAATTTAATACTACTTTATGGGGGCGCCTGGGTGGCTCAGTTGGTTAAGCATCCGACTTTGGTTCAGGTCATGATCTCATGGATTGTGAGTTTGAGCCCTGCATCAGGCTCTGTGCTGACAGTTCAGAGCCTAGAGCCTGCTTTGGATTGTGTCTCGGTCTGTCTCAGCCCCTCTCCCACTCGTGCTATGTCTCTTTCTCTCAAAAATAAATATTAAAAAGTTTTTAAAAATACTCCTTTATCATATATTATTGCTCAAATTACTGCAGTTTTTGTTCCTGTATCTCTTGACATATCCCCATCATTGTATATGTGTGTGTGTTGGGCGTGGGGGAGGTGTGCTTGAGCAGTATTAATTTTTGGCATTGCAAGATGCCCTAGGCTCATTTTATATTTTATTGCCCTAGTGCTAGAACCCACTATTTTCCCAAGGAGATTTGATTTGTTGTATGTTTGATAATAGCATCATACAAATGCTATTTGTAGTGTAGTGTAGATATCACTGTTATTTATTTTTAAATGAGTTTAATGTTTATTGTTACTTCAAATTAGTTGAGGATTTCACTTCATTGTTGCCAATTTTTTGCACACCATGCAAGAAACACTCAGCAATGCTGAATGCACTATTCACTTTTATAATAATTTTGTAGTTCTGTAATTATATAGAAATATATTTAATAATTATGATGTAGGCACTATAAGTTTTTAAATCTCAAGGATAGATGTACATATACATCAATACAGAAGTTGTATTATCATCTACCTGTTTTAATAGGCAATTCACTAGTGTGAGCATTCTGAAGTTATAGGTCTTATTTGGAACTGCTTTTCATACAATTTGAAAGCTCAAATATTTGTTGACTACCTATTAAATAGACAATATCAAATATATCAAGTTTACAAAGAACCAAAAATAATGCAAATTGCTGATGAAGCTGATTTACTTACTCCTTCCCATTCTGAAGCCCTTAAACATAATGACTGACTCATCCTGTCACAGGTGGCTTTAGAAATCCATAGGCCCTCCATGTAAGGGCCCACCCTGATAAAACTTATAGAAGAGGAGCAAACCAGAATGTACCAGATAATACCAGGTAATATGCATTATCTAGAGGCAGATGGCTCCTGAACAATGGGAGGAAGAAAAATGCTAAGCCACCACAGCTAAAACTCACCAATCAAGAATTCAGTCCTCCTCCTTGGGAAGGAATGAGAGATGGAAAAGAGGCCAGGTGTTTTTTGTTTGTTTGTTTGTTTGTTTGTTTGGAGAGAATGAGCAGGGGAGGACCAGAGAGAGATAGGGAGAGAGAGAATCCCAAGCAGGCTTCATGTGGGGCTCCACGTGGGGTTCCAACCCAGGAACCTTGGTATCATGACCTGAACAAATATCAGGAGGCCCACGTTTAACAGACTGAGCCCCCCGGGCACCCCATGAAACCAGAGCTTTTTAAATGTAGTGCTTCTTCATTGAAATCAAAAGAGCATATAAAAAAATTAACATTTATTTATTATTGAGAGACAGAGGAAGACAGAGCATGAGCATGGGAGGGACAGAGAGAGGGGGAGACATAGAATCTACAGCAGGCTCCAGGCTCTGAGCCCTCAACACAGAGCCAGATGGGGAGCTCGAACTCACAAACCCCTAGATCATGGCCTGAGTGGAAGAAGTTGGACGCTGAACTGACTGAGCCAGCCAGGCGCCCCAAAAGAGCATATTTTTTTATGTCCTTCTCTCATCCCCAAAGCAATTACTTGTTTTAATTATTGAGGTATCAGGTAATGTATGGTGGCTTTGTTTCATACATTATGTAACAAGGAATTAGATAGGTGAGACAATTTGCTCAAAGTCTTAAAACAAATAGAGAATGAGGGCACAAATAATACAAGTAGGAAAATCTTCAATTCACAGGAACACATATATTAAGTATACAAGACTATACAAGCTTTTCTCTACTTTGAGGAAGACCCAATTTATATGAATCTCTACGAAAGTATTAATTGAATAGTGGTATCAGAGAGATCAACATAAACTTATGCTTTTCAGAATTGCCATTATAATATTGTGTATGTGTATATGATATGTTCAATATACGTGTGTGTGTGTCTCCAATTTGCTAGATTAGTAATGCATGACTAGATAAATGTGTATATTTATCTTTGACTTGTACACAAAGTGAAACTGATAGGCAGCTTGTCCCTTTATATTTTGGTTAGTAGTAATTCTATGTCTCCCACTGTAAAATGAGAGGGTGTTCTGCTAAATGAGGTTTGCTCTATTAGTAGGATATTGAAGCTTACCAAATAGGCTTCCTTGGGATTTCGCAAATGTACAGCTCGTTAAATTAGTGAAATTAAATCAGTGAAAAAAACCAGAGATTGCTGCAGAGAGTCTACTACCTTGGGAAAAGAGCACATGCCAGTTTTTACAAATTGGAATCTGATTTTTAAAAAAATGAAGAAGAATATCCTTCTGGGAACTTATCTTGACTTAGCCATTAAATATTTGTTGAAAAATAGATCCAAATATTCTTATAATCTTAAGATTTTGTCAGCCAACAAATATACATAATACCTTCCCTTACTTACTAACATTGACAAGCAGACATGGCCCAAGAGGTCCCACAGAAAGTCTTGGAAGTTGTAATTTTTATTTTCATTACAGTCCTGCTTTCTCAGAGGACATCTTTTATGTTAAGCTTAATTTTCATGGTTTTCTAAATACAAATTCTTGTTTTTATTTAAAAAACATGGTTTTATTAAAGAGGGATGAAACACGTTTCCACATATAAAACTAAAACAGAGCATTTTGCACAGTAAGAAATGGATCTCATATTTGATTATCAACTGTTTTGTTAATATATTCTGAATGGAATGATCCTCTGTGGAACCAATTGTTTCACACCTTGGGCAAATTACCTCTTTTTTGTTTTCTATTATTTTTAAATCTATGTACAAATTCATCTCCATATTCAAGAGACATATAGAGGAATATATTGCCCTCAATTATTCAGATTTATCTCCATTCTTTGGCCTCAAAATAACACACATGATTGTGCCTTGTAAAATAATTTTGAAATTTTATTCAGAGCTTTTAATTATTTTTGCAGAATGAGTTCATTTCAACATTGAAAATTTTAGTTGTTAAATGCTTATAATTCTGACTTCTTTGGTCCAAAGTATGAATATTACTATTTAAAAACAAACATTTGGAAAATGCAATTCTACCCATGTGCGTGATGTGAGATTAGTCAGTCTCAAATATGAAAAATGTAAAAAGACTCATACATATGATATGATATTAATACTTAAGGACATAATCAAAGAGGCATAATTGGAATATATTAACTAGAGTGTTTTTTATTTGAATTCCAATTAATTAATATTCATTGTGATATTAGTTTCAGGTGTACAGTTTGGTGAGACAACACTTCCATACGACAACTCATGCTCATCACAAGTGCCTTCCTTAATCCCCATCACTCCACTCACCTCCCATCAGGTAACCATTAGTCTGTTCTCTATAGTTAAGCATCTACTTCTTGGTTTGCTTCTTTTTATCCCCATGAGCATTTGTTTTGTTTCAGAAATTGCACCTATGAGTAAAATCATATGGTATTTGTCTTTCTCTGACATATTTTGTCTTGCATATTACTCTGCAGCTCCATCCACATCGTCGCAAATGGCGAGATTTCATTTTTTTATGGCTGAATAATAGTTGATTGTATACACATCACTCACTGTAGTTTTGGTTTGTATTTCCCAGATGATCAGTGATGTTGAGAATCTTTTCATGTGTTTGTTGGCCACTGGTAAGTCTTCTTTGGAAAAATGGCTATTCATGTCTTCTGCCCACTTTTAACTGGATTATTTGTTTTTTGGGTGTTGAGTTTTATAACTTCTTTATATATTTTGGATACTAACTGTTTATCCATTATGTCATTTCTGAATATCTTCTCTCATTCCATAGGTTGCCTTTTAGTTTTGTTGATTATTTCCTTCGCTGTGCAAAGGCTTTCTTTCTTGATGAAGTCCCATTAGTTTATGTTCGCTTTTGTTTCCCTTGCCTCAGGAGACATATCAAGTAAGATGTCGCTATGGCCAAGGTCTCTTCTTGGTGTTCTCTCCTAGGATTTTGATGGTTTTCTGTCTCAAGGTCTTTTTTTTTATTAATTTTTTTTAACATTTATTTATTTTTTTGAGACAGATAGAGACAGAGCATGAATGGGGGAGGGGCAGAGAGAGAGGGAGACACAGAATCAGAAGCAGGCTCCAGGCTCTGAGCCATCAGCCCAGAGCCTGACACAGGGCTCGAACTCACGGACCGCGAGATCATGACCTGAGCCGAAGTCGGACGCTTAACTGACTGAGCCACCCAGGCATCCCTGTCTCAAGGTCTTTAAAGCACTTTGAGTTTATTTTTTGATATGATGTAAGAGAGTGGTCCAGTTTCATTCTTTTGCAGGTTGCTGTCCAGTTTTCCTAACACCATTTGTTGTAAAGACTGCCATTTTCCATTGAATACTTTTTCCTACTTTGTCAAAGAGTAGTTTACTATATCATTGTGGGTTCATTTCTGGGTTTTCTCTTTTGTTCTATTAAGCTATGTGTCATTTTTGTGGCAGAACCATACTGTTTTGATTACTATAGCTTTGTAATATAACTCAAAGTCAAGAATTGTGATCCTTCCAGCTTTGCGTTGCTCTGTGAAAAAAATGCTGGTGGTATTTTGATGGAGATGCATTAAATATGTAGATTGATTTTGGTAATATAGACACTTTAACAATATTTGTTCTTCCAATCCATGAACATGGAAAGTCTTTCCATTTCTTTATGTCTTCTCTAATTTCTTTCATCAGTGTTTTATAGCTTTTAGGGTACAGATTCTTCACCACATCGCTAACCAGAGCATTTTAAAGATAATTTGAAACATATTAGTAAAATTTGAAGAAAAATGAAATTAAGACCTTTATGTTGTTCATAACTAAAACTGAAATATTTAATTCTTCATATGCATAATAATTGTACTTTTTGATGATAGGTTAAAGTATTTAGGATATAATTTAATATTAAAGGAAGTGGAAAAAAGAGATATAAATTTTAACTGAATAGAAACATTTTTTCAAAAATTATTGAAATGTCAATGTTAAAATAGTAAGTAATTAATAGCCCTTTAGGGCATCTCTTTGTCCTTAATATATATTGACTTATGGTGGTAAGCTATTAGATAAGAACCATGTGGAGGTCTTACGAACATTGGAAAGGGCAGGGGAAAAAGAACCCTGGAAAGGAAAACAATCATTAAAGTTACCCAAAATTTTCAATGCAAACAAAATATATTAATTTTGATAATTCCTAAAAATGAATATTCTAGTCAATTTTTGGTTTGTCTTTATATTGGTGGTGGTGGTGAGTCAGAAACAATATTATGATTGGATTTATTATAATGTAAATATCATAAATATTTCAATTAATAACAAGTCCCTGTCACTGCTACTGTGTTCTTCAATTTATAATCCACATAGGATTGATTGGAAACTTTTTCACAGTTATGTCTAATCAGATAAGATTAATTCAGATTTCTGGAGACATTTTTAGTTTTCTACAACTTAGATTTATAAATACAGAACCTCAATTTTGAGGCTGACTTACCCATTTTTTTATTTTTAATTATAAGTGTCATCCATTACATATTTATGAAAAAAATAATAATGCTTACTCACAAAATAGTCACTGTCAAATTGAAAGATACACCAGTAAAATCTCGATTAAAATAAGTGTTCAGCAGTAGACAACAGAAAACCTTGAGTACAAATACTGCAGTCTGAAGATTTTAGTGTTCTGTATGTTATATAATTATAAATGTTTCAAATCAAGCCTTACACATTTTATAATAAAATTTTTAAAAATTTATTTTCTTTTCTTATCTCAGCAATTTTGAAAAGAGGACCAGGATATATTCTTGTACTTGGTTTTGTCTGTGCTCTTAAATTCTTGCCATTAGTCACCTAGCACTATATAGTACTTACTATACCTAGCACTATATAGTACTTAAATAATGTTTGTCTTTATCGATTTAATGTAAGTGAATCAATGGCACTAAAGATCTTTTAAAGGCTTAAAATTTTTTAAATGTTATTTTTACTGTAAAACCAATTGATTTAATATGACCTCCTTTTAAAAAAAACTAAGATTTTAAGGAATAAGGTGTTCTTTGGTGAATCATTTTTAAAAACATAAGTGTTATTGATTTTAGTATAATTTAAATAAGAACATTGCTTATTGTATTTCTAATAAGCATGACTTTGAATTACTATTATTTGTCAATTTCTATACATATTTTACATAAATCTTATAATACACACATACACACACACACACACACACTCAAACTCAAAATCGTGACAGAAAAGCTCACGATTATCTGACTAAAAACACTGCATACAATTTCCACCTTTACCTAAGAATTCTACTTTTTATTTTAGGAATAAAGCAAAGTGAATGGCCCCTAAGTCTTTTATCTGCCAAATGTACAATCTGAATGTTTTAATTTTTTATTATTTTATTTATTTTTAATTTCCCAGCTTTTGAGCTAACATTTGAGTTCAAACATATATTTTTGGTTCCAAGCCTTAGGCTTCCAGCTAAGCCAAATCTATTTATGCTAACGATCTCCAACAGCTGCACTCTGCATTATCTGAGGCTTCTGGGAGGTCTTCCAAGGGAACTCCAAATAGAGCATATTGCAGCGATCTAGTCTGGAGTGCTGAAAGTAATGTCCCACCTGCAGTGATTGCTCTGCCACAGAAAATGTGGTAGCTACACAGTAGTCTAAATTGAGAGAGAGAGAGAGAGAGAGAGAGAGAGAGAGAGAGAGAGAGAGAGATCTATTCTATTGCTTCATTTTGCTCACCTTTCATCTTCCCTTTGTATATTCCTTGGCTTCTTAATGATAATGTAAAGTGGTTGGTTGTCACCTCAACCACCCCAACACACCAGGGGTCCCCTCCTTTTCCATATTCTACCTCCTGCCTTTTATTGCCTCCTATGATGTGAGCAATGGCCCATGGAAAGAATTGGAGACAACCATACAACATCATTGCTATTAATGAGCTTAAAAAGCACAGCCCATGAAAATACACTAGTTCTATAGGAGAAAAAAAGAGTGGAGGTTTTACCACCATCATTCAAATGATGAATGAACATACTGAGCTATTTCTGCAAGGCACATGAGCTGAGGAGGGTTGTTCAAGAGAGACCGCATCAATGAAACCACCACTCATGAAAAATGACTGCAGTGCCACCCTTTATCGGCATTAATGGTGCTTAAAATGCATTCGTGAGCATACACATATGCTTACACTTGTACAGAGATATGAAAGCATTCACTCTCCCTAGATATTTTTTAACCGCCAGATAGTGCAAGTGACTTCGGTAGTTCAGCTTCATAACTTTCCTAATAAAAATTGAAAAAGTTTTGTTACAGTTTGACAAATGATTCTGTCTGCAGAAAACCCTTGGAACCATAACCATTTTTTTACATAGAGATGTGCCAAAATGCTTGAAAATAATTTAGGCAGCTGCCAGACTATTTTATTTGCTAGTTTAAGACATGGCCTTTAGCCATTTGCTTCACCTTCTTACATTTGAAAACTTTAGCCAGGAAATTGCTATTACAATGATACAGAATTCATCTGAAAGGTTATTTAAATAGGCAAAACAAAACAACAAAACAGAAGAGCCACTGTGACTTATTTATTATATTACCCACAAGATGCTAGAAATATCCCTTAGAAAATGTAACACTTCCAAAATTCATGCCTTTAATGAAAGTTTTCAGATTTGAATTGATTTTCTGTATGTTTTTGAAGATCAGTTTTAGAAAACTGAGTTTGTTTTATAGACTGAAAGCCAACAGACCAAAATCATTGTGGTTTATGTGAGTAAAGGCCAGTTTACAAAGGAAATAAGTGGGCAAAATGTTAACAGGTACCTAGCATGGCTTACCAGCATCTTCAAGTTGATATAAAAGGATGCTCTTTAATTCACATGCAGATATTCTTTTAACCAGTTTGACAATTCCCAGTGCCCATTTCTGTTCTACACATTGCATTTTATTAAAAAAATAATTCTTTAAAAAAATACCATTCTTTCCCATCTCTCTTTAAGGCAGCTCTATCATAAGTCAATCATTTCTAGGTGTATTATTTATTTCTGAATCTTTATTATGTTTCATTGGTCACTGTTTTCATATTTGTGCAAATTCTCACTGTCTCATTTAACATAGTATCCAGTAATGTGTTCTCACCTTGGTTTTTCAGAAGGGTGTGCTAAGCCATGGTCTTATAAATATAAAAGCATTTCAATTAAGAAGCAATGATGCTGGGATTACATTGACCCTATGGATCAGTTTGGAGAGTCTTGACATCTTTCAGTAGAGAGAAATACAATTGAATTTTGATATTTTGCGTTTTGAGAACCAGCATCTGGTTACATCAATTTTCTCTTGTTTTCTTATTTTTAATTTCATTGATTTCCATTTTAGTTTCTTTTTTTTTCCTTCTTGCTTGAGGCTTAAATTATTTTTCCTTCTCTAGTTGCTGAATGTGGAAGCTTAGTTTATTGATTATAGACTTTTTATTTTCTAATATATGCATTTTAATCACATAAATTTTCTGCTAAGCCCAGTTTTTGCTGCATCCTCTTGCATTTTATAAAGCTATATTTTCAGTATATTTTGTAAGTTCCAAATATTTGCAAACTTTCTAGCTGTCTTTCTGTTATTACCATCTAATTTGATTTCATATGGTCTGAGAGTGTTATGGGTTAACTTGCGTCTCCCCTAAGAAGATATGTTAAAGATCCCATCCCCATTATCTCAGAAAATGGGTCACACTTAATATTTTTCTAGTTACAGGTACCAGAATCTTCAAATTTCTGTAGCATCTTTGTTTTTTGTCTTCTACCTTGATTTTGATATTTCCCTATGTGTTACTCCTCAGTGAGAGTTTGTTGTTGGTGAAGTAAACAGAGAGCTGATCATGTGGGTTTTAAACCTGTGTGAAAATTATTAAAGACAAGGGGAAGCAGAGATTCATGTGATCAGGTTTATATTCTGAAAAGATTTCTGCTGTTTAAAAAATCCCTCTGTGATCAATTCACCCTAGACAGGGGTTTGCAAATGGGCAAAGTTTGCTACAACAATGTATTTTTAAAAAGCAAATCCATTGACTTGCTGTGTCTAAAAATGTAAACATACAAGTCAAATTTTGGAGAGAAATACACAGGAAAAAAATGTGATGCAGAATAACAGCAAGTTGAAAAAAGAGGGGGAAACTCAGTATTTAGCAAAAACCACAGACCTGTGTTTATATGCAGCAGAAAGGAACAACGTAAATGTTTATGACACTTAACAATTCTCATGGACCTACAATAAATAAGTAGACAAAAATCTGACAGTAGACAATTTCTGACAGAAATTCAAAATATAAACCCAGTCTTGGGTTCAATGCAAAGAAAAGCATTATTTCTGAAGCCACTGAAAGACAGAGGATTGGTTAAGGACCAAGAGATTCAAAGCTAAGGCCCATTTGTCCTTACTAGACTCCCAAAGCCTTTGAATTTGGAAGCAAACTTAAGGGCTGTTCATGTTCAGAAATTAAGAGAGATTCTCCCCAGGGGAGGAGTTAGTCAGAAATAGTCACCATAGCAAAATCCATAAGGGCCCTGTAATCTAGCAAAAGATGTAGAAAATTATAATGAGTAGGTTGAAAATGTTATTGTGGGTCTATGAACTTGAGCTTGGCTTACAGAGTTTATAATTACAAATACAGAGCATGTAGTCTGCAAATGTGAGAGGAGTCTTAATTCATCCTTGGGCATCTGGAAAGGCAATGGTATAAAGAGAATTAGACACCATATTTTAATTATATATAATAGACATCAAGAGAAGGTGTTGTTGTTGTTTGTTGTTGTTGTTGTTGTTGTTGGAACTAGGCTGCAAGATTTTGACTCCCAGCTTTTTCATCTTTAGAAAGGTGCCTGGGGAAAGCTAATTTCTCAATGCCTTAGTGCATTCATACATATAAAGTGGGGCAAACTAATACTGAACTGATAAGATTGTCCTGAAGATTAATTTTGTTAATATCTATAATATAAGTGGAAAAATGTAAGCATTCAACAAACACCACCACTACTATAATACAAGAAACATAGTGAAGCTGAGAGAGGCCAATATTCATTAACATTAGTGTTTCCACAATTAGGTACTGTCATTGAGAAGAAGTTCCCCAGCAAGTAGAAGAGCATATTTTTCTTCAGACTTTCAAGCATCTAGAAGTGGTCATGTGAGTACAAATGAAGTATATTTATTGATGCTAAGACAGGTAAATAATGAGTTCTCCCTCTACATCATCATATTTTCTTTTTGACTGGTGACCCTGAGGTTCCTATGGGGTGGGGGAGCTACAAGATATAAGGAAGAAGCCTTGATTCCCAAATCACTATGTGCAGAAAAGTCACCTGTGAATTGGAAGGCGCCACGTTGGACTATAATCTGATGGGAAATAAACCCTATCACATTAATTCACTGAAATTTGTGGTTGGTTACAGCAACTAGAGTTACCCTAATTTGTTGGGGAAAAAAAAGCCCTCTTATTTGTTTTATAAAGGATTCTTACCTAGGGAATCTTAAAAGCATCGGTCAAAAACCAAAACCAACAAAACAAACAAACAAAAAAACCAAATTGACCTGCCTCCTTACAAAGTTAAAACAAAATGCCTTTCTCTTGCTTTTTTTTGCTATAGTTGCTTTACCTCTATTAGTCTATTTCCTTTCCTTGAATAATATTATTTATAAGTTCAAGTGAAAGTTGAGCAAAAGCAATGTGGATGTGGGTTATAACATGTATAACATTCCAGGGTTACTGCTTTATCTTGTGAAATGGTAATTGATTAAGGGCAATGTTGCTTTGGTTTTAAGCTACTATAGTGGTTCTGGGATTTGTCCGTTCTTTCTAAATGTTATGATTGTAAGGCTTGTCTATGGAACTGTTTTTTATCCTATAAACAGTCCAATAATTTGGGGAAAAATATGACACATGAGAAATTGAGTTGGAATATGTGAGACTGTGGAGAAATGAATGAAATTCATCAGGTCCAGGGTAGAATTAGAAATGGAGGAGTAGATGTTTTTCTTTCTTTCTTTTTTTTTTTCTTTTTTGTAACTTTAATATATCTGAGACCAAGGAGAGTTTTCATTCTTTGTTTTATTTTGTTTTTCTTTAAGAAAAAGAAAATGTTTTCATTTATAGAAATTTTTAATTTCCTCCTGAGACTTTAGTTTCCCTCAAGGAATGAAATTTTGAAAAAGCAAAGGGTCACATATTGCCGTACTTCACAATTTGGAGGATTTTATGTTTCTAGAATTGCATTGTTCTCACTGAACTCTTCTCTGTCTGTGACCACAGATATAGGTGGGCATCAGAATTAATTCAGCCAAACTTTATCTGGAAGACAGAATGGAGTTGGAAACGAAGTTGCTTGATTGTTGTTTTATGATAAATTTCTCTGAAACACAGCAGCTTAAACTAACAAACATTTATTATGTCACATAATCACTAAGGGTCAGGAGTCCTGGAATGATTCATTTTGGATTGTGGTTTTGGTCTCTCCTGAGACTATTGCCGAAGTGACAGGAGGCAAGGGTGTGAGTACGGGAAGCCGGGGAGTTTTGGAGGTGAAAGGTGGCTGCTATTATCCTCCACCTGCTCCAAATGCTTTATGTTCTTCCCACACACAAAGCACACTCACCCCTTCTCAAAGTGCCTAGCATGCCTCATGGCGACAGGAGCTCAAAATCTAGAATCTCATCATCTAAATGAAATCCAAGTGTGAGCAAGTTTCCTCTGTTGCCATACCTGAAGTATAACTTCTCAAGTATAGCTTCTGTTGATCTGTGGGTAAATAGTGAATAAGGTAAATATATAGAATAAAGTAAATTTAAATTTAAAAAAAATAAAGTAATGAATAAAGAGAAAAATTAGCTCATCTCTTGTCCCCTCAGCCAATATTTGAAGTTAAGAAACGCCTAACTGCTACAAACATTCTTCAAAAAGAAGGAAGGCAGGGGTCACATCTTCATTCTCCTGACGCATTTCATCAGTGCTTATGAAATATGCTTTCTGGCTCTAAAACAATAAAAACAGGGGCACCTGGGTGGCTCTGTAGGTTAAGCATCCGACTTCCGCTCAGGTCAGGATCTCGCAGTTGGAGAGTTGCAGCCCTGTGTCAGGCTCTGTGCTGACAGCTTAGAGCCTGGAGCCTGCTTCGGATTCTTTGTCTCCCTCTCTCTCTCTGCCTCTCCCCTGCTCATGCTCTGTCTCTGTCTCTCTCTCTCTGTCTCTCTCAAATATTAAAGTATATTAAAAAAGTTTTACAACAATAAAAACATATTGAGGGTTTTTGTAAAGTATCTAATGTACTTTATGTGAAAAAGTTTTAAACTCCAGCAACAATGTTTTCTTTATGCAATCATTAATCATTAAACTATATATTTCTTCTAAAAGTTAGAGAAAGGGAGTGCTCAATAGAAAAAGAAAATAGTAACCTTAGGTCGCTTATTTTTTTTTATTTTTAAATGTTTATTTATTTTTGAGAGAGAGGGAGAGTGCAAGCAGGTGACAGGCAGAGAGAGGAGGGACAGGGGAATCCGAAGTGGGCTCCACACTGAGAGCAGTGAACCCAAAGCAGGGTTTGAACCTGAGAACTGGGGGATCATGACCTGAGCTGAAATCGGATGTTTAACCAACTGAGCCACCCTGGAGCACCTGTTACTTCTTTAAGTTTACATGCAGTAGACAATTTTAACTATTGTTTTATATTAATATTAGATTGGGACAATATTTTATATTAAAAATAATAATCAAAGAGACTTGTCTCTATCAAAGCTGATTTAGTCCCTAAAAACATCTAAATTAGCCCAAAACTTAGATTGATTTTACTGTTTCTGGCTGATTTAGACTCATTTAACAATTGCACTGAATGATTCATTGCACATACTGAATATATCTTTTAAAAAACCTTCATTGAATACAACCTTGGGTATTTTCCTGATTATGTCTTCTTTGAATCTCATACCTCTGAAAAGTCTGGAAAGATAAAGTATCCCTCTGTTTCTTTTTTGTAATCTCAAAGATATTTCCTTTATATGCAACTTGCCCTTTAAAAATTAATTATATTCACACATAATTTTTCATGTTATGTTCTTGTTCAACATGTAATTTTTTTGAGAATTTATCCATACTCAACATTGTCAAATCACATTATTTTATCCCTTCGTGCACAATGAATTATGAACACAAGAATATTTGTGCTGGTGAAGGGAATAAATTAGGTATTCAATTGCATACCAGAGAGGTGCATATTTCCTTTGAATTTAGCTAGACTTAGGCAGGTGGGTCAAGAGACTAATGTTTTTCTCTTAGTGTGCCATTTATCAGCCACCACAGTGGCTCAAAGCAATTTTATTCTCTCTTCAAGTCCCGGGGGTCCCAATATAGATTTTCATTTTGCCAGCTGGAATGAGTCTGAAAACTCTCCCTGACGCTTGGTCTTGATCAGCTGCTGCTCTTCATTGACTGAGCAAGTAATCATTTTACTGCCACTAAGATGGAGAGGTGACCTATCTTCAGAGTGACCCTGTAATTCATTTGCTCTTTGTGTTACACTAAGCTGTCCTGTTGAAGGAAAACAGAAGCTGCCTGGGTTAAAGAATGAGACATCTGGGTCACTGGCCACAATTTCAAATAAAATCCACAGTTTTTTGGTGAGGATAAAATATATATATGGGGCTTCCCTTAAATAGAATTCTGTAGAAGACCACGCAAACACACACACACACACACACACACACACACACACACACACACACACACAAACTTCATCTCAGAATTCTTCTTAGATTTCTTGCATATACTTTATCTTCATTCCCAAACTATGGATTTCATTTGAAATCCCATTATTTAACCAGGTCATTTCTGACTTCCTTCAACAGGATAGCTTAATGTAAAACAAGGAACAAATGAATACGTTGTCACTCAGGGTAGGTTGTCTCTGCACCTTAATAGAGAGTGAGTGTATGTGTGGATGTGGTCTTCAGAATCTGGCTTAGAAGTCCCACACATATTTCTTTTATTATTTTTTTAAGTTTATTTATTTTGAGACACAGAAAGTACAAGATGGGGAGGAACAGAGAGAGGGGAGAGAGCAGGAATCCCAAGCAGGCTCCACACTCATAGAGCAGAGCCCGATATGCGGCTTGAACTCATGAACCTGAGCCGAAGTCAGTTGCTTAATCAAATGAGCCATCCAGGTGCCCTAGAAGTCCCACATACATTTAGTGGCTAGAGTTAGGGTATACAATTATGTGCGTGCTTATTTTCTTATGTTTTTATGTTATTTACTACTATTTCTTTAAAGCAGGAATACATCCACTTAGTAACTTAATTGGCACAAGTCACTATTGGTAAACTATTACCACTATTTTACATGCAAGTATCTTTTACTGGCATTACCAAACACATCTTTGGGACCTGTTTTGTGCACATCAGCATGTTAGACAATGGGAATGCAAAGATGACTAAAACACCATGCTTATTTGAAAAAAATCCGAATTATCCTATAAACAACATTGAAAGCACAGATGTGCTGAGTAACAGGAAGAAATCAAGGCAATTATATGTTTTGGTAATCACACTACATTTTTAAACTAAAATAATTTATTTCAAAATTTAAAGGCCAGAATTTAAAACTTCACTTCGATAAAGGCATCTGTATTTAATATTATATATTATATGTATATTTTAGTTATAAATCGCTCCATAACAAACCAGCCCACAACTTAATGGCACACAGCAGGAACCATTTTAATATGGTCACACATTCCAAGAGGATTTCCAAAAGGATATAACAGGGATGGTTTGTCTGGGTGCCATGATATCTGGGACTTCTACTAGGAGAATGTGAACATGTAGGGAAGGAAAATTTGAAGCTAGTGAATCTGTTTCAATCTTGGCTTCTCCCACTCACATGTCAGGCTTCTGCATTCAGCTCATCTGTGTGTACATGACATTGCAGCTGTGAGGTTTGGGCTATTATAATAGGACAACTGTATTCTGAGAGAGAGCCAATTGAGGACAGTCCTTAAGGGCAAGGATTTCATCAGACTGAGTCAGAAGCTGTATGGGCTTTAACAACAGCTTCAGAAGACACACAGCATCATTTAAACGGATATTTCATTAATGGAGTTCCCAGAAGCCTTTCAGTCTTAGTGTGATGAATGTTAAAGTATTTGGTATTGGATTTAAAACCATACAATGCCTAAATTTGCCAATCTCCTTGCATATGAAAGTGTATTTTACTTTATTTATTGACTTATTTCTTATTTATGCTTCTAATTCAAATGGTATGTGTTCATCACAGGGTACAAGGTAGGTAATATATTGCCAATGAATGAAACAAAAGAGAAAAATCTATTAACCCAACCAACAAAATACATCAGTTTTTAAAGTGTGTTGAAAAATTGCAATGATTTAAAACATGTTTAACTTTGAGTGACATTGATGAGCTCTATAACAATTCTATGATAATAGATTAGCTCATTGAGTTCTTAGCTTACAATTTAGAAAAATGAAGGTTACAATTTTGAATATGTCATAAATGGTATAACAAGATAAACTCTCAATCTCCTTGTCTGAATCTGATACAGCATTTCCCAACATGTGTCTCTTTTCTGTAGGGGTAAGTCAAATAAATGTATTCCACTATCAACTATATTGGAATCAAATATTCTTACCTTCCTAGTCTGCTAACCCTTTCCATCGTGAAAAATCACTGTGCATATTAGAACAGTAAAAATTAATTTTGAAAATATGTAGGCTGAAAATGACAGCAAAAATTGACCACACTGGAGAAAAAAATAACTTTTTATCTGTTTCCAACAATAGCAGGTACAAATGTATATGGTTGCTGATGTCAATTCAGACTCAAGGTCAGGGCTCAGTAGCCATGTCTCCGGGTTTCTTATGTATGCTTACATCCTGGAAGTGTCCTGCCCTCAGGGTGAGTCAAAGGCAGGATATAGGAGCCAATCCAAGGTGGACCCTTGCTTTATATTCCTCTTTCTTATTGGGAGAATATAATCCTTCTCAAAGCTAGTTCTCATGTGCTTTGTATGGACCAGAAGTGGGTCACACTACCAGTTCAATGGTTAAATATCAGGCAAGGCAGTGTTCGCTTTTCTGGCTTCTGTAATGGAGGATATGTAAGGAACAATGGATTTGGGGTAGAGGAAATTTGAGAGTATGTATTATAATCATTGCCGGCAAGAAAGTGCACTTCCCCATAGTTTGTCCATATCCTGATACCCAAAACCTGTGCTGTTCATATGTTATTTTACATGAAAAAAAAAAAAAAACCTAAAACCACAACAAAAACCTTTGCAGATGTGATTAAGAATGTTATTTTTCTTTTTTTCCTTTTTTTTACTTAATTTTTTTATGTTTATTTATTTTTGAGAGACAGAAAGAGACAAAGCATCGGTGGGGGAGGGTCAGAGAGAGAGGGAGACACAAACCCATGGACCTGGAGATCATGACCTGACCTGGGACACTTACCCACTGAGCCACCCAAGTGCCCCTAATTAAGGATTTTCAAAGGGAAGAGTGCCCGGATTATCTGGATAAGCCCAGTGTGATCACTTGACTCCTTATAAGTTAAAAAATCAGGCAAAGAAAGCAAAGTCAAAGGGATGTCATCTGAAACAGACTCAACTGACCATTGTTGGTTTTGAAGGTTGAGGAGGAGGCCAGGTGCAAAATAACGCAGGTGGCTTATGGCAAGTGGAAAAGACAAATGAATGGATTTTCCCCTAGCGACTCGAGAAGGAGCTCGGTACTACCTACCTTGACTTTAGCCCAGCGAAACCCATTTTGGACTTCTGACCATTAGCACTATAAAATAATCAGGTCGTGTTATTTTAAGCCACTATATTTGTGGTGATTTGTTATAGCAGTCGTAGGAAACTAATGCAAAAATCTGTAATAAGGAGAATAGATTGATCCTGTTCCACAAACTTCTTTTACTATATATAACACATTTTATGCCCTGACTTATTAAAATCTCTTTTTGAAGATCTTTTCAGTACAATATATATTTTCATAAAGTTGATGATGATAAATAGTTATAATTTGGAAATAAAATATCATCAATGCACAAAATACCACTTTTGGTTCATAGCTTCAAATTTTCTCACAAAAGAATCATTTACCAAAATGAGATAAATCATGAATAAATGAACAAGACATATAAATAAATATAATTAACCTTAAAATTTGTGCTACCATTTTGGCCTAAAGGTGATTTATTACATCAACACCATTTATTGCATGCTTTGAACTACTTTTAATAATGCATGTAGAGGGGATGCTACCTAGTGATTGATTCATCCATCATGTTTAGAACTATCTGAGAAACAGGCAGAGAAATCAGTTCAAAATACTAGTGTTTTTTTTTTAATGTTTATTTATTTTTGAAAAAGAGAGAGAAACCACAAGTAGAGGAGGGGCAGAGAGAGAGGGAGACAGAATCCAAAGCAGGCTCCAGTGCTGTCATTATGGAACTGGATGCTGGGCTCGAACTCATGAACTGCAAGATCATGACCTGAGCCAAAATCAAGAGTAGGATGCTCAACCGACTGAGCATCCAGCTGCCCCCAAAATATTAGTTTCATTATGACAAAATCAGAGTGTGGGGAGTGACCTATATATGAAGTCAAGATGACCTTCTTTGTCCCATCGCAACATTAAACTTTCTTATTAAGTCACAGGCAGAAAGATAGAAATATTAAGTCTAATACTTACCAAATGGTGGTGAGCCAACCTTAAGCCCCCTCTTTGTGAACAGTCAAACCACAGAGAGGGAACAAGAGAATCTCAGCCAAGGATGCTTAGTTCCTTCTTCCCAATGAAGAAAAAATTAAGACATAGAAAGTTTGGAATCTAGCAAAAGGTCCCTCATAAAAACAAGGAATAAGAGAAATGAAGTACACCCTATCAGTGTGAAATACACAGAACAATGCATGTTACTTTATGTACAACAAACATTAATAAGACTAAATGAGAGTATCAATAATTTTCAACAAATTATCTCTGAAAGTTTTGGGTTTTTTTCTTCTGGTGCTTAATAGAAATAGAAACAATTATTAGATCCTGGGATTGGTAGAAAGATCTGATTGTTTGGAAATGTCATCATTTCTGATGTTGACTTGGAGTAAAAAGGACGATACATTGAAAGGTTAGCATTTGTTATCAAATCATATTGTAAATGCTATACTAGATGAAAGACATTAGGGGAAAAAAAGAAAAGGAACAAATATGAAGGACTAAGAAAGATCTTTACTGGAATAAAGGCCAAAAGCAAATCTAAAAATAAGTCAGACATTTATTATGGCATTAAACTTTGGTGCTTGCCCAAATTAACTAAAGAGGAACACTATTTAAAAACACATATATGAAAAAAAAAATAAACACATATATGTGGGCGCCTGGGTGTCTCAGTTGGTTAAGAGTCTGACTTCGGCTCAGGTCATGATCTCAGGGTTCACAAGTTCGAGCTCCACTTCGGGCTTTGTGCTGACAGTTCAGAGCCTGGAGCCTGCTTCCAATTCTGTTTCTCCCTCTCTCTCTGCCCCTCTCCTGCTCATGCTCCATCTCTCTCTCTCTCCCTCTCTCTCTCTCAAAAATAAATAAATATTTTTAAATTTTAATAAAAAATAATAAAAATAAACATTAACGGAAGAAACACATATGCAGACTCTATCTTCCACTACTTTCCATTTCAGAAGAGTTATTTTGTTTTTCTGTTCACTAGAAGCTTCCAGCTCTTCATCTACATTTTTGAGTGACAAATCTCTGAGGGAAGGAAAGTACCAGTGAGTCTGAAATTCATCTTATAAAGACCCATCTGAAAACATAATTTCTAGGAATGCATTGGACATCTTTGTCACCCTATGAATTGGGATATTACCCATTTTATATACTGCTCATGTGTATTGTGGTTAAGTGGCCATGATTTTTTTAAAAAGCATGCAAAATTCAATAGGAAGAAGTGGGTAATGTTTATTACAGTTTTTATTTTTTGCTTGATTGGTTTGTAATGTTCTCCACTCTGGCTTTTTGTTGATTATTAAAACAAAAAGAAACTTAGAAAGCATGTAAGATATTGTTATAGCTCATTAAGACTTAATAAAACTATTGATAGACCTCAGACTGAGATAATTTTTTTAAAAATATACTCAAAGCTATGTAAGAAAAGCAAGTTAAATATCTCAAAATATTTTACCAGATTTAACTTCAAAGCAGCCTGCAATAAGGGTCTAAGTAGGCATTCAGAATCATTCCTGATTTTTTTCACATATATCTACAATTTTATGGTAACTGCCAATGATCATCTTCCATTTTTCTACCTAAAATTCTAAAACTAATAAAATAATGAGCAAAACATATTTATGCAGTGTTAAATCCAAAGTTTGATTAGACTATTGAGGATGATCAACTCGTTCCTTGTAAACATGAATTACAAATCACCCATTAATTTGAACCTGCTTAAATACCTCAGATGTTAAAATAAATATGTTTTAACTATTATAGGGATATAGGTGAGGTGATAAAAGAAAAAAAATAGGTGGTCAAAGAAAAAAAGAGTGTGTTTTCTCACTTTACTGCCTCCAAAAACAACATGAAAAATTTTACGTAAGATAGATAGCCTACTCGTTTCTATACTGACATTATATTTTAATTTCATAGAAAGTATTGCTCATTTTACTTGAAAAAGCAAGCTACAAAGGCACGTGCACATACACACACACATACACACACATATATTTATATAATGTGAACAATTAGAGAATATTATGGTATGGTGACATCTGGTTTCATCAGTCATTTTGTAAACATGATGCAAACTATGTTGAGATGGAATGAAGCTGTATTATTTATCTGTGTTTTTCCTTGCAGATAAAAATACACAATAAAAACACTGCTGCCTGATTGCTGATGTCTCTACTCAATTAGCACAGAAGCAAATTGATTTTTTTTTTTTTTGCTCGAGGGGGCAAAACAACAGAGTTGTTTTCTTCTTCCTGCTGTATTTCTATCAAACACATTTTTACTGCAGACTATGTTTGAATCTTAGGCAAGTTGTTTTCATTCTTGTAAGTCAGAAATAATTTTCAATTGCAGCTCTCTATGCTCCCTTAAGGAAATATATTAGCCACCGCATGGTGGTTTAAGTGCACAATTAGCCTTTTTCTCACTCTATCCGTATTGTACAACCAGGTGGGTGGTCCTTAAACACCCAAGTAGTCATTTCAAGGTCACTGAACACACACAAGTTCAGGTCTTCTACTGGGGTCAAAGATGTATGATTTTCAGTCATATTTGGCTTTAGATGAAATGGTTTCAAAACAGTCTTAAAGTTTAAGCTCTTCAGTGAGTCACTCTCCACTGAATGGCAAAGTCTGATAAATAATGACCCACTTGGAAGAAAGTACACTTTTAAAATAAACATCCCCATCACCCAGCAGAAGCAGCAGGACAATAACAAAGATTTCCTTTTTCTTAATTCTGTTGGAAACTGAATAATGGAAAAGGATAAAAAGACATAAATTTACTTTGATATAGAAATAAAGCCTGACCATCCTGCAATAGCAAGTGGTGTGCTTTAATCTGATTATTCTTGCAATATAACAAAGTTACTGGGGAAATTTTTGCATTTTTGTGATAAGCCACATTACTGATTAATTATAGTGCAAAAGAGAAAAAAAGGTTGTATCTATTATGTACATGGCTTATATTAACGCTTAAATAACTTGCCCACAATTATCTGGACAATAATACTGTGTAAAATCCTCTCTCTCCATTTTTAGGTTACTCTGCCCTCAGGTCCCTGTGCCCCCAAACCTACGCAGCCCATAGAAGTGCTGTTCCAAATGATGTAGTCTGCATAATATTCAAGAAAAACTAGCTGTCCTTACCAAAATTCTGCTATTAAGAAAGATAAAAACTGGTCCGTGTGTTCATGTGTGTAATTCCACTCGATGCTGATTAACCCCTATTTTCACATATATAATAGTATTTAGTATTTTTGCTACATATGAACAAGATATGAAAGCAATGAGTCCAACCTCATTTGGCCTTCTCACGAAACTATTTATTAAGTAATATCCTATCCAAAAGGACACTGGTTTATTAATGTTAAGGATGTACAACAGAATTAATTACAAGTAATAATACTAGCTCAAGAGAAAGAATAAAGCAACCTATCTGCTTAATAGTACAATGGCAATTAGAAAATGATCGAGAATATAGAAAGGAAAAAAGTATCAGCTTTTTTTTTTTGCTAAGTTTGTATTTGTTGACAATAATGGTGGCATTACTTTTGCCTTCAAGAATATTACAGTAATTATTTTCTTTTTACTTATTTACCAGTAATTTTTTATTATGTGAGTATTAATTTAACTTTATTTGATATTTTGGTATTGTAAAACAAACAGACAATATTGACATTTTAATGTTCAACCAGAATTATATAACTTTAAAACTAAAAGCGATGAAATTAGTCAAAAGACTGCCTTGGGTAATTTTCTGTCATTTGGCATGCTGGGCTACACTGGGCTGTAATACAACACAATTTTTAAAAAACATTTAAATATTGCCAAAACTTCTTGACATAATTAATGTACCCTTTGTTTTTCTTTTCCACTATTATTACCCGGTAATTTTTTTTTGTTTACTGTCATTGTGCCCTTATTTATCGATAAAACGGGAATATTACTAATAACTGCTTTATAAGGTAGCCAGCCACATTGAATTTGTAATTTACTCTCTATTAATATGTTTGTCACATAGTAAGGACTTAATTAACGCTAACATTAGTGTTAGTATCACTATAAATCTGATATGCTTATTTAGCACTTAACAAGCGAGTCAGCCTCATAATAGCCATGGAAGAAGTCTCCAGAGCTCAAGAGTCTTCTCAATTTTTAATTGGCCTTTCAGGATTTTACATACTTTACAATCTTTTCCCGTGACAATAGCAGGTCAGAGACAGTCTCCTTCTGAACCATCACACCAAGTGCATTCCAGATACATCCACTTGCAGATACATCCACTTTTCATACATTTTGACTCTCCCATATTGTTCTTATAAAGTGTGATTTCTGTGAAAGCTCAAATCTGAGACTATGCATTAAGATCTCTATTGTGTGCCCTACATAAAATTCAGGCCTTAGCTACTTTCTGAAACTTCTGACAGTTTTCGCCTTTAATGTGCATTATTTAATTCCTGGATAACTTGTAAGAAGTAATTGCAGAAATCATAAATCACAGCTCGATAATCACAGAACAAACACACTTTTGTAACTACTGCCCACATCCACACTTAGACTATTATTGGGATCTCAGCAATCAACCCTTATTTTCTTTCCAAAAATCTACTCCTTTCACCCCAAATACAAGTATGCTGACCTTCAAAAATCATGCATGGGCTCTTCCACTTTTTGAACCATAGGTAAGTGAAATCACACAGTAAGCATTCCTTGGTGTGTGCGTGCTTTCTTTCACTTCATTTTATGTGTCTGAAGGTCATTCATGTTGTCGTAAGCAGCAATAGTGTGTCCATTTTCACTGCTGCATGCAATTTTATTTTATATATACGCCATATTGATTTTGTTTGATGGAAATATTGTTTCAGTTTTGACAATTATGAATAATTATGGTATGAATGCTAATATGCATATCTTTTGTGAAATACATATGTACATATATGTCACATATCTTTGGAGAATATAGCTAAGATGAAATTATTTGCATATGTTGAACTTTAGTAGGTAATGAATATGCATATGTTGAACTTTAGTAGGTAATTTCAAACATTTTTCTAAGGTGGTTTTGAATTTACCTTTCTAATAATTTATCCTTTCCAGACTGGTAATAAGTCTTATTTCTTCTCCTCCTCCTCCTCCTCCTCTTTCTTCTTCTTCCTCTTCCTCTTTCTTTTCCGTATTCCTCCTTTTTCTTCCCCCTTTGTTGCTTCTCCTCCTCCTCCTTCTTCTAATTCTACTTTGTGATAGTATTTAGATATTTAATTTGCTTTTCTCTTAACCATTGGTTAATTACCTTTTCATATTTTTATTGGCTAAGTGGCCATCTTTTGAGAAATATTTGTAGAAGTTTTTTGTTATTTCTTCTATTTGTCTAGATTTTTCTTATTGATATGTAGGAGGTCTTCATATAGTCTAGATAATAATTCTTCATCCATTTTATCTATTTAAAGTATATCCTCCTCTGTGACAGCAACAGTTGATTTTACTTGCTAATATTTTGTTGAAGACATGATATTATATTAAGGCCACTTTAATCCAAACACATATGGAAATGATTTGAACATGGACCTCAGAGCCAGTGAGATTGTTTTAGTTCTGCTGTACTCTTTTCCAAATGTGTAATCTTTTGGATTCCCTACAGAAAATCTAGGGTACTTACCAGAGTCCCTCCTGCCTGGCAGACCCAGGAGTACAAAAAGTGGGAGAAAGTGAGAGAGTAGAATGAGGAAAAACGATAACACATTTACTAATTAAGAGCAGGCCATCCTTATCTGGGGATAGTGCGTTCACTGACAAAGCAGTCCTTCTGTGATGTGGGGGAAAGGAAGATCTGAGGGTGATAGAATCAGTAATCATTTTGGGTCAAATTTTGAGATCCTCCAACCTTCAACAATATCAGATGTTTGTATCTGTTCATTACCTTTCACTATCAGCCCATTTTTCAGGGGCATTTATGATAAAACACATACCATAGTGAGGCTGAAAGTGATTCAAAGAGTCAAAATCAAAATACAGATAACTGTGAAGAACCAGAGGATTGGCTGAAATTAGCTGGTTGAATAGGGAAAAAAAAATAATAACACTGCAACCTGGAACAGTATTCATATTGGAAAGGTACCAGTGAGAGTCCCAAGAGGAGGTCAGAGACTGCCAAAGTGGAAGAGCATTTATTCCTCATGTAATGTGTCATCGTTCACTGCAAGGCAGCTGGTCAGCTTTTGGCAGGAGTTGCAAGGCTGGCATGCAGTCATGGCCTCTGCCTCAAAATCGTAGAGTCTTTGCTATGATTGATGTGCTGCCATGTCCTTTATGATGATGGATCTAGTCAGCCATGGTAACAATCTGGGTGGTGCAGACTCCAAGAGCAACTTGATTCTAGTCAGTTTCATTGGAAAGCAACCTTTTTTGTGGGCATCTACAGAAGCAACACGGACAATCTAATCAGTAGCAATGATCTGTTTCCAGTCTGCAGCTCCAAACAGGGGAATGTTTAATTGGCCAGTCTATAGTTTCTCAAGTGGCAGAATGGTGATATGCAAGAGTGAGTCAAACCATAACAAGGTTTGCCAGATGGAGTATGGACCAGGGTTAGGAGAACAACCTTAAGTTTTGCTGACTGAGCAGTGAACCCAAATCAGTTTGTGTCTCTGTATACGTGGAGTGGAAGTTAAATTGCTCTGACAGTCCCATTGATGACCTTGGGTCTCAGCTAAGCTAAACCACCTGTGAACCAGGCACAGGCAGTTAAGGGAAACTGTGAATCAAGGGCTCTACTGATTCTTGTAGTGCAGTGGGGGTAAACATTTCTCCCAGAGATAGCTGTGTCTTTTTCATGTAAATTAAGGAGTCACTGAGGCCAGGCCTAACTTTTTTTTTTTTTTTTTTTAAATGGGTGATAGAGTAAATGGTGGCTGCGTCCAATAGGTGGCAATGTTGCATCGGGAAATGGCCCTCAATACTCCAGCAGCCATTAAGAACTTAAATAAACCTAATTCATATCTCTGTTTCTTAGATACATCATTGATTCTTTCCGACCACTGGGGAGGGAACAGGTAGAAGGTGGTAGTGGGGAGCAAAGGGTGACACTTCACCAGCACCCCTCTGTAAGTGGCATTCCCTGAATGGGGGTATATTCCCTGATATACCACATCAACACTAGTGGTATATTCAGCGATGGGCATTAGAACAGCAACATATAATAACAAAAAGATGAGGCTTCATGCAAATTGGCATGGCACATTTTTTTCCAGTTTTTATTTGCATGTACACTGCCTACATCTCAACCAAATAAAGTTTTGGATCCACTCAAACTCTGTATTGAATACTAATAGCTTTCCATATTTATTCCAGTTTTGGAGACTCCTTGGGTCAGCAGCCATAGTCGTAATACCTTTTATTTTGGCCACTGAACTTGCTAACCTAGTTTCATGATAACATACTTTTTCTGTCTACTTAGAGAAGAGTAAACAGAACCAAAGATACCATCTGGGCAGCACATTTCAATCATACTTCTCACTGCTCAACCTGTGTACACGGATTTAACGCTTATTCGTTAACAAATAAGACAATGGAGTCCCCCGCCCCTCCCCCTACATGCACCTTTCATTTAGGTGAGAGTATTCACTAGCAGATTCCAAAAAGTTGTTCTCTTCCTGAAAGTCACGCCTCTACCGGCATCTCATCCTCATTGACAAAGTCAATTCTGTGAAGGATCTGATATCTTATCTATTTTCAATCTAGCAATTTAGTCTGAAACAGCTTCATGGATGCTGGTATGAGAGACAAAACTTTGAGGTCAGAGGCAAAAAAAGGCCTTTGTTACTCAGGGTACAACAAGCATCATGAACATGACATAGTTGCATCAGTTTCCCTTGCCTCCCAAGTCCCAAGGTAGAGATGCAGATAGACCTATATAAATGCCAACATAAACACTGGGTTGCATTAAGAGATAGAAACCCAGAGTTTGGACTATCTGAATCCTTTATAATGGGTAATAAGCATGTCTGCATTTTGCCCTAGGGAGAGACATAAACTTTACTATACTGGACTATAAAGACCCCTGCCCTTTGTTCTGAAAGGGGAGGGTGTCTGTCTCCCAAAGCTGATTACTCTGTGAACATTCTTGAAAGGCAATTTAGAATGAAGTTCAGACAATGTCTGTGCTCACAAGACATGCAGAAATGCAGGACATTAATAGAGAATTATCTCCCCAAAACAGATATATGTGTGTGTGTGTGTGTGTGTGTGTGTGTATGTAGGGAATAAAGGGAAAAAATAGTCTTACCCAAAGTACTCTTTTTCTGTTATTAAAAAGTGTTTGTTAAGAGGAGTACATATCTTAAAATATTATCTCAAATTTTTTTAATTTTTTAAAAATTCTTGTATTGGTATTTCAATGCTATGGTATATTTGATCCCTATTTTTATAAATGTAAGAATTTGTTAATTCTGGGCATTCTCATCTAATTTTATTTGTATCAAAAATATGTGTGTGTGTGTGTGTATACATACACACACACACACACACACATATATATATATATATATATATTAGTTTTCTAAAGTATTTTTTAAATTTCTTTTAATGTTTATTTTTGAAAGAGAGAGAGAAAGGGTGAGTGGGGGAGGAGCAGAGAGAGAGGGAGACACAGAATCCAAAGCAGGCTCCAGGCTTTGAGCAGTCAGCACAGAGTCCAACATGGGGATCGAACCCATGAACCATGAGATCATGACCCAAGATGTAGTTGGACGTTTAACTGACTGAGCCAACCAGGCGCCCCATAAAGTATTGTATTTTAAATGTTAATACATATATATAGATAGATAGATATAGATATAGATACAGATATAGATATAGGCAAAGTATAAATACTTGTTAAAATGTAAAATTCCAAATATGTTTGAGTTCATTTTTGTTTTTATGAAATACAGAAAGTTATTAATGACATAAATAAATGCAATCCATTTATATTTTTCAAACAATAAATACAGTTTTAAAAATCTGTTGTGTAAACATGTGCTTCCTCTATGATAAATTTGACATACATGAACGTCAAACTAAAATTATTATGTGAAGGTATTTGACAAAAATACCAGCTTTAAGTGTGTGTTGACTTCTTGGTTGGAAAAAAATATGTCCCAAAATGCATAAAAGTAGGCCGGATATTAAAGAAAACAATTTGCCAATCTGAAGTTTTATGTATTGAAATATGATATTGGACTGCCAGCTGACTGTAGATCTCCCCTTCCTAACTGCATCCCTAGTGTAGCTCAGAGAAGGCTTTTTTGGCCACTTTCACCATCTGGTATAGGATATTCTTATTTTCCATTTCAAAATTTTAATGTATAAAAAAAGGCTTATTCATCAAACCCTTTTTCCCTTAATTGTAAATATGCTGTACAGTTTATAGGGAAATGAAAAGGCAAGGCTTAAAAATGAATAAGTCAGTTTGTGTAATAAAATAACAATTTCACAATAAAGTAAATATTATAGAGATTGTCAACTAAATGAGATCGAGAAGTAACTATGCTCACTTCCCATTAGTGTCACACCTGCTTAGAGATTAAATTGCGCTATTTTATGCTACATTAAAATGGCATTTTCTAGAGTGATATTTTACATTTCTGATAGGCAGTTGTGAATGCCTTGGTGCACTCAGCAACATTTTGTTTTCTGCAGTGAACATTTCTATTAGTGACAATTCACCCATAATTTTATTTCAGAAAAAAAAGGCAATGTCAGCCAGGACACATGTATATACTTCGGCTTTTTTCTAAATCAGAGCAATAAGAAATTTTAGCATTGTTAATAACTTCCAAATTCAGGCAGAGGGAACTTCAATGTAATGTTTCATCTGAATGTCACCTCCAACAAACATTAATACTGAATAAAAACCTGTATTTTGAAGAAAGAGAACAACTTTCTATCTTACAATTTTAAATTTGATTATTATTAAGAATATTGAAGTTATTGACATCTTCAGTTATGTGTTTTATTTATGTTAGATTTTGATCTCATGTGTCTATTATGTGGTAATTTTTCCTTTCCTGCTTTATTTACAATTGAATATTTATTAGTGTTTGATTTACATTCTTGGAATCACAACTCCCCAATGGTCTAATGAAACCATATGTTTAAATCGGATTTTTAGCATAAGCAATTTATTTTAACGTCTTTTTTTTTTCTATTTAAAAATCATGCTTACTGTTACCAGGTGGAAAATCCCAGTGCACCCATTAGAATGCTCATGCCCAGGGGCGCCTGGGTGGTTCAGTCGGTTAAGCTTCCGACTTGGGCTTAGGTCATGCATGATCTCAAGAGTTTGAGCCACACATTGGGTTCTGTGCTGACAGCTAGAAGCCTGGAGCCTGCTTTGAATCCTGTATTTCCCTCTCTTCTGCTCCTCCCCTGCTCATGTTCTGTCTCTGTCTCTCAAAATAAATAAATGTTGAAAAAAATTTAAATGCTCATGCCCAGATACAGAAACGGATAACATTGTTGTTACTGATCCACAAGTCCTTAGCTCATGTTAAGTCCTCCAAAAATGTTTTGCTAATAAATATATGAGTATATACATTTTTATAGGAATTCTAACTTTTGCTAGAAACTACCACTTTTAAGGATGCATCTATGTCAAACACTTTCATATACTTTAGGAAAATGAATCAAATCATGGGTTATTATTTGTAGAATAACCTATCTACATGGAAAAGGAAGGAGGAAGAGGAGTAAAACAAGGAGAACTTGGATCCAAATCGGTGCAAAGAAACCCTTTAGAATTTTCAGGATGACCCTCATTTTTTTCCTTATTCAGCATATTTTTATGAACCAATTAAAATATTTAGAAAGGGTACTCATTCATTTAGTAAAACCTTTCTCTTGGTTAGCAGACATTTAATTTCTACCCTCGTTGCGGAACATGTTTGAAGTATAATTTTCAAGTTTTCCCGTTCTTTTTTAAAGTACTAACAGTGTGATAATTATTAAATCAATGTCCAGTGAGTTAAATTATTTCAAAGAGAAAATAATGATACAATGGCAAAGTGATTTTATTTAAGAAAATATGCTACTAACAAAAGCAAACAAATTACATTAGTGTGTACCAAGATATGCAGCACACTGCTGTTAGCAAATTAAATGAAGAAATCAAGTGTCTCAGTAAGACCGATTCTTTTTTTTTTTTTTTTTTTTTTGGAAAGGGCTGTAAGTTTTGATTTTATTATTCTCTCTTTAATGAATTAAAAAAAAAAAGGTCTGCAAAGATATTTACCAAGCTGTTTATGAAAATCATCTCAGGATAGAAGAGGATGATTGAGTAGAGGGCTAAAGTTTCAATTTCACTGCCCCAGCTCCCTCCCCCACAAAAAATTCCTACTTAGAACAGTTAGAATAATTAAGTACAAAACCTATTCACGCAATCCTTGTATAATTTTAAAACATAAAAATAAAATCTTTGCTACAAAGGATAATCACATGTCCCTTCGAAGACGACCTTCTATGACTCTTCCCATACCTCCTGGTCTTTTTTGACTTTTATCACACCCCGTCACAAATACCCCCTCCTTCCTCCACTGATACAAGCCCTTATTTTGTAATCCTCAACAGTGAGCTATCTTTTCTTTGTCAAGACTTTGACATAGAAAAGTAAGACCAATCCTTATTCGGAACCTTGAACACACACCGCTCAGCTTTTCCTTTGCTATTTTAAAAGACACATTTAGGAAGTTTGTCTTTTGAAATGAGCATGTAGCTTTCAAAATACCAAATCAACTCTTTCATCAGAGGTAGAACTCCCCAGTTAAAAGACTCACTTTATTAATGATCTTCATCTTTTAATAAGGAATGAAACATGTAACTCCAATAATGTTGAAGCTCTAAGTTCTACCGCATAGTGTTTGGCCTGACATACAAAACTGCTTGTAATGTCAAGCATTCCAGCATCTGAAAATAGTTTCTTTTCTCTAATTTTGCCCTCGCTGCTCACCATAGTACTTAAGTTTTACTAATTAAAGACCAAATGAAACTAGAGTCCTGCTGCTAGAAAATTTTTAATAGAATTTGAATAGATTTAACCGTGAAGATAGGTCTCAGAAATTCAAGTGAACTCAGCTTTCCATGGCTGTAAATCATGCCTGGCAGTATTTATGCTAACAAAAGAGGACACTTTAAAAAATATGAGTCAAAAGCTAAGGGCCTTATTTAAAAATAGTAGTATTCTGTAGGATTTTATAAAAATAAAAATAATCCTGGTTAGTAAAAAAAAAAAATTGATCCTAAGATGTCTAGATGTCTAGGTTCTCTTTACAATTGGTAAGAGTTCAGGAATAAGAAATCAAGACAAAATATATTCACTCTCTGTACATGCAATCTTTAGATATCAGGACTCTGCCTCAGGGAGTATTAGCAGAAGAATTTTTGCATAATACAACAGCAATTTTTGTCCATTTTATTTCTAAAACGTGTTTCTAATTTATCTATTTCTCTAATACACCCACAACACCCACTAGAGTTACGGCAAACCAGGCTCCCATCAGGGCTCATTGGGTTGACCTTAACAAATTCATTGTTTACACTCATGTCCTTCTACCATGTCTTCTGACACAGGAGTCGGAAAGATTGCTGTAAAATGTGAAAATATCCTGTCATAATCTCCTAATAAAATTCTCCACTGACTTCTAATTAGATATAAAATACTACTCAAGATCTTTACCAATATATTCGTATGCTGCAAGAATAAAAGTTAACCTGTAGAAATGATAATATAAATGGGTAAATTTCAGGGAGATACAAATCATTTCTACAACACTCAGCTGAGGTTAAACAATGCTAAAGTAATCATGGAGACAAAATTCTCAGCGATTTGTAGCCACATATTTTAGTTCCTCCCCGACATCATGTGTTCATTAGAAGTTGAATCCAAGTCTTTTTTCAAGCCCTAACCGTAACCCTAACCCTAACCCTAGCCCTAACCTTTTTATATACTGGGATCCAGCTGTAGAGATATTCTCATCTGTGTCATGGCTGTAGCTACTAATGGTATATAATTCTATTAGAGGGGCGCCTGGGTGGCTCAGTCGGTTGAGCGACCTACTTCAGCTCAGATCATGATCTCACAGTTTGAGTTCGAGCCCTGTGTCAGGCTCTGCCTAGAGCCTGCTTCGGATCTGTGTGTGTCTTGCTCTCTGCCCCTCTCCCACTCATGTTCTGTCTCTCTCTTCCCCGGAAATAAATAAACATTAAAAAAAATTTTAATTCTATTAGAAACCTCTTGAATACTAACTAATATGTAATAAAATAATAATTCCTAAGTATCCATTTACCTTTAGATAACATAGTTTGAAGCATCCTCAACTAATTCTTTTTGTTTTATTCAGAAATCCACAAGGTAAAAATCTTTCTAAGTATGATTATTACGCTCCATTAGAGTAAGAGGAGGGACAATCTTATCTACATGTATGTTCAGTGCATACGTAGTGCTTTATTCATACTGGGCACCCCATAAATATCTGTTGAATGAATAATCTTAAGTTAATATAAATATTATTTTAAGATTTTGGTGTAGAACAGACCAGATAAACAGTACATCTTACTCTAAGCAAGTTTAATTCACTCATTAATTGTAATACTTTCTTTTTTTTTTAATTTTTTAAAATATTTATTTATTTTTGATAAAGAGAGAAAGCATGCATCAGTGGGGAAGGAGCACAGAGAGAGGGAGACAGAGGATCTAAAGCGGGCTCTGTGCTGACAGCAGAGAGCCTGATGCAGGACTTGAACTCAAGAACCATGAGATCATGACCTGAGCCAAAGTCGGATGCTTAACCAACTAAGCCACCCAGGCATCCCTGTAATACTTTATTTTCGTACATAGGTTTGGGAAAATCTGTTATGTGGATCTTTTGAGAGAGTCTACCCATTATAAAATTAATTGGATATTCCTGATGGACACTTCTTCAGCAGAAGTCTCCTAATACTTTGTGGACAGGCATGCTATTAGAAAAAAGATGCACATTTATCTCTAATGTATGTATATATTTTTGTGTATGAATTATATGCATGGAATAATGAACCAATCAATAACGTAAATTTTAAATTTCACAAAATATAATCTAAAATGATGAAATAATAAACATAGAAATAAGTGTCCTGGTAGTTTCTCCCAACTGGAACCACTGTCCCACAGCATCAGGGGATTCTGGGGGGGAAGTTGGGAACCCTATGTCTGAGAATATGAAAAAGAGAGGAAACCTTGTTGTTTGGGGTCACATCGAGAAGCTCAATTTAGAACATTTATATTATTCTCTTCAATGCACAGGATATTAATCCAATGAGATCCAGATCTAAGATTAGATGTGTGAAGTATTTTAACATGTTCGTCTCCTTCAGTCTCCTTCTTTGGTGTATGATTCATGTCATACAGATATTCATTCAAAAAGGTGAAAATGTTAATGTTTCTGTAAGTTTTTCAGTCAGCTGCAAAGATGCCCTCTGATGAATGAAATGACACAGAAAGAAGCCTGAGTCAGTGTTAATATGTGCTCTCATTAGAATGCAGGGATTTCTTTCCCACTACACATTTTGCTTCTGGCTACACACACGGGATATGCATTTTTTAATGCAGGATATGTTCTTAGTGGAAAATTTTTTGAAAGAGTACATTCTGGTGAATCACTTTGTGGAAAAGTGTTATTTGTTTTGCTCATTTCTTGGCATTTGTCCAGGAAATAATACTTCCCTTATTTTCATACCGAAGACACATAAAATTGTTCCATTGGATTTTCACCTACAAAGTGTCATGATGGTTATATTATCGTTTATATTGATAAGATGATTTTTATGGATAAATGCAGATTATTTTACCATTTTTAGTCTCTCTTGCACCCAGGATAGGTGCATTATTTAAATTCAGAGTATAGAATAATATCAATCTGTACATTCTATAACATGCTAAATGCCCATTGAAATATAGATATGTCGTGCCTACAGAAATTCTCAATCATTATAGAAATACATTTTTGGCAAGAAATCTTAGGATTTGGTGAAAACTATATAATTGACAGGTGAGTTTGAAGAGCAAACAGGGAAAGGTGAACTGGAACTGCTCTCAGGAAAGTTGCTATAAATTCAGGAGATTTTGCATCATATAAGCACTGCTTACTTCATGACGGGGATAGGGCTGGTGGGGTCTGAAATAAAAAGTTGGAGGTAGACAAATAAAGATAAGACTATTGACGACGTGAAGTTTGCTGCTTAACGTTAGCTTCTAATCCAAAAATACTTTTCCATTGAATTGAGAAATATTTGTCAAAACCTCACTGTGTTCCAAGCAATCTGGATACAGAATAAATAAAACATGATCCTTTCTTTAAGGAATTTACATTATAATGCTAGGTACAGAAAGCTTAACTAGTGATTTTCCTAGAGTAGAATAAATGCTAAGATAGGTGCACATTCAGAATGTTATGAGATGACATAAGAGAGACCCCCGATCACTTTGGAAAAAGTGGCATAAAACTGAATCCTGAAAGTCAAGCAGAAGTTAGCTCAAAATAGGGCTTGGGTGGGGGGGCACCTGGGTAGGCTCAGTATCCAACTCTTGATTTCGGCTCAGGTCATTATCTCACAGTTTATGAGATCAAGCCCCACGTCAGACTCTACACTGACAACACAGAACCTGCTTGGAATTCTCAGTCTCTCTCTCTCTCTCTCTGTCTCTCTGACACTCCCCCACTAGCTGCATGTGCTCTCTCAAAATAAATAAATAAAAATATTAAAAAGAAAGAAAGAAAAATAAAAGTAAAGAAAAAAACAGAGCTGGGAGGAGCATTTTCAGGCGGTGGGAGCACAGTGTACGAAGGCTGAGATTCAGGAGAAACTGGGCAGAGAGTATAAATGGGAGAGCGGTGAGAACGCAAGGCAGATTGTAGGTAGCAATTCTCATTTGTTTGCAGACAATTGGCAACCTTTGACAAGATATGTGCTCCATGAAGATTAATCTTGTAGTTGTGAAGCATAAAGAATTCAGGGCAATGTGCCTGCAGATACAAACCTCAGTTTACTAACGATATATTTCATCAGATTGCTTTCTTCTCTGAAAACTGTGCAGAATTAAGCAGGTTGTTTATAAGAATAAAGCAAATATGTATATAACAAAGAAAATAACATCTGGCTCCTAGTCTTTGTTTTTTAACCTTACTATTATTTGAATATATTTCAGTTTTAGAGCTACTATATATTTGGAAGTCTTGAGTTGCTACTTATTCCACTATCCTCTGTTTTGTGATGTGTTTGAAAAATCAACACAGGAGTCCTATCTATGTTGTTAATTTCATTTACGGACAAGTACAGATTGCTAAACGCTATGGGGCAAAGCTAACATAAGCTTTTAGAAAAGGTCCCCCCAAATTGATCTTCCCTATATATCCCAGGCATAGCAGTCAGAAACTTACCTTAGAACAAAGGACTTCTCAAAGAGGGGTACCATGAAGAAAAAAATTCAGTGAGGCCTGTTAGTAAGAATGTCAGTATTGTTTACCTAAGGATATTTATGTTAAATGTGGGAAAATGAAAATTTAAAACCATGAAATATTTTAATTTAATCATTATTCTTTGACCACCAAGATTCTTGATGTGGTAAAGAAGGGAATAGAGATATTATACACAATTAGTTAATTTTTTGGTAATCCTGAATTTTATTTGGAATTTATGAATCGTTTTGTGTAACACTTTTCTTATCACAGCCCTGGAAAGCCTTAGAAAAGTGAAAGAAGCCTCTTCTAGCAAATACTCAGTGTTAAAGATCACTACTAGTGTGAAAATTGTGGTCTTGAAATACCACTGTAAATAAAAACGAAACACATAAACAGGGCTCCCCAAACAAACAGTTTATTCTATGTTTGGCCATAATTTGAACAAAGTGAGCCTCGACTATTTTTATTAGCAATTAGCACAGAAGTTATAATAGCTATTAGGGATTTATCAAATAAACTAAGGAGAAAATGAAGCAACGTTCACTGGAGAAAAAGGTAAAGTAAGCATCAAAAAACATTTTTATGTGAATTAAACCATAAGGTAACTCCATGTCTGTAAGGTGAAAGTTCTCACTATGTAAGTATTAATTTATAATAATATAATAAATATAATATAATATAAAGAGTATAATATAATATACTTTATAATGACGTAAGATTCATTACAAATTTCAATTAATGTAAGATCATTTTGTAATAGAAATAATTAATGAATTAATGGATCTAGCCATTGGGAATCAGTTAATATCACAAGAAGAGGTAGAGTGAGCCTCAGATCACTTCCGTTAAAAGAAAACAATACCACCGATGAAGTAGTATTGTCAAAATATAATACATGAATATGATTGAGTCTCTAGTCAAAACTATCAATTTAGGGGCACCTGGGTGGCTCAGTCGGTTAAACGTCAGACTTCGGCTCCGGTCATGATCTCACAGGTTCACGAGTTAGAGCCCCGCGTTGGGCTCTGTGCTGACAGCTCAGAGCCTGGAGCCTGCTTCAGATTCTGTCTCTGTCTCTCTGCCCCTCCCCTACTCACTCTCTGTCTCTGTCTCTTTCTCTCAAATATAAAAAAAATTTAAAAAAAATTAAATAATTTTAGAAAAAAAATCTATCAATTTATAGGTAAAGATAATGACCAGAGAAATATGTTAAACTATATTCTGAGATGCAATTTGCAAAACAGAGTGAAGGAAGCTCTGTATCTGGTTTTCCCAACAAACATATTTCAAGGAAAATACAAGCAGGAAGACAGCAGTCTTGTTGAGTTGAGGAGAATAATATATGAGTTTTAATGTTGAGGAAGCTAAATGTGAGGGGTACAGTATTGCAGAAAAGCAAGCTAAACAGAGAATGAAACCCAGGAATTTGCTGAAGACTAAGCAGGACTGAAAAATATTTTTTGGAAACCAGGACAATTCAAATAAGATCCCAGAAAAGTCATAGTTTATCAGTTGAGCAAAACAAGCCTTAAAGAAAAAAAAATTACTTTAGATTTGCCTTAATAAAACTTAAATGAAATCCTTGAAAAAAACTAGGGTCACTCACAATTATCTTAATTGCTTGCCAAACACTTTATCAGTTTTTAAAAGAAAGAAAGAAACAAAAAACTGTAAAAATACAAATAAATTAAAAAATAAAAGAAATAAACAAAATTCAGGCTCTCAACAGTATAGCATCAGTGTTCTCTGCATCCAATAAAAAATTATAAAACATGCATAGAAAACATGTGATCCATAATCATGAGAAAAAAATTACAAACATTAAAGAACAATAGCACATAGAATAATAAGGAACAAATGAAATTTTTTTAAGTTTCTTACATTACATATAGAATGTTAAAATATACTTTTTAGGGAGACTGTAATAAGTTAAAAAAATATATATCATAAACCTTAAGTTAAAAAATACCCAGAGTATATAATATAAACCAATATAAGAGATTCAACTGGCTCAATTACTTTTTACAAAGGCAGAAAAAGATAAAAGAGAACAAAGATGAAATTGACTAAATTTAAATAAATAAGATGGTAGCCCTACCCCATATGTATCAATGATTGCATTAAATATAAATGATTTTATATTTAAAAACTAGTAAAAGACAAAAGTTGTCAGAATTTTATCTACATTAAACTCACTTAATCTACAAAGTAACAGGATGTAAAGAGATACACAGTGAGAAATCTAATTATAAGAAAAGTAGAGGTGAGAGGATGTCATTAAAAAAAACAGGATGAATTCAGCAAGAAGTTACAAGAATCCTAAAATTTTTATACCTATTAATAGAGCTTTAAAATGCACAAAGCATCAACTGAACCTGCTGAAAAAAAGAAATAAAAGTAGACAGGTTTATAATTTTGGTTAGATATTTCCATAGGCCCCTCCTACTTATGACTAGAATAAACATAGAGAAAATAAATATGCATATAGAAAATGCAAGCCACACTATCATTTAACTTGACCCGACTGACATTCGGAGAATGCTCCACCAAATTATAGGAAAGTGTGCACTCCTTTCAATCACAGGTGTTATGCATGTTTATTTGGCTATATTCTGGGCTATCAAATAAGTCTCCAAACATTAAAATGATTGAAATCAGAAAGCAGAGTACATGCTTTCTGACCAAAATATAATTAAATATAATTGAAAAGTTATCTAGACTATAAGGAAACAGTTGGAAATTAAACCAACATAATTATCGACAACTTACTGATCAAAGGAAAAAAATCACAATAGAAATGGGAAAATATTCTAGTTGAATAATAATAAGAATAACACATACAATCAAAATACTTGTAATGCAGCTAAAGAAGTGATTAGGTGAAACTATCGTGTTAAAATGTTAAAAGAATATATACTCAACGTCAACTGTATAAGCTCTTCTGTAAAAAGCTGAATAAAAACAAAGCAAATTAAATCCAGTATAAGTAAAATAAAGGAAATAGTACAGGTAAATGATAAAATATATAAACTAGAGAACAAACAATAGAAAACAACTATTGAAACAAAAAAAAAACATCGTATTAAAATAATAAACAAAATTGATTAACCTATAGTGGACCGAGCAAAAAAAAAAAAAAAAAAAAAACACAAATTGCAAGTATAAGGAATGAACAAAGAGTCATCACTGTAGGTCCTAACAACACTGAAAGAACAAAAGCATTATGAACAAATGTATGCCAATATACTGTACAGATTTGTTGATGTCACAGTTACCAAAATTGAACAAAAAGAAATAGAAATTCTGAATATACCCATATTTATTATGTATTTGAATTCACATTTAGAACTTTATTATTGGGGCTCCTGGGTGGCTCAGTCGGTGAAGCGTCCGACTTCGGCTCAGGTCATGATCTTGTGGTTTGTGGGTTTGAGCCCCATGTCCGGCTCTGTGCTGACAGCTCAGAGCCTGGAGCCTTCTTCAGATTCTGTGTCTCCCTCTCTCTCTGCCGCTCCCTCACTCACACTTTGTCTCTGTCTCTCTCTCTTGCAAAAATAAACAAGCATTAGAATACATAAAACTTTATTGTAAAGAAAACTCTTTGCCTAAATGTCTTCTTTGGTGAATTCTATCAAATATTCTAAGAGCAATAAACATTAATTCTGTACAAATTCTTTCAGAAAAGGTTATGTAATCCATTCTGGACATAGCAAACACTACAACAAAAATGAGACCAGTATCTCATATATATACATACATATATACACAAACACATTGTTATATTATTATCATAAATTAAAAATGAAATAAAAATGAGATTTCATATATATACATACATATATGCATGCCTATTATTATATTAATATAATCGTATATAATATAAAATATTACAATAATAGAATAATAATTAAGCATGCAAGACATTTATTTAGGAAGACCAGCCACTAAGAATAACAGTGAAGGAAAAAGGAGTAAACAGGAAGATTATTAAGACAGTCTATCATCTATTAAAGAAGAAACAGAGGGGAAATTTGGATGGTAAGAACTTCAAACTACAGCAAAACTTTTACAAAATCTTGATGAATTGGGTAAGAATTTACTGAACAAGAGTTGGCCAGGTCAGAATGTGCCTGTGCTAGAACCTTTCCAGCGTTCATTGATCAGCTTGGAGTGGACCAGAGTGAGTGTGGCCTTTCATTCAGCTGAGCCCCTGGAAACAGGTCCCTCTTGAAGGAGATTTGAGCAATGTATTTGACTGCCAAAATAAACAACTGTGGTTTATCCTAAGAAGATAAAGTTGATTAACATTTAAACATTATATAATGGATTTCATTGTGTTAACAGAAGGAAGAAGAAAATCCATATAGTTCCCCCAAAATAACCTTTAAAATTTTTAACAAATTGAACCATTCATATTTTAAAAATGCATAGGAATGTAAGATAAATTCCTTAAGCTAGATAAATGGCATCTATCAAAATCCTAGATCTAAGATCACGCTTAGTAGTAAAAAAAATAAATAACTTTTTTTTTTTACCTAAGGTCAAGAACAAGGCAAAGATGTCTGCCTTCATCACTTTAAATCATTCTGTTGAAGTCCTAGCAACTACAAGAAAGAAAGACATAGAAGAATATACGTAAAAACTAAAAGTAAAATGCTAAATTTTCTTTGTTTATGAGGATATGATGTAGGGATAAAATATCATAAAGGATCTAAAAAAGTATTAGGATATATTTCATTTAATGACTCCATAAGATATTGGTCAATATACCAAAATCAAATGTAGTTCGTAGACGATAGCCCTAAACAAATAGAAAATAAATATCAATGTCATTGGCAACACCATCCAGAAATAATAGGTACATAGGAATAAAGCTAACAAAATTTATTCAAATACTATATATATAAAACTAAGTAACATGGCTGGGAGAAATTAAAATTGAACTAAATACTATAAATGGAGGGATGTGTCATTTTCAAAGACTGCAACCCTCAATATTAAGATGTCAGTTCCTCCAAACTGACTTACATGAATCCAACACAATCTCAAGGAAAACCACAGCACACTTTTTTATTGAGGAAATTGACACTAATTCTAAAACTTATAGTTAGATATAAATGATAGAGAATACTTAGATGATTTTTTTTAATAATAAGCAAATTTGAAGCATTTACACTGCTTGATTTTAAGACTTCCTCTTAAACCACATTAATCTAAATAAAGTGTTATCTGTGTAAGGAGCGACATAAAGATCAGTGGTGTTGGGGCACCTGGGTGGTTTGGTCAGTTAAGCGACTGACTTCAGCTCAGGTCATTATCTCGTGGTTTGTGAGTTCGAGCCCCACATTGGGCTCTGTGCTTATAGCTCAGAGCCTGGAACCTCCTTCAGATTCTGTGTCTCCCTCTCTCTCTGCCCCTGTCCTGCTCATTCTCTCTCTCTGTCTCTGTCTCTCTCTCCCTATCTCTCTCTCTCACAAATAAACATTAATTTTTTTTAAAAAGATCAGTGGTATAAAACACGGAGACCATAAACATAGAGAAGAGGAAATATATAGGAAAACATAAGAAAGATGTCCATGAAGAATAAGTAAACAAAAACAAAAACGTTGTGAACTTAGGTTGGGCAAATATTCTAGATAGGGTGCAATTTCTAGATAGGATGCAAAAGCACTAAACATTCAAAAATATGATACAATTTATCTAACCTTACTATTCATTCCTGTAAGACACTTTTTTTAAATGCAAAGTAAGCCTGAGATGGAGAGAACATAATTGACATACATTATTAGATAAAGGGCTTGTGTACACACTTTATAAGATCTCTTCAACTTCAAGGTCAACAGTCCAATAAAACATGGGCAAATATTTGAACACATACTTCTCCAAAGAAGATGTATGAATATCTCATCATCATGAAGAGACTCAACATCAACAGTCACCAGAAAAATGTGAATTAAAGCCACAGTGGAATACCACTACATAACCACTGGAATGGGGAATATCGAGACTCATCAGGTGTTGGTGGGATATAATCTCTCATACATTGTTGGTCAGAGTGTATAACAGATTGGAAATTTCGTATAAATTTTAGATATACACTGCCTGTATAGTGAATTAATTTCATTTCTATGTATTTAACCGAGGGAAACAAGCCGACATATAAAGCATGACTTGCATATGAATGTTCATAGTGGTTTTATTTATAAAAAAAAACCCAAACTGGAAAAAATACAAATATCTATCAAGCAAACGAATAAACATTGTGATGTATATGCAGGAATACTACTTGGTAATGTGAAAGAATGAACTCCTAATAATCATGAAAGCAAAGATGAAACTGAAAAACAGCCTGCTGAGTGAAAGAAGCCAGATACAAAAGAACACAACCTCTAAGGCTTCATATGAAATTTTAGGACAGAAAAAAACTAACCTTTAATTAGAGAAACCAGAGCAGTGGGTTGCCTAGGCTGAAGAATGAGCTGTGAAGGATGAGGATAATTGGAAAGAAAACTCTATGGGTTACAGAAATGGTTATAATAATAACTAAGATGATAGTTCCAAGGTTATAGCTGTTTTTACCCTTCATCAAAGTGGACACCTAAAATTTATGTATTTTTTATGGAAATTATACCACAATAATGTTAATTATTTTTACTTTCAAAATACAAGATAATGGGATGCTATTATTTTTGTGGCACAATCTTACAAATATAAAATCAAATGTTTATTGTATTATGTTTTGGAAATGTGAATATATTATTGCATTGGTTTAAATACTATGAAAACTGAAAAAAATATTTTAAAAATCTGGCTCTCAAATTCATTATGAAGCTTTAACTTCCATGTAAAATTAAGTAGCTAAACCATGTTGCCATTTCGTTTCAGTAGCCAATATTCTATTATTGTTATATCAAAAAAAAGAATTATTTTCAAAGTGATTTGAGGTTACTGTGTAAAGATAAAGAATATTGTAAATATTTATGACAATATCTGTAATGTATTAACATTAATATTTTAATGTTTTTTTCTTTTAGTTAATATTAGTTAATATTTTTTTCTTTTAGTTTTAGTTTAGTTAGTTAATATTTTTTCTTTTAGTTTTCTGCTATACTTCTTAGTTCAGCAAAAAAATATTCATTCTTTAAATAAAATTATACATACTAAATGAGTGCCTATTTCTTTATAAATAATATCATCAAGATGAAACAGTAAAAATGCCCCCCAAATCCTCAAGCTTCTGTGGGTATCATGCTAATTTATTTGGAAAGTAAAGCTTATTTTGACAAATAATTTATATGCTTTTGTTTTTAAATAAAAAGTTTTAACAGGTCATCTACCAGAAAAGAGACAAAACATTTGTTTTGGCACAGCAAAAAGAACATGAGATTTCATCTTGAGTTCAGTGAACTTGTATGAAAATCTCAATTGAATGCTAAAGAAAATAATGAGAAATATTTTCAGGCCCAAACAACAGTTAACAGAAAAACCAAGCAAAAACAAAACCCACAATTTTCATGTAGCAGGAATCGGCAAAGCCTGACAACAACCAAAAAACACTATTTTTTAGTGAGAATAAAAATGTGAAGGTGATTCTGAAGAATCCAATTAAAGTAAAGGTGCAATGAGCCATGATTAAGTGGATTGGAGAAGATATGACTGCTCTTCTGCTGAATATTTCTAGACTAACAACCCAGAGAGTATCTTTCCAGACACAGTATCTTAATACTGCCTAACTTTTGTATTAAGTTCTTTCTTTCCTTCTTTTCTTTCTTTCTTTCTTTCTTTCTTTCTTTCTTTCTTTCTTTCTTTCTTTCTTTCCTTCTTTCTTTCCTTCCTTCCTTCCTTCCTTCCTTCCTTCCTTCCTTCCTTCTTTCTTTCCTTCCTTCCTTCCTTCTTTCTTTCTTTCTTTCTTTCTTTCTTTCTTTCTTTCTTTCTTTCTTTCTTTCTTTATTTTCTTCACTCTCTTTCTCTCTCCATCCTTTCTTTCCTTCCTTCCTTCCTTTCCTTCTTTCATTCCTTCTTTCTGGTGGTACAAACACATAGTATGAGATCTACATTTTTAATAAATTCTAAGAGTGCAGTACAATATTGTTAACTCTAAGTGCAATGTTGTACAGCAGATCTCTAGAACTTCCTTATCTTGCATGATTAAAACTGTACAACTCCCCATTTCCCCCTCCCACAAGCCCTTGAAAATGATCATTCTACTTTTGAGTTTGACTGCTTTAGAAAATGCATATAAGTAAATACTTCCATATTTACTGTATACGTTTATGTAATTTTCTTGTCTCGTGTAACATAATGTCTTCAAATTACATCCATGTTGCAGCATATGACAGGATTTCCTTCTTTTTTACAGCTGAATGATATTCCAGTGTGTGTGTATACCATATTTTTTTTATCCATTCATCCATGAGTGTACATTTAGGTTTTTCACCTCTTGGTTTTTATGGGTAATGCTCAATAAACATGGCATTGCAAATATCTCGTTGAGATTCTGACTTCAATTCTTCTGCATAAACACAAAGAAATAGGATTGCTGGATCACAGGGTAGTTCTATTTTTAGGTTTTTTATTATTATTATTATTTGAAGAGCCTCCATACTGTTTTACATAGTGGCTGGATCAATTTACACTGCTGCAAATAGCACAAAAAGATTCAAATTCCTCCACATCCCTGCCAATACTTTTTTTTTTTTTAAATAAAGATCATCTTAACAGGTCTGAGATAACAACCCCTGTTTTTTGTTTGCACTCTCTGGTGATTGGTGATATGGAGCATCTTTTTTTTTTTTTAAATATATTCCTGTTGATCATTATTATCTTCTTTAAAGAAATGTCAACTTTCCAATTCTTTGTGTGTATTTAAATATGTGCAATTATAAATTACCTATATGCAATTTTTAATCTTGGTTTTGAAATACAGATTTATATAATGAGGATTTCCTTGTTAAAATATTTTATGAGATTAGTCTCCATGTAGTCTAATTTGCTCTTTAATTTTATTGTAAGGTTGGACCATAATGTAACATTTCTCTTATCATTTATTTAACTAATTTATTTATTGTTTTTTTTATTTTTTATTTTGTATATAACATTGCAATAAGAATCACACATTTAAAAATATATGTTTATTTCTCTTGGAAGAATACTAAAAATGGATACTAAAATAAATAATCACAGCAATTTTAAGATGTGATATAGATTGGCACATGTATATCCAGAAAGGTTATATCACTTACTCTTACACCATTATATGATCAGACTTTATTTCTACCTATGCATGTATATAGCCAGTGATATATATATCATTATATCATTATATATTATATATATGTATATATGTATGTATATATATGTATATATGTATTTATATATAAACTATATACATATACACGTTATATATATAATTACATATAACTATATAAATATATACTATTCACATATTGGTATCAATATGTAGTATTTCACATTTTCTAACATTATTCTAAGTGCTGCCTGCATATTATTCATTAAATTAAATCATAATTTCTCATTACTGCAAGGTGCATTCTCATATAGTTGCAGACTATGTATTTAACTGAACTCCAATTATAGTGTGCTTAAGTCAATTTATTTGAAACTTGGAATTTCACTTTCATGAAACTACTTATTTAACTTTGTGTTAAATTCATTCATTCATAATGAATGGCAATGATTGCTCAATTGATGCAGTTTTCATCTTAAAAGAATGCAATACATCTTTCCGTAAGATACCTTATACATGTTCACTTCTTTAGGAAGAATCACTATTTTCTACATATATGAAAATGTTTAGTATTGTCACTAAAATGTTTTACCAAATTGATGGAAAATATATATGAATTGTGTGAATGTGCTTTTTTCCTTGCATAGCAATTTTCTTATTGTTTCCCTTGTCCAGAAATAATTACAAATACAGTTTTTTTTCATTCCAAGTACTCTATTTTTCTGTTTCTTATTTTAATTTCTTCTTATTGAATTTTGTTGAATTTTTCTTTCAGTATGCCATTTCATTTTTTATTTGTTGCATGTGATTGTTGATACACGGTTGTCTTTAATTTTTGTTAAGGCAAATGTTTCAAACATGTCTCTTGTCATCTTTTCTGCTTTGTGTACCAATTTGAATTTTATTCACTCCACATTTGATTTAATTTTGACCTTTGTCAGTTCTTCTCAGTATTTTCAATTGATCTGTCAGTAATAGTGTAGGAAACTAAACCTTTTATTCTAGAACTCTGGGAATGGAGACAGGGGTTGGATTTGAATAGTATAAGGAATGCCTTGTACCTGAAAGAACATTTTTATTGAAGTTTCTTTAAACCTTAAAAAAAATATGTGTGCTTTTGGCACTGTACTCCACCCCACTTATCCTTTTAAGTTAAATGACTTCTTAAATGTCCTCTCTAAAAATAAATTGGCAGTTGTCCAGATTTAAATGTACCGCATTCTTCACGATCACAGGTGGTTACATTATAATATGGAAGAAAGTATGGAAATTGGTTGTACTGTAGGCTAACTCATTTGGAATTTATGTTGGTGTTGAGGGAACTATGGCTTCAAGTTTACTATTTATATTTAAAGAAAGATAACCTCTCTGTTTTTAATACTTTTTTAAATGTTTATTTACTTTTGAGAGGGGAGAAGGGCAGAGAGAAAAGGAAACAGAGAATCTATGCTGACATCTGATAGCCCAATGAGGGGCTTGAACCCATGAACCATGAGATCATGACCTGACTTGAAGTCTGATGCTTAATTGGCCGAGGTACCCAGGCACCCCACCTCTCTTTCGCTCTTTCTTTTTAAAATACATTATTTTCCCACTGATTTCAATATACACTCATTTCTTTCTTGTTATTTGTTTCTTCCATCCTTTTGCTAGCATCAAGGTATATAAATTTTTATGATTTTATAATATTTTTATTATCTGCTAATGCAAGACTTTTTCTATATTTTTAAGACTTCCCAAGCTATTTATAACAACATATATATTCCAGATGAAGTTTATTTGATTGACAACTTCAAAAATTCATTTTCAATATAATTTTTGTTAAAATTTATTAAAACATTTTAATTGGGACAGAACTTAAATGTTTTATTTTTGGTTTTCCATAAAGGAGCATGAAATATGTTTTCATTTGATTTGATTTGATTTGATAAAGGTTTTCATTATTTTTATTATTTTATTCACATAGGTCCTACACATTTCCTTTTATATTAAGCTTAAAAGATAATAATAAATAGCTCTTTTCCTTTTGTTGTTGTTGTTTTTTGTTGCTAGTATAAACAAGCTCATTTTTGCTGTTATAATTCTAATGCTATAATTACAAGTTTTAGGAAATTTGTTAAAATTTGTATCAGTTTTTCCTCCCAAAGCTTTATTTTCATTTATTTTAGAGACAGTAACTCTGAAGTTCCATATTGAATTTTTTTTTTACTTGAAAATGTGTTTTACTGTAACATCTTAAAGAATTTGATAAAAACCTATTTTCCTGATTTGGTAATACAGTAGTTTAACTAAACAAGTCACATATCCTAAACATTCTGCCTTTATTGCATCTCTCTCTCTCTCTTTTTTTTCTTTCCTGTTCTTTTATAAGTGACACAATCACCTTTTGTGAGATTAAAAGATTTATTTTCCTCTGTGGGCAGAAGTTATCATCATCACCTCGGTCCCCAGCCTTTTTACGTTCCCTCTTCTTCTTTTACTTCCCAGTTCCTAAGAGTACCAATCAAGTAGTTCACAAACAAAAATCAAATTAGTTTTCAAAGTAGACGCAGTGTAAGCATATCAAACACAACTTTATCTGAAAGGCACCGACAGTGGGAAGACAGATATACACGTCTCATCCAGGGCTGGCATGATGCACCATGATGGTAACAGGAATGTTACCAACTAACACCGAAGTGTGAGTGAGATGGGTAGAAATCGGGCATGCATTAAAGAGGAGAATACTAGATTTAAAGCTCTCTAGCTTTCCACTGCATTTGAAAAGTAAGAGCAGAATCTCTGCCTCGATTTAGGTCTGAAGAATGTGGCCACCTTCTGTCATTGATTAGGGAAACTCAGTTACCAACCTCAAGGATGATCAAGAACTTCTTTAAATCCTGCTGGGCTACAAGCAGAGACTAAATTTTACACCACCCACCAGGAACATTGCTTTTATCCCCCCATCTCACCACCCTCATCATTTGAAATGTCCAAGAGCAATATAATGATACCTTCTCCAAAAGCAAAACTTTTCAAGATCCGCATCTGAAAGTTCTCAGTTTAAAGAAAAAGTTACACTTGAAAGGCAAGTTTTAGGATTCAGGGTTGAATCACTGTCAGCAGAACTTGAACAATTGTAAATGGAGGGAAGATAAGACAAGGTGGCTAGTTCCTTCTTGCTGTATTTCAGGAATGTGTAAGGAACCCCAGAGGCTCTTCTGCAGCCATGGGCTTCTTGAATGGTGAGCATTGTATCAGGAGCATATATTTCAGAAATATTGACATTGTTTTCCATAACTCTGTAGAAAAGCTTTGAGGTCAGACTGAACTCTTATCCCCTTGTCATGCATATTTTGCATACCTGATATGCCATCCATGGAAATGTAAGGCTCAAAGGAATGGCCTTCCTGTTACCTATGATCAAAAAGAAGCCCGAGAATGTGAGAGGTACCCCAACGCAAGCGTGTGTATGTGCAACCTGCCTTCCCCATGAAGTTCCTGAAAAATATTGCCGGGCTGAAATAGCAACATTTGTGAATAGAATGGCCCACACGAGCAACCAAAAAGTCATACATGTGTGAGGATTGACTTAAAAACTATTTCTGGGGGCGCCTGGGTAACTCAGTCGGTTGAGCGTCGGCCTTTGGCTCAGGTCATGATCTCCCAGTCCATGAGCTTGAGCCCTGTGTGGGGCTCTGTGCTGACAACTCAGAGCCTGGAGCCTGTTTCAGATTCTGTGTCTCCCTCTCTGAGGAGAGAGAATGCTCTGTCTCCCGTTCATGCTCTGTCTCTGTCTCAAAAATAAATTTAAAAAAACGTTATAAAAAATTTAAAAAAAACCTATTTCTGGCTTAGCAATCATTTCTGCTTCTGGCACTTGGAAGTGCAGTCTTGGTCCTCTGATCAAGTTACTGGTATGATACAAAAGATACAACCCAGGAAGAACCAAATAGAGTAGATGCAAAAGGCAAGGTATTAGGGAAGGGGGAGTGGTGCCCATGCCCTTTTCAGGCAGACCACCCTCCCGGCACCTTGAGGTGTACACCAGCCTGGAAGCTCCCCTTATCACATTTCTTAAATTTGACTCTTCAGGGCGCCTGGGTGGCTCAGTTGGTTAAGTGTCCGACTTCAGCTCAGGTCATGATCTCGAGGTCTGTGAGTTTGACCTCTGCGTGGGGCTCTGTGCTAACCACTCGGATCTGGAGCCTACTTCAAATTCTGTGTCTCCCTCTCTCTCTGCCCCTCCCCCACTCATGCTTGTCTCTCTCTCTCTCTCTCTCTCTCTCTCTCTCAAAAATAAACATTAAAAAATTTGACTCTTAAATGCATTATGTGCATTAAATACTTATTAATTTTTCAGTAATTTGTTCAGTCTATTTCTCTGGGTCTCATCTCCTCTTCTCCTTGTATACCATAATTAAATCATTTTTAGTCATTTTATTCGCAAAATCTGACACAGGTTTCCATTTTCTACAAATCCAATTCCTTATTAGTCAGTCTAGTCTCATTTGTTTTTTTTTAATTTTATCAGTTTCTTCCATATATGGAATCTATCTACAAAATTAAAACTTTTCTGTTTTCATTAGATTTTAATTTTTAAAAGTCCTGTAAGAACATTCAATATTAATCTTTGAATAGTGACATTGTCGCTAAGCACTCTGTAATTGATAGCTTAAGGGATTCTAGGTACTAAAATAAGCACATTCCAACATCTCAGTGGGTTCACCAAGTAAAGATTTTAGTTTTTGCTCATGTTACAGTCCAGTGAGGGTCAGTGATGGATTACTGCTCAATGTAATAATTCAGCCTAAAATTCTTCTATCTGAAGGCTTTGTTATGTTCTAACAACAGTGTTCACTGTTGGAAACAGGCAGGTGGGGAAGAATGTGAGGAAAAAGGCACCCCTGCTTTTAATTCCTTTGACCTTGCAGTAACCCCTGTCATTCCTGCACACATTCCAATGGTGAGAACACTTCACGTATCACCACCTAGATGTAACGGAGTTGGAAATGCTTTCTTGTCATGTCCTAACAAATAGAGGGAAAAAATTAATATTTATAAGAACTACCTCTTCATTATATGCTGTGGCACGTTAATATCTGTGTTCATGTTTGACTCTCTGTCAATAATGCTACTTTACTTTTTCTAACTACATGACAAGAAAAATAAAATATGCCCTTTCTACTAAGTGAAATATTTACGCCTATATGCTATATATGAACAATTTCTTATTAGTCTTAATGATGAAATGAACAGAAAAATCACCACACAGTTCATGGTGGTAAAGGTGTAATGGATGCAAATGTAAAGGATGTGTGCCATAGCAGGTAAAACTATCCTTATAGTGGAATTTTTTAAAATTCCAGGGGTGTCGGGGTGGCTCAGACAGTTGAGAGTCTGACTTTGGCTCAGGTCACGATCTCTTAGTTCATGACGTTGAGACTGCTTGGGATTCTCTCTCTTCCTCTCTCTCTGGGCCCCTCCTCCACTTGTCCTCTCTCTGTCCCTCTCTCTCTCAATATAAATAAACTTTAAAAAAATAAATGAACATACTTACATAATTGAAAATAAATCCTATAAGAAAACAATATCAAAAACAATAGAAAAAAGTGCTAAATGACAAAACATATATAGAGATTATCTATGATAGAATGACAAACACAGATTTCTAATCCAGAACAACAAATGGCAGAGATCAATAGAATAATATGGTTAAAGAGAGTAAATTACAGATTGGTCTAACAGGAAATCTGAAGATGACTAAGCTAACATTCTAAAGTAAAGGTGAAAGAAAGATGTTTGAGACATATTAATGTGAGCAAATAATTTAATAAATCTGAATGACATCATACTGCAGAAATAATTGGATAAGAGATGCATATATTTTGGAATTATAGTACTTCTATGATTATTCCATTTAAAGAGTAAGTGCAATAAATAAGTCAATCCAAACTTAATATGTAAAATAATTTTCTCCTATATTACCTGATTTTGACAAATACTGCCTCTTATTTTTCTGTATTCTCTTAGACAGCCAATTTCTTCTCAGTCGATGAATAATAACTGAGAAAGTTGAGAAATTGTAGAATTATATTCTTTAGTGTATTCAGTATGCCATACATTCTACACATACAGTTTGAATATGTTGGTTGTGGCCTGCATGTACAAACATATTTGTCATAGTTAAGAGTGTAGGTAAGTTTCTACGCTGGCATTATTACACTAAAGCAAGTGAGAAGATTGAAAATGATCTTCAGTTTACATTTTTCATATGGATAGCTATTCCTCAAATGATTTATTCAGCCTGGCAAATATATAGTATGTTGGAGGGAAAAAAATAGAAATCTTGACAATTCATGCTGAAGGTATGTCAATCATGTATAAAATTCAAGCTAACAAAATCTTTTTGTGACAAAGTAAAATGGAATAATTCTCAGAAATGATTTTGTTCAACAGATCATTTGTCTGACTTGGCATTTGTCTTGTATCAAAGCAGACCTAAAAGTAAACACAATAACTTTGCTTTTTAGATCTTAAAATGATAGATATGTTATGGTCTTGATTAGCCATCAGAGACTTGGCTGTTATACATCATTATAGGAATTTACACTGAATTATTAAAACTCTCATCTGGGGTTCCAAGGCCATCTGTGACAGCAAGGAGAAATCAGGCCATATCTTTCACACTTTGCTTGGAAATATCCTTAGCCAAATATCCCAGTTTATTGCTTACAAGTTCTGCTCTCCACCCATGATAGAATCCAATATAGCCAAGGTTTCTGCCATTTTACAATAAGAACTTCCTTTCCTCCAACTCCCACAGCATGTATTTCATTTTCTTTTGACCTCACAAGAATTTTTGACCAACATACTCTTGATGATTATATATATATATATATATATATATATATATACACATAGATATCTGTATATCTACATATAGATATATAGATATCTATATATAGATATATATCTAAGATAATGGAATCAAACTCTACCATGCTGCTCACAACACATGAGCCCTCACCAATATTACATTGTGCATACACATTTCTACCAACTGACTCTTCAAGGAAATCTAGGCTTATTCTGAGTGCCTCACAATTCCTCTAGCCTCTACCCATTGCTCAATTCCTACCTCATTTCCACATTTTTAAGTGTTTGCTTCAGCAGAGCCCCAGTCACAATACAAAATCTCTATCCATTCCTTAGGAAGATATCCTTAGGGCTACTGTAACAAAATATCAAAATCTGGGTGTTTAAAACAAAAACAATTTGTTCTCCCACAGTTCTGGAGGCTTAAAATCCAAAATCAAGATGTCAGCAGTGACCTGCTCTCTCTGAGGGTTTTAGGAAGAATCTTTGCCTCTCTCGGCTTCTAATGATCCCTGGCATTCCTTGGCCTGTGGCAGCATAACTTCAATGTTTGCCTCCATCTTCAAATTGTCTACATCTTCAAACTGTCTTTTTGTGTATTTTCCTCTTCTTATAAGAACACCAGTCATTGGATTTAGGGCCCATTCTAGATCCGGGATGATTTTATCTCAAATTCCTTAACTAATTAGATCTGCAAAGAATTCATTTCCAAATAAGGTAACATTCTGAGGTTCTGGATGGACATGAATTTTCAGGAGGACACTACTCAAACTGTTACAAAATTATAGAAAATTATTTTAAGGAAACAACCATGAAATTTCTTATTATAAAATGTCATATTATGTTTTAAAGTAACATAGTTGATTTTCCATCCTCATTGCTGTGAATTCTCTCTAGTGTGACTGATCTTACCCTAATCGATCTTAATTCTGGTCCACATGCAATCTTTTTTTTTCAGTCTTTTTTTCTACGACATTTTCTTTCTTACAGAATATGTTCATTTCACAGCACTAAGTATTAAGATCTGCCCTTTCATGGAGAAAGCCCCAAATTAGGAGTATACCAAGAAACACTTATCTATGTAGGCAAAACAGTTACTCTCACCTGCCTGGGTATTAAACTATGCAATGGAACACAATTTATCCAAAAGTATGTCCCTTATGTTTGGCTATGATTGCTTCAAGCCATTAACCTGAAATGAGATGGTGGGAGTTGCTTTTGGTTTGAAAAGAAAAATATAAATAATTTGTAACAGCCATATGTTACCTATGCACTGCCTATGATGTATGCTCCTTCACTCTTCCAGACTTGGATAGTTCAGGAACTGGCCCCATTTAATTTCCTCAAATCTTGATTAAAAAAGCAAAACATGGATCAGATTTCCAATGATCATAAAGAAGTCAAGGGCAGCTTAACTTTCTCAGTTGCTTTCAATACAATGGAAAATGAATGAAAAAACCGATAGTAATTAAAGTGATTGAATTGTATGTTGGCATGCCTTTTCATAACTATGGGAAATGTTAAAATTTGCGATTAGATTTGCTCTCTATAAGGATATCATTATCACTTAGGGCATTCAGGTAGTGGATAATTTTCAGCTGTTCTGCTAATTTTAAGTTATACTGGCACCTATCTTTAATGTGTGATTATAGCCTTAAAGCATAAATCTAGATCTTAAGATTTGAAATAAATTTAAAAACTTTTCCCTTTATTAATATTGCAGAAGTATATGGAAAATTTGGCATCTTTTTATTTATAAATAAAATTTTTATATTTATTATTAGGAAAAAAGTTTTTCTATGACAAAAATTACTGAACATCTTATTTTCCATAGACATTTCCAAATCATTATTCTCTTTATAGAGTAATTCAGTTTTGTTAATGTTCCATTGGGCAGTAGAAAAATATAGTAAGCTATTATGTTTATTTCTTTTATATCACATGGGTACCAGTATTCATTTTCATTCTCATCAAGACTTTTTATTGTCTGTTTTGAACATGTTCTCAAAATGTCCCTAGAAGCCATGCACTTTGCAGCTGTCTAAAACCAAAAGCTATATCCTTCATCCCACTGATCTTAGACTCTAATTTATTGAACTTATTATTTACTATAAAATATGGATTAAATATCCCAACATACTCAAGAAAAATAAAAGTGATAATTTGATTATCACAGGCAATCCAACGAGGAAAGCTAAATTACTATTTTTTTATTAAAAGGAAAAACAAAAACAATTTCAGATCAATGGTTGCTAAAATTAGTTAGCATAAGTATGACAAAAAAGCAGTCTGTTTGTAGACTCCCAAAGTTTCTTGCTACATGATATTTACTAATTATGAAGGGAAAACCACAAATGCAGTTGAAAAACCTGTCATACATCAACTTAATTAAGCATACAAAGTTACCATGACCAGCAACGACATCATCTACCTGCTGAAGTGATGTACGAAAAAAGGCGCACTGTTACTTCTGCTGTATTCTTATTTAAAGATTCATAACATGATAAGGAGAAAACACAACATAAGCCTTCATTAAAGAACAGTTCACAAAATACTCTTCAAAAGTTTTAAGGTCATGAAAAGCAAAGAAACAATGAGGAACTGTGTTGAAAGACACTAAGGAGACATAAAACTAAATGCTTTATTTGATTCTGGTTCAAATCCTGAATCAGAAAAAATGAGTTAGTTGGACAATTAAATTAATTTGAATAATATCAGCAGATTAGTTATTATTATTATTACTATTATATTAATTTAAGTGTTGATAATTGGTAACATAACGTTAAATTTTGAAGAAATTAAATGAAGGACTAAATGGAAATTTTTTGTAATCCTTTTGTTCCTTTTTGTACATCTGAGTTTATTTCAAAGTGAAAATCTAAAAAAAAGTAAGCATTGATGACAGGAAAACTAGCGGCAGGAATTGGACTATTTGAATACAACCAGAGATACCAGCAGAAACAAAATTATAGTACTTTTTCATTGCTAAAACCGTTATTTTAAAACATAAGACCAATTGCTCATCTTCCATGGGAGATTACGGCACCAACCATAAGGTAATAATAAAGATTAACCCCACAATTTAATACATTTGAATTATAATGTATAATTCATTTGTAGTTATTAATATATACATATGAGTGTTTCTCTGTCTCCTGTGTGTGTGTTTATACACACACACACACACACACACACATATATCAGCTTTAGCTCCATTGAATGATTCTGGAACAAGTAAAAGGACATATATGATGAAAGCTTTGTAGAAAATCAAGATTCAGTTAAAAAGAGGAATAAAGGAATAAACGATATGGTGATCAAGCTATAGCAGCAGGGCAGCAGGGACTGCCAAACGACCATGACTATGATTCAAAATAAAAATGAAAAGGATAAACTGGTGGGTATGACTCCTCTAAGAGACATAAAAGCAACTTTAGCATCAAAATCCACCCCCAAAAAGACTAACAGAAGTCAAACGAAAGTGGCAAGACAGTCTGGCTAGGAACAGACAACATCAAACGGGCTGTTTCTGAAAGTGATCTGAAAGTTCCAGAACCAGAATCAGAAATGAAGGTGAGATGACAAAGACTAATCAAAGCAATGGCACTGGGAAAAGGATAAACTGAACTTTACACAATTTCTAAATAAAGATTTCAGGTAGGAGGAGAAATGGTCTCCTTGCTAATGGAAATGGTCTCCTTGCTAAGATGCTATAAAATTATGTTGAGGTGTTCAGTTCTTTGCTTTAACAGAGTTATCCTTCTCTCTGTCTCTGTCTCACTGTCTCTCTGTTTCTCTATCTCTCTGTCTCTCTCTCACACATGCCTTTGCAGTCAAGTAAGCTTATCAGTCTAATAACCTTTTTTATATTAAAGATAAGAAAATACAGTAAATCTCAAAAACTAATTTTATTTCTGGAACGTATTCACACAAGGAGCAAGAATTAAGTTTACCCCTTTAAAACAGTAAAACAATGTTTTAGTGAAGTTGTGGTTGACTCTTTTATTGTAGGACCAGGAGATACCCACATTTGTATGCTGGCTATGTATTTTGCTTGACTTTAAATGAAGGAATCCCATAACAATTTGGCTTTTTGTAAATAAACACCTTACAAGAAATTATATTTTTAGTGACTTAGAAAGTTAAAACAAACCCAAAGTCAAACTTAAAATATCAGAAGGTCAGTCTTTCAAACAAGCTAATTTAATTATTTTACATAAGTTGCAAAGTGCATAGATGCTTTGAAGTGGCGAAAGCTAATTTGGCTACATTTTGCCCATTTTTTTCCTTTCAATTTCTGTTTCCTCTTCAACTGCTATTATATAAATTATCTGGAAATATGCTTGAAAAAATTATATGTTCAAGCATATGGTTTATTTTCTCTAATAACTATATGTGCAACTCAAATTTATCTGTACCTAATTTTAATCTTTCTTTTGATCCTGAGAGATTCATAGGCTACTACATGACCTAACCAAGGTTTATATATTTTTTTCTCCAAGTTGATGGAGATTTAATAGTCTAAATTTAAGTTCTATTGCACCTGAAGTGAAGCTATAAACCCCTGAACTTAATTTTCTTTTAAAGAAAATATTTCCTCAATAGAGTTTGAATTTGTCAATCAAATCTACTTCCGTTTTTCTTTTTCTTTTTCCTTTCTCCTTGAAATAACTTTTCTTCTCTAAGCATTTACATAGTTATTGAGTCAAAACAGACCATCACTTTGCAAAACTTGTTTGTGATGTAAGTGGAGAAGCAAAAGAAACATGCAATGTTATGGGGCTCCTGGGTGGCTCAGTCAGTTGAGCATCTGACTTTGGCTCAGGTCATGATCTCATGGCTTGTGACTCAGAGACTAGAGTCTGCTTCAGATTCTGTGTCCCTTGCTTGCTCTGTGCCCCCCACCCCCACCCTTTGCTCATGCTCTCTCTCTTTCTCTCTCTCTCTCAAGAATAAATAAAACATTTTAAAAAAAGAAACATGCAATGTTACAGTTCACTGTATGATAAACCATGTAATCTAATAGATATTTTTTGAAGAATTGGTTTATACTGTTTTCTAAAGAATTCTAAATCAGTAGAGGGGCACCTGAGTGACTCTGTCGATTAAGCATCTGACTTTGGCTCGGGTCATGATCTCAGGGTGACTGTTTATCATCAATGTCTTGATGTTATCCAACTTTATAATATTTGGTGATCCAATAGAACAATGTTGTCTGTTTCGTCCTCATTTACACTTCTCTGATTATGGAGAAATTGAGGATCTTTGTTATAAATTCATTTGCCACATGTCTTCCTTCTTTGAAAAACTGATTTCTTCATAACTCATATTTGGACTTTTCTTTATATTAGCTTTTTATATATTCAGGTTCATCAATTTTGCCTTCAAAAATATTGTCAATATTTTCTTTCAGACTCTAATATTTCATCTTGAAAAATGTCTTTCATTATATAGTAGTATTTAAAAAAAATTAATGTTTATTTTTGACAGAGGGAGAGAGAAAGAGAGAGAGAGAGAGAGAGAGAGAGAGAGAGACAGAGCATGAGTGGGGGAGGGGCAGAGAGAGAGGGAGACACAGAATCTGAAGCAGGCTCCAGGCTCCGAGCTCCCAGCTGTCATCACAGAGCCCAACATGGGGCTCTAACCCACGAACCGTGAGATCATGACCTGAGCTGAAGTCGGACGCTCAACCGACTGAGCCACCCAGGCACCCCTATAGTAGGTTTTTTAAAAACTGTTTTTCAATGTTTTATGTTACCAAACTGTCAACTTTATTGCCCACTATTTTAATCAAACATACAATTGAGAATATTCTTATGTTTTGGAAAATTACTTTGGAACACAATTTTCCTCTTTATTTTAAAAAAGCCAGTGGAGAAAGATGGAGTGGACAAAAAGGCCAATATATGACCATACTCATAGTAACATTTGGATACAGGCTATGCCTTCAGAATACCTCCACATTCATAATCATGTAATATACACGTATTCTCTCACCTAACAAACATTTTAAAATATGTATCTTCTATAAATAACCTCAACTAAATCATTCTAGAATACATCAAAACTTTATTTATAACTGTAAACACCCAGAAAAACTAAAATAGGTGTAAATTGTATAGATTTATTTGCTTATAAGACAGATATGAAAATTTACAAGTCAAATTGAAAGAGAATCAACATCTGCATCTTTTAATTGAGCAAAATAATAAACCCAGGAAGGCTTATCAGCATCCTTTCTCCTTGGCTGGGAAGTTTTTAGGGCATTATTTCCTGATGATATATTAACATTTAATCATTTTAGTACTGTTAGTTTGGTAGTTTGTTCAGTACCATTTCTTTTACCTCATGATTCATCTTGGACTCAGTTTTCACATTTTGTTTTATTTTGCTGGAGTACGTCCTGTAATAATTTTTCAGAGATTTATATTTGGCAAATTTGAATCCTTATATCTCTCTCTTTTCCTGCCGTATTATTATTCACATATTGTAGTTATTCTTATTATGTCCTGCCGTATTTTTATTCACATGTTATAGTTATCCTTATTACGTGAGATGTTCAGCTCATTACCATAAAAGTGGTAGTCAGGATATTATGATCTACCTTGAGCCTCTTCAGTTAACCTATAGCTAAAGCACAACAAAGTGATTAAGAGATATATAACATAAGCCTAATGGCTGAGTTGAATGGAAATGAAGTCAACTTTATTACATCATAGTTAAAACTAGGAAAAAAATGCAAAATTATGCCCCAAAGTTTTCTACTAGATCTATAGTAGCAATCAATTTTAGAAAATACAGTTTCATATCAAGCACACACTGTATTCATCGTATAGAAGACATCAGTTGGGTGGGAGCCCATGGCAGAAATGTCCCAGCATGAAGACTCCTGTCAAAGATAAGAGAAAGCTGCTCATGTCTTTTAGCACATTGTGCATTGACCAAATATCTATCATGTGAAGAATAATGGGTGAAAGAATTACATGGAAGCAGAGGCATTTTTCAAGGCTAATTTGGAAGTGACATGATTTAGTGGAATCCTCAACCTGACTGTGAAATTTCAAAGAAACTTCACCTTGATACTTTTCCAGCTTTAGGGAATTAATGGATATCAAGAGAGTGGTACTGGCTGTCAGTTAACTTTGTCCATGCCAAGTGAGGCATTTTTCAGATATATGCTGGGAGAATATTCTCTAGGTGGCTGTTTACCGTTCAGTTATAAACATTTCATTAAACATTCTCCAGGACTGCACCCATGAAGACCCCCACAAAAGAAATGACACCCTCTTCACCCCTTTCCTTCCTACCTCTCATGTGAATTCTCTCCATCTGCTGCCCTCATGCTGTTACTCTTGTAATTGCAGCATAATTTGGCTGTACGGAAAATGATTGTACTGATTCTTAGTCTTCTTTCTGAGAACATTGTCAGTCAACCTGCATGCTGGTAGGTTTTATTTGTTTATCTTGTTTTGTTTTGATTTTCGATCCAAAATCACTTTGAGTGTTTAATTAGTTATCTTTCTTATAACCTGTTACACTCCTACATTCTCTAGTATGCTTATAAAGATATTGTTTATTCAAGAAAATAACACAATTGAAATTTTCTTTAACCTTAGTTTTGTTGGATATTGAAGGGAAAATTATAGCTTTTTTTTGAACATGATTGTTCACTCTGAATTTATGGTTAGAGATTGCTCGACTTGGTCTCTATTTCTGCTTACAGAAATAGGGATATCCTATATTGCCAAGAAGAGAATGATCATGACTGATTATTCATTTGGTGCAGGTACCTCATTTTTCCTGCTTGTTTCCAGGCATTCACAGGCCAGGATCCCTCTTTATCTCAAGATTCGTGTTGGTTTCTCAGAAATAGGACAAGTATGATCTATATTCTGGTATTGTAGCAATGGGAATAGTGTCTAAAATAAGGCCAAATAACCTATCTGCCCATATTTAAAGACCCACATAAATATTGATAGTTGCCCCAGGACACTGTTCTGATCTTATATCCACTATTAAACAAGCTGTGTGCCTTTGGAACTCAGCATCCCTCTCTCTCTTTCTTCAGCTGTGCATGCCTTATAGAGGGACTTCCTCCATGGATTGGATTGTACTGTTTTCTAAGGCTACATAACAGATTGCCATATACTTCGTCACTTAAAAACCAACCATTTATTATCTCAAAATTTTATTGTTCAGAAGTCTGACTAGGTCTGACTGGATACTCAGCTTTGGGTCTTGCAAGGCTAAAATCAACGTGTCAGCTAAGTCATGTTCTTTCTTTCTGAGGAAGAATCCCCTTCCCAACTCATTCAGGCAGTTGGCAAAATATGATTCCATGAGGTTTAGGACTGAGGCCCCCATTCACTCTCTGTAAACCATTCATGGTCATTCTCAACCTTAAGAGATCACCTATTTTCTTTGAATCATGACTCTGTTCATCTTCAAAATCATTAATGGTACCTCAAATCTTTTGTGTGCTCCAAATCGCCTAGACACTGTCTTCTGCCACAAGAAAGAGAGAGTTTACTGCTTTTAAGGGTTCAGAAAATTGCCGTGGATGCACCCAGGATAATCCTTTTTATTTCTGATCAACTGCATCATATAGCATAATGACACAATTATGGGGATGATATCTTATTCATAGATGCTGGAGATTATAATGGGGCATCTTTGAGTGAGCAATTTAGAAATTCCGCCTCTCAGGGCAGCTCAGTGGCTCAGTTGGTTGCCCGAACCCAACCTACTCTTGATTTTAACTCAGGTTATGATCCCAGGGTCATAGAATTGAGCGCCATATTGGGATCCGGGCTGAGCATGGAGCCTGCCTAAGATTCTCTCTCTCTTTCTCTCTCTCTCTCTCTCTCTCTGCCCCTCCCCCCCACTCATGCTCTCTCTCTCTCTCTCCCAAATTAATAAAATAAAATAAAATAGAAATTCAGCCTATTACACTAACCTACTGTGTTCTCTCACTTTCACGATTCTTCCTAATAGTGGTTCACCAGCAGAAGCTATTCCTGTTTTTTGGCATTGATGTGGATACATTTAATTAGCAGTGGATGAGAAGGGCTGGGAACAGTTTGTGGCTAAATAAGAAAAGGGCTTATTGCCAAGATCTAACAAGAGAACTTTAACTTTTAGCCAAGAAGATGCCATCAAAGCAAAATGTGCTCAACCTGCCACAGGGACACAAAATTAAATTATTTCTTTGAGCATTCAAATGTGAAATACAATTTGGTATCATTTACATCATATGCTTGGTAAAGAAAGGAAAAAGAAAATTATTTTATTGACTAAAGAGGACAGGCCAGTCACCAAAACTTTAAAGTTCACAAAAAATTAACATTTATTGTTAATATTGGAAAATTGAATATTTTTAATCTTACATAATTTTTTATTTTAAATTTTTTAAATAACTTTTAAATGCAGATCATCTTTGTCAATTCTCTTGGTTATTGTGATGTTTGTTTACAACCTTTCATAACTTCAAGAAAAATGTACAAATAATTAAAACATGTGTTTTCACACACATACACACACAGAGGCCAATATAGTTTATGTGTCCAACCATTCTATGATTTTCCCTATTCTTTCTATGGGCTATTTTAAGCAATAATTTTCTGAATATTGCACCTTCTCTGCTATGATCCTGATAGGGTAATTTAGGTTCGCATCTATAAGTTGTATATTTCCACTTTAAGGTCACTGTCTTTATTTTCTTTAAAAAAAAGAAACATAATCGAGTTAATCAGATGATAGATTTTAAAAATGCAAACAGTAAATCTACTTTATTGAAAATTTACTCAAAGCCACATAGGTGACAAGTAATTGAAGCCACATCTGAAAAGCTATTTGAATTCTTGCCACCTTAGTATAATAAGAATATTATGAAAATTGAGAAAGCGTAGGAAATAACAATCTTCTTGAAAATATTATCTCTTCAAAATGTTGAGGAAATTGCATTTATAGTTCTAGTAATAGCAAATTGTGTGAATACCTCAGTGAATGTGGCAGAATGGCAAGGAAAATAATCAATAAAGTTGGCGAATATAACTTTGAAAGAATAAACATGATATTATAAAAATTTAAATTCAAGACTCAAAACAATTGTCTCACACTTCAGTGTGCACAGGGATCTTTGTGGATGCTGCTTTAAAATGGAGGAAAAGGGAATGCATTCTTCAGAGAATCTGATTCATATACCCCAAAATGGGAGCTAAGAAACTTGATTATAGGAGTACATATCTCAAAATACTCTAGAAAAGAACACTGGAGGACCATTTTTGTTAAACACCGACCAGAGAGGTTTGAAGAAAACAGCTGTAAATTTAATACTACTCAAATGCAAACAAAATTAATATGACATTTCCAATCCTTGCTGGTAAGAATGAAAATCTGCTATCATATTATTGACCACAAATAGAGTTGTAATGCTATATGTAGTAATACAGAAGGATTGATTATAAAATCATTTTTATGATGAAAATAAAAGAAATGAACTAGTTAAGTTTTAAATTCTTGAAAATAGAAGTTGGTAGGTTTTATCTACAAACTATAAATTACCTACTAGAGAAATAAAAGTTTAGTTGATAGAGGATAAATGATATAGAAAGCTTGGGAGAGGGGAGTGAGGAGAGAGATCCATTCAGAGAGCAAGAGGGAGGGAGGGGAAGAGAGAAAGAGAGAGGACTGCAAAAATTACAAAGCACACAGAGAAAAACGTACAGCTCTAGAGAACTAGGAACTGTAGTTCTTGGTAGCAAGGACAAAAGGAAGATAAAATCCTCAGACGTTCACCACAGCTGCCTACTGCACACTTCAGTTGGAGGATTTCTGCTTAGTGATGCATTTTTCTTGTAGCTTTTATCATAAAAATTTATTGAAAAAGTGGTTATTGTTGCCAGTGGTGATGGTGATTGTGGGTGTGATGGTATTATATTATCTTTTTGAACAAAGTGTCTGAAAGAAAATGCATTAATCTATTTTCACCCATTTCTCTCATTTAATCAATCTATTTAGAATTACACTTTTATTTTTTTTAATTAATTTATTTATTTGGGGAGAGAGAGAGGATCCCAGTCAGTCTCGACACTGTCAGTGCAGGCTTGATATGAGACTCAACCTCACAAACCATGAGATCATGACCAGAGCTAAAATCAAGAGTTGCCTAACCAACTAAGCCACGCATACTTTTCAAAACTAGATCCTATCCTCCTTACTGATCTTTCCCTGCCACATACAATCCATATGTGCATCTACATTTTTCTTATATTTTAATAAGCTATTCAAATTATGAGAAGGAGGGGAACCATCTGATGCATGTGACATAAATTTATTGAGTTGCAGCCCTCACCACACTTGCTACTGATGGTAGAAACAGGAGTGTCGAGAGTTTAAGCTCTTCTTTTCATCCCACTGCCTTTCACCTTTCCAAGATTCAGGACAGAACTATTCTGTTTCATCTCTATGGTTTCCATGAGTATTTCAATAAGGCTAATTCATGCCAATTCATCCACAGACAATGTATCAAACTTGATGTGAATAGTATCAGCATGGGTCAACGTGCTGTGGTTCATTACTGTGTTTTTTGTATGTTTGTTCATACAAAGAGCTTCTGTTCACTCCTTTTAATGGCTTTATACTACCTTTATATTCAAAAATCACAACATACTGGTCAATGCTTTATGTGAGGAATTTAAAGTTGCTTCTACCTTTGATTCCTATGGACATTGAGACAGTGGACATTTTGTGTATCAGATATCTCTGGCTATATACATACTTATGGATTTGCTGTTTCACAAATGTGCACGATTCAACTTTACTAAATGTTGGTGATAGGCCTCCAAAATTATACATATTTATGCTTCCATCAGCAGCATATGACAGTTCACATTACCACAGTCTCATGAAAATTTTATTTTGGCTGACTTTTAAGTTTTGGGATACTGATGTGGAATAATACCTCATTTTTAAGCGACATTATGCTGATTACTGATAAAATTATGTGTTTATTAGAAATTCAGGTTTCTATGTATATAAGCTTTTTAAAAATGTCCTTCCCATTTTTTGTTAGTTTTTATTTTTCTAATCACTTTGAGGAGCTATTTATAAATTATGGAGGCTCAGCTTTTGCTAGCTATATATTTTAAAAATATCTTTCTGCTTTTGTGCTGGTCTGTTTTCTGTGATTATGGTGTCAAGTTCAGGACTATTCTGATTGGTCAGTCAGGGATCTCACCACCAATATACTGAAAAATGGCCTGACACATCATTGGCAGCTGCAAAAAAAAAAAAAAAAAAGTGCAGTAAAAACCTTAAAAGATAGAAACTGATTTTTATAAAATGAAAATATTTAAGGAAGATATAAATGGAATATTTTTTTTACTAAACTGATTCCCTGAATTTTAAAAATTAATTTTACACATAAAAGTGTTGAATGTATCAGGACTTTTATTTTTTGTTAATTTTTTTAAGTGTTTATTCATTTTCGAGAGACAGAGCATGAGCAGGGGAAGGGCAGAGAGAGAAGGAGACCCAGAATCTGAAGCAGGCTCCAGCCTCTCATCTGTCAGTACAGAGCTCTACATAGGGCTCGAACCCACAAACCGTGAGAGCATGACCTAGACAGAAGTCAGAGGCTCAACCGACAGAGCCACTCAGGCACCCACTTTTTATTATTTTTTTAAGGTTTATTTATTTATTTAGAGAGGGGGAGGGGCAGAGAGAGACAGGGAGAGAGAGAGAGAATCCCAAGCAGCCTCTGCACTGCCAGCACGGAGTCCAATGCAGGGCTCCAACCCAAGAACCATAAGATCATGACCTGAGCTGAAACGAGGGTCAGACATTTAATCACACTTGACTAAGCCACCCAGGCAACCCAGTCAGCATTTTTAGATTCATCCTGAAACAAGTCCCCAGGTTTAATCACCTGATTAATATATGAGCCCCTGAGCCCCTCTTATGAAGGGGCCCCTCTTATGAAGCCCTCTTATGAAGGCTAATACTGAGCCCCTCTTGTGAAGCTGTTTCAGTGCTGGTCATTGAGTTCCCAAGAGTTTCCTGTCCCTGTCCTCATGAAGCTAAGAGTCTAAGAGATAGCCTAATGAGATAGCATGAGATATTAATGACTAATCTCAGAAGTATAAAAATATAAACTGAGGCTCAGTCGGTTAAGTGTCAGACTTCAGCTCAGGTCATGATGTCACAGTTCATGGGTTCAAGCCTCATGTCAGGCTCTGTGCTGATAGCTCAGAGCCCAGAGACTGTTTCAGATTCTGTGTCTCCAGCTCTCTCCGCCCCTCGCCTGCTCACTCTCCTCTCTCTCTCTCTCTCTCAAAAATTAACATTAAAAATTTATATATATATATATATATATATATATATATATATATATATAAGCTGACGGGTCTATAAAAACCTATAGGTAATATGAGATCTCGTTTATTTGTTTTCACCATGTTTTCAATGCAATCTTCAAATTCAAATATAAAAAAAATACTAAATCACAGACAGAACGATCTTCATTCTTTTTTAAATGTTTATTTTTACATAGAGTGTGCAAGCAGCCGACGGGCAGAGGCAGAGGGGACAGAGTAGCTGAAACAGCCTCCATGTTGACTATAGCCAGCCAGATGCAGGATTTGAACTCACTCAGGATTTGAAACCTTGAGATCCTGACCTGAGCGGAAGTTCCCCGTGCTCTACAGCCTGAACTACCCAGATGCCCAAGGAATTGTCACTCTTTAAAGTGTACAGTGCTTGGGTGCCTGGGTGACTCGGTTGAGCGCCGTACTTCAGCTCAGGTCATGATCTCGGGGTTGGTGGGTTCGAGCCGGACGTTGGGCTATGTGCTACCAGCTCGGAGCCTGGAGCCTGCTTTGGATTCTGTGCCTCCCCCACTCTCTGCCCCTCCCCTGTTCATGCTCTGTCTCTCTCTGTCTCAAAAATAAATAAAAACATTAAAAATTGTTTAAATAAATAAATAATAAGGATTTAAAAAATGAAGTGTAAGTGCTTGCTTCGGCAGCACATATACTAAAGTGTAGAGATCTTTGTAGGAGTAATCAATTATATATAGTCTTCTAGGTACCACTGCATTAAATCATAAGGACAAAAGAAGAGTGAAAGATAAAATAAAATATTTTAAATAAAAAAAGTATAATGCATAACATCAGGATACCGTGGTAAAGTTTTATGCTCCAAGAATTTCATCCCTTCTTTTAATCAATTAATAAACAACAGCAAAACCCTGAGTGTATAGATGTACAAGAGCATTCCATTAAATCACAAATATTTAAATTCTTTTTAATTGTTTTTAAAATAGTGGACATGTCAATTTTATTATTCTATATTGTTAGTCTTCTGTTGAGGATTTTTAGATTTTATTTTTGAAGTTGAGGGAAATTATATGTACATTACACTACACTATAATTTTTTCCAGATGCCCCATAAGCTATGAAAAGTATGAGATAATTCGTTTTAAGAAAATCCCTCTGTCTCTAATTTTGGATATTATATTTATTATTTTATGTGTTTGGATCATCTGTTCAGACCTTCCGTGTTTTACCTGAAATCTACGAAATCAAATGTAGCTGGCATTTCAGTATAGATATTTCTGTAAGTTAAGGAAAATGATTTATAGAAGAGTGTGGTTTTCTAGAGCTGTCCATCCAGACGAAAAGCATATTGAAATAGCCCAGGATTCTTCTATTCATTCCTTCTACAAATATTTAATGAGCACTTATTATGAATCATATATTCGACTAAAACTTAAAAATATGTAATTTATACAAATTTATACGTAAATTACATACAATTTATGCATATTTTCAGAGCTTGTCTTCAACAAGCATATATTAATAGGCAAGAAAGATAATAAACCAGCTGTGATGAAATGGTGCATGGTTTTAATAGAGGATAAAATGTTATTCTTCTTGAACATATTGCAATGTAGTATCTAGACAGTGGAATCATGGGTAGAATTCCTTATGAAAGTGACAATGTGTCCAATAATAATGTGAGTTTGCCTGGCGTGATAGATTAAATTATTGCCCCAAGTCTTCACTCCCTTTTTGTAATAAAATTCTTAACATTTGCCTTATGACTTTAAAGTGCCTCCAGGAGAGAATGCAAATATTAAAACCACATCACATTGATGAGGGGCTGGCCAGATGATTACTGTGGCCAATTATAGGATGTTCGGAGACATGGCATGAACTTCTGCTTAAAATATGCTTTTGTAGCTTTTATTTTGTGCTTTGGCTTAGCTCTTATCTTTCCACCAACTACCTTGGAAAGAATATAACCCAAGGGGCTGCGAATCCCCAAATGGGTGACTTATGGAGCACACCTAAACCAAATATGTAACCATAAGTGAGAAATATAAATGCTTGTAGTTGTGTGCCATTGAGATTTGGGATTTGTTGTGAAACATTATCATTACACACACCTAAAAAAATATGTCAACAATAACATCAGTGTTAGATAATTCTGCAATGAGGAAATTCTGTGATAAACAATGTGGGGAAAAAATTGAACACTGTGAAGAGTACAGAAAGGAAAAAAAATCCAAATAAAAAAAGTCTCAAGGTCGATCATGTTAATACATATAATTGTTATTATTTACTGAATGCTTGCCATATGCCAATGTAATTTAAATTGCTTTTATATATAACTAAGCATGATCTATTTTGATTAGTGTTTTTATTACATATCTTTTTTTCCACCCCATTTAACATATTGTAGATTTATATGGAAGTTGTAATGGTTATAGGCAGCATAAAATTGCTTTGTTTTTAAAATCCACTATGGCAACCTTTTTATTTTAGTTAGTGGTTTAATTCATTTATAATTATTCTAATTACTGATACACTTGTGTTCAAATACACTTTTATTTTTATGATTTTTCCCCTCCTTTGCTCCATTCTTTCAGATGTACTATTTTTTAAAAATTTTCCATTTTCCTTTCTGATAACTTGTTAGTTATTGATTGTTTTATTTTTACTTAATTATTTACCTAAAACTTATACAACCTTGAGTCATTTAAAGTAAAATAAAATTAAAATGTTTCCACATTGCAGAAAATGCAGGTGTATTAGAATTCTTAGAACACTTTGTTTCCAAATATTTCCCCATACCTTTTGTTCTTATGTATGTACTTTAATTAATGTGTGTCTGTATATACATACATATACAGTTGATCCTTGAACAATGTGGGGGTTAGGGGCATTGACTGCAGTGCAGTTGAAAATGTGCATATAACATTTGACTCCTGAAAAACATTACTAACAGCCTACTGTTCACCAGAGCTTTACCAGTAACATAAACAGTCGACTGACACATATTTTGTACACTATATGTATTACATGCTGTATTCTTACAATAAAGTAAGCAACAGAAAAAATGTTAAGCAAATCAAAAGAACGAGAAAATACATTTACACTACTGAATGGTGTTTATTGAAAGAAAATCTGTATGCACGTGGACTCACAGTTCAAATCTAAGTTGTTCAAGGGTCCACTGTATATATAGTTTATGCATATAGTGTATGCATAAGTATATATAAAGCTCCATAAGACATGAATATTTCTTGCTAATTTTTTGATCCACCCTCTTATCTACTCAGAATATCACTCCTCATGTCTTTTCTGTATCCCCACGGTTCTCTCTGTCACTGTTTTCCAATGCTAGAAAATCTTCCAGCAGTATTTCCTTTCATCAGAGCCTTACACAGCTGACTTCTCCCAGCTTTTGTCTTCCTGAGAATTTACTTTGTCTTCATTTATGAATGATGTTTTCACAGGGTATTGAATTCGAGGTCGGCATTTCAAAGATGCCAGTCCATTGTGTGCCGCTGCTATTGTTTCTTTGGGGGAGTCTTTGAAGGTAATTGCCTTTTTACTGGCTTCTTTATTTTATTTTCTGGATGCCTTTATAATTTTCCTTTGTCTTTGTTTCTGGCAGTTTCACTATGATATTTTGGTTTCCGGGTTTTTTTTTCCCTCCCTTTCGGTTTGCTTTTGGTTATTTTCTTGTTGCATGCCTGCCTATTTTTGCCTAAGACCCAGATATTACATTTGAAACATTGCATGACAATTTAAAACTCTAATTGTTTTTTCCTTTAAAAATGTTTGTTTCAAGAGTCAATTAAGCATCTGCAGTTTACCTAAACTGACACTGACACGATCTGAAGCTGGCGTCAATTACAGAGAGTCCTGGGCTCCTTTCCATTCATCCAATCTAACGCATATCACTGGAGGGTCCCAATCAAAATTTTGGTATGTAATCCAGGACCCTTCTCTTAGACTGGCCTTGAATTCCAATTTCTGTTCTCTCATCAACACTGTGCAACTGTTCAAAACACTGTCACGTTCCTCAGTCTCCCCACTTCGGGTGACGTCAGCTTCTCAGAGTCCCATCCTCCTCAGAGTGAATCCTTGATTGGAAAAGTGGAGTCAGGAGGCTGCCTCAGCAATCCGGGCTTCCCTTCCCTCCAGGAGAGTGGACCCGTAGGACTTCAGGAATGTGAACTTCACGATGAGTGTGCTTAACAGTATATGTTATTTTTCAGTTGTTTCTGCTTAGACGTCTGTTCCATTCCTCATTTCCCTGTAGCTTTGAGCATGCAAAACAAATTCAAAAGGCATAATATTATAACACAGAGATAAGATAATGATAGGCACACAGTTCCTACATTTTGGTGAAAAGTTCATTACAGAGTATTGTGGAAGAAACATTCCCTTCCCTTATAAAATTAAATTCATAATAAAATACACGACTTAGAGTGTGCTTTTAACATAAGCTAATTTACAATTCTGGACTATACCATAGATATTTAATGAATGTTTGTTGGAATAGAGTAATTTTAACTCAAAGCATACTAAACTGATTTCATAGTCATTTATTTCCATACTATCTCTAACACCAAACATCTGTTTTACAAATTGCTTTGCCCAAAAGTATAGGTTAAATATATTACTGGCCCAAGTAAAGGCTTAGTAATTGTTTGTTTCATGCCTTATTTTCAATTTATAGATTTAAGCTTAGTTTTTATTTTATCCTTTTGCCTAAAGGAAGTGCTTAGTAAGTGTTGATTAAAGGAACTTGAGGATAATTTAAGTGAAAATAATAAGACTGTGTTCTAAGGTATGTTGTAGTAAGATGCTTTGGATTTAAGTAAAAGAAAACAAGGCTTCCTAAAAACAAAACATTGGAATGACAGAGAATAGGAAACCCTTCAAAAAAAGTAGGTAAACTGTATTACACATCTTTTCAGGAAGGACATATAAACTGTGTGAGAAAGGAATTAATTTCTTTTAGGTACTGGGGTCAGTGTGACTCATCTTCATCTACCACCCACTCATGTTCAGCCCAACTCAGGAGAGAGGGACAGAATCTGACCATACCCGGTTGAGTCATGTGATTTAATTGTCATATGTGCTGTTATATGTATTGTACTGAAACTCAGTAACAGGTTATTGTGGAGTTGGTATATCTGTATATACATAACCGTTGTCTTGATCAATTCTGCCTATTTCATGACAAAGTACCATAGACTATCTAGGTGACTTGAACAGAAATTTAGTTTTCACAATTCTAGAGGGTGGAGGTACAAAAACATGGCACCAGCATGGTCTGTTTGTGATGAGAGCCCTCTCCAGGGTTGCCAACTTCTCACTGGATCCTCACACAGGGGAAAGGCTGAGGAAGCTCTCTCAGGTCTCTTTTAAAAGGGCACTGATTTAGGGGCTCAGTCACTTAAGCATCCAACTTCAGCTCAGGTGATGATCTCATGACTCCCATGGGTGTGAGCCCCACATCAGGCTCTGTGCTGACAGCTCAGATCCTGGAGCCAGCTTCAGATTCTGTGTTTCCCTCTCTCTCTCAGCCCCTCCCCTGCTCTCTCTTTCTTTCTCTCTCAAAAATAAATAAAACATTAAAAATAAAATAAAAGGGCATTGATTTCATTCCTGAGGGCTCCATCATCATAATGTGATTATCTCCCAAGGGTAATTCTGCGTATTCTAGTCAACATGTTCAGGTACACGATCTTCATTACATTAGTCTGTTTAAATTCAAATTATTTTTGTATATGATAATGAGCTTTATTCCAACGTAATAGTAGCATTAAGGAGCACCTCAGTGGTTCAGTCAGTTAAGCGTCCATCAGTCTCTTGATTTCAGCTCAGGTCATGATCTCACAGTTTGCGAGTTTGAGCCCCACATTGGGCTCTGTGCTGACAGTACAGTGCCTGGTTGGGATTCTTTCTCCCCTGCTCTCTGCCCCTCCCCTACTCAAGCTCGCTCTCTCTCTCTCTCTCTCTCCCTCTAAAAATAAATAAACACTAAAAAAATAGTAGCCTTAAACCATTTACAATTAAGTCACATGGAGTGTTTTCTTGAATATATGTGCCATGAAAATCTGTCTGGTAATTAATAGAATAGATAAATAAAATTATATCTTAGAGTATTCTGAGGAGTACTGAAAACAATCTATCTGTTCTAGAGGTGATATAGTGTAACTGGAACCTGGAAATCATAATTTATCAGATATGTAACTATTGGAATACTACTTAAGGGGCACATGGGTGGCTCAGTTGGTTAAGCATCTGACTTTGAAATCGGCTCAGGCCATGATTTCATGGTTTGTGAGATGGATCCCCACATCAGGCTCTGTGCTGACAGGTAGAACCTGCTTGGGATTCTCTCTTTCCCTCTCTCTCTCTCTCTCTGCCCCTACCCTGCTCTCACCCTCCCTCTCTTCCTCCCCCCCTCTCTCTCTATCTCTCTCTCAACATAAACTCCTAAAACTTTTCAAAATACTACTTAATTTCCTTAAGCCTTATATTCCTCATCTATAAAATGTTAATAGTGATAAAACTTACACTATAGAACTGTACAATGAATTAAATGAAATAATATTTTTAAGCTGCCTAAGGTTTGCTGTAGTAGTAAGGACATACTAAATTACTGGAGCTAAGTTAAATAATTAACTTAATATTTAATTATCATATAATTCAACTGTATAATTTAATACTTAAATATACTTAAATTAGCATTTATTACTAGTATTGTTTAACTCACTAGTACTGACACTTACTCTGGTCACTGAGTGAGGCCGCTGAACTCTTTTCTAATGGGAGATGCAGTCTACCAAAAACACCTTGCATTATAAATATCATGTTCACACATTAGCACTATATAGTTTTAGGCAGAGAGAAAATTCTGCAGCATAGATCCATCAAGATGAAATGTTTGATTTTCTATTAAATGTGTACAGAGCTCACATGTGAAATCACATTTCGAATTCTCTTACTGGACAATGCTATCACATGCTTGCCATCATCAGACCCCAAATAGACATCTGTGCTTCCTGGGGTTTTTAATGGATATATATATATATATATATATATCCCTAGCAAGGCAGTGTGACCCTTATTACTGGTGAAATAGGTAGAAAGGATTTCACTATTCAATATCAAGAGCAGTTGCTTCTATAATGTTCAATGCAGAGAAAATGTAAAAAGACATCAGCTTTAAGCACAAGACCAGTATCGGAACTCACAATGAAGGTTCTAAATGACAGTAACTCATCGAATCAGGTGAACCATTTGATATCTGACAACTGTAAGGTGGTGTTAAACCACAGGAAATTGAAACATTAAACTTTCTGGTAGTTACAAGCCATGATGGCCCTAACAAATCACCACAGGATATTTCCAATGACACATAATAGCTCATAATTCGTATCCCTGAAAGGAGAAAGAGCTGAGGCTTTTGTTGTTGCCGCATGTGTTTCAGTGGTCTCCATGCTCTCTCCTCCTTTGGCACTTGTGCTTAGAAATGTATGGAGCTACTGCATACTTACCGTGTGAGGAGGAAGACTTTGAGAAATTAATACACTGCAGGCCAAATTGTTTTGTAATGCAGGTGATCTTAGGTGAAAAATTATGCCTCAGAATATTTCTGTTTTCATTCTTTTTTGGCAGCCCTAATATAAACTCGGTGTCTTCTGAAATCCACATAATAAAAAACAGATTGCGGTTCCTAAAACTAGGTGCACAGATCTATAAATAAGTGTCTCAGGAGACAATTTTTGTACAATAGAGAGTCACTTTAAAAAAGAAAAGATGTTGTACGCATCACCTCCCTTTACCAGAAAAATGTTCCTCCATCTAACTACTTTATTATTGTTGTATTAACATTAAAAATAATATTATTAGTATCAGTGTCTTATATAAGTAAAGCTTTATAACCAATAGAACCTGAAATATTCTAATAGAAATTGCATAGTTTCATTTCATATTAAGTACAGTATAGAGTGATTTATGTACTGTATCTCATAATCTAATGTAAAATTTTAGTAACTATGATTAGGTTCCTGTGCAAATCACGCCTGAAACTTAAAGATACTTTTCAGGTCAAATTGTGTGTGATACCCTGTAAAACTCATTTAAAGTGTTTTCATTTTTTCATTCTGTTGTTTCTTTCAAACAAGACCGTGGGAATAATAATTGGAAGAGTCATTTATTCACATATTCATTCATTCATTCATTCATTCATTCATTCATTCATTCATCCTTTCATGTTAAGAAGGCTTAGGGTTTTAAAGCACTGATAATGTGGTTTTTTGGGCATCCATTCTATTTTTTCTGGAACTTAATCTTCAATTTAGCCAAAAACAACTTACTTTCAGAAAATCTTTTGACAAGTGAAAGGAAATAGCAGGGAATATTACTTTTTCCTGATTGAAATTGGTAAAAGACTTCCCATCCAGACAATGGTGTATATGGGGTGGTGAGAAAATATGTATTTAATATGAAGACTATTGTTTGCAACATATTCATTTCTTATAGTGAAGATTTTAGACTATTTTTATTACTTACACGTTTAAAATAAAAAATGTAGTATATATTTTAAGAGACAATGAAAATATTACCCCACAGTGTTCAGTATATCTTTGAATATTAATTTTAAGGAGAGATCTTTTAAATAAGATCTTGTGTTTCAAATGAGACAAAAAATAAAACATTTAAGAGTAATAAGTAGTAATTTTTGTGGAAGAAAATACTACAGTATTTCTAACCACACAGAGTTAAGTACCATTACTAAAAACAAATAAAAAATTTGAAAACAGATTGCTTTTATAAATATTTATCAGCACATTTAATGAAATGTTTGTTTAATAAAAAAATGAAACAAATTTGTGTCGATGAATATGAAATCTTTCAACTTTGCAAATAATTACATTTCAAAGTATCTTAAAGCCAGTCAAGTGACTTTCTGCAAAATTCCAGTGTTGTCTATTTTCAGTCACCAACAAACATTTTTGCAACCACTTAAAATATTAACGATACTTCTTGGATATAAATATTCACATTAAAATAAATGGAGTTGTTTATTTTAGTGAAGGGGCCATTTTTGAATAGTAAGAAATTCAGTTCAGGAGTGTAAGAGCTCTTTTGTCACAAGAAAGCCATGTGAAGCACACAGCTGTGGGGGGAGCAGCTCTTTAATGATGAGAAAACAGAAAGCTAATCAGCTCCGGTAGTTGTGTGCACCTGGGGATTTCAGAACACCTGTGAAAGAATAGGGTGATCATTGGGGAAGAGTACGTTGGGTAGCAATTTACTTGCAAAGAAAGGCTGAGAAGCGAACAAGATGGCCCCAATCAAATTCTTAAAAATTCAATTTTTATTTAAAATAGCAGTCACAAGATTGCCAAAGTTAGCAGGTTTGTAAGAATTGTTCATGATGAAAATAAGAATTTCTGACATTGTATCACATCTGTATCAGTGTTCAACAAATTTTAGACATCAACATCACAAAAGTAAGAATAAAGTTGGTTTATGGAGTCTAACCTCGATCCTTGATCAAAGGTGCCAAGTTGCATTGACTGAAAGACCTATATAAATAGGGTGACTTTGTGTTTTTTGTTTCAGGATGCACATGTGGGTTTGCCAACTGATATATATGCACACTTAACTATCCATAAGGCAGCAGCATCTTAAACCACAGTGTTCTTTCAGTTTCTATGACAACATCTCTTTCAATTGGCCTCTTACCTCTTTAGCCACTTCTTTCTTGATGTTTTTTTTATCTCTCCTTGATCTATGAGTCTTTTTAGCTTCTATTTTGTTGTTTGGATTTTCATGTTGCTGTTGGTAAATTTTTGTTTGTTTTTAGGCCTCAATTCTCACGTAATGGACAAACAGTACCTCAAACACAGGATATTGTCTTTACATAAATGAAACCATACTCATTTTCTCTTTCATGTCTGGTTCATTTTGTTCAGTGTTATATTTGGGATATCTACTTCTATTGACATATGTAGTAATAGGTCATTTATTTGATTGATGTATAGCATTCCATTCTAGGAATAATTAGTGTCTTTTACAGGCGGGCATTTGGAGAATTTGCAATGCTTTGGCCACTATGGACATTCTAAGATATACCTAATTGTAAACACATTTTTCTTGTGGATCTCTATCTCCATGTGGAATTTTGTGTCATACGTTCTGCTTTAATAGATACAGCCAGGGAGCCTTTCCATGTTGTTATAGATACTCCCACCACCAAAGTAGAATTTTGGCTTTTCCACCTCATCACCTTCCTTGGCATTGGCTTTCTTTTTCGTTTTTGCCATTCTGATGAGTACATTGTTGTAGTTGAAATTTTCCCTTTCCTCACAACTCTGTTAACCATTGTCATCTTTTGCCCGTGTCCATATTGGATTTTCTTTCTCATTCACTTTTTCCAATTATTTGTATGGTCTGTATATACTTTACTGGAAACGTGAACAGTGTCATTGTCCCTAAACTGTACCTTACCTATTACTCTTTTAGTTGTGTCTTTTGATACAAGAAGTTTGTAACCTTAATGCAATGCAATTTATCAATCCTTTTTCTTTCCAGGTCAACGCATTTTGTTTCTTGTTTAAGAACATTTTGCCTACTTGGCGCCTGGGTGGCTCAGTTGGTTAAACATCGAACTCTTGATATCATCTCAGGTCTTGATCTCATGGTTGTGAGTTCAAGCGTCACATTGGGCTCCTCACTGGGCATGAAGCCTACTTAAGAAAAAGAACACTTTGCCTACTCCAAGACCACAAAAATATTATCTTTTCCTCCAAGTCATCATTGTTTGCTTTTCACGTCTAGGTCTAAATCCATCTGAAATTAATTTTTTGCGTCTGGTATGAAATAGTGGCCAAGATTGATTTTTTTGCTTTTTTGCCTGATAGATATCTGATTGACTCAGTTCTATTTACTGAAAACACCATCATTTCCTTATAGCACTACACTGTCACTTATATCATTAATCGGGACTGACATACATAGTCCTCTTCTTTAGAGTCGGAGAGTGTTGGTTTAAGAACTCACATTTAATTATGTCACAAAGTACAGTCTGAAGGGTAGATCTAATTGAAAAAGCACACAAGTAGGGGACATCACCCACAGAGCACAGAGCATGATGGTAATTGGAGTGAGATAGAGTGGAAAGAGGGAGGCTATGTATTTAAACCACAATTCCAATCTGATTTAAGAACTCTCCAGATATAGGACAGGAGCAGAAGTGCAAAAAAAGTCAGCAGTGAGTAACTTTAAGATTAGTATAGCAAAAGAGTAAGTTGATTTTAAAATGCTTAATGACATGGTAAGTTTTATGTATATTGTCTATAAGTTCTGGTGTATAGCATAAGTAGGATTGTCCAGGTACAATTTGAAAAAACAAAACAACAACAACAAACCTGAACTCAGATTAGAGATCATTTGCATAGAGATGGTTATTGAAGTTTTGAGAGTGGGGGAAATACTTAAATTAGAGAATAAATAGTAAAACCAGAATATCAATATAACCATACTCCTTGTATTCATTCATTCTTCACAAATAATAGTTATTATAGTCAGATTTTGCCACCATGAGGATGGTTATATATTACCTATTAATCAAGAGTCAATTAGGGATGATTTTCTCTTCCATTTCATATTTGCCACATAAACCATTATGCATAGATCAGTATGCATGATTATAAAAGGGAAGGAGTCTATTTGGAAGTCTCGCACATCATTTAAATTTCAAATCTAATTCTATTTATTACAACCTTGCCAGTGAAAACACCACCACCAATAATGACAAAAAGTATTTTGTTTGCTATCATTCTTAGAAGAAATTGAACTGAAAATATTTCCATTCCTTGAGCAACTTGTAGCTTAAGGGATTGATTTATGCATTATTGGAGCAGGCAGCTGCTCTATTAATGTAATTTAAAGAAATCTAAGGAAGTCTCACATGAATAAATTAACTCCCCGTTGGATCTTTTAAATTTCCAGCATTAGTAGTTTTCCCTGTGGTCTTTTTGTAGGAGAAGTATAGAGAGAGTTAGGCATTACATTTCCTTAGAGAGGTAACACATTATCTGGCGAATGAATTAACAGAGAACAATTTGTTGCACTTACCACCACTAGCCATAGTTGTACATTAGATATCTGGATTCTGAAGGGAGTTGTAAAGTAGAAAACTTGGCACCATAAGCAACAGGAAAAGTCAGGATACTCAGAGAATTTAAAGGCAGAGTTTTTCATGTGGATTTTGAAGTTGTGGCAAGAAAGGTCACACAGAGAGAAACGAAACTGTGTGTGTGTTCATGTTTATGTATATGCAAACATACGTGCACACATACAAATCGGTTTATAATCCTTGTGTCATGTGTACTGGAACAAAATTTTATCCATCTTCTCCACATATGATAAAATTTACGATATTTATATTTACCTAAAACTTTGCAGTTTCTGAGTATGTAAAAATTAGGTACAATTTTCACGTCTTTGAAATTTATACACTAAATTCTAATCTAAAACATAAATACTGGTGTTGCTATGTCACAGGCAAGCAATTGCACAAATTTTCCCTTATACAATTTTTGTTGATTAACTCTTTTGTTCTTTTATCTGGTTTTTTTTGTTCTTTCTTTTTTATCTGTTTTTAATCTCTTCATATTAATTCCATAGTTCATTTAAAAATAATATTCTGTTTGAAGGAAATGGATAGCAATTAATGGTTTAAAGGATTTGCACTTTTACTTAAAGGGGTATTATGACGAACTTTAAAATTTTACATCTAATATGAAATACCTCATTTTTCTGAATGTAAAGGAGACATTCCTATACAGCTATTTTGAGAAAATAAAACAAAACAAAAACATTTCTTAGCACCCTATTTTCCTATTGTTTCAATGACTATTTATTATAACTTTTTTTTGTTGTTTTTTTCTATTCCTTCCTTCTCTGCTAGAACTTGTAATTTTGAAGGGCTAGGATTTGGGATTGGTTTACCACACTTCTTAATCTATAGTTTCTTTCTATAAGGTCTCATAAAGTGAAATGGTTTTAAAAGATCTCTACTGATGGATGACAGCTCCCCAAACTTTTGTGTCTATATGTATACCTCTCTTGATCTATAAGTACCTGCCTCTACCTATTTGAAATATCTACTTAGATGCCAAAATTGAGGACTCCTTAAAGGCGTCTACATTTTTCCACACCTTCAACCTCCACTCTTCTCCCAATCTTCCCATTATGGTAATTGGCGCCATTGGCTTCCAAGGTGACAAAGAAAAACCCAACATTCACTTTTAATACCCCTATTCCCTTTTTGCTACAATCCAGTTAGTCAACATTTCCTACTGAAAACCTCCCACATGACAATGTCTCCTCTTTCCTTGTTTTTTTCTTTAATCCAATCCTTCATCGTACCCAGTGGGCACTGTTGCAGTGTCTTAGTACCTGTTGCATCTGTTCCACCCTTTTGTATGCAGTAGCATGGTTTCAGCAAAAAAAATAAACAAAAAATAAATTAAATGTTTAATTGGCCGTATTGATAAGTGTCAGATACAAGCATGATAATATTTGAGGGTAGAAGAATGGTAATTAATTTTATGCCATGGCAAAATATTTGGATATATTCTTACCTGTGTTAAATTGAGAGGCAAATGATAAATCTTAAACTAAGAAGAACTTGTAGATTTGGGGGTAAAAGGTGGAAAGCAGAATTTTAGCATCATTGGCAACTTCAGTCAGTTTATAATACAAGGTATAATAAGAAAGAGGGACTCTGAGAAAGAAGGAAAGAAAGAAAGAGAGAAAGAAAGAAAGAAAGAAAGAAAGAAAGAAAGAAAAAAAGAAAAAGAGGGAGAGAGAGAAAGAGGGGGAGAGAGAAAGAAAGGAAGAAAGAATAGTTTGGAAATAGATGATGGAAAGGAAGTAGAGATATTCTAGATATATAGGATTGAACAAAAAGACCAATTCCTAATCTCCGTCAGTAAAAAATTAAACTGAGAATGTCTTTGAGCCTTATGACTAAGTCTTATCACAGGATCCAAAAATCATATGGCCATGATACCCACTGATAAAACTTTGGAATGGATTGATTATTTTCAGTAAGTTTTTCTCTCTTTCTCTCTCTTTTTAAATATATCTGACTAAATATAGCTGCCTATATCCTTGTGTCAGGTATAATATGAAAGAAACAGTTTGAAACAATGGACATTTGGAAGTATGGAACAGATTCTACCAATATTCTACCCACATCCCCTTTGCCATTACTATGTTATGGCTTGGCTCATCTTTCACTTGCCAGAACCTTATGGGAGGCCCTGGAACCCACGCGGTCCCTGTGTGAGTCAGACCAGATGTGGGAGACTTAACCTTTTCTGAGAGCAGCCTGCATGCTACAACGTATAGTGGCCTGGGTGCTAATGTTCCAATTCCTTGACTCTCAGGATGAATGAGTCTGAAGAGTATGTTGAACAACATTTCTCAGGTTTCTTCAATGGGACTAAGCTCCAATTGTAATTTTCCTCATTTGATAAACCTGTACTTGCTTCTTTCCTTACATATCTCACTTATTCCCCTGTTAGTATTTCCTGGGAACACCATCCTAATAACTACTTCAATCTTTTTATCAAAGTCTGCTTCTGGGAAATTCCAGACTATGGTTGGTATAGGAAGTGATCCAAGAAATCGTAATATCATGATAAAATTTTGGAATTGAATTTCTTGCCAGCCAAATAACAACAAGGACATATTGCTGGTAGTGAGTTAGGTGTCACATTCTATAGCAACAATGACTGTATCTCTCCCATGTGGCGAATTTAAAGCTACCTTGAGGCAAATGAGGTCCTGATCCACTCAGGTGGGAATGGACTAGCTCATGCAACATGTCTAGTATTTAACAAAATAAGAGTAATGTTAATAATATTAACCTATTGATTTTTTAATCTAATTCTGGGATGAAATATGAAAAAGAACAATATTGAGACACTGATGATGGTATCTTCCTCCACAAAATTTTTGTGTTTGTGTTTGACTCTGTTAGGAAGTTTAGGATAAAAGCCAGGAAATTAGGTTACAAGTAGACCAGGTTCACTGAGCAAGAGATATAATTTGGATTTGGATTTCAGTCTTCATGAGAGCTTGTCTATTTCTAACTTACCTAGCTCTAATTTACCTACTTTTAATTGGCAGTTGTTTACGCAGGCATATTATTTTGGGGGAATCCTAAACTTTAACTTGTGATTTCTTATCCCTAGGTCCCTCTTGGAAGTTGTGTTCAACTTGCCAACCACTCAGGTCATTTTGTAAAACAGTGAAGTTCCCCAGAGGAAACAAAGGTTGAACTTACCTTTTACTTTCCATCTTTTGAGTCTCTTGCTCCCTGAAGTCTTCATTATCTTCAAAGTTCCCTGATGAGCTCAAAGAGATATTCTCTACGTGTGCGTGTGTATGTATTAGTTATATAAATATAAGATTTTTCATAGTTATACTTTTTTGTAAATATTATGCTTGTTTGGTGGATAGGAATATCTTCATCTATTTCCTTTTTTTTGCAAGATCAAGCAATTAATATCCAATATTAATCAAATTTAATTCTTAGGACATTTCAGGTATTCTTAAAAACAAAATCATGAGTTATATATTGACTTATATATAATGTATTTTAAAAATTTTATTGAACTATTAAAGTAATGAATGTATATCATTTTTACCAAATAGAATATATGACATTTTCCTTAAATACATCCTACCTGGTCCTCATGCCCATCAAGCTATTGTAACAAGGTAAATCCAAAAAACAAGAGATAACTGGTATTATGTGTCCTGAAGTTATAGTAGTAATGCTTATAGTTTCGTGCCACTTTGGTTTTGAGTGATTGTCTTGCCTATAGGGCTGAAATATTTTCCTCGTAAGAAAAACTTTTTTTTTCAATTTTATTTATTTTGAGAAAGAAAGAGAGAGCACGCATGTGAGTCGAGGAGGGGCAGAGAGAGGAGAGAAGATCCCAAGCAAGCTCCATGTAGCCAGCACAAAGCAGGATGCAGGGCTTGATCCCAGGAAACATGAGATCATAACCTGAGCTGAAATCAAGAGTTGGTCGCTTAACTCAGCCACCCAGGCGTTTCCAAAGAAAAGTCTTTTAATAAAGATTAAATTTCTTAGAAATCACCACAGACTACACTGATTTTTTTTTTTACTTGAAAAATTTATGTTTACATTTTTTGACACGGCTTACAACACAATTAAAAGTGAGTTGGGCTGCATAAATGACAGCCGTCCTAAAGGGTCTAATTCTGTAATTGGCTACAGTGTATTTTCCCATTTTCCTTTACAAAAGTGACAGAAGTAGGACAATTCTGAGATTGTTCTTATATTGCATTCTGTCATATGGGCAAAATCCCAATTTCTTATGAGTTTGTAAGCCTAGCAATTGTCTTTCAGAATTGGCTTTAAGAAGCAATTTTTTATATATTCTTAAAAGAATTTGAGACTAGATATTTTATGTGAACTGGCTAGGTGTCATTAAAAATGAAATTAAAAGTCAAAAATAACCAAAATATGTCCGTGCTATTATTCCCTATTGTGTGAATGCAACCATATTGATCATTTCTTAAATCAGAACATTAACGGTTTTATCTCTTAAACTACTTATATTCATTATTTTATTTCACCTTGAAGATCCCATACAAAAAAGCAGAGATAGTATTTGCTTAGAAATAAGATTTTCATAAATTGCTTTTTTACGATTACTGAGTGACATCTAGAATAAATATTTGAATTTTAAAAATTTAACTTGATAATCTTATTGTGAATTATTTAAATGGGTTTGATGAAAATACAATTATCATATCTTATCATACAATCCTTTTTCTTACTGAAATCTCAGAGGTCAATGTCAAAGGGAAGTTATGAGAAACATGTTTAAATTTTATTATCTCTACACACTTACGAGATTAATCAAAGATACATACATTTTATTTTTAATTTCTGTTTACACTAATGACGAGAAGTGTTAGTGGGAATTGTATGTACTGAGGAGTAAGTTTTCACTGATTCTCAGACTACATTATAAGATATAGGAATAGGAAATTTTTTTTAAATAGTAAGATCTTGATAGAAGTACAGACATAAATTATATAATGATAACTTTCATTTCCAAAAGCACCCCTTTCATACTTCCTTTTTTAAAAGTTTTTATTTATTTATTTTTGAGAGAGAGGGAGTGAGCAAGAGTGGAAGAGGGACAGAGAGAGAGGGAGAGAGAGAAAGAATCCCCAGCAGGCTGAGCTGTCAGCATTGGGCCCGACGCAGAACTCGAACCCACAAATCTTTATGAGGTCATGACCTGAGCCGAAATCAAGAGTCAGGCACTCAACCCACCAAGCCTCCCAGGTGCTCCGCCCCTTTCATATTTCTAATCTGTGCTATTTGAAGAAGCATCACCTGGTCTTTTACAAAGATCTGTCATAATTAACTACGAGCTGGAGTACAAATGCTGTCATGTCCTGAGGAGCAATTTGGGAATCTCTATTATTGTCAAAAAGTATTCAAATTCAGTGTTTAGATACTTAATTTATAGGCACAATCAGAAATGCTCACAAAGCTTTTTGTGTGGCAACATTGTAAGGTTAATAGATAACATATTGAAAATAAATTTAGGTACAACAAATACTGGTACAACAATACCATAGCATGTATATTAGTTCACTGGGGCTGCTCTAACAAATTATCACAAACTGTATGGCTTAACACAGAAGTTTATTCTCTAATGTTTCTAGAACCCAGAGTTCCAAAATCAAGACATTGGCAGGCTTAGTTCCTCCCAATGGCTCAGAGGGAGAACTTGTCCCAGGCCTCTCTCTTAGCTTCTAGGGCAATCTGCAATCCTTAGTGTTCCTTGATTTCTACCTGCCTGACTCCAAACTTAACTCCAATCTTTGCAATTCTTCCCCTTTTGTGTTTTTCCTTGTCTTCTTTCTCCTAGGACCTGTCTGGATTTAGAGCCCACCCAGTTATTCCATAATAATCTCATCTCAAGACCCTTACATAAATTATATCCGCAAAGGCTCCTTTTCAAATAATGTCACATTCACAGGACATATATTTTGGGGGCTGTTATTCAATCTTTACCAATACAATATAATACAGGTTTTACAGGTTCTGAGTAGTATTAACAATAAGGGAAAGCGTGTATTGTAGAATAGTCCACTAAAAAAGCACATAGATTATAAATACACTGTGGAGTTGTTTTGGATATGTGTGTATATACTATGCAGTAAGTACTTTATATATAAATTATTGGAAAGCAATACAAAGAAATGATAGTAATGATGGGTGATCTCAAGGCAGTGAGGATTATATGTGTATCTTTTTTCCTTTGTGTTTCCCTTTACGTTTTCCAAACGTTCTCAGATTAATGTGACTTACTTTTAGAATGATATGTTATAAATTAACGAATGGCTGTATATCTTCAGCATCATTCACTACACTTATTTTATTCATTTTCTTAAAAATTTACATAGCATATTATGCTTTGTAGGCACAAACACAGTCACAATAAAACCACAAGAAAAGACTAGAAACAGAAATTTTCATTTGCCTTGGGACCACTTTGAGATATATTAGTCCCTACAACTTTATTCTCTGTAAATGTATCCTAATTTTTTTTAGGATCTCTTTGAAAATCAGAGACCCTATTGTGGCCATTTGCAATTCGTTTGTTAGTTCAACAAAAATATTGCACAGTGAGAGTCCAAGATCATGTCCCGCTTTGACCACATATTAAAAGTACTTTTTTTGGATGATACTTGTAAATCTGACTTCTTTTTTTCTGAAAGAAGCATTTATGTGATATGAAGTTCATCTTCACTTCAGTGATTTGTATGGATTTATTGCTTTACAAACCTTTCATCTCTTTGAATACCAACCATAAGTTGAAGACATAAGCTCAAGTTCAGTTTTTATGGATTATAGGAGATATGATCTTGGGTCTTTATTTCTTGATTAATAAACTAGGGATAACGTTTAAGTTTTCAGGTTTCAAACTGCAACCTCATCCTCCAGTTTTAATTCAATAAAGAAATATGAGATGGGGGGAAATGTTGATGAAAATGTACTTATAATAGGAAAACTAACTGGATAAAAGTTGTTTAGAAACTCTGTCAAGTGGATGTGCTAATAACTTTTCCTGAATTAAAGTCAACCGTACCACATCGTACAGGTCTCTCCAAGGCAAACCTGACCCAGCAAGTTTACATCTTCGAAAAAGAGCAGAACACACCCTGTTGTAAAGTTGGCAGGCATTGAAAGGGCAGGCCTACGCCAGCCGACTCCATCTTGTTCTGTGTCCTTCACCTTGACCACACCTCCTCCCCTTGAGTAACACCCCCCCCCACCTGCCTAACAGGACTCGACCCTTCCCCAGGACCCTTCCCCAGCCAATCGGCTGAGGCCATAGCCATTACCTCACCAACTGCCCCCAGGCCCCAATAAAACCTTTGTCCTTTTGAAACTCGCTCTCTTTCCTTGGTATCTCACCGCTGCGTCGGTGCAGGTAGGGGATTGAGCTCGAGCTAGCTCGAATAAAGGCTCTTTGCTTTTGCATCGGACTCGGCTCCCTAGTGGTCTTTGGGGATCACGAATTCTGGGCATAACAGCATATAAGAGAGAAGCTGGAAACCACCTGCCAGAGAATGGAGTTTTTCTCTCAATCGGTCTCCCCTACCAGATAACCCTCTTTGGGGTCAATGACAGAGTTTGGAGGAGCTGGAAGTATAACTCCCACACTTGCCTTTTTTCTCATTTCTTTTACTTCCTTTCCATGGAAATATGAAACATGAGCTATAAGCATCTTACTCCTGTAGGATTTGCTACTCCTGCCTCTGAGGTTAAGGTGAGGATCCAATAAGCTGTTAGTTTGCCCTCTCGCCATTCATTACCAAGCACATAAAACTGATGACAGAAATCCACCAAATATACATTTCTAAAATATGCATTGCCCTTCAATAATTTTTTTTTTACAGTTTATTTCTTTGTTTTGAGAGAGACAGAGAGAGTCCGGGTGGGGGAGGGACAGAGAGAGAGAGAGAGGAGAGGGAGAATCCCAAGCAGGCTCCCTGTAGTCAGTGCTCAAAGCCATACAGAAGCAGGGCTCAAACCCATGAAACTGTGAGATCATGACCTGAGCCAAAATAAAGAGTCAGGACACTTAATCGACTGAGCCACCCAGGCGCCCCTCAATAATTTTGGTTTTGTTCACATTATTCTCTCATTATTCCTATTTGGTATTGTCCTTTTCTTTTTGTTCTAGCTTTCTCCATTTTCTCCACATTATACAAACAAACTAAATTCTTTCCTTTTATTTGCAGAAAATTTTCTTTACATCTTTATAGTAACATGCAGCCAATTAATATTTGAATTCTAAGTGATGATGGGCGTTTATTCTGACTGGTCAATACCCACTGGCTGTTAAATACTTTAAATATCTCCTCTACTAATTTCATTACATTGTGATAATTAAACAGTCTTATTCAATAGCTAATTAGCTTAATTGGAAGTACTTTATGCCTGGGATTTGACTTATATCTATGTTGTTCTGTGTCCGTGTGTGTGTTTATATTTATCACTGTGCGTAACATGCACCTGTTATATAATATAAAATACTTTGTAAAATAAAAAGTCTCACATAATACTAAGGCATTTAAACTCACCTGAAATTGAGCATTATTGATTTTTTCAAAGAAAACAAATTCTAAACAAGCATAGGTTTATAACATTCTGAATATATATATATATATTCTCAGAGAGAATCTCTCTCTCTCTCTCTCTCTTTATATATATATATATATATATATATATATATATATATATATTCTCTCTCTCTCTCTCTCTCTCTCTCTCTCTCTATATATATATATATATATATATATATTCCTTATGCACTTTCCATAACTAGTTTTCAAATTTATGAAAAAAAAATATAAATATGTTTAGGCTAATGGCCTCAATTGAAGACTCTGAAAACAAATTACTAATTTCTCTTTCTCCCCAGATCTACTTGATTTCTAACAAACACCAGTAAATCCATTATACTAGGTAAGCTGATAGAATTCTCTCCTTTTTCTCTTCATCATCTCAACTCACATATGCAAATGTCTTTGTTAAGTACATTTAACATTTTCTGAACTTATTTCCCTTCATATTATGGATTCAGGATCCATTATGCTTCTCATCTCTTTCCCTAGGCCTGTCTCAACTATGTTCTAAGTGAGACCAAAACATTCCCTTATAAATATCATAAACTATTATCACTTTCACTAGTCATGTCAATTAGCAAGAACACTTCTACAGAAAATAACAATCTTGCTTTCAAAAATCCTGAGCAAGAAAAGTAGTTAGGAATGGGTTACCAGAAGTGATAGATGAAGAGATAGGTAGTATCTGTGGGTCATAGTACAGACAAGATTATATATAAGTCAATTGTTTAAACTTAAATAGACATATCCCAAAGCATTCCTCAAGCTGTGACCTACTGGACACTTGCACCATAATTACCTGTGATCATTATGAAACATGCAGTCTCCCTGGCCCTCACTGCAAAACCGGATGAGGGGGATTGGATCCTGAGGATCTGCATTATTCAGACTACCCTGGTGAATGTTTATACTTAATTAAGTTTTAAAATCACCATTTGGTGGATATGTTAGCCACAACTTTCTAAAGGTTTCTCAAGAATTAGTCTAGCTGGCTGTCTTGAAATTGACTCTCCGTTGTTTATGAACTGGATGAATTCTACATTCTGCTGATGATTCCAGCCTTCCATTTAATTTTAGTATAGCTTGTTTTCGACAGTGATGAAACTGTTAAAGTCTAAAAATGATTAATAAGACATTTTCAAAAAGTAGGGGCTTAAAATTCTGGACTCAGGTCTCATTCTGTAATCCATTAGCTCTGTCTGGAACTTGACACTCACTGAGCTTCCTGAAGGGATTTCCATCCTTGGGTCAGTCTATCAACACTTTGTAACAAATGAGTTGTACTTAGGAAGGAGATTTCTGAGAAAGCTTTCAACATTATTATGCTAATATAAATCTTGGCCTACCCATAGGGATTCTATCATTCTGTCCTTAGTTGTCTTTAGACTTTTCAAATAATAACATCTACAATGGCTAGAAAAAAATGGCACTCACTGTGATTCAGGATTCCTGTGCCCATCTCTCAACAAGGTTACAAATAGCATATTTGGCAGCCTAATTTGTCTTTAATCCAGTTTTGACATCATCTGTCAAAATGAAGACAAGACAGACAATCCTTTTAGCCCTTTAATTCTAGTATAACGAAGTTTCTGTGAGGTGTAGAACAGTTTCTATTAGGTATAACTGTGTTTAAAAAAATATGGCAACCCATGAAATTGCCCATATGATAGTCCTCCTTTATTCACAATTTTGTTTTCCATGGTTTCAGTTATCTGTGGTCAATCCCAGTCCAAAAACAGATGATCCTCCTTGTGACTTACATCAAAATGTCAAGAGTAGCATAATGTTATGTCACCGTGCCTACCTCATTCACTTCACTTCATCTCATCACATAGGCATTTTATTATCTTACATCTTCATAAGAACAAGAGTGTATCCAGTACAATAAGATATTTTGAGTGAGACCACATTCACATAATTTTTCTTATAGTATGTTGTTATAATTGTTCTATTTTATCACTGGTTATTGTTGTTAATTTCTGTCGTGCCTAATTTATAAATTAAACTTTATCATAGGTTTGTATGTATAGGAAAAAACAGTATATGTAGGGTTTGGAACTCTCCATGACTTTAGGCATCTTGAAGTTTTGGGAAGTATCCCCTGTGGGTCAGGAGGTGAGTACTATACAACTATAATAACTATTTTAAGTTTTGCATTCATTTAAACAATATTTACATACTTGTTTAAATGAATGGCTTAAGGTCCTGCTTATCTATGTGGGGTTATGAAGTAAAAATAAGCATACTAAAATAGACACTTCAATTAAACCAACAACATTTGCGGGAAACAGAACACCACAATGACCACAGGTGCATATTCGTTCAGGCTCCAAAATCTCTTAGAAAACTCAAGACCATAAGGTTAAAAATAACCTCAAAGGATTTGAGTGAATTGCCCTTGGGAAATGTGGCCTGTTCTTTAGTACACAGATAGGGATGTTTTGCTTAAAGGAAGCCAGCTGTATATAGCTCAGTGCATTCACTCCCTTCTTTGTCTTTGCTTCTGTTGTAAAGATTCTTATCGGAACATATGTATCTACAAGACTCGTAGGCAAGATACATACCATAGCTGAATCAGATGTACATTGTTGACATGCTTTGCTAAGCTTCTGTTATTGATCATTGCTGGTCTGTTTTTCTTGCAAACGTAGGTAAGAAGATGTACAATAAACCTTGGTACCTCGGGCTGTTGGCTCGGGGTCCCCTGTGCCTCGCTATATTGTCTTCTCTTTTTTTCAGTTCCTTCACCGCCCCAGGTCCACGGCCCATTGAGGTTGACATTGTGTTAAAATGATTAGAGACTTGGAGCGCCTGGATGGCTCAGTCTGGTTAGCTTCCGATTTCAGCTCAGGTCATGATCTCACACTCTGTGAGTTCAAACCACGCATCTGGCTCTATGCCGTCAGCTAGGAGCCTGGCGTCTGCTTCAGATTCTGCGTCTCCTTCTCTTTCTGTCCCTCCCCTGCTTACATTCTGTCTCTCTCTCAAAAGTAAAATAAAAACATTTAAAAAAAATTAATGGTTAAAGCCTTAAAATTAAATTACATTGGAGAGTTAGTACTATATAAAAAAGACACAAAAAGTCATTGCCAAATATTATGTTCTCTTTCTCAGTGTTTATCTATTCAGGAACACATTGCATAATGAAATTATAAGTTGTTTTTTTTTTAAGTTGCCATTTATCATTCCCAGCAGTTCTTATTTTAATATTGTTTTTGTTGTGACCATTGTGGTCAATTATGTTTACCAGCATTTGGACTGTGCCTTCACACAAAAGTCCTTCTGGAAGGAAATAACTGCAATGCATTATTGGTCCTTATGTTGCAATGGTGACTGCTCTTGAATAAAATCTCATTCAGGGTGGAAATGTTCATCATTCTAAAGATGTTTTCATTTTATTGGAATTCCAGCTATGGCACTAGACACAATAAAGTGTATCTTTTGGATCCTTACTCTACAGAGTATGAACCACTTCATGGAAATAATATTTTTGCCTTACTCTTTATGAGCAATAAATTTTAACTCATTAAGTTTTTTTTAAGTACGTTGTTACCACGTTTCTCCGCTTTATCTGTTGAATAAATAACTTTCAAGATAAGTTGACTGTATCATACGTATAAAATCTGTTGACATCTGTATTTAATTTAAGTGGTACATTGACGGTTTTTATTTTTTTTCCTTAAAACACGTTTTCAAATTCTCTTGTATTTTCAGCTATGATGACAGTGAATTCTTAAACTGAAAGTATGCTAACAAATGAGATAATATTTTCATTAGAAAGCTCTTAATTATCTAATGAAAGCAACTGCATTATATGTCTGTCTCGTATGTTACTGATATGGAATTTTTACATAAAGATATGTACATATTCATAATATAAATAACATTGAAAAATATTTATAAGTAGAGGAAATCAAGCTATCTTCAGGAATTATTAGTGTTATAGAAAAACCCATTTAGTATTATAACAATAAAAAAATCATATGTAATTATAAAATATCTGACCCCATTTCCATAGCTATTTTTCAATAGAGCATAGACATAAAACAGGTGAAAAGATGTGCATATAATAGGAAGCATTTCAGTGTGAAAAGTGAGATTGCTGTATTAATGAAAGACTATTTTTTATTTGAATCGCATTATATGCTTAGTTGACAGTATATATATATGCATTTTAACCCCTTCACAACAATTTCCAGGTAATAGTCTATCAGCTTTTGTGCTGTGTTACAGATGACCTTCAGTAACTCATTGAATATCTCTGTTTCTCTCCCTAAAAGCACTTGAAGCATGCTTATTTTTTTGATCACCGCAGTCACTAAAGGGATTTTGTCTTATTTGAATCCCAAGATTTTTTATGACTTCTGGGTGCCCTGTGTACACAAATCCAAGTGACAGAAAAGCAAGTGATTTATAGGGTCTGAAAATAATTATACTTCACTTCATTTAAAATGATTCAGATTTAAAATGATGCTATAGAATAAGTTTGCTATAGCAGTAAAATCAAATAGGTGATTAATATAAGATTACTGTTACATGGAACTCGTAGTTAATGAAGCTACCCACAGAAGCTGTAGAGGTGCTACCCCAGGATCTGGGGTGAAAACTACAGGTTAATCTCCAGAGACTTTCAGGATCGTTGATACGGTCACAAGATCTCAAGATGAGGACAAGTGCTTAAAAGGAATGAACCCAATAAACCCAATTGTAACCTCAGAAAAGAGCCTCAAAGGTCTCTGCCCACAGTGGTTGCAGTTGAGAAGTAGGCAGCTTATGACCCACACGGTAGCTTTCCAAAGGAGACGTGAGAACAGGGAGTGTGACACAGAAATCCGAAAAAGAGGCTTGCTGTCTGCAACAGCTGGCCTGCCTCAAAAAGGGCAACCTGCAAAGCCCTTCCCCATTTTAAGTTTGTTGGTAAATGTTCAAAGATTCATCCAAACCATAAATATGAAAAATATACTGAATAAAATTTTCCCTACACTCATCAAAAGAAGCTTAATATTGTCTTTTTAAAAGTAGCTAATCAGGGGCGCCTGGGTGGCTCAGTCTGTTAAGCGTCTGACTTTGACTCAGGTCATGGTCTCATGGTTTGGGAGTTGGAGCCCTGTATTGGGCTCTGGGCTGATAGCTCAGAGCCAGGAGCCTGCTTCGGATTGTGTGTGTGTGTGTGTCTCTCTCTGCCCTCCCCCACTCACATTTTCTCTCTCAAAAAATGAATAAAAATTAAAAATAAAAGCGGTTAATCATACTGCAATATATAGGTGCAACAAATCAACAGGTTGCACACTTCAGACTCACACCATGTTATATATCAATTATATCTCAATAAGGCAGGAAAAACAGCTATGACATCAGCTTCACGTTCTAATAGCTACCTTTGCTGTTTCTTGTTTGCTTATACAGACTGTGAAATATCGATTTTATTATCTAAAACACTATAGATTTAACAGTTTACAAAACCCGACTCTTAGTTGTACTGTCTGGCAATTACTATGTCCCACAACATGCCTCAATACAGATTCGGCCTCAACCCCTTATAAAACCCAGGCCTACCAGAATCTCTGTGGAATTTTTGAAAAAGTTTTCATCTACAGATAAAAACTGTCCAGAGATCCAGTCCAATCCATGAAAGATTGGATGTGTTATTTTATTACGAAGATTTTCTCTTTGACGTGTCTAATTTTCCCAAATGTGTGAATTTAATATTAAGCCTTCTTAATATAGGTTGTTGTTCTGTTACTATGAAAAAAAACTCTGCACATGGACCAGCTAAATTTTATTGTATTTGGGGGCAAAAAAGAACACAAAAGAAAAAAGAAAAAAAAGAAAAAAAGAAGCATGCAATTTTAGCCCTGAATTTTAACAATATTTGCGTAGTTATAATTGTCAGCATCATGTTTTTCAACCTTTGTCGTAAATGTACGTGCAAATCTGAGAAGGCTTATTTAGAATGGCACAGAGAACCTCCAGTTCCCTGTAGATTCATTAGAGGTAAATCTCAGCATGTAGCATACCTTCTGGTGGTCTGAGCACCAGAATATACTACTTAATTATACCACAGCCTCTCCTGAGCCCGGCTATCACTGTGATGCTGATGAATCTTCTCAATGTTCTTACTGCTCTTTGGCTAGATCAGTGGGTTTCTGGGAGAAAATGTGGGGAACTTTGAATCCTGTCACCTTCCCATGAATAAGAGTATCTATATTTCAAGAAGGGAAGACTGTTGGAGAGACTGCAGGTAAACCCAACTTTTAATCAATTCTTCTTATGCAAATAATCGTGCTTATCAATAACCAAGTGCACAAAAAATGAAAAACACAGTCAAAGACATGGGTTCTCCATAAAAGTAGTTCACCTTTTAACTGGGCTGAAAGACACATGAGCTTCTTTAAATATTTTAAAATATGAAGTAAGGGTTGACAAAAGTATAAAAACATGGGATCAAAAAGAATATCCCCCTACGGTTTCCCAAAATGTATGTAGGGTGGATTAGAATTGAAAGAAACGGAGTCTTGAGGAAATATGAGCTCCTTTGGCTATTGTGAAAAGGAAAATAAAAGGAATTATGATGTCTTCTAATACAACTACAGAAATAAAAAAAAGAAAAAAAACCTTAAATCATACAATGGTCCAATAAGAGCATTTTACACAACATGTTAAGATTTAAAACTTTTTTTTAAATAATTTGAAAGCTCACAAAAGTGCCTATAAAATAACAAGGATTACAAACAGTAGGATCACACTACCGGCTGCCAATTACCGTGCAGTAATAGCGGCTTGTCTTGATGTGACACAGCATGAACTTTTTCCAGTGGATAACAAAGGTGACTTTTTTCCCTGGTTTATTGTTGTTGTTGGTGGTGTTGGTGGTGGTGGTGGTGGTGGTTATATACACTACTTCCGTAGGATCTGTGTTGTGGAACTGAAAGGCACTTTCTTTGTTTTCAACCTCAATTTCTCTATAAGCTATTTTCATTCCCACTTTGTTTCCAAGATATTTAAACTCATAAACTAAAAATCTAAATTGCTTTCCTTTAATTACTATTCTTTTTTTTTTGTAAGTCAAGGTAATATTGATAGTAATTGAACCTGTTTCTTTACCTGAGTGTAATTACATTTATTTTTATGAACCATTAAAAAACTTAGTTTCTGGAATGAGCTAATTATAGAATGATAGAAAAAAACAAGTATTGCACAATGATTTGGTATGTATTTGAGGAAACTCAAATAACGTTCTCAATTACACGAAAATACAATGATCCTGATAATTGCTTTTGTTCAGGAAAATAAAATCTCATGTTGGGCATAAATCAGTATTAAACTTTTAGATTAACAATCTACAATGAGAATTTAATAATTTGGACTAATGTTATTTCTATCTTAATAGGAAAAAGCAGGTTAGTTTTAAAATAATAAGAAACAATGAGGAAAGTTTTGTGTTAATATGTCAATCCTCTCAAATTTTGGTATTGCATCAGAACCACCTGGAGGCCTTATTGAAAAGAACTTGTTAGGCCCCATCCACACAGCGTTGATTCAGTAGCTCTAGGGTGGCACCCAAGAATTTGCATTTCCCAAAGGTTTCCAGGTGATGCAGTTAACACCCACACTTCCAGAATGACTGGTAGATGGACTACTTAAAAGATTATTTGCAAACAGTAAACAAAACAACAATGAAAACAGTTTAAAATGCTAACCCTTGTTTACATTTCCACCTAAGCAATGGCAATTCTAAACAATATCAACATTAAGATTAACTCTTCCCATGGAGTTTTCAAAGCTCCCATGAAACTCCCAGGGAGTTTTCAAGGCACCTCTACCCCCAACCCCCACCCCGCCTGTTTGAAAAAGAGAGAAGGAAGAGGAAAGAAAAAGCGAGGACCAGACAGGACCGGAAGAGAGACTGACTAAGACAAAGATAAATAGCAGAAACTTGTGCTAGCTTGGTGTACAACCTACTGTTTCCAACACTTTTCTGTTTTCTGAAAAAGATATATATGTACATACATCAAGCATGGCAGCTCTTATTACACCATACATATGGATTAGGACAAAATCCCAGATGTAAAATATATAGTCTTTAAAACCCAGCGTGTACCCCAGAGCATTGTGACTTTCATCTGGTGCAAATGTGAGCCACAGTGATTCTTCCTTTACATGGGACTACATGACCCAGACCACTGGCTTTCTAAACATTTCACTGGTATGGCATCCTTAAAACTCAAAGGATTTTACAGCATATTTGTCCTGCAAAGACCTACAATCCACTTGTTTCCTCCTCATCCCACCTTATTTGCAAAATGTCATCAGTATAGTGGATCATTTTGATATGCTTTGGAATGTCCACACAGAACAATTCTCTTTAGACAAAGTAGGAGAGTTAGCATTGCTCTGGTGCAAGATTGGATATATACACCATTTTCCTACCTGCATAAATTTGAGCTGTTTTGATCCCCCTTTTTGATAGAGATGAAAAAGTTTGCATCTAACAAGTAAAATGTTCGCACACCATGTATCTGAGGTTAAGATACTATTCTGTAGCAAAGATACCATATATTTAGCATAGTAACTGCAATTAGAGATACTAATTAGTTCAATCTTTAGTAATGTATGTCATTCTCTTGTGTTTGGCTTTTGAAGACACCTCTGATGAACTAAATCAAGGCATGTCAAGGAGAATTACCTTTGTATCCTTTTCAAATCTTTCAGGGTAGCGCAAATATCTTTTATTTGTGTGTAGTATCTTTTATTTGTTTTTAATTTACAATCTTAACAGGACTGCTGTTTTGATCTTCCTCACCCTTATCCCACCATCCAAGAAACCAATATGCAGGTTGTGCTACCTACTAAAGTTGTCCTTTAGGGGCTGAGAGAAAAAAAATAAATCCAGTGAACCAAGGATGAGGTAGGGCTAGGCAGATTCTATTTATTATTCAGTTTCCATATATTTCTCTTTCTAACAAAGGATTTTGAGGAAGCTCCATTTTTCTACTATCAGTATCAATTAAAATTGTATAATACTCCATCAATGTTTCAAATGTCTTCCTTTCCCAGTATATTCCCGCCTGACAAAATGACCCTAACTCCAACTGGGGAAGAACTGAGGAAATCATGGTTATATCCACTGACTTTAAAGTTTCAGGGCCATTCTTTTGGAAGGAACTGAATTATTCTTTGTCTCAGATCTGTAAACTAGTTGTTTCAGCAAATACTCGGTGCCCAGGAAGAGACAAGCGACACGCACTCTGGGAATCAGAAAAGACTGTTTATTCTGCACCGGTGTCGGCCCAGCGGATCATCTCCAAAGGCTGAGCTCCGAGCCCTGGCGCTGGCCTACTTTTATGCCTGGCCAGCTTCTGGGTAGGTGGGCGGGATTGCGGGGGTTCAAGGAAAAACAGGGGCGGGGAGCATTTACCGGTTGTGCTACTCTGGTAGTCTGCTGATGCAAGAGGCAAGCAAGATTACAGAAGTACCAAAAGCATGCAAGGGGAGTATCTGGCCTCGGACATCTGGCTTTTTTTTTTTATCTGCTTTTGCTGGCTTCCCTTACCTTCTCAAGAGATTATGACTTTTTATTAGTATGGCTCAGTGCAAGCTGTCAATCACTAGCAGCTGTTGGTTGTATAGATTGACCAGTTTCCTTGTTGGCTTCCTATCTTCCTTCCAGGGATGCTGGTTTTTTGATTAACTACCTCTACTGTTTCTTGGAGGGTCAGATGCCCTTGGTTGTCACTCCAATCTTGTCACTAGTAATGATTGCGCCCTCCTTGATTTTGTCAGTTAAGAACTACCACCTGGCTTCTGTAATTAATTGCATCTTCCTTACTGCGATCAGTAAGCCAAGTTTTGAAATGGCATCTCTTACTTTGTCTCCATCCAATATGTGCTGGTAGGATCCAAGAGAGCAAATGTAGGTCTGAAAAGGGACAAATGAAACATAAAGTTGATCAAAGGAGATACAGATAGAGACATAGATACAGATATATAAATATTGAATTTACAGAGTATACCACCCACACAAGGAATCCAGTTGCAGATTGATCACTCAACTTCTCAGTGACACTGGGGACCCTCTCACCAGGGCATTCTGTATTAATTTGGTCACTATAATATCTCCTGGGCCACCCTTCAGGACAGAGTCATCTGGTAGGTGGTCCAGTCTTTCGTAACGTAATCATTCTGCTATATCCTATCTCTGAACATTTTGGTCTATACTTCCAATTTTTGCACTGGAATATCTCATACATCTACTTCACTTAGTCTGGGCCATTGCCTGCCTGAGTTTTTACAACACTTAGCAGCATATTTGTACTGTGTCTAAGGTCCTCTCCTGGTGGTATATTTTGTAAATTATGTTTCTATATATCTATATCTATATTTCCTTCAGAGTCCCTTGTGCCCTTAGTAGACCCAGAACTTCACCAGACAGGTTAAGTTTTGGCTTAATCCAATTATGGAGTGTATGACTAGGAGGGTAGATCTTGAGGAGAACATTTTGACTCTCAGGAAAGAGGCATTTGTGTTTTCTTCCAGCAAGGAGAGACTACTGCGCACTCAAAGGAAGGAATGAGCCATTTCTTGAGATTCAGAAGACTCAAGCTATTCTGGGGATTCAAGAATATCGAATGCATTATCACAGATGTCCCCATTTCTTGTCACAGGGTCTCATTCTTTCCCATTCAAGCCTGGACCTTAGCATAACATGTATGTTTAGGTTGAGAATTTAAACTTCTCTAAAACTCAGCTTTTTCTGTGAGCCTAGTCCTGAACTTTGTTTGCTCTCTAGCTGATGGAGATGAATGTCTCTTCATAAGCTGCCAAATTTATCATTGGCAATTACATAAAGACTTCAAGTAATGATTAAGCATTCTCAGTCTGTTTTTTTTTTTTTCTTTCTCTTCATTAGCCATCCATTTCCATTGTCCTTATAATTACTACCTCTGCAATATTTCTCAAATCACCAGTACAGTACAATTGTTAGTGCATGTCTTTCCAATGGCATAACATCATATTTTGATACTGGTGAAAATTTTAACAAGTACACTGCTAACATACATCAGGAACAAGCACTGTCCATGTTTAACCACCTAGTGATGTCCTTATTACCAGCCAACAAATAGTGGTCCAGTTCCAATATCCTATCATGGTGTATGATTTCTCGGCCCACTTCTGGAACAATCTCACAATCTACCTGTTTCCGTAGGAAGAACAATCTGAGATGAAAATAAGCATCCAGTATATTTATTAGCCAGTGCTTTAAATATCAACATGGATGGGGAAGAAAAAAAACATGATTAGACAGAGGGAGAAACTTGATGTCAATGCAGTAGAGATATTTTAGCTGACTGTGCAGGGATACTGAAAATGGATAGCACTTCAGGGAGACATGTGTTGTGTGGGACAAGAGACTAGATCTTGTCCTTCCATAAAGATCAATCACTGGATGCAGAAATGAGGGGTCAATTGAGCAAATTTCTTTAGCAAATGACAATTCAAAAAGAGGGCTGAAAGCCCAGACATGTCATCCAGTTTCACTCCCAGCAACTGGGAGAAAATTGCTTCCACGCTGAAGTAGAATTTGAATGATATATTACAGTGTCCACTATTTTGGCACACATAGGTATTTCTCTTTTTGTGCTATGGAGAAAATAATCAGGGTCCCAAAAGTCTCTGCTTCAACGTTATAGGATATTTTCTTTTATGATTCTTGCTATGGTTCTGATGCTCCGATTAGATAGTTGGTTTAATTTCTCAAAGTTGCTGTAAGTAAGTCTTTGAAGCTTTTCAAAAGAGCTTTCTCTAACTTTACCCTGCCTTTCTCCATTCCATATCTCAAGTAGACAAAGTCATAGCACCCGCTTTGTCTTCCTTTACTCATTTAATAATAGAAATTGTATTCTTTTTTCTACTCAAAGAAAATATTTCCACCTGAGCAATGGGTGATTCTCTTCTCAGGAAACTTATCCTTTGAGTATCCATTGTTTATATTGGATACTTCAAAGTTTTCCATTTCTGCATAACAAATTATTACAGATTTCGAGCTTAAATGAAACCAAAGATTTGCTATTCCTCAATTTCCAGGGTTTAGGAATCCGAGTGGTGAGTAACTGGGTTGAGATCTCACCTGAGGCTTGGGATCCTCTTCCAAGTTCATGCAATTGTTGGCAGAATTCACTTTCTGTGTCTGCATGACTGAAGTCCCATTTTCTTCCTAGATGTCCTCAACTCCTAAAGACTGTAGTGAAGTCTTTGCCATGTGCCCTTCTCCATAGAACCACTCACAATATGATAGTTTACCTTTTCAAGACTGGCAGTGTTGCAATTCTCTCTAGTCTGCTGCTAATTAGTCGTATATACCAAAATGTAATTATAGATCTGATTATCCTTTATTGTTATATAATATAACCTAAGTATGGGAGTGACTACTCCCATCATATTTGAAGACCTCATTCACACTTAAAGGGAAGTGATTATACATTAAAGGTACACCTCAGCACCGAACGAAATGTGAGGGGTCATCTTAGAATTCTACCTAGAATATTGTATTAAATTTGTCATTATTTTCTTTAACCATCTTTTTGGGTGGGTGATTTTTTTCATAGCCATCTTTCCTTTACAAAGTTTTAGCTGAGACTACCAATCATATCCATATTGTCAAATCTAATTGCAGTTGCAAATAATTGTAATTAAAGGCAGTTACAAACAATTGTAAGCCATCATCTTCCTGGACCTCTTATCAACTTCTTATCAGAAACCTCTTGATCATTTCTGAAACACAATACTCCCCTAATTCATTAAAAAAGATATGCATCATTACACATTCTAAGGCTAATAGAGGTCAATGGTAGGACTTTACCTAATTATTCTTTGCTGGTCCCAAGCAATGGGTTATGAGTATTTCTTAGCAGTATGCAAAATAGTCTTCATCTAACCACTCATTTGATATTTTTACACTACTAATTAGTTAGGAAATATATGAAACTGGTCCTTGTTCTTCCACATATGTTAGAGTTATGCCAAATTCTATAGCTTCAGTAACTGTCCTGGGGTAGATTACATCCCTAAAATAGGGCCCTCTGGGATCCTGAAGAACAAGTCCTGAGCTGGTGATAATAAATATACTATTAAAATGCAACACAAGGGTGTCTGGATGGCTCAGTCAGGTAAGCATCTGACTCTTGATTACAGCTCAGGTCAGGATCCCAGGGTCTTTGAGATCAGACCCCGCGTCAGGCTCCGCATAGTGTAGAGCTGGCTTAAGATTCTCTCTCTCTTCCTCTGCCCTTTCACCCAGATGTGCTCTCTCGCTTTCAAATTAAAAAATAAATAAGTAAACAAACAAACAAAACATACAACACAAAAAGTAAAACACACTTTTAAAAAAGTTTAGCTTCAAAAACAGAATCGTAAGTGGAAGAAATATATTTCTAGATATTGATTAAAAAGAAAAATATAAATGAAAGATCAGGATATCTTTTGTATAAAACATCTGCATTACCAGTGCTGTGTCGGAACAGATTCATAAAACTTGCAAATTTGCCTGTTGAGCTTGGAAAAATAATCTCAAGGTATTTCTGTACTAAATTTTTATTAAGGCTTGTTAGAAACAGATCTAAAATATATATGTGTTTCTCATTAACATTAAGATGAATAAATGTAAATACATTGCATTTACAAATACTAGAAGTATTTAATTTCATATTTGTAATAGTATAATGGCATGCAAAAGATTTACTAGAACTCAATATCTGCAGCAAAAAATATTATTAGGGCGGAATTAAGTATAGTTCCTTGTTGGGTTCTGATTTCTGTTACCCTTCTCTTCTATAACTCATTATGTAACTCTGCATTGCATCCTTTAAACTATGTGTATTTACACATTGCATAAATTATAATTACTGGACATAGTACAACTAATATATATGGTATATGTCCTTAATCAGGCTGACCAGGGGAAATATTAGCTAAATTACCAAGTGTGCTAATTATTGTATTGTCACATTAAGCATATATAATTATGAAACCAGGCTAACCAGTAGTAGTCCTTAGAGACAATCCTTCATATACAACACTGACATGCGTTTTACGATTTAATTGCTAGTATGCAAATGATAAACCATATTTGCTTTTATAAGTACGTACATGCAGGCAAACTTTAACATAACACAGACACTGTATGAATTTATATCCAGAATATTTTATTGTAATCATCTATAGTTTTATTTATACACAATCTGAATGTATTCATTGTTTATACACTTAGATGAATAATTACAGTTCAAATTGAATAATATTTATCAAGTAAGATTCTATATCGCAAAAGGTAAATGTATAATTTATTATATTTTATTATACTATAGCCATTTAGTTTCTTTTGGACACAACAGAAACATATTTCTATTCCATTGTGGTAAAATTTGTATTCCTCAGGGATGTGTCTATCCTCTGGAGTTACTACAGACCATCAGAAATGCAGAGGAAGGACTGAGGCTACATCTAAGACTTCAGTCAGAGACTTTAGTCGTAATTATTGGGATGCCCATTGCTCTTTTCAATGCCACAACGTTTTCCTGAATTTTGAGCCTTTAATGTGGGCACAAGATTCTCCAAAATGTGAAAATTAAACTTTTTGTCCATGGTTTTCATTTTGATCCTTAAAAGATTTAATATGATTTCTTGAGATGTAAAACTTCTTTGTAAAGAAACATACAATATTAAGAACTGTATAGACTAGTAAGTGTGAACTTCAAGCACTGGTAAACATGAATAGTTGGAGCCTACATTTTCAGATCTTTTGTCTGTGAATTAACCAAATTATGGATATTCTGTATAGATACTTTTATGACTTTTGTTCAATAATTCTATCTCCATTTTTCTTAAAATGGTTTTCAGTTTGAATCCATTACAAAAATAATTGTATAACAACATTCAAAGAATATTTTAAGTAAAATATCCTATAAATGTCCTAACTTGTCCTAAATATCCTAAAATTGTCACTATAATATAATTTTTGACAGAGTTTTATTTTATTGGACTTTGTGCATATTATTTTTCCAGTAAAATGAAAAGTAAAAAAAAATTAAAATAATATATTATAAGCATGCACAAATAAATTCATGACTGATTGATTTATTCCATTAAGTAATACCATTATTTTTATTTTATTCAAATTCTATCAAAATCTCTTCCCAAAGGTGAATAATAAGTATATTTTTATTTATATATTCAAAAAACATTTATGCTGTTTAGTTATTTCAATTATCATATGGCATTTTTTTAGAGGAATGAATATTCAGAATATAAAAAATCAAAAACAATACTTTTTTGCCTAAAATTATAAGAATCCACCACTCACTTTCTGTCTCATTTTAAATTCATTTTCCCCACTCACTTTTGATCTCATTTTAAATTCATTTTCCCCACAATCACTTTAAAATCACCAACTTCCTTTTCCTGCTATGTGCTTCCATACTTCTAAATTTACTACCATTTCTCGCTTTTCATCACATGTTTACATGTTACATATTGATATTAATATGGAATGAGGTTTAAGATGTATTAAATTCTCGGGACGCCTGGGTGGCTCAGTCTGTTAAGTGTCTGACTTCAGCTCAGCCTGCTTTGGATTTTGTGTCTACCTCTCTCTCTGTCCCTCACCCATTTGCAGTCTCTCTCTTTCTCTCTCTCTCTCTCTCTCCCTCTCTCTCAAAAAATGAATAAACATTTTTTTAAAAATTTTAAAAGATGTATTAAAGATGTATTGCCTACATGCATGTATTTATTTCATTTTTCTAATTCTTCCCTCCAAAATTATACCTTTTTAATATCAATGTTCAATGTTTTTATTATGTTTTCTGAGTAAATATTTGAATTTTAGACACAGGGAATGCTATGATTACATTGTTCCTATTGATCTATTTTCTTCAATAAAGTTTATAATTGTTTCATTTCTTTCATTTGCTAATTTTATGTACTTATTATGAATCAACTTTAAAACGTGGGTAGATGTGAAAAATCTCATTACTTTCAAAGACAATGTTTTAAAGCTTTTCTTCTTCCTTCTCTCCTTGTATTCCTCCCTCCTTTTCTTTCTTTTTTACTCCCCCTTGCGCTATATCTCCTGGTGTCTTCCTTTGTCATTCTATACAGCTTTCTTCCTGAGCATTTTCATTGTCCATCTCTCTGAAAGTTCATTTGCCTCCACCTTTGCTGGATCACCTGTCCCCAATGACAGTATTCCTTATCTTCCTCTTTCTTAATTTATTCCCTCAAGTGAATCAAACACCATCTCCAGTAACTTCCTGAGAATACTCACACTGGAGGTAGTTAACACTTTCCCATGACTGATGGCTTTACCACATTTGAATTGTAAAGAATATTCTCTCAGAGTTGTATACAGGCTTCTTTTCTTTGACATTGTATATTTCAGTTGTGCTCTTAAGAAGTTTGAAGCCAGTTAAATTTTCTTGCCTCGATAATTTCAAATTTCACACTGATGTGTCTTGATATGAGGTTGTAAATTCTTTTTTTATCCTTTGTTATTCAGGATAAGCTATTTATGTTTCAATTGCCATTTCATTTCAATATGGAATCGTTTGTATTATTTAATTTTGGAAAGTTTTCTTATTTATTTTATTTATATTTCCTCTTTCTTTAATTGTATTGTGCAACTCATGAGGATGTTGCAGAATGCTAACATTGTAAGTTTATTCTTACCTTTAAAAGAATCTTTACTTTTCCCTAGTCCATTGAGAACTTCCCGACTTACATCTTAGCATATTTTGTATGTCTCCTTTCTTATTTTAATTTTCAAAGAGATACTCATTATCTAAATATTCTTTATTTTAATGCCCAACATGTTTTGTTTTTTTCTATGACTCTAAGATTTCTATTTTGAAATTTATTTTTCTCAAAGTATATCTGCTTTTTCTGTAAATTATTTCTTTTCCCTTTTATTTGCTTTGATATATGTCTTTCATTAAAGGTTTTCCTCTAATGTCTTTGGGAATTTTCATTGTTATGTCAGTAAGGATAAGTACATTATATTGAAATAAAAAAATGTCTCCACATTCTTAGCAATAAGGTAAAGTTTAATTTAAGTCTCTTACTATCTGTTCATCAAAGTTGGCTTTGGGGATCTGCTCTGTGTTATCATTATGTTCACTCAGTGACCTGGCTGATGGGGTGGTGGTTATAGATCATGGCCAGTGACTATGACAGAAATAAGCGTTTAATGTTTCTGTCCAGAAAGAAAAAAATCTACTCGACTCACAGTCTACTAACCAAAGCAGTCCGCTCCATGCCTAAATTCAATCAGTAGGAAAATACAACCCTGCCTTGTACCAAGCAGGGAAAAAACTAAGAAGTTCATGAAAACATTAAACATTGCATAGTTGTGCCTTCACAGTTAATAATGTAACACAAAGATGCTAATTGGGCATTATGAGAACCCAGCAGGATCGTTTTCTTTTTTATTTATTTATTTTATTTTAGAAAGAGAGAGTGTGCAAGCAGGAGAAGAGGCAGAGAGAGAGAGAGAGAGAGAGAGAGAGAGAGAGAGAGATTCTCAAGCAGGCTCCAAGCTCAGCAAGGAGCCTGATGCACCTCATTCCCATGACCCTGGGAAATCAAGAATCTGGCACTCAACCAACTAAGCCATCCAGGTGCCCTAGATTTACTTTTTTAACAGAGGGGCCCAAATGCCATTTTCTGGAGTTATTTCCCATTGGCCAATAAAATTTTACAGAAAAATATCTTCCAATCTCTTGCCTTGGGAAATGTAGCTAGGGCATAGAGCTATTTGCAGACATCCTGGGAACTAGACTAGGGCAAACTGCATTCATTTCTACGTGTAGATCCCGTTTTCACGACGGCACCACACCATCAGTTTCAGTGTATCTCTTGCGGGTAAGCCCAGAACATATCTGAATCAACAACTCCATATGATTAAAGTTTTGATTGTGTTGAGTCTATAACCAACAGAACCTGTAACTTTTCATCTACTGCTTGAAGCTTTGATGTTGAGGCAGGAAAGAGCACCTGCCTTCTAAAGGCAGCTTCTAAACTCCTCCTTTAAAATCCTTCAAGCAATCTTATTTTGCAGTTTAGATTACCCAGTAAGTACCCTTTCTATGGAACCCACTAGCATTTCTGTTTTCAGCATTTTCTTCCTCTTCTTTTTTTTTTTAATTTTCAATGTTTTATTCATTCTTGAGAGAGAGAGAGACAACACATGAGCAGGGGAGGGAGGGGCAGAAAGAGAGGGAGACATAGAATATGAAGTAGGCTCCAGGCTCCAAAATGTCAGCACAGAGCCCGACACAGGGCTCGAACCCATGAAGTGTGAGATCATGACCTAAGCCAAAGATGGACACTTAACCAACTGAGCCACCCAGGCTCCCCTCTTCCTCTTCTTATTTACATACGGTTACATGTTTTGATGGTTAATTTTTGTGTTAGTTTGCTCAGGCTGTATTAACAAAGTGCCATAGACCAGATGGACTAAACAACAGAAATTTATTTCTCACAGGTTGGAGGCTGTGAAGTCCAATGTCGAAGAGCTGGCTGACCTAGTTCCTGTTGCAGATGGCTGCCTTCTTGCTGTGTCCACACATGGAAGAGAAAGAGAAAGTTCTCTGGTGTCTCTTCTAATGAGAGCACTAACCCTATCATGAGGTCCCCACTCTCATGATCTCATCTAACTTAATTAACTTCCCAAAGCCACACCTCAAAATGTGGTTACCTTGGAAATTAAGTCTTCAGTATATTAATTTTTAAGGGACACAAACATTCAGTCCATATCATGTGTCAACCTGATTAGGCCACAGGGTGCCCAGGTATTTGGGAAACATCCTCTGTGAAGGTGTTTCTAGATGAAATTAAAATTTGAATTAGACTGAGTAAAGAAAATTGCCCTCAAGGGGTGCCTGGGGGGGCTTCTGACTCTGGATTTTGGCTCAGGTCATGATCTCGGGATTTATGGAATCAAGCCCCACATGAGGCTCCATGCTGACAGCACAGAGCCTGCTTGGCATTCTCTCTCTCTACCCCTCCTCAGCTAGCATGCTCTCTCTGTCAAAATAAATAAATAAACTTAAAAAGAAAGAAAGAAAGAAAGAAAGAAAGAAAGAAAGAAAGAAAGAAAGAAAATTGCCTCAATAATGGGGGAAGAGCTCATCCAATCATTTGAAGCCTGAATAGAACAAAAAGGATGGCTCTGCAATAAGAGGAAACTCCTCCTATCTGACTGCATGATCTGGACATTGATCTTTTCTGGCCTTTGGACTTAAACTGAAACATCAGCTCTTAGGTCTAGAGCCTGTTGCCTTTCAGACCAGCATGTATATCACTAGCTCTCCAAGGTCTCTAGCTTGCAGACAGCAGATCTTAGGACTTCTTGGCCTCTATAACTGCATAAGCTGATTCATTATAATAAATCTTTTTCTATATCCTCCTGGTTCTGTTGCTTTAGAGATCTCTGAGTCATATACAGAGATATAATGCTTACCTTGGTTTATCCACTTAGATTTGGGGGGAAATCCAAAATTTGGAAGTGTTTATTTTAGACTACACATAGTAGATAGACTAAAATGACATAATGTCAGGTTGTTAGAGGATGATTAAATGACCTTGTGACAGCAGGAATACCAAATGAAGTCATTTAATGCTCTAATTAAAACATTAATATAATTTTATTGCCTTGAATGATTTAATATTGCATCTTAAAATATATAGTCCCTATGGGCATGTGCTGCTGATATGCTTAAAATGCTGAATATGCAGTAATGCAAAATGTTACAATTTGCTGAGAGTAGTTTAGATGGTACGTCTGGAAATCTCCAGTAAGGGTGGGACAATAATTAGTGATATATGTACTCTTGGAGTAATTTTAAAAACTTGATTTCAAATGTAAATGTTAACACAATTCCATCATCTATTCAAACACTAAATCAAGATAATCAAGGTATATATAAATCTAAATAACATAGAGAGTTAGTTTAGGGAGTGATTGATCTTGAAGAATACCCACTAAACAGCCTGAAAGATATATGACGCATGTAAGTCAATTTGTTAATCAGCAGCTTACATGGAAAATGTAATTATTTTTAGAAGTCATCTTTTGATTTTGTAAATTTTTACAAATACATGGGTTTAATCAAAATGTACTTGGCATTGTCTGCTGTGTTTCTAAGCAAGAATAACATTTCAAATATATATGCAGTATACAATTCAGCATGAATTTCCGATATGTTGAAAGCTTGATTAGTGTGCAGGTTCGACAGCAACTTTCTCTAACCTGCAAATCACCTTTTTATACTGTTTTGTGATGGTCAGCCTGGGACTCTCCATATCGTGTTTGTCCTATGTCAACTGACTGAACCAAAGGTTCTTCCAATAGGAGGCAATACTAGGAACAGAGGGCTCTTTGCTGCCTATTTCTTTCGGCATTACCCAAGCTAATGTTCTTTACCCTGACAGTGGCAGCTGTGTTCAGTACTTGTTCATTCCAATTTTCTCTCTTCCCTGCCATCTCACAGAACCGATCTCATTTCCCTATATTTGAAGATGCTAGAACAGGCTGCCCTGGGCTGAGGGGGAGCCTCATAAGAGGTCTGAGTACCAGCTACCCTGGCCTTTTAATGACACCAACCTCTCCTTCTCCTCCTTCTTATTCTTCCCCTTCTTCTTCTCTCATTCTCTCTCTCTCTCTCTCTCTCTCTCTGCACATGTAGGAATCCTGGCTGTTTCTAAATCTGTGGTAACTCCTGGTTCCTTTTTTTTTTTTTTTGCCTTTTCATTCCTCCCGTGCATGTTTAAACACTCCTTTATAGAAAATCCCGTCTAAATAACTGGAATTACTTCTATTTTCAAGGAGGTTAATATGGATGTAAGCAGTCAGATGAGGCTTAATAAAGACATTAAAAATTCAGTGCCCTTTGAAAAGTGATTAGGGTTTGGGTGTCAGAGAAGAGGAGGGGGTGACAAGGGCCAGAAACAGCAGTCACCATGAATAGAGCATTTGGGGCTGAGAAACAATGAGAAAAACAAATTAGAAGAGAAGATATATATTAGAAACTAAATTGGACAGCCGTGACAAATGAAAAGTTTGTTGAGAACTCCTTTTATGGAACATAAATGGTTTTACAATAAAACAAATAAACCAAGTGACATGTATTACATAGATATGGAAGGCCCTGAAAGCTAGTGGGATGCCTTTTAAGTGCTATAATATATTGCTATTATAAATTGATAGGCCAACAGCAAGATTTGTATAAATAGGAAAAAAAAACACTTTATTTCTGAATTTTGTCATAAATATGGCTGTGGTTAGTACAAAAAAAGTCTGAATATAGAGTATTTGAGGCTGAAACAAAAAGATATTAGAGACATATTATCTATTGAGATTGTGAGAAACCCAACTGTCAAAAGTGGCTTTATTACTTTAGCCTGATATTGGAATTGCGGTACTATTCACAGAAATGAGATATTAAGTTGAAAAGTGATTCCAAGAGGACAGGAAATGGGAGGAATGAGGAGGTTAGGATTTGAATTTACACCGTGTTGCATTAGCAGGCTCTTTAAAAGGAATGTGATCCAAATGGGGAGAAATAATCCTCTTTTATTATAGGAGAGAGAGAAACAGACCTGTACGGATACTAAAATGGAAGGTGTTTATACAATGCTAGTGCAGTACTATGGACAGCACTTTGAGATGAACCATGTTCTAGAGAAACTGAGGAATACAAATTAACATGAAGAAAGTATAAAATATTACAGCAAAACAATGCTTTTGTGGGAAACCATTTACATACATGTAAATCCCTTTCTGTTTTATTGAGGTATCTCAACTTATGTGAGTATATATTGGTTTTATATTTCTGAGATGACTAATTTTAACTGTGTTCCTCTCTCTCTCCGTCTCTCTCTCTCTCTCTCTCTCTGTCCACTGCTGGCAGCTCATGCTGATAAGGTGGGGCTTTGTGTATTTTGCTAAACCTGTTGGCCCTCCTCCAGCTCCCTGGCTCCTTCACATGTGGACATCAGAGAAGCCGGGGCCTCTTTTGTGCAGATGGCTGAGAGGTTTGGGTATGTGGGATTAGTCCCATTTTTCCTCTCAGGTGCTTATGCACCATGATAACATATATCTCTCCTTCTTAAACCTGCAGACAAGTAATTAGGCACTGGTGTCTTTAATTTAATATATGTCCACAACTCCAGGGACCACATGTCAAGGTCCTTTTAGAAGGTTCATACCATTGTTTCTCCTCACTCAATGCCCTTGCTAGAGAGGGCATGGAGATTCTGAAACACCAGTGGGTTTGGGCCAGTGAGAAATGTGCCAGACTCTGCTCCACACAGGATGGTTGCCCATGTTTGCAAATGATTCTCCTCAACAGTCTGTCCTTATTGCGTCATGTGCAATAGTCCACATTGAATCCCTTGTATCATAAGACTAAATAGTTACAAGTTTCAAATTAAGAAAAATGGCTGTAAAATATATTATGTTCTCTTCTCCTACTGTGATAAATATGCCTTCATAAATACAAAATAGAATGCTATGTGTAAATCAACAGACTATACCACATGTTCCCTTAGCCTTTTTCAAATTGCTTGGGAAAATCTTTGGGATAAACACTTATGGCCTTTTACTCTATGGTGGCCTCTTTCCATTTCTTCCTAAGGCCTGACTGTTTTTCCACTTATTATCCTTCTTCCATCCCCACTATTTAGGGACATCCAACATCAAAAACAATCCAAAGATAGGCCATCTCAAAGGCTCTCTTGACTTCAAGTCACAAGCCAGGCAAAATCTATCACGTGCCCTACAGGAAGCCTCCCTTCCTACTTTTGGGTTTTGGTAGGAATCTAGGACTATAAGGCCAAGTTTGAACTTAGAATGTTCCTGCTCCTAGGAGATGGAACATGGCAAGGAGGAGAGAGCCCCATCTATACCAGGCAGTGGCCCATCCTCCTCTGTCACACCCACACTACTTTCAGCACTTGGAGGGTTCTCTTAGAGAGCACTTAGAATATAAGAAAACAGCTGTGTGGGCACAAGCCCTCCCAAATAGACAAGCTTTGGACACCCAACATACTTCAGATTGTGCACCTGGTTCCCTTGGGAAATCTGTTTCTGCTAAGTAAACTGTAATACAGGTTTGGGGACTCCGTGCTGAAAACTAAGTGGTTTTAGCTTCTTCAAATATGATCAAAAAGGGGTCTTTGAGTGTTTGAAAAATATTAAAACAAAATCTCCTCCGAATCCAGAAATATCTCACAAAGGTAGAAGACATAGAAAACAGCTTCAAAACTGAATAATCATTAAACTGAAATGTGATGTGCATCCCAGGCAATCCACTAAGAGATTGCAAAGGCATGTTCTCAAGATCAACATAACTGGTTGAAATTTGAAAATATCATTTGTCATTTACAGTTTATCCTAAGATCACTTGGTAGTGGTGACCATCTGGGTTAGCTAATTAGCTTTTGCAAAAGTAGAAACAAACTTTTCATCATCTTTTGACAAGGGGTAGTTTTGCAACTTGGAGCAAGGTGACCACAGAAGTCAGGCTCCTACCCTCTCACAGAAACCAGGAGAAAAGGGTGCTGTATTTCTTGATGACTGTATTTCAGACAGTGGGTCCCAGGTCCTTGAGAAAGACATCCCTTGGTCCTAAAGCTGGGAAGAGGCTTATTTAGCTTTTAAAAAGATTTACACAGGGGTGCCTGGGTGGCTCAGTCCGTTAAGCCTCCAGCTCTTAATTTCAGCTCAGGTCATAATCTCACAGTTCTTGAGATCAATCTCCACGTTAGGCTCCATGCCAACAGTGCAGAGCTTGCTTGGGTTTCTCTCTCTCTCTCTCTCTCTCTCTCTCTCAAAATTAGTAAATAAATAAATAAATAATATTTTAAAAGAAAGATTTACACATATTTCAAAATTTTTTGATATTTATTTATTTTTGAGAGAGAGAACAAGTGGGGAAGGAGCAGAGAGAGAGGGAGACACAGAATCCAAGGGAAGTTCCAGGCTCTGAGCTGTCAGCACAGAGCCCAACGTGGGGCTCAAACTCAAAAACCGTGAGATCATGACCTGAGCCAGAGTCTGACATTCAACTGACTGAGCCACCCAGGGACCTCTACACATATTTCAAAGATACAGACTGAGAACTTAGAGGTTTTGTAAAGTAAATTCTCCAAGAAAAGGAATGGGTGTCTCGTCTCTTATTTTCAACTAGGAGAATTTATCTTTTCTTTTTCAGTTTGTATTTACCTTTGCACAGGCCTCAAGATTTACATGGAGACATTTCCTAGGCACAGACTCCAGGATCAGTGTGTGTGTGTGTGTGTGTGTGTGTGTGTGTGTGTCTGCATGTGTAGGTGTTTTAGGCACTGGGGTGGAGTTGGCAAGTTGTCTCAGAGGAGACCAGAGCAGACTCTCTAAAAATGCATGGCCTCCCATACAGTGGAACCCCTGTTATAGTTTAGGGACAGTACTGCCTTTAAGACTTTCTTTTTTACTTCCTCAACTCCTGTCCCTTATGAAGAGGGGAGGAGCTGTCAGCAGCTCTCTTGAGAATGTGTGGTACCTAGATCCTGTATTCTCAGTTTGATTTGGCCATAAGCCACAACCCAAGAAGGCAGGTCTCATCCCAAATTCAGTATCATGTCCATAGAAGATAAACTGGAGGATTATCTTCATCCAGACATGACCATGTTCATTTCTGAATACTTGGTTTGTATATGATCAGTTTCCCTTTTAGTTACTTTCATGTTTTAAGAATTGACTAATATTGCCAATGAATGAAAATGAAGATTGAAAGGCCTTCTAGAATGGCAAAGTTTTTAACTGAATTAAGAACAATTGGGAGTTGATGGCTGATAAATTGACAAGTATGTATGTATGTGTGTATGTATTTAGTGATTTAACCTATTGAAAACCTATGCTTGTGATCAGCAGTCCTTGATGAACAGGACTAAGGAGGGCTAAATTAAGCATAGAGAAGAAAATGAGAACAATTCAGCATATGATAGTGTAGACTCTTAGGTCAGTGGAAGGGAGGATCTGTAGGGACAGATGAAAGGGTGAGAGAGATGGAATGTGTTTGGTAAGAGGGGATAAGGAGAAATTTCTGAGAATAGATGAAGTTACCCAAGACAATTTTACTGGTGTTTCTTATTTGACAGGTTTTTTTTTTCATTGCTCAAGAAATACCCTTGTAATGAACAATTCCACCCTTGCCCTTTTCTCAGCCCCAGGTACTTTAAAGATAATCTAGTGCTCCTTACTATACTTGGTGTCAGAAATGTTCCTTTAGGATTTGTTTTTACATTAATCTTCTTAAGAATTCATTCTTTAAAGAGTCAGGCTTTATTTTTCCTGCTGCTATTTCTTTTAAACTGGCCTCTTCTTTAGGAGAAAAGCTGAAAATTTACAGCATTTTTTTGTGTTATGGAAAAAAAATGTATATAAAAATGGAAGTCACTTGTAAATATTACAAGTAGGTTATTGCTATTTCTAAAACAATGAAGTATTTAATATGTATTTTATTACTAAAATATCAGTAATAGAAACATATTTGTTTTAATATATTTCATGTATATGTGTATACATGTTAAAGACCTCAGTTGTTAGTGTATTTCAGACTTTTGTTTTACAACAAATCAAATATTTTATTTCACATTCTGAAAGCAAGATCTTTAAGTGACTTATATTGGTCAGAACATCTTTAGGATTCATGATAAAAGAATTTTTGAAGAATTTTCTTTACATATGTACATTAAATCTATAATTATTCTTCAATTATATATTGCCTCCATCCTTACCAACCAAGCCACTTTGGGTACAAGAGCCCTCTAAGCCAAGACCAAATTGGTCCTCCGGGCCTCCTGATAATCAATTTTTCAATGATGTTCCTTCAAATTCCTGATCAAAGTTTCAACTTTTTAGCTTTTTAGTTGGTAATAGATCAGTATAGAGCAATATAGCAGGCTATGTCTCCTAATTAGGTGGACACTTACTTGTGTCATGTGAAGTTGTGAACACTGGGGACTATTTTCCTTCAGCGCTTTCTTTCTGGGTCACCCCTCAGTTAGGATGAAGTACAGAAGTATCCTGTTTCTAGGCAGTGCTTATTTACCACGCAGGTACAGGCAGGGAGGTGTCAAGATGAACAAGAAGATGACTTTTTCTCACCTCACTTCACCAGTCATAGGAAACTCCCCCCATGAAGCCATAGAGGTGAGACAGGGGAGAGGGGAAGCGGTAAGAAAGAATAGAAAGGCTGAATTGGCTACCTACTCTAGCAATTGCACTTTTAGTTTCTAGGCCTTTTCATGTTGGTCTATTACCTGGTCAGCTGGATTTTATTCTTTGTTAGAGCAGGCCAATTTGGGTTGTGAATGTTGTTGTAGGGTGTGTTTCTTTGTGCTGTAACACAGACCTTCCTACACCTCACCTAAATACCTGTAGTACTAGGTTGAATCTCTTCCTGTGGTCAGACTGGAAATCTAACAGCCTCAGTCTGCTCTGTTTTCACTATTCAGCTCTCAAGGTCATTGGTGATTTCTGCTGGGCTTCAAAGTCTTGTCTGTGCCTGCTGATCCTGCCCCGCCAAGTCAGGGAGCTGAGATGACTGTTTATGCAAACTTGTGGAACAACCTCTTTTCTCCCTCAGCTCCCTGTGAAATTCCATCTTTTAAGTTACTTTGCCCTGCAAATTACACCCCCCCTTCAGTAGCCAGTAACTGGGATCTCTGCCTCCTCAACGAAGTGCTAAGACTACAGCATTGCCTACAATCCTCCAAATATCAGGTAATCCTTCCTGTGCTGTGTGTTGCTGAAAGCTTGTGACCAAAAGGGCCTTAAAATTCCCCTCAGCTGACTAAACTTTAGATAGGATTCTTCCTGACTTCAGGCTCCTGTCCTTTGCTATGGAAATACTTTCTAAAAGGCTCTTGTAGTTTTGCAAAAGCCCAGGAATCCTTCTCAAGGACCTAGGAACCATTTCTTTGAAATGTCATCATCAAGGAAGATAGATCCCTTATTTCCCTGTCTCACTAGGAGGGTAGGAACCTAATTTCTGGGGGAAAAAGTGGGACACCTGGCTCCAAGTAGTAAAACTACCTCCTGGCACAAGATAGAGAAAGTTTATCTTCCCTTTGGGTAAAGCCAATTAGTGAGCACAGATGGCCTGAAATCTCCCCCTGCCCTCAGCCCTTAAAAACCCTATGGCCTTTTGTCAGTAGAGTTGAGCTCAGATTCTTTTCTAATATTTCTCTCTTACTGCAGTAGTTTTGAATAATAAAGTCTTCCTTGCTTGCTTCTGTCCAGTGTAATATTTGCTTTGACATTAAAAAAAAAAACGCATGTTTATGTTGTTTTCTTTGGGAGGGATTATTCTACCATGCTTGAAGTGAAAATCTAGAAAGAACCTCTGAGGTGTTTTGCTCATCAGGAGGCAATAAAATTTTGATTGATAGCTAAAGGATGTAAGTTCCAGGAAGGTGCTTTTATTTTAAGCTGGATATATAGATATTACCACACCTTTGAATGGTTATGGAAATGATACATAAAAGAAAAAAAAATGATCAGTCAAGAGAAAGATAATTGCAGGCTCAAAGGCTTTGAGTAAAAAAGAAGGGTTGAGTTCCATATGAAATTAGAAATCTGGGTCTTTGAGACCAGATGTGTAAGTTCACACGGCATATTGGTACAGGTGCAGGTATATTGGTAGAAAGCTGATGAGGTTCCCTCCAAGTATATGTTTATTTTTTCAGTAAATAGAAGGAAAAGTCTCTTTCTGGGAGCAGAGATGAAGTTGTTGGTATTGGAGAGCTGAAGAGATCTCAGACATGAGATACACTGCGAGTTGGGCTTAAGCAGGTATAGATTATGACTATGTAAGAGTAATAAAAACACAAAGATTAATAAATCTATTATTAATACATTAATAAATATGTATCAATAAATTAATTCATTAACGGTAAATTAATAAATTTATATTCAGGGAAGATGATAGGAAGTCAGATGGTGGCAAAAAATAAGAGGGGTAGAGGTGGTATAGTCCGATTGCATGTAAATCAAAGGAAGAATAAAAGATAAATCATTTGGAAAGATAAGTAAAGAGAAATAATCTGCCAGTGGAGATGAGCAAGTAGCGTAACATGTCTAGCTGTAGACCTGGCATTATGTGTGGCACAGGAGGAAATATGCGGAAAAATATAGCAAACCAATTAAGAGTATAAGATCATGGGCCTCCTGCCTGGGTTTGTAGCTGGGCTCTGTCATACCGTCTGGTATTGTCCATGTTACATAAACATGAACCTGCTGTGCCTCAGATTTCTCACATGTAAATTGGAGATAATATTAGTACTTGTCCCATTAGGTTTTTGTGAAGAACAAGTTACCTAATACACAGAAAGTGCTTAGAATACTGCCCAATGTATACTATGCATTCATTAATATTTGAGAAAACTAGACAGGGCATGACCAACTGGTCATCTGTGCAAGAGATAAAGGGATATTCAGAGAGAAGTTTGATGTTATAGACAACTGGTCTAAATGGTAAACAATGAGATCCAGAAAGTATCTTGAAAGATTTATAGAGAAGAAACTGGGGAGGAATTGAATCTTACCCAAGGAGAGATAGGGGTATGAATTTGGGTGAAGGCGAATGACTTGAGAAGCTGGGACTCTTGGAAATGAAAGATGGTCTGATTAGAACTCTGTGTCAGGGTTGGCAAACTTTTTCCGTGAAGGGACAGATAATAAATATTTTAGCAGCACTTGGTCTCTGTTCACAGCTTCTTAATTCTCTCATTTAGTGTGGAAGTGTCCATAGATACTATGGAAAGAAATTTCTGTGCCTGTGTTTCAGTAAAGTTTTATTTATAAATGTAGGCAGTGGGTCAGATTTAGCCTGTGGGCTGAAAGTTGCTGCATTAATTTGTATTAGGATTGTCATAACAAAGGGGCACAACGTAGGTGACTTAAACAACAGATATCTCTCATAGTTGCGGAGACTAGAGTTCTGAGATAAAGGTGTCAGTAGGTTTGGTTTCTTCTGATGGTTCTGAGGGTAGAAGCTTGTCTGTTCAGGCCTCTCCTCTTGGCTTGGAGATACACTCTTCTCCTTGTGTCTCTTTACACAGCATTTTCCCTCACTGCATTTTTGCCCTGAAATTTTCCTTTTATATAAAACAGCAGTCATACTAAACCAGGTCTATGCTAATGGCCTCATTTTAAGTTGATTAGTAAATGATCAATAAATTTGTAAAGGCCCTGTCTCCCAATAAATTCACATTCCGAGGTACTTTGGGATTAGCATTTGTACACATGAATTTAGGGGGTGGGGGCATGATTCAACCCATAACAGTTCCTGACTCTGGCTCAAAGATAAAGATCTATATTCTTTTCTCACAATCACCTTCTCCCTGTTATTGGTTTCTGAGGCCATATAGGGGACGGTGATGTTACTTCTTTATAAAGTCATTTTTCTAAAGACTTATGATAGGAATAGAAAGTTGATCTCCGTCAGCAGCAGCCATAGCATCCTGATATCTCAGCATTGATGTTGCTGCTTTGCCTAAATGTAAATGAAGCTCTGCCTTATGCCTTCATCTTGACAAATGCTACTAGAAAACTATGCCTAAATTTCAAGAGGTAACTGGATACAGAAATCAGAGTCACTGGCTGGCCATGTCAAGAGGTTCAGGGCTGCAACATGGCCACGAGGACCACGTACTTCATCACATTGATAACTGCTGTCTGATGAAGACCAACAGAACACCACCAGCTGCTGCACCGAAAGCACTCTGGTGCTCTCCTGAAGACAACCACTTGCCTAACAGTGATCCCCCCTTACTGTGGTATAAGTGCAGAGATTGGCGTGTGCCTCTTGCCACCTCTCCACTTCGGACCTCCTCCCATGACACAACCCCACCCATCTTCCCACCAAGAGACCATTCACAGGAAGAACAAGTCCTACTTTTTTGGAGAAGTGAACATTAAAAGTGAGCATGAAGGGAACAATGACAGGACAACCTCTGTGTGTGTGTGTGTGTGTGTGTGTGTGTGCATGTGCACGTAGCTCAATGCATATTAGCCGTTTCATGGTTGCAGGTGAACATATGATGTCAACAAGGGTGAGGTCACTTATGGGAGGTGCAGAAGCCACAGGAAGGGAAAGACCAAACTCAAGACTAAAAGAGCTAAATTTGACTGCGATGAAAGCATCTATATTTTTGTCACATTTATGCATGCATTTAAAATTATTCAATTGTGTGGATATATATATATATGCACATATATGTATACATACGCACACACACACACACACATATATATAGTACATATATACGTATATTTTAAAAGCTTTTAAAGGTGGTGAGGCGATGGTGAAGGTCTAGAAACTAAAGGAGCAATTTTGCCTACTTTACAGTTTGCATCAGGCTATGTTAAGTATGGGCTGCTTCGGAGAGTTCCAGGAAACTTGTAAGCAACTAAAATAGTTTTTCTACCTAACGTTTCACTTGTAGTCAGATTCCTTCACAGTGTATTATAAATGATTTAGAGAAGTTATGATCATTTTCTTATGTAAGCGAAAAACTCCCATATCCTGGTTCTCCCGCTGGAATTATTAGGATATAAAAGTGAATGTTGGCACATTTACAACAATCATGAATAATAAGACCCAACCTTTATTTAGCTCTTACTATGTGCCAGTGCTTTTGAAGCCATTTTAATGTGTATTTACTCCTTTAATCCTCTCAGGGAAACTAAGAGGCAAATATACTGTTTTTAACCACAGTTTCAGGGCACAAGAAAATTGCATTTGTTTTCTAGGCTGTGCAACAAACTACCACAAACTTAGCAGCTTAAAATAACACGAATTTGTAATGTCCTGGTCTCTGAGGGTAAAGGAGTCTGAGCACAACTTGGCTGGATCCGTTGCTCGGAGACTTACATGGCTAAAAGCGCGGTGTCACCATCCTGTGGTTTTCTTCTGGACCTCAGAGTCCTGTTTGAAGCTCACTCAGATGTTAACAGAATTCTGTTCCTTGTGGTTGTAGGGCCGAGGCTCCCAACTCCTCCAGGCTAACCCTCTTTATAGACAGTTTGCAACATGGCTGTTTGCTTCTCCTCTACCGGGCCAAAAGGAAAATATCTGCAGTTGCTTTGAATCGTTCTAAAGCTTCTTTATTTTGACCTCAAGGCTATCTTTAAAATGGTTCACCTGGTGACATTAGCTCCACCCAGGATGATCCTATCTCTCATAAACTTGAACACAACTGATTAATGACTTAATAATGGAAGTCGAATTCCATTATATTCACAAGTCTTTCCTGCAGTCAAGGGGAGAGATTTAAACAGGATGTATATATCAAAGGCAGAAATCTTCGATCCCTGCCTACCACAAAACTTAAGGCAAAGAAGGGAGGTGTAACTTACCTCTCATGACAAAGTTAATAAGTAATTGGAACTCAGGCGATTTGTATTTAAATTCCACGTTGATAACCACTATGTTGCACCATGTAATGAGAAGGAAGAGTTTCAGCTCATACCTTTTAGCCATTACATCTAATGTTAGGAACTGTGAAGGACGTGGGATTTTATCCTACTGGTAAGGTAACTAGTTAGCTTTCCACAGTTTCATAGGAGCTAGAAGAAGACACCTGATTCCTGAGTCAGAGACAAAGGACAATCTATTACTCATAGAAATAACAGTAGCCAGAGTATCCTCATTTACACTGGTTTCCTGAGCCTCGGTTCCTACAGGATGAAACAAAAAGGGTCACATGATATCTGCACATGTATTAGAAATTGTGTTATAGGAAGAGAAACTCTCATTTAGGGAACCAGATATCTTATACTGCACAGAAGCCTACTGATGTCTGCCCCAAAGGAAGATATTATCTTTATTATACTAGACAGTAAGCAAACCTACCCTTTTCTCTATAGGGAGATACTATATCTATTTTCCAAGGCAGTTTGCTATACACCCATCCTGGAAAAGATAGTCCTCAACACAACCAGGTAAGGCTTTGTTTTGCAAGGTGTTCAAAAACATGAGAAATCTGTGGAGAATTTTATTACCCAACAGTATACACCTGTTGTATCTACACCATCTTGGTTTCCAGTGATTTTTCCCATAATTACCTTGGCCTCTCTGATTAATCTTACTGATAGAGACTGGAGCAAAATCCACTCAGTTTGTTCCATAAATTCTTTAACAAATTGACTACCAGTAATACTGCAAAGAGCAGCATGAAGCCAATCTGTAGTGTTGGCCTCACACATGTCCCCCAAGACCATAAATCTAACCAACTGAACAAATTTCACAAATCATGAGAGCCTACCTTAACAGAGCAGCTGACTTTCTCAAGTTTTTCTGTTGACCTTCCCACCTGGCCTGAGACATTAATCAAGGAAAAGCATCATGTGCCAGTAATTGTGCAGACTCCAGCTTGCCTAGCAAGAAGAAAGTCTAAGACATTTCTATCATTCATTACAACACCAGTCAGTGAGTGGAGGGTGACTTGAACACCCTCCGAGGCCAAAATGTTGACTTCGATCACTTGAGCTAAAGTCAAGAACAATTTCCATATAATCTTTTCTAGTTGAATGACTCCCTCTGATGGAAAATTGCCAAAGCCTGCTCATAGATAATGAGTCAGTTGTCCTCTAGAAGCTTCCCTGAGTAAGTAAAGCTAGTTTGATTCTGGAGAAATGCATGTACTTTTTTTTCAAAGCTACATGATCTACTGGTGGTGTTTAATTAAATACTTGGAGGCATTTTATGATTACCCTTTAAGATGCAAGTTACTGTCTCCTCAGTAGGGAGATAAGTTAATTTCTGCCTACTACTCAAGAGGTAGAGTCCCAGGGATATACACAATGACCTTGTAAAAAAGAAACAAAAATATTGTTTAAAGGTGTTAAAAGTGACTCACACAGTTACTTTTTTAAATAAGAAGTCCAGCTTAATCCAAGACATCTGCTGCCCTATTTTCATAACATCTCTTAAATTTTTGCCTTCTTTCGATTTAAGGGCTAGGAGATTTTTCCAAAGCTGTAGGTCTGGTCCTAAGAATTTGGATAGAATTATTTGGGCCAGTTGGTCATTCTCCAGTGGCTCACTGGGGCACTAAGAGTTTGAACACAAATCAATCCCTAGTTTATGATTTCCCACAGGACTTTTTCTGTCTGGGAGAAATCTGCCCAGGAGGGCCAAATATCCCTTAGAGCAGTGAGGGTCCATGAAAGGATCTAATATGGCGAGATAGATGGCAGGAGAACTGAGCTTTAACACAACAGCTGTTGTTACTCCTCCTTAAAAAGTAACACGTGCCCCTCCTCTTCATCTTTCGATTAAACCAGCCAGTTATAATGAATTGTGTGGCATGTGTCCACAAAAGTCACGTTTCCCTTCCTTCTTTTTAAAATTAATTTATTTTGAGAGAGAGAGAAATGGGGAAAGGCAGAGAGAGAGGGAGAGGAAAAATCCTGAGCAGGCTCTGCACTGTCAGTGCAGAGCGGACGTGAGGCTCAAATCCACAAAGCATTTCATGACCAGAGCTGAAGTCAGATGCTTAACTGACTGAGCCACCCAGGCACCCCACCTATTTCCCTGTATTTAATATTCAACATGGGTGCATGTCCCTGAGGCTGACTACCAGGTTGGCCAGATCCTCCCATGCAGACCAGCATTAACAATAACCGGGGCCCAATAAGTGTCTTTGAACCTGTAGGCTCATCTTGGTTATGGCCTGCAAGAACCTATTCAGTCTCCCTCACGAATAAGCAGGAGTGAAGAACCATTCATTGTGCAATCGTTGATCATAAAATTTAGCTGACATGTTTGCTACAAATTCCCATAGACTCCCCCAAACTCTGATAACTGGCTCCAAGATCCTCATCCCTTCTCTTCCAGCAACCCATGTTTCCACTGATTATTCTGTCAAGAACTCTGAAGGATTGGATCCTTTATCTACTTGAGAGCTGAAAAGTTTGCCTTTATTTTTTCCTGGATTCTGGCAGAAAGCATGAAACATCTGAGTCAGAGACAAAGGAGAGTTTATTACATATACAAATAGCAGTAGCAGAGAATTAGCATTTGTGCCAATTCTCCAAGCTCTAAAGTGGCAGGGTGCATTACCAGGGAGGGAGACTCCAAACATAAAAAATCCAATTTTTTTTTTAATGAACCTACCTGACCTCTGTCCTGGAGAGAATGGTTATATTTGTTATACTAGACAGTAAACAAACTTGCTTTTTGCTCTAGAAGGGGATACTATCTCCATCTTTCAAGGCTACTGCCTACATAAAAACCCTGAAAAATAGTCTGGAATAAAATCAGCCCATGCCTTTGCTTAAAAAACAAGCAGAAAGAGGGAATCGTGGAGAATTGCCTCCAATATTTATTTACCTCTTTAAAATTGCTTCCTTCTTTCAAATAGAAATGTACTAACTTTCCTTCAGAGAACATAAGTTTACACATAACTATATTTTTTTTGTAATCACCAAAGTTGCCAATATTTACTCTTTATTAGACAGGCACTGATTTATATATTTTTACATATATTAACTCATTTAATATTTACTACATCCCTATGAGCTAAGCGTTATTAAGGCCTGTAGTATCCTACATGGTTGCAAGTTTATTTTTATGAATAGAAGCAGTTGAAATAATTTTAATATAGAGAGTAAAACCATGTATAAAGGCACAGATGATGTAAAGCATGTTATAATATAACTGATAAGTAAAAAAGAATATAATGGTAAAAGGAGTATAATAAAATTTTGTCATATGAGCAAATGTAACCAATGGGTTCTCTGCACCTATTTGTTGGAAATTTTATTTCTCTTTAATTAGAGTTCAAGGGGAGTTCTCTGTCCCACTATATGCCCTGGTCCTTCTCAAGATTTTGCAACTTTCTTTTATTCTACATCTAAAATTGTTGTCTGTCACTTTAGAAAGTTTGGCATAAGGAAGCCCTTAGTTTTCATGCTCTAGCATTGAGGGCGACAACAAATTAAATCATCACAATAATAATCTATAGTAGAAAAGCCTTTGATAATAATTAAGTTATTTGAGAGAAATACAAACGCTTTTAAGTACTCATTGTAACACAGCATAGTGATTAAGTAAGTGATTAAGTAGGTTAGTGATTTTCCTATTATCGCTTACTATTTAGACTTTGTAGCTAGACTAGTTAGAATCCAGATTATAATACTAATTGGTTTGTAATCTTAGGTAATTTAAAGTTCTCTGAGCCTTATTTGTCCCATCTCTTACATTGAAATACCTTGATTATGGGAGGATGCTGTGCAGGTGTGGCTTATCACATCAGGGTCACCAGTTGTGTGTTTGGCTTTCAGCTTTGTCCAGAAAAGCCTAGGATGGTAGAAAAGATTTCTCAAGACTCCACAAGTCAAGACAGGTGGGAGGGAGGCTGAGGGAAGTCTCCCCGAGCTGCTGTCAAGCTCCCAGATTTGTTAGGTACACATTATAGGGAAATACTGCACAATATGTCCATGGCTATATGTTGGTAACAACGTATAGAAAGCATAGAAAGCTTGCAAAAAAACAAGGCATTCCCAAGACTACCAAAGAGCAGATGTGCAAAACAGGGTGGAGAGCAAGATAAGATATTCCATAGATAACATGGTCTACGGAATTCATGAGCACAGACAGGACCCAACCCCTAAATACACATTAACTAGATACTGGTCAGGCATGGCCAGAAAGCAATGTAATGCTTAACCTATAATCTCCTTAACCAGTACATAGCTATTTGGTTTCCCATAATGCTATATGAATATTGCTTATTTAAACCCCTATTAAAGATAAAATAATAAATGGTAGAAAGTATTTAGTGTGGTTCAACTAAATTCATTGAAATCCTATAATACATTGAGTATTGCATTTGATTGGGAATACATAGGTGAATAAAACAGTTTCTGGGGCACCTGGCTGGCTCAGTCAGTAGAGCATACAACTCTTGATCTTGGGGTCGTGATTTTGAGCCCCATGTTGGGGACAGAGATTACTTAAAATGTTTTTAAAATCACAGTTTCTGAACTAGAGGGGCAGATAGTTCACTTGGGACAGCTACAAATAGCAAAAGATGACTATATAATCTACTAGGTACAGAAACATAACAAAATAAATAGATTGGCATGTCAAGTGGTCCATCCTGGAGAGCGGGATCTATTCTACAACTTATATTGTGAGCATAACTATACTAGTCAAACAGGTGGATTCTGTGATCTGATATTGTGTATGTAGACAGTACTTTTGTGAAAACAGTGTGTTGTATAGGGCATTTGTCCTGGCCTTTTGGTATGTGAAATCTTTCTACTGTGGACACAAATTTGGAAATGTGGGGACAATTTACTTACATTTATCTTCAATTGTGAAATAAAATTTGATTTTTCAAGCTGAAGAAAAGGATGAACAGTGAACATGAAAATGCATAGTATGTATGGAGTACTGCAAACAGTTGTGTAAAGGGACACATGACAAATGAGTGATAGGTGAGAAAACAGTGGGCATCAAATATCATTCAAAGGAACTTAGAATAAAATCTAAAATTCTTCAGGTTGCTGTTGGTCAAAGATTTGTCCAAAAACCACCAAGGATCCACTCTGCCAGACTCAAAACCTTTGGAAGTATGAACTAAAAATCTGCTCCTGTAATTGAATCCCCAGTGGAAATCCCCAATTAAACAGACAGAATGGCAACTTCTGCTCTAGGTAAGCTGGAGCCATTGACTCAACAATTAGCTTTAAGGTTTCTTTTTCAAGTTTTTATTTTAATTTCAGTTAGTTAATATACAATTTTATATTAATTTCAGGTGTGCATTATAGTAATTTTTTATAGATGACTTTAGTGTTTACAAGATAAACAATTCAAGGGAGGTAGACAAACTAGGAGGCCATTTATTCATTTATACAAAAAGAAAAAAAAAGTAGTAAGTGATAGGTGTACACAGCAGAGAAAAACCAGGCAGAGCTCTTTGAACTCTAAATTCTTCCAGAAAATCAAAAGATGACAGATAAGTCCATGTGTATTTTTTTTTTAAATAAGTTCAAGGTACCATAAGGGCAAATACACACTCACCTAACAGACTGATGAACCAGGGAAACCTTGAAGGGAATGATATTTGAACTTAGACCAAATAAGTAGAAATAATGTGGGGGAAGCCTGAAAGTGGAATTAGAGCAGAGATTTCAAGGTAGAGGAAACATAATCACTGCAAGCCCAAAGGCATAAAAGAACATTGTTCTTTGAAGTAATGCAGTATTTTTTAAAAATCTTTTGCTGGAGGATGTCTTTAATAGTACAATATAATTATATAAATCCTCTTAAGAATTTAAGAATTCTTGTCATTTTAGGTTTTAAATTATAAATTATAGAGAAATGTTTCTTAATTAAAGTTTGTATTGTGAATGTTTTGATATAATAGTTTACAACAATATAAATACAATATACTAACACATATTTCAGATAGGCAAATTTGAGCCATTTAACAACAAGAAAGCATATTGTTTACTTTAAATAATTAAAAAATATGAGAATAATATGGTAATGCACAAGATATTGTGCATAGATTATTTGGCGGGAAAGGTCTAGGACTAGATATATAATAAATGTAGACTAAAAGATAATTATACTTCAAGATGTCTAACATAGATAAAATGGTTTCATAAGCTGTTGTTTCTGCTTCTTGCATTTCTTTTACTTTTTTGGCTAAAAGAAATGAGTGTTTCATCCTAATTTTATATTTGGTTCCTAAATAATGAGCTAGTAGAGAGGATTTACATTGCTATTTAAAAGCACAAATAACACATTAACACCTCATGGGTGCATATATTTTATTCCCAAAAAAATATATAAAATATGTAATTATAATCACTATTTTTTTCTCTTTTTAGCACTTACTTTGGTTTTGAAAGTTAAGACATTTTGATGCAAATATTAAATGAATGCAACATATAAATATGACAGTCATCTTGTTTGTTTCCAGAATTATTATTAAACTTACTATAATTCAAAATTGTCATTATTTATGCTTTCTATCCTCAACCAAGAGTTCAATATGGAAATAAATAAAACCAAATAAAAAAAGAAAGCAAATAAACTAATATCTTTAAAAAAAGACACAGATAACAGAGCAGTTCATATGAATTATTGGTTATGTCACTAACAAGTTTGTCTGTTGGGTGCCTGGGTGGCTCAGTCAGTTAAGCATCCGACTTCAACTCAGGGCATAATCTCAAGGTTTGTGAGTTCAAGACCCACGTCGTGGTCTGTTCTGACAGCTCAGAGCCTGGCGTCTTCTTCACATTCTGTGTTTCCCTCTCTCTCTCTCTCTGCTCCTCCTCTGCTCATGCTCTGTCTCTGTCTCTCAAAAATAAATAAACATTAAAACCAAATCATCTGAAGTAAAAAAACTCTTATATAAGTTCACTTAATATCCATTCAGATTTCATACCACTATATTTTAGGTGGAGATATGTACAGCATTTATTTTATTATTGAGAAACATACATTAAAGTAGAAATAATTATAATCCTTAGAAACATGGACACAGTGAAACAAGTTTGCAAATTTCTGGGTGTGGGGAAAAATCACAAAGTCAGAAACACTGGAATAAGGAGAAATTCCATGGAATCTAGTGGAGTAAGAAGGAGGTGATAGAAAAAGGGAAAGAGGGGAGGGGATTTTAAAGCTTCCAGTAGAATTCTTTAAGTATTCTAGCCTCTTTTCCTATTACTATCATGAAACAACAGAATACATTAATCTGAAACTGGCATAATTAGCTACGAATGAACAGAAGAAGCTTTGAAAAATTCAGGGAAAATTTGGTGGAATATAGACATTTTCATTACTGTGGGATAAGGAGAATTAAACAGATTTAAGAAAAATTTAGAATAAAGCATCTCTGTGATTGTTCACATACGAGGGAAAAGGGGATCCCAAATTTCGGGGTTGATCAAGAAGTTGGATATTAGTGATGTTCTTTGGAAAAGGGAATGTGGAATGAGAATGTATACGATGAATAACATTACTATTGTGTTGGTAGTCATGATTATTGTTATTTTTTATAATGCAACAGACTTGAAAATATATAAATGCTCATGAGAAGGGACGAGTACAGAGGAAGACATTGAAGTGGTAAGAAAAGGAAACAAATGTTATAAGAAAATGGAAATTCATTTTATATAAGAATATAACGGTGAGGTACCTCATCTACAATATCAATAAAATTTAAAAAATGGGATGGAGACCTATTAGAAAAAACCACATGCGGCAATAACTTTATGCAAATACTGATACATTAATACTCTCTCCAAATAACTTACGTTTTATATGTGTGAGAGGAGGTAAAGACTGAGAAGAATGTGTTGGAGATTTGAGAAGTATGGAGAGCATTTTAAAAACTCTTGGTGGCAAATAGGAGACTAGAATTGCTTTGTTGAGTGTCTGCTTCCAGTTGCAAGACCGATAATTGGTTTTTGTACCACACTACCTAACTGTGTGATTTTCTCAGGCAGCACTCCAAAGGTAAGATGTAGTTGTGGAAAAGGTGAGATACTTAAAATTTGCTAAAATGGTTTGGCCACATAACCAAGAAGCAAAGAGGCCTGAAATTGTTAGCTGGAAATTGACAGAAGCTAAGGATTGAGTGAATGAGTGTGTGTGTGTGTGTGTGTGTGTGCATGTGTGCATGTGCGTGTCTGCACATGCACGTGTGGGTGTACATATGCCTGCATATTATGTAAGAGTATTGGTTAATTAAGAGGAAGGAAAAGAAATTAAACGGCACTCAAAGCTTATTTCCTGAATGACTAGCAATATGGGAAATAGGAAGAGAAGCTCCAACTTTTGGAGGGTGAAATTATTAGTTTAATTTTGTACTTGTGAAGAAGGTATAAGTATCTGTGGATGCATCATTTAGGGTCCTACTAGAGGACAGACACCACACCATGTTTGGAAAAGGAAAAGCTTAATACAAATAACCATTTTTTTCACTAGGGGTTTAAAGTTCACAAGGGATTTGCTAATAAGAAGAGAGAGAATCTGAAGAGTGCCACAATAAGAGATTAAAGACACAATCATTAAGTCATTACACCTCGGCTGAGATAGAGCACACATGTAAGAATTTCTCTACTACAATCCAGACCTGAAATCCCAACCTCAGTGGAAAGGGCAAGGCTTTGGCCTCTTGGCATTGAATGCCAGAGGAATCTGAGGAACCGTCCTGGCAGAAGTTGCTGGAAATTGGCCCTCTGTGGTTCTGGGGAAAGCTGGCCAACAGGAGGTGCCCTATGTTGGAACTCTTAGCAAAGACATTTGCAATTTTGCTTGGCTAACCTACTGGCTTCCTCACACTGCAGAACTGGTGCTGGAAAAGCCACTTACGAAAGGAGCTGAATGCTGGAGAAACTTCACTGCAGGACCCTGACCAGAGAAGTACACTGGAAGTTAAATACCTGTTTTTCCTTCACTGTTCCGCTGGTACCCTCTAACAACGTTCAAAATTGTGCCAGCCAACAAAGTACAAATATTAGAAGGGCCCAGCTATATTTTCAGAGGAGGAAATAAAGGGTACATGTGGAACTGAGGTAATAATTTGACACATGGCAACTGCACAAGTTAATTTGTTGTAGAATCAATCACCATAACTTAGCATTGAAGAAAGCGTAAAGTTTGAGAAGGGAGCTTTGTTCACCTACAGGAGTTGGAAACCTGGCAAAAGAAATGGAACGGAGACATTGTAGATGTAGAACCATAACTAGGAAAAAATTGATGATTTAAAAATCACGGGCATTTCAGAATTAGAGAGTGGTCAGCAGTTTCAGATTTTGAGAAATGCAGTAAAATGGGGAATGTAAAAAATATTCCCATTTCAATTAGAAGACACCATGTTCATAGACATAATAAGAGGAAGCCCTATTTTACAGAAGATGCATGGGATTTGCAGTAAGTGAACTTATGTTTAAATCCCCATCCTTGGGCGCCTGGGTGGCTCAGTCAGTTAAGCATCTGACTTTAGCTCAGGTCATGATCTAGCAGTCCGTGAGTTCGAGCCCCGCGTCAGGCTCTGTGCTGACACCTCAGAGCCTGGAGCCTGTTTCCAGTTCTGTGTCTTCCTCTCTCTCTGACCCTGCCCCATTCATGCTCTGTCTCTCGCTGTCTCAAAAATAAATAAACGTTAAAAAAAATTTTAAAAATCCCCATTCTGCCGTTTATCAATGGTGTCTTTGAAAGATTTTTAAAAAATCTTTCTGAACCTCAGCTTGACCTGGAAGATAGAAATGTTAAAATACCTATCTCAAAGATTATCATTGAGGATCAAAAAATCTATTAGTGTTAAGTGAATGTGAAATTTCTATTTTGTAGCCATCGGTATTGTTTGCGACAGTACCGAAGACTGAGAGCAAGAGTTAGAGCACATGGAGGCTATAAATGTAGAAGCATATTTCAGGAAGTTTGACATTTATAGGGAGGAAAAAATCTATTTAAGTTAAGTGGGGCAGGTTGGAGGTTGGGGTTCCAGTAGTTTTAAGTTACTGTGCAAGGCAAGTATTTAAAGCAGTAGGAAACTTCTTTGCATAAATCACCAAGACCAAGAAGTACTGAATGCCATTTACATTTGTTAATCAGCAGATACTCAGAGTTTAAACTGCCATAGATAATACAGCATGCAAAACAGTTAACATACCCCTACCTAAATACACTACTCTGAGCTTAATCATGCTATTTAATTGCCAAGCTTAATTTGAAAATAATTGTTCACAGCAATTAAGTAAATGCCCCAATTTCATTAACAGACTTTCTAATTAGAACCTACAACATAAAAGTGCTAATGTTGCTTCATTAGCTTTGATTTACTGTTTCTAATACTACCTTTTTTTATTATTCACTTCTTCAAATCTGAAACTATGTTTTAGGGTTAATTATGTTTGGTTCTTGTAAATATCAAGGGATAATTATTCCAGGATTAAAGTATAGAAATATATTAAAATTTCATTTTAACTTTTCACATTAAACACATATTGGGATCAACATTTTAAAAACCTCCTTATTGTAGAATAGTTTAAAGCAATTAGTGAGAATTGCATTTGGCTTGAATCGTAAGCAAACAGGTTTTTCAAAATTGAATATGCTCCTTCACATATGGTATCTGATTGTAAAAGAGAACAGTTTTAAAAAAATTGGATTGTTACATAGCTCACTATTGCAACTTTCTTAAATTGGCAATTGAAGGAACTGAAAGGTGACTTAGGTTAGTAATATTTCAATCTAAGATAGCACCCTTAAAATCTTCAAATATATTCACTATTGTCTTTTAATGAAAACCAGGGACTTGGTTAATTTTTCTCTTCTGGTTTCTGTCTTTGCCAAATGAAAAGAACTTGGCTATATTTTCAAGCAATACTATTAAAAGCATGATTACATCAAAGCATTAAAAAATGCACTGATTCCTTAACTTGGCACTAAGATGCCAAGCAAACATTTAAAGCCAAAGGAAACCTCAAGAATCAATAGGTTCTGATAATAGGGGAAACTTGAACATTATTAGTAGGGTTGTAGTTGTAGAGTGAGAGAAGTGGATCCCAGAGATTCTCTTGTCCAACTCCATTGCATATGGGTGTGTGTGTGTGTGTGTGTGTGTGTGTGTGTAGTATATCTATCCTCTTCTATATAATAGTCTACAATATGTGGGATACCAGGCTAAGTTACTAATTCCTGAGATACTGCAATAAATTGTCCTGTGTGGTTGTCACACTATCATGTATACTGACATGAAATGAGTGACAACAATAACTGATTCTGATGCTTGTTTAGTTTCTTCAAACTGTGTTTGTTGTCTTTAGTACGCATTGTAATTTTTTGTTGCTAAAAGGCAGACATGATATGCTGGGTAAAAGGAACTGCAGTAAATAGGTTTTTAGTAATTTAGTGATAGGTATGGGGGGAGAGCAAGCATTCTTAAGTCCTATAATTAGAGATCAGTCTTTTGGTGAACCTGGGCCATAGGCTGTGAGTTTTACCAATGCTTCTCCTTTGGATCATTCTCCTTAATTGGGAGACAGGATGACTGGAAGGGGCTGGAATTGGGTATTTCCCTTTCCACAGTTGGTTAAATTCTGATAAAACCCCAGCAGGTTAGGATCTGGTAAAATAGTTTCTCCTCAGGGCAGACCTTTTTAAGCATAGAATCTTCTGGAGTATTTCCAAGTGGTTCCTTTTACCTTCCCTCTGCCAGAAGCAAGAGATTTTTCTCTAGAACCACACTGAGGACCTTGTAGAGCTCCAGGAGATAAAACTAACAATGTATGGCATCCCCCAATGACTGAGTCTCCCTGGATGTTTCATGGTCAGACTTGTGCACAGTGAACTCCAGTAATTCATCAGTTAGAGTTTAGGGTTTCTTATTCCAGCACTGGTTCCTGTAGAAGCTTCTCTGTGTGAGTTTCTCCTCAGGTCAATTTTGATTTTCTATATCTCCCCATCTGTCTCTCCAGTTTTGGGGACAGCAGTCTGCTATGGTTTTACTTCATGCTAGACCTAAGAATCATCAAAATTGTTTAGTTTGTCCAGTTTCACCTGCCGTTGGGATGGAGTGATGTTGCTAAGTTCCTTACGTGCCAGATTGTAAATTAGGGGTCCATATTCTAAATTTAAAATCTCTGCATAAACTCTAAAAGAGAGCAAGGAGGAAGTCAGGGAGGAATCATGATTTATGTTACATGCTAAGAATGGCTGACAGTGACTCAAAAGAATCGATCATACCCATCTCTTCCAAACTCTAATTTCAGTGATATCATAGAAGTTGCTTGAAATTGATCAAAAGTACTTATTATTTGCAGAAAGTGATTTATGCTACATACCCCCCAACTCGCGCGCGCGCGCGCGCGCACACCCACACACACTTAATGTAATGGAATGCTTGAAGGTTCTCAGTGATCAGCATTCAGGGAAACAAATTGATCTGTTATCATCTTCATTGTAATCTTTCAATTTCAAGTGACATAGAATTCAGTGCAATCAGGTTTAAGCAGAAAATACTATTGGTTCAAAAACGTGAAGATCTGTAGTTGGTTCTAGTTTCAGATACCAGCACATTCGGGACTCAAACTTTGTCATCACAGCATCGTTTCTGTGATTTTGTAAACTTAGGCTCCTATGGTGTATTCTTTCTACAGTGGCCCAGCAGATCAATGTTCCTGCCTCCTGGGTTCAGAGCTGGCATGCAAAGAAAGCTTTTCTTTGTGATAAATAACAGTCCCAGGTATCACTCTGATTGGACCAACTTAGGACAACATTACTTGACTGAACCAGTCATTCGTGTGTGTGTGTGTGTGTGTGTGTGTGTGTGTGTGTGTGTGTGTGTTGTGTACGGGCGCGCATGTGTGTGCATTTGCAGAGATTGAAATGCGCTGGATAATTGGATGGAATCATACACTTCACACTTGGGGCTAGAGATATCGTCCCACTTATGGCTCAGAACCATACTGTGTACAAAAGAATGGCCCTACAAGAATATTTCAGGTACATCACCAGCAGCAACATGTGATGTGATCATGGAAGGAAAAGACACAACGGATGCTTACTATTTCCTACAATAGAGCAAACAAGAGAAAGTAGACATAAGACCTAAGAGAAAAGTCTCCCTTTAAAGCAGAAACAAATTGAGCTGTGCTAACCTCTCCAAGAATTTTGTTGAAGTATCTTTAAGGAGGATAATTACTAGAGCGGCATTTGAATTATTTCCTATTTTGGCCCTAAATAGAACTCTTGCCAAAATTAAGGATATGGGAGTTATGGAAGATTGAGACTTTGGTACAAAATAATAATGCTGGAAGTAATAAAACCATGGCTTTCAGGTCCTCATTAGGGAAGTGTGCATCTGGTGGGAGAAGGCTGTCTCCCTCAGCAGACATTACTGCTTGATATCAGTGGGGTACTCTGAGTCACCCCTAGTGCCTCCAGACAGCAACAAACACCAAAGTCGCTACAAAAGCCATCTGGTAGTATCCATATTTCTTGAGGTTGCAGCAGTGGTTGCCAGTGGGGGAGCTGTGGGGTACTGTCTCTTGAAAAGAAGTCATGTAGGTCTGAGCCTGAAATAGCATCTCAGAAAGGAATGAACTTGAGAGAGGGGCACCGGGAGGTGGAGAGCACTGCCTCTGTGCCCCACATCCTGCTTGTCCTTCCCCCCCAGGCTTCCAGAGCAGTTGCAGGTAAAAAGGTAAAATCCAGGCTAGGGATTTTGGCTCCAGTCCAGAACAAAACAGAAAAACAAATAATTTACAAAGTCGGAGTTCCATTTCCAATTAAACATATATAAAATTAAGTAAGTTCCATGTCTTTTAATGTGTAGGTACTATATTTAGTTATTTATGATGTTAAATGAAATCTGTGCTCTACATGAGTGAATTGTGTTAAATAAAATTGTTGAAGAATTGTATTAGAAATGAGTTGGACGCACGCCACTTTATCAACACATTATTTTTTTTTTTAATGCTCTGTTTCATTTCTTTCCTTTGGCTGTCTTAACAAGTGGCAATTAAACACTTTCATTTTGTATACTCAATGATTTCTGCATTCCACAAATGTTTGGGAATCAAATTTTAAATTGGTCTCACTAAGAACTTTTAATGCAATTTTTAGAAGTTGATTTCACAATACTTTTTTTTTCTTATTTCCAAAAGTATGGTTCCTGAAAATCAAACGTTCTGAAGCTGATTTTTTTATTTATCTTTTTATTTTATTGTTTGAATTTACATCCAAATTAGCTAGCATATAGTGCAATAATGATTTCAGGAGTAGATTCCTTAATGCCCCTTACCCATTTAGCCCATCCCCCCTCCCACAACCCCTCCAGTAACCCTCTGTTTATTCTCCATATTTAAGAGTCTCTTATGTTTTGTCTCTATAGTTCTCAGTGTATAGATTTTTCACCTCTTTGGTTAGATTTATTCCTAGGTGTTTTGTCGTTTTTGGTGCAAGTGTAAGTGGGATCGATTCCTTGATTTCTCTTTCTGTTGCTTCATTTTTGGTGTATAGAAATGCAACTGATTTCTGTGCATTTTTATATCCTGCAACTTTGCTGAATTCATGAATCAATTCTAGCAGTTTTTGGTGGAATCTTTTGGGTTTTCCATGTAGAGGATCTTGTCATCTACAAAAAGTGATGTTTGACCTCTTCCTGGCCGATCTGGATGCTTTTATTTCTTTGTGTTGTCTGATTGCAGAGGCTAAGACTTCCAATTCTATGTTGAATAACAGTGGTGAGAGTGGACATCCCTGTCTTGTTCCTGACCTTAGGGAGAAAACTCTCAGTTGTTCCCCATTGAGGATGATGTTAGCATTGGGCCTTTCATATATGGCTTTTATGATCTCGAGATATGATCCTTCTCTCCCTACTTTCTTGAGGGTTTTTTCAAGAAAAGATGTTGTGTTTTGTCAAATGCTTTCTCTGCATCTATTGAGAGGATCATATGGTTCTTGTCCTTTCTTTTACTGATGTGATGAATCACGTTGATTTTTTTGTGGATATTGAACCAGTCCTACATCCCAGGTATAAATCCCACTTGGTCATGGTGAATAATTTTTAATGTATTGTTGGATCCAGTTGGCTAATACCTTGTTGAGGAATGAAGGTAATATTGGTTTCATAGAAAGAGTTTGGAAGTTTTCCTTCCATTTCTATTTTTTGCAATAGCTCAAGATAATAGCTCCTTAAATGTTTGGTAGAATTCCCCTGGAAAGCCATCTGGCCTTAAACTCTTGTTTTTTGGGACATTTTTGACTAATTCAATTTCTTTACTGGTTATGGGTCTGTTCAAATTTTCTATTTCTTCCTGTTTCTGTTTTAGTAGTGTATATGTTTCTAGGGATTTGTCCATTTCTTCCAGATTGCCTATTATATTGGCATATAATTGCTCATAAGATTGTCTTATTATTGTTTTTATTTCTGCTGTGTTGGTTGTGATAACTCCCCTCTCATTCTTGAATTTATTTATTTGGGTCCTTTCCTTTTTCTTTTTGATCAAACTGGCTAGTGGTTTATCAATTTTGTTAATTCTGGTTAACCAGCTTCTGGTTTCCTTGAACTGTTCTACTGTTTTTTTGGTTTTGATAGCATTAACTTCTGCTCTAATCTTTATTATTTCCTATCTTCTACTGGTTTGGGGTTTTATTTGTTGTTCTTTTTCCAGCTCTTTAAGGCGTAAGGTTAGTTTGTGTATCTGAGATCTTTCTTATTCTTTAGGAAAGCCTGGATTTCTATATAGTTTCCTCTTATGACCAACTTTACTGTATCCCAGAGGTTTTGGGTTGTGGTGTTATCATTTTCATTGGCTTCCATGAAATTTTTAATTTCCTCTTTCACTTCTCGGTTATCCCATTCATCTTTAGTAGGATGTTCCTTACTCTCCAAGTATTGTTACCTTTCCAAATTTTTTCTTGTGGTTACTTTGAGTTTCAGAGCATTGTGGTCTGAAAATATGCACTGTATGATCCTGAGTTTTTTGTACTTGTTGAGGGCTGATTTGTGTCCCAGTATGTGGTCTATTCTGGAGAATGTTCCATGTGCACTAGAGAAGAATGTATATTCCACTGCTTTAGCATGAAATGTTCTGACTATATCTGTTAAGTCCACCTGGTCCAGTGTGTCGTTCAAAGCCATTGTTTCCTTGTTGATTTTTTGATTAGATGATCTGTGCATTGCTGTGAGTGGGGTGTTGAGATCCCCTACTATTATGGTATTACTATCAATGAGTATCTTTATGTTTGTGATTAACTGATTTATAATCTTGGGTGTTCCCACACTTGGCACATAAATGTTTACAATTGTTAGGTTTTCTTGGTGGATAGACCCCTTCATTATGATATAATGCTCTTCTGCATCTCTTGATACTGTCTTTATTTTAAAGTCTAGATTGTCTGATAATATGGCTACTCCAGCTTTCTTTTGTTGACTATTAGCATGAAAGATGGTTCTCCATCCCATTACTTTCAATATGAAGATGTCTTTAGGTCTAAAGTGGGCCTCTTGTAAACAGCATATAGATGGATCTTGTTTTCTTATCCATTCTGTTACCCTATGTCTTTTGATTGGAGCATTGAGTCCGTTGACATTTAGAGTGAATCCTGAAAGATATGAATTTATTGCCATTATGTTGCTTGTAGAGTTGGAGTTTTTGGTGGTGTTCTCTGGACCTTTCTAATCTTTGTTGCTTTTGGTCTTTATTTTATTTTTTCATCTTTTCTCCCTTCAGGGAGTCCCCCTTAAAATTTCTTGTGGGGCTGGTTTAGTGGTCACAAACTCCTTTAATTTTTGTTTGTCTGGGAAACTTTTTATTTCTCCTTCTATTTTGAATGACAGCCTTGCCGGATAAAGAATACTTAGCTGCATGTTTTTTTTTTTTTCTGATTTAGCGCGTTGAATATATCCCACCACTCCTTTCTGGCCAGCCAAGTTTCTGTGGATAGGTCTGCTGCAAACCTGATCTGTCTTCCCTTGTAGGTTAGGGACTTTTTTTCCCTTGCTGCTTTTGTGATTCTCTCCTTGCCTGATCATTTTGTGAATTTGACTATGATATGCCTTGTTGATGGTCAGTTTTTGTTGAATCTAATGGGAGTCCTCTGTGTTTCCTGAATTTTGATGTCTGTGTCTTTCCCCAGGTTAGGAAAGTTTTCTGCTATGATTTGCTCACATAATCTTCTACCCTTATTTCTCTCTCTTCCTCTTCTGTAACCCCTATGATTCTGATGTTGTTCCTTTTTAATGAGTCACTAATTTCTCTAATTCTTAAATCATGCTTTTTTGCCTTAATTCCCTCTTTTTTTCTGCTTCATTATTCTCCATAAGTTTGTCCTCTATATCACTGATTCTCTGTTCTGCCTCATCCATCCTTGCTGCTGTCACCTCCACTCGAGATTGCAACTCAGTTATAGCATTTTTTGTTTCATCCTGACTGGCTTTTACTTCTTTTATCTCTGCAGAAAGGGATTGCAATCTATTTTCGACTCCAGCTAGTATTCTTATTATAGTAATTCTAAATTCTGCTTCAGACATCTTGCTTGTATGTGTGTTGGTTGTGTCCCTGGCTGTCATTTTTTGTGCTCTTTCTTTTGGGGTGAATTCCTTCATTTTGTCATTTTTAAGAGAGAAAAGGAATTAATGAGGTAGAAAAAATTAACATTAAAAATATAAAATTTTTAAAATATTACAACTAAAAAATTGAAAACAAATACACACACACACAAAATCGAAAAAAATGATGCTAGATCCTAGGTATGTTTTGGTCTGTGTTGCAAGTGGATTGATAGATTAGAGAAAAAAAGGGAAAAAATTAAAAAGGAAATCGTTTGAAAATTTGAAAAAATGAATACACTGAAGTAGACTAAAATGGAATGATGGAAGTAAAATAGAATTTGACAAATTTACACAAAAGAAAAAAATATAGTAGAAAAATTAAAGAAAAATATTTTTAATAAAAATTGAAAATAAAAATGAATTTTTTCTCTTTCTGTATTCAAGAAAAAGAAAAGAAACAAAAAAGAGAAAAAGGAAAAGAAAGAAAGAAAGAAAGAAAGAAAGAAAGAAAGAAAGAAAGAAAGACATGGACCAGCTAACAGACTGAAATATGACTGAAATTACTTCATTTTCCCCTAGAAGTCAAACCCTGTAGTGCTTTATAGTCCATAAATTAAGCAGACAGTGAGACTTGTGTTCTTGAAGAGCGAGGTTGACCCAGTTGCACATGGCTTAGTGTAATGGCTTTGTTCTCCACTAGATGGCACTGCTAGCCTACTGGGGTGGATTGTTGTGGGGATTGTAGGTGCATATGCACATGCGCAGGAACAGTGAAAATGGGGCCACCCATGTACCCAGTCTCTAGTATCAGAGCTCTGTTCTCCCCAATCAGCAATCAAGCACCCATCCTTTGTCTTCGGCTTCTGTCCACTCCCTGCTTTTGCACAGTCTATGACCAAGCCCGAGGCAGCACCTCCCTCCCGAGTTTTGTCTCAGATGTGGCTGTTTTTCTGGCCCTTTTCTTCTGAGGGACTGCAGCTTTGACCCTTTGTGCCCTCTGCAGAGGGTCTCACGAAGCAATAGCCAGGTGCAAACTGCACCCTGGATTGTTTGCAGGACTGTGTTGCCACCGATGCCCATTGACTGTGGCCGGGTGCCAGCCCACCCCAGAAAAAGTCCATGGGACAGTGCAGCAGCAACCTTTCAGGGATTGTGGAAAATCACAACACACATCTGGCACCAGGCTTCATCCTCATTGACCTTATTCCAGCACCAGCAAATGTGGCTGTTCTCTGGGGTCTGCTGGGCTCAGATGGCCTCACGGCCTCTACCAAATGTCCTTGCAGCAGTGGAACCGCTTCTCCTGTGTGGCCTGAGAAACTCCCGGACCCCACTCTGTTCCTGGGGGTTTGCCCTTCCCACCAGAGTACTGCCAGGTATTGAGCTGTGGAGTTTCAGACTCTGTGCTCCCCCTGTTTACAGTCTTAATGGAATTTAAACCCTCTCCTTTCTCCTTTCTCCCTTTTTAGTTCAGTCCCTGTGGCTGTTTCCACTCTTCCACTTTCTCTCCAGCTGCTTTTTGAGGAGGGTGCTTTTCCCATATTCTCCCCCCTGCCCCTGTCTCCATCTTCTCTTTACATGCAAAAGCAGCTCGTTGCCCTCCATGGCTTCTCTCTCCCCAGTTCACTTCTCCATGCTGCATACCTGCTGAATTCTGTGGTTCAGGTTGTGCAGATTGTTGTGCTAATCCTCAAATCAGTTTTCTAGATGTGCAGGATGGTTTAGTGTTGGTCTGGCTGTATTTCATGGACACGAGACACACAAAAAACTTCCATGCTGTTCCACCATCTTGGCTCCTTCTCGCTGAAACTGACTTTTAATTAAACCTTCTTGAGATATGCCTCTGTGTCCTACCATGTCCAAGCTGAAATTATCACTACTTAATATATGTCTCTATTAACGCTTCAATTACAATTATATCCATCCTTTGAGAATAGAATTCAAAATTAATGTTATTTTCACAATGATAAATATATGGTGAACAAAGGACTTAGCAGATTAAGAATAATTGACTTTACTTGTGAACTTGTATTATGATATATATTGAGGCACCTGTGTGGCTCAGCCAGTTGAATGGCCAACTGTTGATTTCGCTCAGGTCATGATCTCATGGTTCATAGGATCAAGCCCAGTGTTGGGCTCTGTGCAGACATTGCAGAGTCTGCTTGGGATTCTCTCTCTGTCTTCCCCTACTTATGTGCTCTCTCTCTCCATATGCCCCTCCTTTGCTTATGCTTGCTCTCTCTCAAATTAAAAACAGTAAACATTAAAAAACATTTAAAAGTAAAATATATACTAAATTATGGAGACATTTAGGAAGAATTTCAATTTAAAAGCATCAGTTAATTACAATGGAATAATTATGAAAAAGACAATGACTACAAAAAAAAATACAATCTGAGCTACAACATGAACTCCTATTAGATAAAAATGTGAATTAAGTCCACTTTGTAGAAAAATTTTTAAAATAACCTTATATGAAGAATACCTGATAAATAAGTTGTTTAGCACAATTAAAAATAGCCTAATTTGGTATTGAAAATGGCTCTAATGATACAGGGATTTTCCCTACATGGAGTTGAAATCTGGCAGATATATTTGGCTTCATAGACATTTGAGGGATATGGAATTGGTTTTGTGATTGTTGTTTTCTATCCCCAGGTGATAGAAGAAATGAAATGAGACTCTTCTAATAATGGAAGTTTTAGTTAAGGAAAATAACATCCCATAAATATATGTAAGTCTGCAACGTTTTTCTATAAAGTTGCAATTAATAAACATTTTAGGTATGGTGAGTTAAATCATCTCTGTCACAACTATTCACCTCTGCCACTGCAAGTCAAGATGGTCAAAGACAATATTTAAATGAATGGGCATACTTTGTTCTAACAAAATATTATTTACAAAAAATTGTGGCAGGTATGTCTACAGTCCTCACTTTGCCAATGTTTGTACCAACATCAGTCTGTATCCTTTCTAGGGAAAGACTAAACATTCTAACGTCTGCTGAAGAATGAACATTGATTACTTTATTCCATTAACCTTGAATCGCTTTATTATTACTGCATCTTTTAAAGTTCTTTTGAGTATTTTGCTCTGAGAATAAAATTGGCATTATCTTATTATGGAATTTTAGTTACACTTACATAATTGCAGTAAATTTACATTTAAGATGTGGTATTACATTTTCTAAGGGTAAGACCAACTAAGACATGATAGAAGATGACAATAAGGAAAAATATCTGGACAACTTTTCATGAAAATAACTTGAAAATATTATAACTTGTTAGTTTAAAAAAGGAATTAAAATACATAATTTCAACTTCCTTTAATAAAGTGTTTAATGGGCATAAGATAAGGCAATGTAGATCTTCATCAATAAAAAAAGCCTTGCTAGTTCGTGGTCCTTTGGCTCCCAGATGAGTTCCTCACGCTTTCCTGGTCCAGCTCTCTATCCTGAGATGGGAGATCCTCACAGCTAAACTTTCCAAACTCTCAGGCCAGCTGGTTGTTTTGGGGTTTAGACAAGGAAGATAGATTACTTGCTGCATGGTTTTGCCACAATTGATCTCTTTCCTTTGATCCTCTAATTTAGTTGCTTCTGATCTTTGTGTTACCTCATTTCCCTCTGTTTGGCTTGGACCTTACATAACCAGAGCAACAAATTCCCTGCATTAAATTCCCACTGTTTCAATTATTTTCTCTGTTCTGCTTTCCTAAGAAGCTTCTGATCCATACACACAAAAAGTGGTAAAATATCTAGTTAGGCATAGTTCCATATTTATATCTGGTTGCATATAACTCAACATAGCAAATAACTTTTTTCATTAGAGCCAAATGAACTATTTAAATTAATTTGTGATTGTGCTAAATAGCTTAATTATCTAGAAATGTTTTAAAACTTTTATATACTTTCCTACCTGGTGGGTTTAGTTAATGCTGACCTGCATTAGAAGCATAGATTTTATATAAACTCTTATTAAGCATTGTAAAATTTACCGTAAAAATAAAGAAATTTACTTGAAGTTTATAAAATTATCCCTATATCCTTTTCCATTTCCAGTTTAATGTGAAAAATCAATTTATTGGGGTGCCTGGGTGGCTCAGTAGGTTAACCATCTAACTCTTGGTTTTGGCTCAGGTCATGATCTCACAGTTTTGTGAGTTTGAGCTCTGCATCGGGCTCTGTGCTGACAGTGCAGAACCTGCTTGGGATCCTCTGTCTCTCTCTCTCTCTTCCTCCCTCCCTCCCTCTATCTCTTTCAAATAAATAAACACACTTTAAAAATAAAAATAAAAAATGAATTTATTACAACACGGAATAATTGTTTTAGTAACCATAATGTACTTTTGTTTGTAAAAACTCTAAATTCAAGACCACACTTTGCCTTGAGTAACTAGCTGTGTTGTAGTAGTAGTTGATCAACTACTTTATAAAATACATACGAGAATATCACACAATTAACTTCTAGTGTTGTATTTCAGGAACAATTGACCCAATTTGATGTTATGGACAGAGTAAGCTCTGTCATAGCCAAGCCATGTTAGGTTGCATAGCTTAATTGATCTCTCTGTGCATCGTTTAGAGCTTATAGAATATAATGGGTTATTATGAGAATTAAAAGAGATAATACGTGTCAATCACCTGGCACAAAATTTGGCACTCGGTAGATCTTGATTTCCTTCTTTTAAAACAGATTGCCTTGGTGATGGTCATTTTTAACTACACATAATAAAAGTCTGTTGATTTTTTTATTCTGCTAGAACTCACTAAAACCAAGTTTGTCCTTGTTTGTTTTCCTCAAAGCAAAGTTATTAAGGAAATCACATGAATGATTTTTGGATCGGAATATACTATCATTTCTGAAATGTGAAAATGGTTACTTTTTGGGTTTTTTAAATTTAAATCATAGAAGGTTTCTCTTATGAGTGCAAAACAAGCCTATAATTTCTGAAAATATTCTCAAAATATTTTTATGTGATTTCATTCTAATTCTTAACTCTAATAAGGTTATTTTCAATCCGGCAGATTAAACCTATATATAAAACCTGTTTTAACGAGGAAAACTCCTCTGGACTTTTTTATTAAACTCTAAAATGAGTGCTCTAGGCGGAATAACAACCTGCTGATGAAGATATTTTTTATCTAAAATTTAATAAGTTTATTAGATGAAAGTCTCTAATGCCTACTTTCATTTCAATTCTGCTATACATAATCAACTCTAGTAATCATATTCCAAATTGGACATTCTAGAATGAATGGCCATGGCAAGTATATTCAATAGTCACATGGCCTATATTAAAACCTTAATCTTAATGCATACTCCTAAAGTTAGCAATGCGTCTAAATACAAATACATTTAATAAATAGGCATTTGAGACTTAAGGGGAAGGTGGAAGGTTAGAACTAGCTTTTAATTCTCTATCTCCTCTAAAATATTCCTGTAATATCTTTATAAGAAGCAAAAATATAAAAGGTATTTTCATCAACAATAAAACTAAGTAATGAAAGCTACATACTATGATATATTTATATAATATTTGGTAGAATTCACTTAGAAATGAAGGAGGATGCCCAGAGCCAACCTGTGGCACCCATTCACAAGAAAATGGGTCCTGTTGTAAGAATGAATCATCAGCCATCTAATGAAGTTTGTATTTTTAAATATTCCTCCAAATGTGACTAAAGAAAATTGTGAATTAAGAAGACAGCCTCCCAGTCATAAAACAGTAAGGACAGAGAGAAGACATGGAGAAATGTCACACCAGTGTCCTCTGACCTGGCCTACTCATTGGAGGAATAGATCTGTCTAAATTAGAGTTCTATTCCTAAAGATGAATTAAGCAATGCACGCTAGACTGTAAACTGATTAAGTTTTGCAAAGATAGACTAATTTCCCTTTAATCTCATGTTTCTGCAGTCTTTCTCGCCTCGGTTACTGACCCAACAATTCCCCCAATTGCTCAAAGGACAAAACATGCTGTTAACTTTAATTCTTATGTTTAACTCATTCTGTAGAACTTATTCTGATCAAGTCTTTACTTCCAAAATATGCTTCTTGGCCACTAACTTGTCTCCATCTCCCTTTGTTCCTGCGTCATCATCTGTGCTGGAGTCAAGAAAAAGGGCTTCGATCTGATCTTGCTGATTAAATACTTGCCTCCTCTAACTAAATTATTCACACAACAGCCTATGCCGATTTAATATAAATAGATAAATAAATAAATAAATAAATAAATAAATAAATAAATAATTTTTTTGTCTGCTTAAAACTCTTCAAACTAGGTTCAGAAGGAATTTTAACTCTTTCTGTAAAGCCAAAATTACCCTGATACCGAAACCAGACAAAGGCACCACAAGAAAGCTATAAAAATTTCTGATGAAGATAGATGCAAAAATCCTCAACAAAATATCAGTAAGTAGAATCCAGCAATGTACAAAAATAATTATACACCGTGACCATGTGGGGTGTATCCCAGGTATATAAGCCTGGCTCAACTTTTGAAAATTAAGTAATGTTGATGTAAAACATCAACGGGATGAAGAAAAAAAGTCACACGACCATAGCAATAGATGCAAAACTACAAAAAGGCCAAAGCTATAAAAACAAACAAACAAGCAAACAAAATACGAAATAAAATAACTCAAGGAAACTTTTGGACATGATAGACATGTCTGTTAACTTGATTGTGAAAGTTTCACAAGTATACCCATATGTCCAAACTCATCAAATTAGAGACATTAAAAGTGTACAGTTTCTTTATATCAATTATACCACATGATGTTTCTCTTATTTTTTAAAAAGCACTGCAAGTGACTCTCTCTTCACTTATTATTGCCCTCATCCAAGCTTAACTAAGAATCTTTGATATGGCATGTTGGCATAGTGACTGATGTATTAGAGAATTTCATCAATATTTGTTGAATCAATAATGAATAAAAGACTGAATATTTACAGAACTGTTTTTTAAATTGGGTATGACAATTATATAGCCAGCTAAGTTATTATTATGTGATGAAATTTGGAATATCTTCTAAAATATGGAAGATGTTGCATGTATAACAACATTTAAAGCAAAGTCTACTTGATTCTGTGTTCTATTGATTAACTTGAGCAATTGATCATGGTAAAAATCCACAATAGGGAAGTTTTATTAAAATGGGTTTGAAAATGAGCATGAGAATCATTTAAATACAAAAATAACTATGTTATAAAAATATTAAATATGGCTACAAAATAAATGCTAATTTATGAATCATGAATAGATAAAGCAATGCAAAATAATTATTATAATTATTTTATTATTTTTATTTTACCTTTTGAACTATGGACAAAAATTCAAGATCATGCCAACAAAAGATGTACCTCATGGGCAGGTATTGAAAGTATAAGTGTCCAAAATAGTTTGGTTCATCAGGGAGACATTGATATTATTTTATTTTTTTAATTATTCACATTAGTAAATTGAGTAATAGGGCTACATTAAAGTATAAAAACAAGTAATGATAAAAGTATGATAAAGTTATGTTTTCTAAGTCACTAGGTGTGTGCAGAGTATATGGTAGTATTAATAATCAAGACAGATGCCATCAACAGTAGAAAGTAAAAATATATAAAGAAAACACTTAAAATAGATATTATAAATCAAGGTGACAGCAATGATGCTATAGGTATTATATTTATGATTTAAATTAAGTTAATCATCAGTAGGAATCACCTTTATAATTATATAACACAATAAAGTTAATATTCTGAAATCATAAGCAGATTTTTGTAGAGAAAAGAAAAGTTGTAATGAAAGCCACTGAGAGGGGCACCTCGTGGCTCACTCAGTTGAGTGTCTGACGCTTGGTTTCGGCTCAGGTAATGATCTCACAGTTCATGGGTTCAAGCCCTGCATCGGGCTCTGTGCTGGCAGCACGGAGCCTGCTTGGATTCTCTCTGTCCCTTTCTCTACACTCCTCCCCAACTGGTGCTAACTCTGTCTCTCTCAAATAAATTTTTTAAAAAATTTAAAAAACAATGAGAAAAAACAGTCTTTCTTCTTCAATTATGGGCAATTTTGTTTAAGAGCAAAATCCATTTCCTCAATTTGGTAGGCTCTATGGGGTCAATGTTAAGTATAGTAAGTATTTGGAAATGATGTTTAGAGGAAAATATATAATAAAGTATCCTGTTTTACATGTGTATTTCACAAAAATAATATGAACTATTAATATAATATAAAATATATTATACATACACTAGATAAAGTGTATTAATACAATATAGAACATTTTGTCTGCAATGTATATTAAATAGACATAAAATGTGTCAAGTTGGTAGTTTTCAATAAAACCTGTGCCAGTTAGGAAGGTACAGTGAGCAGCAAAGACAAGAACAGGCTGAAGCGATGGTACATTATTGCTACCTCACCACTGAGGTGAACCTGGACAGGGCTGGGTTCCAACCAACTGGACCATAAGCTAGTGAGATCCCCTTTGAAGTTGGAATCGTGCCATATAGCTTTCCAGTAGTGAAGGTAGGGCGACCTGTGGTTTAGTTAACTCTAAATCAAGGTCAAATTTGGGAAAAGAATTTGCAAGGAGTATTTAGACCCCACACAGGAGAACAATTGGAAGGACCTGGGCTGTGAATAAAAAGGCCAGAACAGAACCTTCTTGGTTATTGTGGAGTTGCTGCTTAGCTTGCTATCACGGTTCTAACCAGGGAAAATGAACCGAATGTTGATGATCTCTTTTCCCTTACTTGTTGCCACATCACTACTTAGAAGAAAGTCTTCGCTGGGGGAAGCAGTCCGTCTCTTGGCATATTTATAAGGTACCATCGGAAGGTAGACTTCCCACAGACGTGATTGAGTGTTCTCCTTGTCACTCCTGCTAAGTTGGCCTCCTGACTTTGTCTCACGAAAATAGACGAGGGAGTTAACATGAATTACAAAGTTTGTGCTCTTATTAATTGATCTGTTATGAGTGGCAAGTAAAATAAAAGCCTGATGTGTTGATGAAATGACAGAAGGTGTAGATCTCAGTGTCAGATGTGGAAGAAAGGACTGACACCAAACTGGATTGAACTCAAAGATTATTGGGATGTGCATGAATGTGGGGAAGAGATCAGACTTTTATCTTCTTATATATCCCTGGGCTTTTAACTGGAAGTAACAAATGTGCAGTAAGTTTAGAGTTTAAAATCCAAAGTAAAAGCGAAGGGAGAATGGTAGCTCTCGCAAACAATAGAATTGAAATAAAATTGTGGCTCATTAAACTTGAAAAATTGGGTAATCTTTATCTTTTTTTGGCAGCTATTTGGTCCAAAATTGATAAACTATGCATTCAATTAATGATAAAACCATGGTTTAAAATAATATATATATTGTGTTGGTTTGTGCCTAAGCAGAAATATATAACTAGAAATTTTATAACAACTTTTAGTTTGCTTGCTGAGAGTACACGTTTGCCCTAATAGCATGTGAATCTATTATCCATCTTTCTTATATCCAATTTATGTATGATTTTCAGGAAAGGTATATAAAAATTAATGGACTGCTTATAATCATCAATATGTTCTCCAGGGTAATATCTGAAAATCAGCAAATTATGGAGTATATTCTTATCATTCCATTTACACTTTTGTCTAGGAATAAGCCTCACAGAAATGATTTATTTTTATCCTCTGCACAAAGTATTAAGCTATTGCACGCCACCATATTTAATGTTTATTTAATTCTTTGTTCATCCTCTCTAAACATTAGGGAGTTTCATTTCACTTATTCATTTATTATTGCTGAAAAAACTTGACACCTCACTGGACATATCTTCTGATAGATTTGAGCACCCCATATAGAATATATTATGCGAAATTTAAAAACTGAAAAATCTTAAGGAATTCGATGACTAAGTGGGAATCAGATTTATCCATGCATGGTGCTTTTAAACTTCAAAGTGGTGCACACTACCATACCTGTGTGTCTGGAGTTTTTCTGTTCTCCAATGTAAGATGTTTAGTGACATTTTGGGGTTTTGTTGTTGTTGTTTAAATCAAAAAGAAATGTCAAAGCATGAAATTAAAATTAATCTAAACTGTGGAGTATCACGGTTATCTCTCTCAAAGAGATACTATTCTTTTTCATTTTCTAAATACTTCCAACCAAGGTAAACTTTCATTTGTACTCATTCTCAGCCCGTTTCTCTTTTCCTTCCCCCGCCCCCCTCCCCCCACTGTGTTCAGTAGCTGGATTCCATTCATAAGTCATTGTAAAAGCTTGCTTGACATGGAGGAAACGTGTAGACTTTCTATGTTATGAGAATAGAAGGGATATCTCCTCAAATTAGGAGTAGTACCTGCATGTGCCTGATTAAATTTATAATTATTTGCTTTCTTGGTTTAGGCCAGCCATTATGCCAAACACTCCATATATTACATGATTGAATTTTATCAATAGCCTGATGAGGTGAGGTGGTTCAACTATCATTCCCATTTTTATCCATAAATAAACTGAAATGTATAAGGTTAAATGATTGTGACAAAGTTTATAATGAGACATAAATCCCCAGTGTGATACTTAAGCAGCCATGGTCAGAAACAGTGACAGAGTGGCTGGTGCATTGGAGCTACAGTTGAGGTGTGTGCTTTGAGTGATGCCCTAGTACCATCATTTTCTGTTCTGAGTGGACAGGAGATTTTATCTCTCTTAGGTCCAAATCTCATACAGGCCCCTGGTCTGAGTTTGCAATGAAAATATTTTTAGTTTCATATCATTAAAATATGGATGCTAAACATGAAAAATTGCCAACTCAGTGGTTTCCTTGTTAAATTCTGCTTCACAGTTGAATATGGGAAGAATTATAACCAAATCAAAGGTGAGCATATAGTAGGGATTACAAAAGGAGTCATAAATATATTTGTGAGACGGAAGCACTACCAACTGAGCTAATAAGGCAGAATTTTTAAAAATAATCCTATTGCTAATCTACCCACCATAATGTCTAATTCCAGACATTTTGTAGTCATTACATCCACATGAAAAAAAAGGAAAAACTCAGCCAAAATAGTTTGATGTGTGAATATATAGCCTTCTTTATAGTAGTAAACAGCATTGATAGTGATTTTGATTTATGTCCAAACTTCAGAGCACCTATTGTTTTTATGCTGTAATTAGTTTAACACTTATTTTAGGTAACTTCTTGTGCTCACAATATATTACTAGTTTTGTTTAAAAATACTTTTGAGTTTTATACAATATTTTCTTTTACTCTACCTGCTTATATCTACTTGGTCAGGGTTCAAACCAGAAGATAATAATTGGTACTACTCACCTATATTAAAACATCAGCTTTAAAGCAAATTATACATTGACACGGCTTATGTGAGTTTCAATATTTGCATTCTTTGAGTGAGTCTCTCAATTTTACTCTGCTTTTGTCATCTAAATTCTATGAGCTTAGTATTGTTATGAGGTGACAAAATTGAGGTAAAGAACATGGAACTTACAGCTGCATTGCTGGTAAATAGTAGATCTACTATCTGAATCCAGAGATCCAAACTAGTGCCATGGGGAAATTTTATGAACAGCAACAATGAAAACAAAAACAATTTAGGCAACAAGAAACTCTCTCTATGAAGCTTTTGTACCTCCTCCAGCTTGATCTAAGCTGAATCTCATGTAAAATTTCTTTATTTAGGTGAGAGTTATGCCTGGATGGCCTATAATAAAACAACACTGGGCAACCTGCCTTTGACCCATTTACCTTAGGTCTAAACCCAGATGTCCCTCCTCTTTTTCTTACCTGCTGATAGGGAAGGCAGGCATGTGTATAGCAAAACTTTCTATGGAACAGGCAATGCAGAAAGGAAATGCATTAGCACCTTTAATTCATATTCTTTCCTCTTTTGACTCATCTTCTATGAGTATGGGCCAGTCAGAAGAATGAGCAGGGGCGGGAGAAGATTTAGAATAAAAAAGAAAGGAAAGAAGGAAGGAAGGAAAGAAGGGAGGGAGGGAGGAAGGGAGGAAGGAAGGAAAAAGAAAGGAAGGAAAGAAGGAAAGGGGGAAGGGACAGAGGGAGGGAAGGAAGGAAGAAAATCATTTTGTTGAACCTGAAATTAAACTTTAAATCCTACAGGGAAGAGGCAGGAAGAGTGAATAGATTGGTGATTCAGGCAAGAGAGATGTTTAATGGAAAGAATACTGAGGAGGAGAGAAGACAGAACTGAGAAAAAAGTAGTGACCAGTATGGGACAGCATTCACACGGTCACAAGGGAATGCAATAAATAGTCAGGACTGAAGCCAGGATGTCAGAAGTTGAAAGGATGTTTTTCTTATTGGCCTTCTCGTAAATAAGCAGCAGCCAGGGAGGCGTTGCACACCATAGTCTTGCAGATGGCCTTTGGGGCACATCTGATTGTGTTCAAATCCTGGCTGTGTAATTTATTAGCTCTGTCTCCTTCAAAATATGACTTAATTCCTCTCTACCTCAAGTTACTCGTATTAGAAATGATAACATGAAATCAAAGAGGAGGCTGGTGGACGTTAAGTGAAGTAGAAGACTTCCTGTCACCCAAATGCCCAATAAACATTACCTATTAGTAATGTGTTACTAATCTTGCCTATCCTAAACTCTTCCTCTTTATAAGAGTGAGGCATCTAAATCACATCCAAACCTCTTTCTCCTCTGTTCCATCCACACTCTGTTATGACAAGAATGATTAAAAGCCGATACACAACCTCTTCTGGGTTTTTGGCTGCTTCTTTATTTTCCATCTGAAATATTCTTGGAGCACTAGCTCCTGAAGCACAAACAACTTACAATTCCCTACAAGAATAGTGCTGCTTCTCATATCCTTGCCTTGTCAACCCTGGTCTGCTTGGAGATTTATTCTTCACTGCACATTTATCCCCATCAATAAATCCTACCATTCATTCAACATCTCGACCAATATTATTATTATTAACAATCTGTATATGTTATTTGTTAATGCACAACAAACTGCCAAAAATTTAGCAACCTAAGAGCTCACACACACATTTCATATCTCACAGTTTCTGTGGGTGGACTCAGCTTCAGGAAGTGCACTGCCTCAGGGCCTCACCGAAGACTGGAATCAAAATGTCATCTGGGTTTGTATTCACCCTAAAGCTCAACTGAGAAAAGATCAATTTTCAAATTCATGTGTTTGATAGCACAATTGAATTTTGGGGGGGGGGGTGTTGGACTGGGGACCTCAGTTTCCAGCTGACTCATGGCAAAAGGCCACTCATAGTTCCTTGTCACATGGACCCACAGCACTGCAATTTGTTTCATTTAAGGCAAGAGTCAGTCTACTGGCAACATGGAAGTTGGAGGCTTCTTAAGCCCCCTCTTTCAAGAAGGTCCCCTACTTGTCCAAAGTAGACTAAAGCGATTGAAATTACTATGTTATTTTATAGCTATTTGATTTGCATTTCTTACCCTAAGGCTTGCAAGACATCAGATTCTGTGTCCTTATATCTTTATTTTTGCAACATATGACTAACAATATGTGCTTAATCAATTCAGGAATTACATCTATAGATGTATTGTCACTCAGTTTTTGATGAATGAAGATATTTTGGGGGGTGCCTGGATGGCTCAGTCGGTTGAGCGTCCGACTTCGGCTCAGGTCATGATCTCACAGATCGTGAGTTCGAGCCCCACGTCGGGCTCTTTGCTGACAGCTCAGAGCCTGGAGCCTGCTTTGGATTCTGTGACTCCCTCTCTCTCTGTCCCTAACCCACTCACATTCTGTCTCTGTCTCTCCCAAAAATAAATAAACATTAAAAAAATTGGAAAAATATATGTTTCTCTGACACAAAGTAAATTCCCTTCAAGTACACAGAACGAGCAGTTTCAGTGTGTGCAGATGGTAGATGTATATGGCATTAGACACCAAATAAAAGAGAACAATCATGGCTCTCGTTAAAGAATGGCTTTCAAGTTACAGCTGAGAAAACTTGGAGCAGAATTTCAAGGGCATCTAAACAAATATGCTAGAGTAGAAAGGATAATGTCAACAGATACCATTATTCAGAAATCCACGACTGTTTAGTGTCTACACAGAACATCTACACAGTTAGACTCTTGGAATTAATGAGAACTGCATTAGCACACAAAGCATGTTTATTGAACTCTTGAAAAATATCTCATGCAATATTGCTATTGAATAGATATCGAGAACGAGAAGTCAAAATGGGAAGCCACATTATGAGCATATACAGAGAGAAAAGAAGGTGACTTTTTCCCCTCTGTACCGTATTTCTAGAAAATGTCAACAGTTATAAATTGTCTTATAATGGAATTATTAAGTTGGACTACTTTATATAATTTGTCATTGAAATCCTTCAGAGCAATTACCAGCTCCTGTAGGAAAATACAAGTAGCGATCACAATGTATCGGATTTAACAATCAGTATTTAGAACATAAAACTTTAGAGTTCAAGCTGAATGTCACAATTATGGTTTAAAATTATTCATATCTGAATAAGGTACGAGTTTGGTACTGTAGAAGGATAATTATCTAGTTGGTTCAAAGACAGTTTTGAATTCTTACATAATTAAATAAGAAAGGTGGTATTTTCCTGAACTGTCTTGAATTTCTATGTTTTCCTAACATTTTCCCTGACCCTCAAGTAGAAAAGTTCACTTGGCCTTGAATTGAACCGGAGTTACCAGCACGTATCAACCAGTACCTTTCCCAAGTAATGCTGTAGGTGCCGTATTTTCTAACTCACACCATGTGTGTTCCCTGTCTGTTGCTTGGATTCCTCTGTCAGCTTTTCTTCTATTACTCCTCAGAGTAGCTCCATACCCTTGAAGGCTTATAATTACCCTTCCGTTTTGTACTCTTTAAAGTAGTTTCTGAAGAAACAGCCTTCTTGTTGCATTTTGGACAAAAAAGAAAGCTTTTTATTCTTCCTAAAGTCATGTTTTCATCTGAAAAAAGTTTTATTTCTTTTATCTAAGATTAAAATGCAAAATTCAAGGGCTTTTGCCATCCTAAAATAGAAGAAAATAGAAGAAGGCTATTTGCCTTCCTTTTGGAAGTTAATTTTGAAATACAAATTGATGAAAAGCAAAAAAAATCATATTTTTTGTTACTAATCTGTTTATGATTGAATTTTATACCATTCAATTAGAAAATGCAAGTTATTTTCAAATGTGCTTTCAAAGCCTAAATTCTCCAGTGACATTTCCCCAATGGCATATTTTCCAATGTTCTGCAGCATTGTGTTTTAATTTATTTTCAATCATGTGCTAAAGAAGTGAAATAAATTCCTTCTCATTTTGTACCTGGTTTCATATAGCAAATAATACAACTATCATTGTTACAGTGAAATATAGTAATGCAGTTTATTGTTTCTCTAGAAAACTCATGTCAGTCAACCAAACACAAAGAATGTGAAATGCTTCCTCACCAAATGAATCAGAGTTACAGCTGAGTTTCAATAATGTCTTAGGAATTAAATAAACTTTACAGATATTGACAGCATTCTAAATTTTTTTCAAAAACAATTTTTATTACTTTTCTTTATTTTTTGAGAGGCAGAGAAAGAGCATGAGTGGGGGAAGGGCAGAGAGAGAGGAAGACAGAGAATGCAAAGAAGGTTTCTGGCTCTGAGCTGTCGGCACAGAGCCCGATGAGGGGCTCAAACCCACAAACCGTGAGATCATGACCTAAGCTGAAGTCGGACACTCAACTGACTGAGCCACCCAGGCACCCCTACAGCATTCTAAATATTATTGTTTATTTCTCAGCTGTACAATCTAGGTAGACATCATTTTGATGAAATAATTGTTCATCTAGATTTTAACATTTTAAAAGGAATACTTTTTTTATCTTTTTATTTTACAGAGAGGGAGAGAGTATGAGCAGGGGAGAGGGGCAAAGGGAGAGAGAATCAAGCATGTTCCATGCTCAGTGCAGACACAGGGCTCAATCCCACAACCCTGGGATCATGAACTGAGCAGAAATCAAGAGTCTCAACTGACTGAGCCACCGATGCACCCCAGAAAGAATAATACTTTTAAAGTAAGAGAGAATTAGTGTGTTGGTGTGTTGAAGGGAGAAACAAAAGTAGCAGTAACATTTGTTTCCATTAATGAGATAAATAGAAACTCAAAAATTCAAATATGTAAAATATGTATTTAATTTAATTTTGATACCGAAATATGGAGTTAAACAGTAAGATGTATTTAAACTGTATTTTAGGTAAATTCCTAGCAGGCTATTGCTGAGTCATAGGGTAGATCTATTTTTAATTTTTTGAGGAACCTCCACACTGTTTTCCAGAGAGGCTGCACCAGTTTGCATTCCCACCAACAGTGCAAGAGGGTTCCCATTTTTCCATATCCTCTCTAGCATCTATAGTCTTCTGATTTGTTCATTTTAGCCACTATGACTGACATGAGGTGGTATCTCAGTGTGGTTTTAATTTATATTTCCCTGATGAGGAGTGATGTTGAGCATCTTTTCATGTACCTGTTGGCCATCTGGATATCTTCTTTAGAAAAGTGTCTATTCATGTCTTCTGCCCATTTCTTCACTGGATTATTGTTTTTCAGGTGTGGAGTTTGGTGAGTTCTTCATAGATTTTGGATACTAGCCCTTTGATACATCATTTGCAAATACCTTTTCCCATTTCGTTGGTTGCTTTTTAGTTTTGTTGATTGGTTCCTTTGCAGTGCAGAAGCTTTTTATCTTGATGAAGTCCCAATAGTTCATTTTTGCTTTCAATTCCCTTGCCTTTGGAGATGTGTCAAGTAAGAAATTGCTGCGGCTGAGGTCAGAGAGGTTTTTTCCTGCTTTCTCCTCTAGGGTTTTGATGGTTTCCTGTCTCACATTCAGGTCCTTTATCCATGTTGAGTTTATTTTGGGAATGGTGTAAGAAAGTGGTCTAATTTCATTCTTCTGCATGTTGCTGTCCAGTTCTCCCAGCACCATTTGTTAAAGAGACTGTCTTTTTTCCATTGCATGTTCTTTCCTGCTTTGTCAAAGATTAGTTGGCCATACGTTTGTGGGTCTAGTTCTGGGGTTTCTATTCTATTCCATTGGTCTATGTGTCTGTTTTTGTGCCAATACAATACTGTCTTGATGATTAAAGCTTTGTAGTAGAGACTAAAGTCAGGGATTGTGATGCCTCCCACTTTGGTTTTCATCTTCAATATTACTTTGGCTATTCAGGGTCTTTTGTAATGAACAAATTAGGAGACTATAGATGCTGGAGAGGAGAAACGGGATCCTTCTTGCACTGTTTGTGGGAATGCAAACTGGTACAGCTGCTCTGGAAAACAGTGTAGAGATTCCTCAAAAAATTAAAAATAGACCTACCCTATGACCCAGCAATAGCACTGCTAGGAATTTACCCAAGGGGTATAGGAGTGCTGGTACATAGGGGTACTTGTATCCCAATGTTTATAGCAGCACTTTCAACAATAGCCAAATTATGGAAAGAGCTTAAATGTCCATCAACTGAGGAATGGATAAAGAAATTGTGGTTTATGGACACAATGGAATACTACTTTGCAATGAGAAATAATGAAATCTGGCCATTTGTAGCAATGTGGATGGAACTGGAGAGTGTTATGCTAAGTGAAATAAGTCATACAGAAAAAGATAGATACCATATGTTTTCACTCTTATGTGGATCCTGAGAAACTTAACAAAAAACCCCTAACAGAGAGGGGAAGGAAAAAAAAAAGTTAGAGAGGGAGGGAGCCAAACCATAAGAGACCTTTAAAAACTAAGAATAAACTGAGGGTTGATGGGAGGGGGGGTATGTGGGAGGGAGGGCAAAGTGGGTGATGGGCATTGAGGAGGGCATCTGTTGGGATGAACACTGGGTGTTGTATGGAAACCAATTTGACAATAAATTTCATATTTAAAAAAAGAGAAAGAAATAGAAATCAAGAAGAAATAGAAATCAAGATATTCAAAGCCATGTAGAAAGATCCATACTCTATACTGCAGAAATAAGGAGCCATTAAACACATTAAATAGAAAGGTCTATGCTTTAGGATTAATCTTTAACAGTGTATAGATTGAACTTAATGTAGAGGAATTAATGAAGGAAGATCAGTTTTATTCACCTAGGGAAAAGGTATTGAGGATCAAAACTAGATTAATGGCAATATGAATAAAAAAAGTTGCAAAAATTAAAAAATATTAAATAAATAAATAAATAAACAAACAAACAAACTGTATTTTAGGGTAGAATAATTTTATATGATACTTAAGTCTAATAAATCTAAGATTAATTTTATTAACTCAATCATTAAATGAAAAATAATATTAAATATAGTAAGACAGCTTTAAACAGAAATTATAATTAAATATAATAAACAGTTTATATGTTATTATATCATTTAGTGTAGTATTGATCACATTTAACCATTTCCAACCTGGGTTGCTTCTCTCTATCTCTTCCTCTCTCTCTCTCTCTCTCTCTCTCTGTCTCTCTCTCTCACACACACACACACACACACACACACACACACACACACAAATCTAAGAAGTTGTATTTATCTTTTTAATAGATGCTTGCAGTGTTTTCTTTAGTGGCTCTTTTAGCTTAGGTGCTATTGACCTCGAATAAATTTTAGAGTATTTATTCTACATCGTTTGGATATTTATGATGTGATTTTATTAATTGTACTGGCTTCCCAAAAGATCTGCTGTTTGTTATTCTAATGTATTTTGCTCTTCCTTAAAGTATTTACAATTATTAACACAAAAGATTTCATGTTCTTCAGTTTATCTTGTTGCTAATTGATCAATTTTGAGAAGTATTGCAAAATTAAAAAGAATGCAGTAAAACATTCAAAAACTTAACTTTTTATCCTGTGTTACTCTTTTTATCATCCAATTTAAAAGTTTAACAATTTAAAAAATATACAAATTTCTTAGAAAATATAAACCACTTCATGGTATTATAAATACAGAGGTTTAAATAAAGATGAAATATAATAAATGTTTTAGTCACATTAATTTTAAATTCTAGAGTTTGGAAGATATTTTGTGATTAACACTTGCATGATGTGTGTTATTTTTCAACTTCCACCTGAAATATGATACTGTTCAACAATGTCATTTTAAAGAAGATTAAGTATCCCAGTGTGTGACAAAGTGAACTCAATTTTTAAATTATGAACACTGAAATAACGAAAACAAAATAAAATGGAAACTATTTGTCAGGGACTTGCTACCTAGTATGTAAATCATTCAAAATGCACATCTCCCTTTCCCACTACTTGTTTTTTTTTTTTGCACTCACTTGACTATTTAGCCATTTCCTAATTTCTCTGTTTAGATGTTTAGTGAAGAGGCACAGTACAACTACTAAATATCACAGGAAATTCCAGCAAAATTTATTTATATACCTAGTTGGTTCACTTGTCTAAGATACAAAAGAAAAAAAAATCCCTGATATGTCACACAGCAAGATTATCAGAATTTATTTAGGTCTTTTGGTGCTTTATTTGAATCTATTTTGTGGCCCTAAACTTAAGTCATGAGTTGTTTCCCTGAGAATCTTCCAAAAAGAGAATTGTTTTGTTATTGGTAGCGGTGGTTATCAGCTATGTTTTATGACCAACAAAGTAAAAGCAATGCCTAATTTTATACTAGAAATTGAGTGATGATACTTATGCTTTTGCCTGGGATATTTCCTTTTATGCCTCATATCCTAGGACATGTAAAAGCAGGGCTACCTTCCTTCTCAAAAGGGTTCTGGCCTGGGTGATCAATTTTGTGCATACCTTATAGTACTACTAAGCAAAGTCTCATATTTCCATTTCTAAGGTGTCTCTCACAGGAACAATTCTGTTCATAACAAAAGGTCTTCAAAGTGACTGCTGTAATTCTAAATTATCCTTGGTGAAATTGTAACCTTTAGAAAGATATCCCCACAAATTAGAATTATAGTGTAAATACATGTAAGTGGTAGGCGTCTGGCAGAGGGAACTGAGTTGGATTCATACAGGTGCCTCATTAGAACTGAGGTGAGGCTTGTCCAACATCATGTCTCTGGAACCTAATCGAGAGACTAGCCATCACCAGTCAAAATCCCAACAAAACTCTTAACTCCTGACAGACACTGAGCAAGCAATTGTCAGGGACACAAAGGCAGGACTTATAAAAGTGTGTCCAGGCATATGTGATTAGACCTTCTTAGCTATTTTAAAGGACAGACTTCTTGGCCCTTTGCTTATCTTCATATAGACTCATAGACTTAAAACACAAAGTAACAAGAAAATACGGGAATAAAACACATTTTCACCAAAGATTAAGTTTTTAAACTTAATCACGTAACCACAGGATAAGTGGAAGCAGTTTTATTTCTTGGAGACAAAATTCATTTAGCATTTGGGATCTTGATGAAAATAATGCAAAACTCAGAACCAATGTGAGCATTATCCCACCATCATCATTAGAGAGTTCCGTGAGGTGAAGGTCAAGTTGAGTTTGTGGTTTCAAAATTGAAGACTTTGAGTTATGACAGCAAGTGAGTTTCATTAATTTTAGTAAAACATACATATTATTGAACTTCCAAAATACCACCAGACAAACTATTAGTGAAACTAAATGTAACCAAACATTTTCCATTGCGTGAAAACATTGCTACAGTCTTAGTCATAAACTCTTAAGTCTTCGTATACTCAGAGAGGTGGGGTGTTTATAGGTTTTGAAGGGACTGGAATCAAATAGTTTAAAGGAGTCCTTTCAAATTAAAGAGCTAATTGGGACCAGGCAAATTTCAAGCCATTATAATTTAGGATATGTGTGTATAGTAAGAATGGTTCTTCAAGTGGAACCCAAGGATAAACTATGTTGATTGTATCAGTCCAATAGGGCTGACATAACAAAATATCACAGACAGGTGGCTTAAACAGCAGAAATGATTTTCTCACAATTCTTAAGGCTAGAAGCCCTACATGAAGGTGCCGGCAGGATTGTTTCTTCAGAGGTCTCTCTGATTTGCAAATAGTTGTCTTCTCACTGTGCCTTACTATGTGGTCTTCTGTGTTTGTCTGTGTCCTAATCTCTTCTTATAAAGATGCCAGTCGTATCTAATTAGGGCCCATCCTCATAGCCTCATTTATCCTTAAATAATTAATTATCCTTTATTACTTCCTCTTTAAATACCTCTCTCCAAACACAGCCACATTTGGAGATACTAACAGTCCAGGACTTCAACATATAAATTGGTGTTGGGACACCGGTCAGCCTACAACATAGATAAAGAAGCTGTTAAGTAAGCAGAATGTTTTAGACAAATTGATTTGCTGGAATTTTCTGAAGCAAAGAGCTGTGCTTTACAGTCTTACATTTCCTATGAAATGCGTTCATATCACACAGGTGGTCATCTTTCTAATAACCTATTTAATGTTTTTATGTTGATGAGTTGGCTTTGCTGTTACTAGTCCAGACTTTTGTCCTTGCTATCACACGGTATGAATTTGGAGAAGTGATTTAATCCCTATGAATCTCTTCTTTGACGATATTAACAGTATCTACCCCATGGAATTCTTGTGAGATACCAATAAGAAAATTCCTGCAAAACTCTTAGCAGCGGACCCCACATTAAATATAAGGTACAGTGTCCCTGCTGATAGTGATAATGGTGCTACGGTTGCTACCGAATTGTATATCTCAGAGTCAAGTTCAAAAAAGAAAATAACACTGACAGTCTGTAAGATTAAGGCTTCCTTTTTTGGTAAGAGTGATAGATAGCAAACTGAGACTTTCTTTCTTAAAGTTTCATTTTGTGAAATCTGATATGATTTAAGACCCAATAAACAGGCAATTATTATATGGAGACTTCTCATTTTATTTACTTCCTAAATAAGTCAGTAAAATTGATGATTTCTATTTCAACTATGGCAAAAAGGAAGCTCAGAGATGCTATTTAATCTGCTCAAGCTTATTCAAGTAGAGAGTGAGAGAATCAGGAATTGAACCCTGACATGTCTGATTCAAAACCCATGTTCTTAGGTAGTGTTTTATTTAACCATTTATTTAACAAATACTAGAAGACATAATAATGAACTATTTTTAGCCCTTGAACTTATATTTGTTTTTTCATTGAAAGATATTTAGACTTATTTTAACTAGATAAGTAGCCACAAGAGAATCACCCAGATAAAAGTTTGACTGCCTGATTATGCATGCGTGCAAAATGCCATAACACTGGGAATTTGGTCACCATTTCAAATGCAATCTGAAATGTCATAGTAGCTGAGGGAATAAACATCCTTAACACTATGGAATAAACTCCCATCTTTTCATAGGATCCTGGGGGAGATGCATCTATAATTGATTACTCAAGTTCCAGCTGTTCTCAGAACTGTGTCATTGAAGTCATGAATTATTTGCTGAATCTAATATGTGGATAACAGTTAAATCAGCAGAGTAAGTTTATTTGTCTGTTGCATAATCTCTTCTATAAACATGCTTGTCCAAACAGAAGATACCTATTTATCAAAGAAATTAGTCCAGAATTATTGAAAAAATATGGATAGTACAAAACAAATATGCACACGCAGACACACAGGTTAAAGATATTGTACGGATGTCAAGATGGCTTCACAAAATTTTCTGAGATGTTTGGAAGATACTTGTAAGCAACTTTGAGATGACTTTTCTTAAGTCGGTTCACTTATTTCCTTACGTGTTATCATTTTGAATCCACCTCCCTGAATTACAAATTAATTCTGAAAAAGTGAGTAAGGATTTGTGTGCCCAAATGACTACAGCAGTTTTTGCCAACTTTCCCTGATAAGAATTTCCTGAGGGCCTCTTTATATACCTTCTTTTAGAACCATACTTCTCACCTTTAATGTGAATCTTATGCAAGACTCACCCAAGGATCTTTTTAAAATTTAGTAGGCTTGGGGTCAGGGCTGAGATTCTGTAGTTCTCTGGGGCTCCCAGCTGATGCTGATACTGTTGGTCCAAGAACCACTTTTTAAGTGGCAAGTGTGGTCCCTTGCAGTGTCCAATAATGTAGCTACTAGTCACATATGGCTGTTGAGCTCTTGAAATGTAGCTAGTCAGAATAGAGTTGGACTGTAATCTAAAAAGGATTTTGAAAGCATAGTATGAAAAAGGAATGTAAAATATATCAATAAATTTTTTTAAATAATGATTACATGTGTAATGGGCAATGTTTTGGATATGTTGGGTTGAATAACATATATTATTAAAAATAATAAAATTAGTGACTTTTAAATTTGCATGGCTGATTTTTTTAAATGAATCTTTGCCTTGGATATGTTTCATTCACATAGCACTGGTCTAAGTAGAAGGTCAAGACTAGAAACTGATTAAGTGGGACTGGGATGGAGTCTTGGTATGATTTAATTTTATTACTCATGCATTTAATGATGCTGATATATCAGTATTTCCCACAAGAATGTGTATTTTCTAAACACAAACACCCTTCACTCTTGTATCACAAGCAATTAATAGGGTTGCTGACAAAGAAGAGATTGTCATGTTGGATAGATGTTTAAAACACACCATTTTGAAAGCACAGCCATGCTGTGATCATTATAACAAGTAACACAATGGAGGAAAATATTTCTGGAACACTAGACTTCCTAAATTTAATATCAGGCGAGCTTAAACTAACTTTACAAAAACTCATAATGCTTCCTTTATTCTTGCGCTATTATGGGAATGCGTGAAGGCATGTCATAACCCCTGCTCAAATATATGATTATCTTACCTGAAACCCAAGGAATGATAAAATGCAGTTCATCGGAGTTTTGTACAGGGAATCTTGAGATGATAAAATGTCTTGTAATTCTCAGTTATGAATGACTCCACTGAAATGGAAAAGTTTACTTTCAACAAAGTAATAGTCTTCAAACAAACAGGAACTTTTTTTTGCTACTATAATCTATCACAAAATATAATGTATTATCAGGATCTACGTAGCATACAATGGTGCATGCCTATATGTGTGCACAGGTAAATAATACATTGTAGATTGCCCTGAAATAGTATTATTGTTCCCTTCTCAGATACTAAGGGGACTCAAAACTTAAGTTACGACCTTTAGGAATTAGGTACTGTGGTTTTTCCTATATGTGAAGCTATAAAAAGTACAGAGGAAGAGCAAGGTCCCTAGAGCCAAAATGTCCTATGCAATTTGCCATCGTCTCTGTTTATCATTTTCCCATCTCTAAAATGGGGCTAATGATAGTATTTATCTCATAGGGTTGTTGTGGAGATAAAGTGAGTTAAAACCTCTAGACTATATAGAACAGGTTGGCATGTAATAAATGCCATTACTAGATACCGAAATGTTCCTAATTATGATTTGAACTAGTAATTGACATAAGAGATTTAATGACCGAAAGCAAAATCTACATTATATTTTAAGTACAAGTAATGCACCTTCTTCAGTTTTGTTACATTTCTATTGATAAGAAAGACAAAAAACAAAAACTTGAGGACAACCGATATGGTCTATTGCCTTTAAGCAAATAGCATCACAATGTTTTCAAAATTTATTTGGAAACATTTCTTTTGAATGAAGAGAATTTTAATGTTTATCACAGTTCAAGATAAAACATAGAATATTATTTTCTCTGATAAAACTGAAAAATATTATTCTGTGTGTAACAACTACTTTATCCGAATTTAGAACTATATTATCTTTGAATTTTGAAAGTATATTATATTCTTTTTTCAGTTTTAGTCTTGATATTGTTCAATATATAGGATTTCCAATGTAATCTTGAAGATGTGGGTCATGAATTATTTATGTGTCTTGATGTATTAGCACTTTTCCAATCCATTTTCCACCTGGGTAACATGCTTATTTTGTTTCAATATTTTAGCAGTCCCAGTGTGCAATGCATTCTGTTATATTCAGTATTTTAAAATACGAGGAGTGCCTGGGTGGCTCAGTCAGCTGAGCGTCCAACTTCCACTCAGATAATGATTTCACGTTTCCTGAGTTAGAGCCCTGCGTGGGGCTCTGTGCTGACAGCTCGGAGCCTGGGGACTGCTTCAAATTCTGTGTTTCCCATTCTCTCTGCCCCTCCCCGCTCACGCTCTGTCTCTTTCTCAAAATTAAATAAAAATTAAAAAAATAAAATAAAATAATTTCGAAAATACATTTTGGAAGGAGACACAATAACTAAATGTAATGTGGTATCTTGGGTGGGATCTCTGATTAGAAAAAGACATTAGGTAAAATCTAAGGAAATCTTAATAACATATGGACTTTAATTAATGTTACTGAATTAATGTTGGTTTATTAATTGTGACAATAATACGATAGTAATGTAACACGTTAATAATGGGAAAAAACTCGGGCATGGTATACTCTAATATTATTGCAACTTTTCTGTCAGTTTAAAAGTAATCTGAACAAGTTTATTAACTGTCAAAAACTACATTTCAAACTTCATGAAATTTCTAATACTAAAATTCTTCTCTCTCCATTCTCCAGCTCCCTTGCCCTCCACCCCACCCTTTTCTGTCCTTCACTTTCTCTATTATTATTCACCGCAGTATTCTTCCTAAGGAATTAGAATTATCAAATCTTTGCAGCCTATATTGGCTCTCTCTACTTCTGAGTTAAGGTTTAAAAGTTTAAAATATAACAATGACATTTATCTGTAAATATGCAAGCAGGTTTTTAACTAAAAATAACATCTGCTTATTTACACTTACTCTCAGATATGGATGATACTTGTAAAGTTAAGAAAACAAAATTGTGTAGTCTAACTCTGTACATATCTCCAAATATTTCTAAATCTATGTAAATGATAGAATGACTAATGAAGGCCATTCCTAGAAGAAAAAATAACATCTAATCACCATTTTCGTCTACCTTCTTGCCTCTCTAGGAAAAATATTTGTTTAAATAAGAACTATAAATAAAGAATTTTTATTTTGAGCTTTATAAAATCTACTTCATAAAATGTAAATAATTATTTCCTTTATCTCATAAATTTAGTTATTTAACTTTTTTCTTTTAAAAATTTATTAATTGAGTCATACTAATTTGAGGTTTTATAGTACTTTGTTGATACCTGAGCAAATTTTGATTCAGAATAAGGGCAAACAAATGTATTTTTGCAAATGTTTTGTTAAGAATACCTGTAGTATGTGTCTCCATATGCGAGTGCTCTAGCACTATAACCATTTCTGATGTGACTCTAAGGGGTGGGGCAAGGTGTGCATTAGTGTATTTTAAGGAAATTATAGCACATCTGTATTACTATAATGTCTCAGTTCTATACTGAAATTTATCCTCCTACTTTTGTACTTTTTCAAAAACATCCAACCCATATCAAAGATTCTAGCACTTACTAACATTTAATAGCAAAATACCATTCCAATGTGGTATCATATGTGTGTGTGTGTGTGTGTGTGTGTGTGTAAGTTATAGAAAACTTTTATGTCTGCTCATTTTCACTTTTCATTATGAAGTTACAGGGTCAGAATGATATGTATCTTCTAAAACTGTATGTGATTTTAACCTTTTTTTTAACCAACATACACTACAAAATACTCCCTAATGGAATTCAGTAAATGTTAGCCACTTTTCAGACTCATACAAAATGATGGATTATAGATTTAAATCAAGAAAGTTAGCAGTGATTTGTGGAAGTCAAAATTAGACACTATGTAGAAGGGGTCAGATGAGTGGCAAAAGAGGAACAGGAAGGAGGGAACTGCTCAGTGGGACTAGTAGCTATGAGTAAGAGCAAAAGAAGACAATGGAAAAGGCATGGTATTCAAAATTGTCTCTGGCTGGACTGTTTTAGAGCCATTGCATTTATTAGCTTTCAAGCTCCAATTAAGATGGCTCTCATGAAGGCAGATTGCTACATCAGATCCTACTCATGCATTGACTCTGCCTTATTTTCCCATTGCTTTCATTTTAAAGCAATCTTGCTATCTTGCTCTTTCTTTTCAGAACTTCTGCAGAAGGATGGTATCTTGGAGTTACTCCCATCCCCAGAAAGAGTTTCTGTCATTAGAAAGGTCATCCCTACTTTGACACCAGAGTCATAGAGCATACCTCAGGCATATCTCTGAAAGGAGACGGTGGATATAAGGTTCACCACATTTTTAAATGGCACTTTTTTTTTTTTTTTGGTAAATCATGTCTAAGTTACTGTGAAACAAAACAATTGTATTAGTTACGGACTTGTTCGCTTTTTTTCTTGAGATGTGTGTACAAAACAATGCTTTCACACGTAATGTAGATTAAATGATCACAGCTGAGAGCAGCTGCCCATGAAAACCTTGGACCCCAAGACTCATTTGGGTTTCCCTAGGGAGGAATATTCCACAGATTGCTTTGTAGATCCCTGCCAGAAACAAAGTGCTCCTGAGTGACCTCAGATAAAATTCTCCCAAACCCATCCTCTATGGACTCCTTTTGGACTCACATCCTTTTCCTGCTGCTTTTGTGATCTATCCTTTTTGTAATAAATCTCAGCAGTGAGTTTACCTTCTACCCCTCAAAATAACAACTGAAGTGGAAACTTTCCAAAAAATTTAGACCAGAAGTGACTTTTTTTTTATTAATTGCTTTGCTAAATATGAGGCAAATAAGCTGTAAGTTACCAAAAAAAAAAGGTGAATGAATTATCAAGAATTCATCTCTACATTTTTCCCCCATAAACTGAACTAAGGTTATCTTCACCTGCCACTTTAAACACGGGATAGATGGTACATAATTATCTTGCAGTACAGCATAAAGAAAAGCAAATGTTGTATTGTCATTCATGTACAAATCCCAAATATATCCTCCTATTTTTGGCATGAGATTTAGGGACATTCTTGGATGAAATTAACCAAACTAAAACCTGGTGTTTGTGTATTTATGCTCTCACACATAGAGAATAGAACAAAACAAGAAGACATCTCAAGAAAATTCAGGAACATAAGTATGTTCAAGAATATATTTATGGGCTGCCACAAAGCTATCTCAGAGTAATGCAAAAGTTTTTTTTTTTTTGCTTTTTTTAAGACATGATATTAAATGTTGAAGTAATTAGTGTATTATCTACTTTGTGTTTGAAACATTTAGACAATTCAAATAATCCTTTTATTTGTCCATGAGTTTTGCAGTATACCAAAAATATACATGTCAAAGTGTGAAATATGCCAAAATATAAGACAATGAGATTTCTCACAGCAATTTTAAATTTTGGGGAGCATTGACTGTTGATCTGCAACTGAGACTAAGGGATCAATCTGTCTATCAAAGCAAAACTGAGTTAATTTAACCTACCATCATAAAAAAAAAATACCATTTTGACATTTTCTCAAAAGAAAGAAATTGGGAAAGTTCATTATTAGACTTCAGAGTCTGGGCTCCAGTGTTCCAAGGTGAGTCTTTCAAACTAGCTGGGATTAGGAAAATTTTATAACATCCATGAACAGTAGACACAATGAATGAGGCCAGGATCCTGAAACCAGAATCACCAGGCAAATGGTTGCCAGATAAACGAGTAGTTTTCCCAAAGAAATTTTGTATGAAAATTCTCTGGATTTGTTTATGGGTTAACCATCTTATCTTTCTGAACAAGAATTTTCTGGAACAAACACTTAAGTCAAATTGTCATAGGAAGTTTCAGTTCTCAGTAAAGAGATATAATTCAAATAGTAAAGCTCATCTCTTACAGTAGAAAGTACTGGGAAACTTGAACTCAAATTCAATCACCTGCAGATATTGACCATCCAGTATATATGGCCCATGCTGAGTTAGGTGCTATATTCTGTGTGTTAACATTAGAGAGACGGTCCCTCACTTCACAGACCTCGTAGTCTGGTATATGATGCAGGCAAATAAAAAGGCAATTTGGTGTGCAGTGACAAGTATTTGACAGCATTATGTGCAGGGATACAATGGCAGCACATAGGAAGAACACATAACTCAAATTTAGAAGGTTCTCGGAAGGTTTCTTGGGGAAAGTAATGGCTTGAATAAAATTTTGTAATGGAAGCTAAGGGACTTGATGTAAGGAATGAAAATATAAGAAATATGAGGACAGAACTTTGGAGAAGAGCAACTTAACCACAGTTGGAACAGTGATTGCTTTAAAATATAAGGAGAGATAAAGCTCCCCTCTCTGGAAAGTGTATATAATTAAGTACATGTTAAATTATAAATTTACGGGGTACTTGGCTGGCTCAGTGAGTGGAGCATGTGACTCTTGATCTTTGGGGTTGTGAGTTTGAGGCCCACGTTGGATGTAGAGACTGGTTAAAAATAAAGTCTTTAAGGGGCGCCTGGGTGGCTCAGTCGCTAAAGTGTCTGACTTTGGCTCAGGTCAGAATCTCATGATTTCTGGAGCCTGCTTTGGATACTGTGCCTCCCTCTCTGTCTGTCTCTCCCCCCACTCTCACTCTGTCTCTCTGTCTCTCTCTCAAAGATAAATAAACATTAAATTTTTTTAAAAAACTTTAAAATAAATAAATAAATAAATAAATAAAATAAAGAAATTTGTTACTCCCACATTACAATATATTCTATATAATATACATAATTATATATTATTTCTTTCCATTCTACTAAGATCCAACTTATGACCTATAGCTACCTAAATAGTACACATAAAAATAAATTTCATTCTGCTTAGACTTAATTTTGACGTGAAAGCTACTGTTGTTTTTTTTAATTTGAGTTGGCATTTCTCAAAGGTCATTCATGTGGCAATGTGTATATCATCTTTTGAACCAAGCATTTCATCTTTCATTTTTGGAGAACACTAAAAATATATAAAATTCAAGACATTCCCTTGCAATCTAGTGGACCAGATTTAAATCAGGAATATCAGGATTTTCTAAGACAGTCTGAGCTAAAAACAAGTTTCATCTCTTTCTTTGTCCTCAATTCATTCAGACTATGTTTAGGTGGGCTGCATTTTTTATGTCTTTGTGACAATGTGGAAACTATTAAAAACATGTTTCTTTATTGTTAAGTTTTTCTAAAAACTCTCAGAAGAGTTTCTTAATTTTTCCTAGGGCTTATAGATTTATTTTTATGAAAAGCAGACAAAGCTTTATGATCCTCAACCTAATTATACAGGGATACTTCCTTTAGCAATAGGAATTGAAATATTCATACATATTTAGTATTTTCTTATAATTTGGTAGCTCGTAACAAAGTCTCATTTTAGAAAATATTCCATTCATATTAGTTAGTCCAAGGCCTTTAATTAAACAAAAAGTTACCTTATCCTAATGTCCAAAATTCATGTACCCTTCCCCAGGAAGGCAAGAAATAAATTTCTTTTTTGTCTAATACTGATTTTAAGCTTTAGTATTCTCTTGTACAAAGACGGTTAACTCAAAAAAATCATAATTAATAATTTTACTTGAAGTTCAAAAACTAAAAGAATTATTTCTCTATAATTACATCTCTGTTATACAGAACATGAACTCTAATTCAGTATTTTATTTATTTCTTTAATGTTTTATTTATTTTTGAGAGAGCATAAGTGGGGGAGATGCAGAGAGAGGGACAGAGGATCTTATCCTTGGCTTGAATTTATGAACCTCGGAATTAAGACCTGAGGTGAAATCAGACGCTCAACCGACTGAGCCACCCAGGTGCCCTAATTAAGTATTTTAAAAGTGTTTTAAAATGTTATTTTTCACAAAAATAAATAAATAAATAAATAAAATGCTATTTTTCTGTTATAGATGGAGATTTTTCTAAAAGAAGATGAGATTCTCTGAGATCATTGATGGTTTCTTAGATGTAGGAAGAATGAATTTTGTTTGGAGCTTCTGCCTCCACCAAAAAACTATCATCAAGAGTGTTCTATCTGTGCAGAGATACCAAGATTTCTTTATCATTTTCAACTGAGCCTTTTGTTTTCTTCTTTTTTCTGGCAGAGAAATGTGCCACCATATCAAGAGACATCTATGACCTTTCAAGTGTTTAAGACGAACTCAAAATTTTGAATGTTTCTCTGATGCTGTCAGCATCTTCACAGTAGATGATGACAAGCCACTGGCTTCCCTGAGAAATATCTACAGAATTCCACCCAAATGCATGCTAGAAATGGCAGCGGTGATGACTGCTAATTCTTAAGAGCCTGCTCAAAATATTAGTAGGAACGTTAAAATTTCTGGACTGGGACCCATCATCTTGATGATGGAAATTGCTCTGTTTTTATTTTTCTTTCTCTTTTTATACCAAAACAACCAATGCATACAGTTTAATCATATCCCTTCAAATTGTGGTCACTTATTTTGTTTTCACTAATATTAAGTAATTGCCAATCTGTTTCATGAAGAAGATTTTAGCCGGGACTGAAATGAGTGTCTTTTCCTAGTAAATGTACGCATTGTGTAATATAAAGCATGGATAGAACATGAAGTCAAATATAGAGGAAAGAAACCATCAGACCACAGTTTCAAAAAAATTAAAAGGAGTATTGCTCGCATGCACTACACTGTCTATTAAAAGACTCCACTGACCTTCTCTACATGGTAGGCATTGGAGAACTTCTTGTCTTTTTCTTTCAAGGTTTTGTTTAAATTCCAGTTAGTTAACATACCGAGTAATCTTACTTTCAGTTGAGATCTTATAATCAATTCCTGTCATCGAAAGAGAGTAAAGTACAAGGCTTGCAGACTGTAGAGTGGATAAGAAGTGAAGAACAGCAGCCATGGAACAGAGAAAATCTCCAAGAAGCCAGGAAAGAGATAAAAGGAGCTTTATTTGGTGAAGGAAACAGGTGACAGATCATGTAAACTTTTAAGATGAGAAAGAGAGGAGCATGTTTATTATAGGGAAGAAACCAGTGAAGAGGGAAATAACTAGAAAGATTAGTTGTTGGAAATTTAAGGTCCCTGCGATGAGGTTACAAATTTGTGGAGTGGAGATGGTTTGAAATAGCCAATAGAACTTGAGAGGAAAAACCACACAAATACACAAAGATAACCAACCATAAAATGTTGAAGATTCCACTGACCAAGAAGAACATATATTTATCACGGCATCAAATTTTGAGGTTATGTGTTTCTCTAATGATTTTTCTTTCATCACATCCAACAGTGTGGATATTGGTAGAGAATATATAGGTATTCACCAATTAGTATATTTGGATTCTAAGAATATACAAGACACTCTATGGAGTAGAAAGAAACAAAAGGTCCTTCCCTTCATAGGATTATAATTCAGTTGAGCATAATTAGCTAAAATTCATTTTTAAAACATGCAGTTCAAAACAGCAATGAATAATTGATCTACATATAAAGATCAGTTGATCTACATGATAAAGATAAAAGGCGATTCTGTGATTCAGTTTAATTTTTGGACAACCTCCTCTCTCCCCACTAAGATTTCAGGGATAATTGTCCATCCTCAATAATGTATTATACAATTGTACCTTCAAGTATTTCAAAAGAAAAAAAATGCATTCTTCACGTGTATACAACAGTATTTACTGTTTTGCCAAGAGGTTTTTCTATCCTGCTTTAATTGTGAGTCAGTGCTTCCTTTCTGGCTAAGATCTAGGCATAACCAGGAAAAATCTTGAGAACAAAGGCCTCTGAGGTGTAGTTCTAGGTTATTACCATAAGAGGGTGGTAGTATTAAGTGCAGGGCATTCAACCCCTCACACTAAATTCAACCGGATTTAACCAAACTGATTTTTAAAAACAACTCATAAAATAATTAAAATGGACAGTTATAGTTAAGTTCCTTATCACCTTAAAGGTTTTTTTTTTAATTGAAATAAAGTTAAGAGACAGTGTTATATTAGTTTCAGGTGTGCAATACAAGGATTCAACGATTCTGTATGCTGCTTGTGCTCATATTGATCACCCTAAAGTATTAAAGGTGCAATTAATGCTCTTATGCCACTGAGTATTTCTCACTAGTTTTGGTAACTATCATGGGTTGATTTATCCGGCGGTGCAAGCCTGGGCTCCATCATCCCCAGCTGCTCTATCAGTGTTTGTCTACTTACCCTGACTATTTTTGCCAATTTGGTATTTGACTAAGGTGAGTCAAGTGTCAACGTCTTTCGGCTAACCCAGTGCCCTACTTAAACTGATTTTTTCCTAAATAATGATCAGACCCATTCTGTGTGCCAGGAAGAACCTTGTCTTTTCTAGAGTTCCAGTCAAATAATAGACAATGAAATAGATTTAACAACATGTTTGCTTTCTATAATAACAGTCCAGGAATATTCCTGGCAACTGGACCAAATACTCTTCACAAAAGGAGTGTTTTTTAAGAAATGTAGCTTTTAAATTTTTATGAAAACTTACATAACTTTATTATAATGATTTAGTAAGTTAAACGTATTAATAAAATGTATTTTATTTATTTTTTTTCAACGTTTATTTATTTTTTTTGGGACAGAGAGAGACAGAGCATGAACGGGGGAGGGGCAGAGAGAGAGGGAGACACAGAATCGGAAACAGGTTCCAGGCTCTGAGCCATCAGCCCAGAACCCGACGCGGGGCTTGAACTCACGGACCGCGAGATCGTGACCTGGCTGAAGTCGGACACTAATAAAATGTATTTTAAAAGTTAAAATTCACAAATTCACATGCTAGTATTCTTATATATATTATGCATATATATATTTTAAACTTACTATCTTATTATGTAATAGCAATAATATGAGCATTTATTATATGTTTGACAATATAGCAGGTTCATTTAATTATTTAATTAAATGTATCTTATCGATTCTCACTGTAAATGGATGGGGTCATTTTTATAAGTCCCATTTTACAGTTGATAAAACAGATGTTGAGGATGATTTTTTTAAGATTATATAGTCAATAAAGGCTTTTGCTGTGTTTCAAACCCAAGCTAATCTATGTATGCTTCTATTCACGCTATAGGAAAAGATAGCTTCCCCATCCTTCATACCTTTTTTTTTCCTTAGTGCAGATCGCAAAGATAAATATTATTTAAAAGAATTTTTTTTCACATTTATTTATTTCTGAGACAGAGAGAGACAAAGCATGAGTGGGGGAGGGGCAGAGAGAGAGGAAGACAGAATCCGAGGGAGGCTCCAGACTCTGAGCTGACAGCCCAGAGCCCCGCGGGGCTCAAACTCACAAACCCTGAGATCATGACCTGAGCGGAAGTCGGTCGCTCAACCTACTGAGCCACCCAAGAGTCCCAAAGATAAATATTATTTCAATCCTTATTGATTCCATGTTATTATCACACCACTAAAGATCTCCTTATGATAATCAATACACCTCACTCAGCACCCACTTCGTGTTCCATGTACAAGCAACTGCTCACTGTGCCGCTCGTTCCAAAATCTTCTCACTTTGAGACCTACTGTTGAAAATAATTCAACTTTCTATACTTCAGTGAATTAATTAATATACTTAGACAATGTGTTTTGGTATGTTATTTTATTTTAATTTATCTATTTATTAATTTTTATTAATTTTTTTTTTTTTTTAGAGAGAGAGTGTGTGAGGTTGGGAGAGTGGCAGAGGGAGAGAGAGAATCTTAATCAAGCTCCATGCTCAGTGTGGAGCCTGATGCAGGACTCAATCCCCCAACCCTGGGATCATGACCTGAGCTGAAATCAAGAGTCAGATGATCAACAGACTGAGCCACCCAGGCACCCCTGATTTGATATGTTTAAATGCTTTTTTGTTTGCTTTTAGTTTGATTTAAGTTTCAATTCTCAAAGGACAGGCTATAAAATATATGCGTACCATTTCTTAATATTGAAAAATACAATCGTGTTGTGCAGTAATCTCTGTTAATCCTACAGATTAATATTTTAAGAGGGTACAGTTTTATTAAAATGTGTTTTGGTTTTCATAGTTTATACACAGGTTGCATTCATTAGGAGAGAAATATTTAACAAAACGTGTTAAGCAGTGTTATATATTATTTTAATTGAGGTATAATTGGCATAACATATAAGTTTCAGGTACACAGTATGATTCAATATTTGTATATATTGGAAATTTTATAACTAGAAATTGGTACCTTTTGGTCCCCCCCTTTACCCATTTTACCCCACCCTCCAAAAATGTTACTATATTGACGTCAACTGTGTCTTATAATTGTCATTTGCAGATAAAAGTTTAGCTAAACCAGTTTAAATGCCTATTCAGCTTTTATTTTTGTTACTCGAAGCAGATCTAAATTGTGTAATAAGAGTGATTTCCAAGGTTAATATGTTGATTATAAATGTAATGTAATGAATAGGATGTGTTTTTATTTGATTCTTGAGATAAAATTTCCTTGGGGAAGTCTAATTAGGAAAAGATTAATTGTTCAGATATGTAAGAATACCAAAATTAAGCAATGTAAATTGTTTCTAGGGAGGAGGTTTCTAGGGACTTAAGGTTTTGGACATTCTAGGACATCCAAAGAAATTTCAAAAATGCATATAGCTAAGATTAGCATATTATGCTGATTATTATCAAGTTGTAAGGAGCTCAGTTTAGCAGTACCTATGTCTAGATAAATTCTTGAGAAGCCCTTTACTTCTAATTCTAGCGACATAACAGTGTTCAGTTTGGGCATTTTGCAGATACAAGTGTACTTCTGGATGATGCTTTTTTTTTTTAAATAATGCCTCATGGATGAACAGCATAGCTACATTTTAAGAATAAGATTACACAGAAGAGAGTTATTTCTAATATTGTCATGAGTCTATCTTCTTTTTTAGAAAAAACACATGCTCTAAAACCTAGCCAATAGATTGCTGGGCTAGATAGATTTATTGATTGGTAGATAGATGTAGATAGGTACTGATGAGACAGATAGTAGTTTCTCTCTGTCTGGCTCTAGGCCTACCTATGATCAGATGACCAGGTTCCTCTGCTTTTTTCTCTTTCCTCTTCAGAAACTCTACTTTTGAGATCCTGGGTAACACCTTTATGTTAATATTCACCAGGCCTATACCTGGATTTCACTTCTAACATCTGCGTCTGAGTTTAATACATATTTAAGTGTATTTCCTGCAGGCAGTTTCCTTCCTTAGCTCCAACAGAAAGTGCTAAAAACCATTCAACTCTCAAGACTTTGTCCCATGTTTTCTGTCTCTTTCATCTTTCTGCCAATCACTTCAGTTAGAAAGCCATTGGCTATTTCTAACTCAAGCTTTTCTTTCATCCCTGTATGCATTTCCTATTTATGGTGTAAAAAATTAAAAACAAAGTTAGTAGCTAAGCACAGCACAAACTTATTGCCTGAAAGTTTGGAGGTCAGGAGTCAGAAATGGGTCTCACCGGGCTTTTTAAAATCAAGGTGTTGGCAGGGCTGAGTTCCTTTCTGGAGACTCTAGTTTACTTGCTTTTTTCTACTTCTAGAGACTGTCTTGCATTCCTTGGCCTGTGGCACTCCTGCTCCATACTGAAAGCCAGGAGGGGTTGGGTGGAAGTTTCACACTTCCATCTTTCTGATTTGCTTTCTTATGCTTCCTTCTTCCACTTTGAAGGACTCTTCATTACATTGGGCCCACCCCAGTAATCTTGGACGATCACTCTATTTTAAAGGGAACTGATTGACAATCTTAATTCCATCTACTATCTTGATTTCTCCTTTGCCACATACGTAATATAGCATAGTGATAAAACCCAAGGATTCAGCATGTGGAAATTGTTTTTCTTTTTTTTAATTGAAAAAATTTTTAGTGTTTATTTATTTTTGAGAAAGAGAGAGAGAGACAGAGTGAGAGCAGGGGAAGGGGCAGAGAGAGAGGGAGACACAGAACCTGAAGCAGGCTCCAGGCTCTGAGCTGTCAGCACAGAGCCTGACACGGGCCTCAAACTCTTGGACCACGAGATCATGACCTGAGTTGAAGTCTGACCTGAGTCAAAGTCGGACACTTAACCAACTGAGCCACACAGGCTCCCCCCTCCTGCCACCTTTTGTGTTTGTTTGTTTCTTTTGAGGCAATGACTGCGCTATTTTGTCTCCTGCAGTCTCCAACCAGTAGGTAACAGTCTTGGAGACTTTCTGTGTTTCACATGAGTTTTTGATTCATCCTCATGTCTCCCACCTACTATCTTTTACATAATTTATATTCAGCTTCCACATCACCTAATTTCATTTCCTCAATTAAAAATTAAGAGACATGTTTCCAGTAGTCTTGTACCATTAATTAACTCTGTCTTAAAAAGTGACTTAAGTTTATTGGCTTTCTTATAGATAAATAAACATTATTGGACTAGGTCATTTATAGGACCCCTTTTATTTTTTTTAATTATAGTATATATCTATATGTAATATAGATTATAATATAAACAACATAATTACAATTAATTTTGATTATCAACTCTTAAATAATGCCATATTAATAATCAGCTTTAAAAGTATTATGCATCTAATTAAAGCTTGATTTTAATAAAATATCTTTTCTTCAGTCCCTTCCAAGAGTGTTTCTCTTGAGCCAAAGTGATGAAGTAGATGATATTATTTTTACCGTGTTAAAAATAATCCTTGTTGGGCGCCTGGGTGGCTCAGTCAGTTAAGTGTCCGACTTCGGCTCAGGTCATGATCTCACAGTCCGTGAGTTCGAACCCCACGTCAGGCTCTGTGCTGACACCTCAGAGCCTGGAGCCTGCTTCGGATTCTGTGTCTCGCTCTCTCTCTGCCCCTCCCCTGCTCATGCTCTGTCTCTCTCTGTCTCAAAAATAAATAAAAAACATTTTAAAAACATTTTAAAAATAATCCTTGAATCTTCTGCTCATAGGAGAGGAAAGATTACTTAGATTCATTTTCCAAACTTTTTCTATGACATTTTTAATAAAAATATCACTATTATAATTGGCAATATTAACTAATATAAGGGACTAGATTACTATATATAGTATTTCTTTGTAGGTTATGTTTAAAATGATAATTTGGTTACTACAAAAGAGAATATTCAATTATATCAAAATGTTATGACTGCTTGGAAGGCAATAATATGATAGAAATTTAAAATTCCACTTAGCAAATTTTTACATTCTGCATTTTTTTAAATACTCACAAGAATCTCCTGTGAAACAATCCCTGACTAGATTCTGCACTAAAACTTTCCATGGATTTTATGAATATCTACAGCTCATTAACAAGCATATGCAAAATAATTATGCTGATCTACTCAATGTGAATTTATTAATTTCTAAACAGTTATAATGCACGTTTGCCATGTGTAAATATTTTTTAATTAAAACCTCCTAAGCTGCCGCATGAATATTACATGCTGGTCAAATATCTCAGAAAAACAAAAGGAATCATGGAATATGTGATTGGAATCAAAATCTTAATAATCCATTCATCTGTCATTGTTAGACATCTGTATGACTCTTCCGTGTAATGTTGGTTATTGGTTAACAAAAACAGAACTGTGATTTTCTTTCTTGAAAAAGTAATGAGTAGACATCTTGGAATACAGACATAATGGTGTCCCAGAGATTGTTCATCACCTTGTATTAAAAGTAACTCAAAGTCCATGAAGACCCAAACACTGAAGTGGATGACATCTTTGAAGTCTTAAAAATGAAAGCACTGACATGAGACCAAAAATCAGGCAGCTGTAACATATGACCAAGGCCACAGAACACAGATAAACAGAAAGAAAACCTAGTGAAAAGTGAACAGCAAAATTATAGTTCTCAGAAAATGTAGATGCAATGTAAAATGCATGTGAACTGTAATTATGATCTAACCAAAATAGAAATACTCTCTAAATATAAAAATGAGAGACATTTATGTCATAGTTTGTCACATCAAATCAGCAGCTAAAAAAAAAAAAAAGCATAAGGATATTTAAAACTTTTTTTTTTTGCAATTCCTTGGTTATAAATATAATTTAACACATTTAAAACAAGTATCTTGAAGCCGGCGGAGCCATTACACATGAAAAAATGAGTCATATTAAAATGATTTGTAACGAAATAATACCACACCCATTGTGGAAGAAATGTGTTGCTATTTTAGAGTCCTCAGGCAGGAATGTTGCTATTTCAGGCTCCCCAAAAGCCAAAAGCGAGGTCACAGGGCAGACAGAATTAAAGGACACACTGTATGATACCTGCATTTTCATGGCCATGTGGTGGCAAGGTAGATGGCCCGCAGCTCTAGCAGCGGGACTAATCAAACATGTACATCTGATTAATTTTGATGTGTTAGCGGGCATTTGACCTCCTGAAGAGAGAAGTCATGAATTACATAATGAGACCCAAAGTGGAGCAAATATAGCCACAGCCTGGAGAATATTTGTTCCGAAAATACTTTTCTCATAGAAAAGTAGTGTTTCTCTTACCTTTGCCATTTGTTTAAAATCATAGATTTGATAGACCCCACTCCATAAGAGATCTCTCAAGTAATCTAAAGAAAGAGAAGGAAAATTTTACGTCCAAAACGTGATATCGATTGAAAGACTGATATATTATTTGCCCACTATCTTTTAAAGCAATAAGATTGTTAATATATCATCCCTTCATGTCTAGGACAGTAATAGCTCTTGATGAATTATGTGTTTAGGAACTCTTTTCGTCTTTAATTTTTTTTAGTGTTTATTTTTGAGAGACAGAGAGAGAGAGAGAGACAGACTGAGTGAGGGAGGGATAGACAGAGAGGGAGACAGAATCTGAAGCAGGCTCCAGATTCCTTGCTGTCAGCACAGTCAGACACGGGGCTCAAACTCATGACCCGTGAGATCATGACCTGAGCGAAATCAGACGCTTAACTGACTGAGCCACCCAGATGCCCCAGGAACTCTTAATCAAATAGCCATATTCTCTATCTTTTCTGTTTCCTAATTTTAGTCGTTGAGAGAGGGAAAAAAAAAAGATTCAAATTGGTTATTATGAGAATTGTTAATCCATATAAAAACAAGCATGTAATTGATAAAATTCCAGTAGAGTTATCATACATTATGAAGCAAATCTGAGATGTTTTAAATTAGTCTTGTATTTAGCACAGAAGTTTACTTAATATATTTTCTGGAATAAATGATAACCTCAACTGAAGGTAACTAATTTTCCATTTTTGCTAGGTAATTTTTTTGAAGTTTTGAGATACATTAATTATTTAAACTTTTAGAGAAACAGATTAATAGGACAGATATCTATGGAAATTCTTTCTTTTTAGATAGAGCTAGCTATATAAACTTTGTGTAAAACTATATAATAATAAATAAATTTAGCAATATTATTTTTATCTATTCTCAAATTTCATATAAATATTTTACATAAACTCTTCATGGGGATCTTTGATACTGACTTCTATTTTAACAACTATTTTTTTTTTAATGTTTATTTATTTTTGAGACACACACACACACACACACACACACAGAGCATGAGCATGGGAGGGGCAGAGAGATGGGAGACACAGAACCTGAAGCAGGCTCCAGGCTCCGAGCTGTCAGCACAGAGCTGGATGTGAGGCTTGAACTCAAGAATTGTGAGATCATTATCTGGCCCAAAGTCAGACGCTTAACTGACTAAACCACCCAGGTGCCCCTTTACAGCTAATTTTATATCATGAAATATTTTTCCAATGCTTATAATCTTACTGTCATTTAAGTTTCATAAGAAAATATATAAGATATTTCTGGAAATTTTATCCATAATATTACTTACAGGTCATTAAGATATATTATTCTTAAATTTTACCTTGAGGTACATATTCATGATTGCTAAACCTTAATAACTTGCAATTATGAGGTCTTACCCTACATATAAAGTTAACTTTGGCTAAATGTTTTTTTGGTTTTTTTTTGTTTTTTTTTGTTTTTCTTTTTTATAATGGTTCTATTGGGTTATGTCTAAAGCCCTAAATTTTTAAGATTTTTAGCCAATGCAGCTTTTTGAAAATAAGACACTAAGAAAATCTAGTGTAAAATGAGAAACATACTGAAATAAGAGTATAAGAAGATGTCCTTGTGTCCTTGGGGCACGTGTGTGGCTCAGTCAGTTAAGTGTCCAACTCTTGACTGTCCAAATCTCACGATTTGTGAGTTTGAGCCCCATGTTGGGCTCCACTCTGGCAGCGCAAACCCTGCTTGGGATTCTCTCCCTCTCATCTCTCTCTGTCCCTCCCCTGTTCTTGCTCTCTCTCTCTAACTAAATATATAAACTTAAACAAAAAGTAAAGATTCAATCTCCCTCTCTCTCTGCCCTTCCCAGCTCATGTGCAGTCTCTCTCTCTCTCTCTCTCTTTCCCTCTAAATGACAACAACAACAACAACAACAAAAAACCAAGATGTCCTTGGTTCTAGGGACAACCCATCTTTATGAGGATAAATGACCCATGGAGGAAGAAGTATAACGTCAGAGATAGGAGAGAAGCTGTGTTGGGTTTTTTTTTTGTTGTTATTTTTTTAAGGTGGTCAAATTAATTTCTCTTAGATAAAATTAAAATACATTAAACTCTCTCTGTATATATATATTTTTCAAATTTTCACAGTAAATATTTTAATATATCCATATGCTAGATTCAATAGGACACTCTCTAAGAATCTATAATTAGAATCTGGGTCCTCTGGAGAAAAAATATTATCCAGGATAGATTTTTTTCATGATGAGTGTCTGAATCAATATCTGTAGGGTAAAAACAATAAAACATCACAAAGATAAATTTTAACAGTCTTAAATGGATGGAGAGATATCCCATGTTCACATATCAGAAGATTCAATAATATCAAGACTTCCAAGTCTTCTCATATTGTACTACAGATTAAATACAACCCCATTTATAATCAGAGCTGGTTGATCTATAGAAACTGATAAGATAACTAAAACTTACATGGAAATGCAAAGTTACTAGTATAGCCAAAAGAAATTTGAAAAAAGCAACAATGTTAGAGAATTCATTCTACGAGACTTACTCTAAAAGCTATACTAATCAAAACTGTGTTATTGGCAAAAGATAAATATATAGATACATGAAACATAATGTAAACTCTAGAAATGGACTCACATGTATATATTCAATTGATTTTTAACACATGTGTCAAAGCCCTTCAATAGAGACATAAAAGTGTTTTCAAAGATTGTACCATGACAATCAGATATCTATATGAAAACAAAAAAAAAGACTCCAACTTCTACACATCACCTACAAGCGTTAAATTGAAAATAGAAAATTGGGGCACCTAGCTGTCTCAGTTGGTTAAATATCTGCCTTCAACTCAGGTCATGATCTCACGGTTTGTGAGTCTGAACTCCTCATTGGGTTCCCTGATGTATGTACAGAGCCCACTTTAGATCCTCTGTCCCCTTCTCTCTCTGAACCTTCACCACTCATGCTCTCTCTCTCTCTCCTTTTCTTTAAAAAAAAAAAGAAGAAAAGAAAAGAGAAAGAAAGAAAGAAGGAAAGAAGAAAGAAAGGAAGAAAGAAAGAAGGAAAGAAAGAAAAAAATAGGTAATTGTCAAAACATAAGAGCTAAAACTATAAAACATTGAGGAATACACAAAACAGGAGAAAAAAAAAAAAACCTTTCCATACTTGAGATAAGCCAAAAGCTGGAAGCAATAAAAGAAAAAATATATTACATTGAAATCTATCAAAAAATTTTTTTTGCTCTTCAATCACTTAAAAATGAAAAGCAGGCAATATAGAGGGAAAATATTTATGTATTTTTATCTCTATTTAAAGTACTTATATTCAGAATAAATAAATAAATAATCATTATAATGATAATAAGAAGAAAAACAGTTTTATAATATGCCAATACATATGGACACTTCACCAAGGAAGATTTAGAAAATAAATCTTTATGTGTAAATAAACACATAAAAAGCTCATAATCATTAGGAAAATGCTAAGAAAACAATGAAAATATATCACCATTTTCCCACCTAGAATGGTTAATTTAGAAAACTTGATAATACCAAACATTGACTTTAGGAGGCACCTAAAATTCTAATTTTTCCTCACGGGTGTGCAAAAATGATATAGCCACATTATTAAATATGCGGATGGTTTATCATAAAGTTAAACCTATGCTTATATTGTAATATAGCAGTCCTATGTCTAGATACTTATCCAAGAGAAATTAAAACATGTATCTCTATTATGCACTTATTTGGAAAATATGATAGCATATAAATGATACCTTAATAAATCTGATCTTAAATAATCAAGAGAAATAATGGGAAATAAAAACATGCTGAGAATAAATTTTAAAATGGACTGTAAGGCATGAATGGTAAAATAGCAATGCTATATGTGTTCAATGAAATAAAATTATAGATAGAGGTCTTTACAGAAACTGGAAATTATGAGAAGTGAAAACAGAGAGATTTGAGTACTAGTAGAAAAGAGTAAATAAAAAGCATGATTGGGGTACCTGGGAGGCTCAATCGTTTTGATGTCTGACCTCTGCTCAGGTCATGATCTCATGGTTCATGGGTTCGAGCCCCGTGTTGGGCTCTATGCTGACAGCTCAGAGCCTGGAGCCTGCTTTATATTCTGTGTCTCCCTCTCTCTGCCCCTCCCCTGCTCACACTCTGTCTCTCTCTCTCTCAAAAATAAATAAAAAATAATTTTAAAAAAATCCATGATCAAGGAACATGATGTACAATATAGAAATATGTGGAAATGGAGTAGAAGCTATATTTTTAAAGAGTTAATTGTGGAGCGTTTCCATTACCAATGAATGAAATCAAGCCATTGATTCTAAAAATCTTATAAATTCCAAAGGTATTTATCTACTTATTCCCTAACATCACATTGTAATACAGTTTTTAAAGCCACGTGAAAAATTAAATCTTAAAATCAATCAGAGAAAAAAAATCATCTTATTTGGCTGACAGCTGATACCTCAACAGGAACACAGGGATAGAAGACAATAGAATAATACCTTTAAACCATTGACAGAAAATAATTACTGATATGGGATTCCATATTTTGTGTAAATATCCCTCAAGAATGAATGGGAAATGAAGAGATTTTCTTTTTTTTTTAATTTTTTTTTTCAACGTTTATTTATTTTTGGGACAGAGAGAGACAGAGCATGAACGGGGGAGGGGCAGAGAGAGAGGGAGACACAGAATCGGAAACAGGCTCCAGGCTCTGAGCCATCAGCCCAGAGCCTGACGCGGGACTCGAACTCACGGACCGCGAGACCGTGACCTGGCTGAAGTCGGATGCTTAACCGACTGCGCCACCCAGGCGCCCCTAATGAAGAGATTTTCTAAAAAGAAAATTGAAATATTTTGTCAGCATCAGACTTGCTGGTATACTTCAATATGAAAGGAAAGGACTTCATATAGAAGGTCATCAATTTATAATAATCTTTTATAAATCAAAGGAATATATAGAGTCAAAGGCATTCACTAAAAGGTTAGCTTTGAAAAGTGAAAATTATGTACCAACTTCCAGTTATAAAATAAATAAGTCACAAAGATGAAAAGTAATGCTAGAAAGTATAGTCAATAATATCATAAAAAACATTATATGGTGACAGATGGTGACCACATGTACCATGGTCAGCATAGCATAATGTACAGAATTGTTGAATCATTTTTTTATACATCTGAAATTAATATAACATTGTCAACTATAATTTTAAAAAGTAGTTGGCAGGGCATCTGGGTTGCTCAGTCGGTTGAGTGTCTGATTCTTGATTTTGGCTCAGGCCATGCTACCAGGGTGTTGGGATCAAGCCCCATTTCAGGCTTTGTACTGATCTTGGAGCCTGATTATGATTCTCTTTCTCTTTCCCTTTTCCCCTCTCCCCCACTCACACCCCCCTCTCTCTCTAAAAAGAAAAAAGAAAAAAAGGCACTTGGTTATTTGGATAAAAAAGTACAAATTATCAAACTAATAGTAATACAAAGTAATCAAATATACTCTAGAAGAAAGGCAAAATGTTAGAACAAAAACATCTTAATAAAAGAAAGCAATTAGTAAACATATAGTAGCAAGTTATTTTCAAAGCAAATTATATCATTGATTTCCTTAAATGAATTGGCTAACTGTTCCAACAAAACAAAAAAAAAGTTTTCAGATCGGACCTAAAACATGAGCCTACTAATATTTTTCCTTATGGGTGAAATATAAAATAGTAGAGTATAAGTTTGCAAGTAAAAGTATGGAAAGAGACATTGCATACTAACATTAATGAAGCACAACTGATGTAAGCAGATTAAATGATATTGATGTTTCTGTTAGAAATATCACGTTATGGGGCGCCTGGGTGGATCAGTCGGATCCGACTTCAGCTCAGGTCACAATCTCACAGTTCATGAGTTCGAGCCCCGTTCAAAGCTGGAGCCTGCTTCGGATTCTGTGTCTCCCTCTCTCTCTGCCCCGCGCCCCCCCCCCCCCACTCTGTCTCTCCCTCCTTCAAAAAATAAATAAATAAACATTAAAAAAAATTTTTTTAAAGAAAAATCATGTAATGTTGCAATAACAAATCATTTTAAAGCCAGTGGTTTGCCACAAGTTTATTTCTTGTGCTTGCTACCTGAACCTCATAGGTCCATGGCAAGAGAGAGCCCTGGTATAACTTACGTTGTCAATTTAAAGACTCAGCTCAGAAGTGATCATCTGGTTACAGCTCATTGGCCATGGAAACTGTGAAGCGGTCATCCCAAAAGGCTGGGTCACTAATAACTAACACATAAAGATAAAAAATGCATATTGTACAATTTCCATCAATCTCTTCATAAAGAGGTCAAAAAGAAGCAAAATAAAATTTATAGCTAGAAAATCAGCATAAGGGATACTTTATGTAGAAGAAATGGTTACATGGGTGTTCACACTGTGGTAAGTTACTGAGTTATACTTTTATATTTTGTTCCTTTCATGTGATGTTAAATTTCAATAAAACTATTAAAAAAGTAAAACCAAAGGAAACAAGCAAAGAAAAACACTAATGAATCAGACTCACTGGGAAGGTAGAATGAAAAAAAAAAGTAGTTTTAGCAAAGGTAAAAGATGTGGTTTTGAAGAGGAGAGATTTTCTTCTCAACCATTTAATAAAATTTTCTTTGGAATGTAAGTATCTATTTTTAGCAGGAATCTTTTTAGTTGCATATAAAAGATTGGAACCCCAGCTAGCTGAGTCACAATGTGAATGTTCTGGTTCACTCATTGAAATCTAGAGAGATCGGTCTGCATTTTGACTCTGTTAGATGTCAGGTGCACCAACTCTGCTATTAGCAATGTATTGTTCATTTCTATCTTTCATCCTTCCTTGTGTATATGTTTCTTTAAATCTGCAGTCTCTCCCCTGGTGGTAGGAAAGATGAATTTTGGAGCATTTAGAGATTCGTGGTTCTTATACTACCTAATTCCATGGGAGAAAAGTTAGCCTATTCCTAGAGCCTATGAGGATTCCTTTAAAAGGGTTTTCTCATTGACTTGCTTGGGCTACGTTTTCACCATATGACCAATGTACCTGAGCCACATGGCTTGGAGGAAAATGTGACTCTATAATTGAAGGGACAGAAGATGAATATATTCCATTACAATTCCCATATAGCTACCATTGTAACTTGATTTCTATTTGATCGACCAAGCTTCCTAAAAGATTTCATGGTCCTTCCTATAAATATACCCTTATCTCTCACTCTGTCCTCATTCCGGGTAATCTGGCTGGTGCTCTCATCGTGTCGTAGTAGGCATCTCATTGCCAAAGCAATCAGTGCCTCCCAGTGGATGAATTCAGAGACATTTTATTGTTAATTTGTGGAGTCTTCTACATTTCCCTTGTTTCTGTAAAGAAAAAATTCTCTTTTGATTTCTTCGAGGATATTTGTTCCTATTTTTCCTCATCGTTTGCAGCCACCTCTTAGTTGTGAAACATCCAGTGTTTGGTTAACAGCAAATGTTCACAATCCTCAGGAATCTGTCATACGTGCTCTCTCTGAAACCTAATCAGGCTGACCCTTCTGTCCGGAGTTACTTACCCCTTGGTATCAATCAGTATAATTCAATTTGGCATTAAAATCTAGATCAGGTGTGTTTCTTGGAATTAAAGTTAGCAAAAAGCCTCTGGAGCATTTGGGCGTGCCCTAACATAACATACATATGTCACTTTACGGTAATTGCCTTTTTGTCTCTCTTCTTAGTTGCATATAAATTACCTTAGGCTAGGGTCTTTAAATGTTTGTGTCAAGAGCCTAGAGAACAGTAGGTACTCAAAAGCCAAAGCAAGAAGGAAAGGTGGGAAATTAAACTCCTGGGTCCAATCAGTTGCCCAATGTTATGACCTCCTTCACTGATGCTCCCTACCCCAAATGGAGAGGACAAGACATATAGCTGGGTTGATCAGAGAGGGATGAGCTGAGGGACTGGTAGGATAAATAACTCAGTGAGGATGTTTCCAAGAGACTCATTCCAATGTAACAATGTAGAGTCGGCTTGCTTAAGAGAGAAGAGAGAGTATAGACTGAAGGGAAAAGAAGGGAAAGACTGGAGATGTTAATGAAGTCAAACCTTGTGTAATAGATGCAAGGCAAAAAGAAGAGACTAGTTTGTTCCCTCCTTTTCATTTACCAATACATTTTTGGAAAATACTATTCTCCACCTACACTGATAAACTCGAATATTGAATTTTGCACTTGCTTCTGTACCGAGATCTCCTGAAGATTACCTGTGACTTCAAGCTGATAAATCCAAATGTCATCCAAATTCTTTATTATTCTTGCTGAAGAAAAAGGACAGTATTACTTTTCCTTTGAAAAATTTCTCTATCTATTCTTCCATGCTTGGTTTGTCTTTCAGAATTGGTTCCACCCCAATGACAGGGAAAGATCACATGACCCCTGAAAGCCAGTCAGCATGATTCTATCTTCTAGGCTTATAGAAGTTACTTCAGGGAAGAGTGTTTTTATCAAGTTAATCCAAGCCTAGGCAATGCTCAGGAGTTATGTAAAAGGACTCCACTTTCTAATGTGAATGGGATAGATAAGAATTATGTTAGCCTGGAGCTACTGGTGAGGGGTTACTAATTATGATCTGCAAATAAGCCAACCATATTAAAAATACAGCAGAAAGCAGGGTTAGAAACATCATAATGATGTTGTTTGAACCCTAGCACCAAACCCCGCTTGAATTTGGCAATAACTGGACCATGTGGTTATGTGAGCCAACAAATCTCATTTGTAATTTAAGCAAGTTTATGTGGGGATTTTGTTACTTGCAGCAGAGAGTAGTAAAGATCCATCCAACACATCCAATATCTTAAATAATTTTACAGATCCTACCTTTCTGAAGTTGTCTATGTTTTTCTTATGTGATGTCGTTTTATATTTTCCTAACACTGTTTGCCCCAATCCTTCCTTCCCACCGTCATCAGATTAATATATCCAAAGCTATACATTTGTTTTTAACATTAATTTGCACAAATCCTCATTGTCTTCCAGTTTTGTACAGAATGTATAATATATCTTCCTTCCTCCCTTTTTCCCTCCTCCCTTCCTTCCTCCCTCCTCCCTCCCTCTCTCCTGCCTTCTCTTCCTCTTTCTTCCTTCCCTCCCTTCCTTTCTTCCTTCCCTCCCTTTTTCTTTCTTTCTTTCTTTCTTTCTTTCTTTCTTTCTTCTCTTTCTTTCTTCTCTTTCTTTCTTTCTCTTTCTTTCTTCTCAAAAATTTTCATCTTATCCTTTATAATAATCCTGAATGAATGTTAATAGAATATGTTCCCTGTTTTTCCATATAGTCCATCCTCTGTCTTGGTGTTAATGGCATTCCCTGGAACATAAATGTCCTTTCTAGTTATGCCATGTCCGCATTCATTTATTCAGTAACTATTTAAATCCTTTTAAGACAGTCACATTTTCTTTCCATCAAAATTCTACTCGATCTTTAAATCTTTTCTTTATAGCAGTTTTACTAAGAAGTTAAAAATATGAGTAATTTTGGTGTTGAGAATTCATTGAACTTTGTACACTGTTTTGAAATGTTTATTTTATGTCATAATGTTGGGAATTTTTTCTGTCTTAACTTTCTGGAATATTGCTATTTCCTGAGTACAGTGTTGTTTTTTTTTAATTTTTATTCTGGTTGTATTCTTTATAGTTTATGAAACTTTGCATTGCATAGTGCAAGTTCTTAATAGTTAAGCTGGATTTTTCTTTTAACTTATTTGGATGGATTTGTTCGATGCCTTAAATTAAGAGGGTTTTGTTAAAATACTTTTCTTTTTTCTTGTAAATATATTATACCATAGCATATTAAGAATTAGCCTATAGGCATATTTTCATTTTTGAAGAGCTTTGGGGAATGCTTTTTATTTTTATTTTTTAAGTTTATTTATTTATTTGGAGAGAGGGAAAGAGAGCACAAGTAGACAGGGGCAGAAAGATGGATGGAGAGAGAGAATCCCAGGTAGGCTCTTTGCTGTCAGCACAGAGCCTGATGCAGGGTTCAATCTTACAAATTGGAAGATTATGACCTGAGCCAAAATCAAGAGTCAGATGCTTAACCGACTGAGCCATCCAGGTGCTCCTTTTGTTTATTTCTTTTTTTTTAAGTTTATTTATTTTGAGAGAGAGAGCCCTGGGAATGTTTGTTTGTTTGTTTGTTTGTTTTAATTACCAACTCTAGAGGAAAAACCAACATTCCTGTATAAAATGAAGAACATTTTATTAGAAAAAGATACAACTTTAACTGCAAATTTAGGATCACTAATGTTTTTATTGGTATATTTAAAATATTACTTTATTTTCACAAATTTGAAGAATATTCATAAATGTTTTAACTTGTTAAATTATTGATGACTCCATTTAAGCTTTATATTAAAATTTTAAAAATTCTAACCTTGTATTGTGAGATTTAACAATGGCAATCTGATTAAAGTTCATATAAGTTATAGGAAGCAGTTTCATTTGTTCTAGATTATAATTGTACTTCATGAGAAATAGAGAAACAATGTTTTACTACTGCTCAAGTCTTTCTTTTTTTCTTTCTTTCTTTCTTTCTTTCTTTCTTTCTTTCTTTCTTTCCTTCTTTCTTTCTTCTTTAATGTTTATTTATTTTTAAGAGAGAGAGAGAGAGAGAGAGAGAGAGTGTGAGTGAGGGAGGAGCAGAGAGAGAGGGAGACAGAATCCATAGCAGGCTTCAGGCTCTGAGCTGTCAACAAAGAGCCTGACGTGGGGCTTGAACTCACAAACCGTGAAATCCTGACCTGAGCTCAAGTGGGAGACTTAACTGACTAAACTACCCAGGCGCCCCTCAAGTCTTTATTTTTAAATGTTTTGTTTTGTTTTGAATTTAGTTTGGAAGGAGGGAAGCTGAGCAGAGGCAGAGTCAGAGGGGGACAGAGGATCTGAAGTGGGCACCATGCTGACAGCAGCAAGCCCAATGCGGGGCTTGAACTCAGGAATCAAACCACGAGATCATCACCTGAGCTGAAATAATAACTTTCAACCAACTGAGGCACCCAGGTGCCCCTACTACTGCTCAAGTATTTAAAAAGCCATTAAAACTGTAAAATCTTGCTTAAGACATTTTAGAAAATAGGGATTTTACTTCAAAATTCCAGATGCAATTTATGTCTCATTGAGTATTCAAAAATGAATAAGGAAAAACCATGATTGGATGAAAGAAATCATAGTCTATTTGCCTGAGCCAGCCAAACACATAGGCAGCTCCTAGGTATATGAATGTTTTTCCTTGTTTGGGCCCTCACCTATACAATTATCTTAGGGTCTCTTTGATAAGATAAAAATATATCATGATTTAGAGAATTATTATACAGTGTTCATCAATATGACTCAAAGTTCCCTGGAAGTAGGATTTCATTTTATTTTTCTGAACATAATTAAAAGTCTTTGCAATTAGCTTTTACTTTCATCATCCTTAAATCTAATGATTATGACATTCTGTTTCTCCTTTTAAGAAATCCTGTAATTCCTGCCCCCAAATAATTTAAGTCTAGAGTTTTAAATATGTTTTCATCTCAATCCATCGTTCTTAATTAGCTTCTTACAAGTAAAATAAAACTACTTGGCCTCAGTCTTATCTTAACCCAAAACCAAAACCAAAACGAAACACACAAATGAAATCACTGAAATTATATGCTAGCAACATCTTACTATATTTAATCAGATGTTCAAAGGCATGTCATTATCATTCTTAATATTATCAAATAAATTCAGAACTTTAAAACATTTTTCTATCAGGTTACCAACCTTGGCTTTGATTGCTTCATATTATAATTTTAACTCTAAGATCTTATGAACCAATTTAATGAGATGGATTTTTATCTTTATGTAATAAGGCTGCTGTGTGTTCTTTAAGTTTTTAAATGAATTTTTGGAAAGATTGTGACTTCAAACTCTTTTTAAAAAACAAGTTTTGTATTTTATGCATTTATATAGTTGTTGCTTGGAAATATCAAAACAATGTTTCAGGTTGTCATAGATTCCAACTAACAGAACACTACCGAGCAGATGATATAGCAAAAAAACATTATTATCTCACTTAAAAAGAAGTGTTTCTTTTCAACTTGCTGCTCTTTCATACCATGTGTTGGCTTATTCTCAGGGCTGCTCACTTCACAATTTAAAGATGGCTTCTGTTCTCACCACCACAAGTAGACAAGATAGTCTTGTCTATAAGACAAAATGTCCTTTATGGAATATCTTTTTTTAATTTTAATTTGTCAATAATATTCTAGAATTCATAAGACTCAATATTTAACGAAAGAAACAATCTAACTACGTAAACTTCTTTTGTTTAATTATTTTTTTTTTAATGTTTATTTTTGAGAGAGAGACAGAGACAGAGCATGAGCAGGGGAGGGGCAGAGAGAGAGGGAAACACAGAACCTGAAACAGGCTCCAGGCTCTGAGCTGTCAGCTCATGAACTTCCAAGTGTTCATGAATAGCAAGATCATGATTTATGCTGAAGTCTGACACTTAATGGACTTAGCCACCCAGGTGCCCCCCTAACTAGGTAAACTTCTGAACTTACATTGCATACATTTTCAACTTACTACCTTTTTTTTCAGACCAAGCATTTAGGTATTCTCCTCATATCCAGAAATAATTAAATAAGTATTTAAGTAATTTTGTGATGTATCCAATGGTAGACATAGACATGGAGGGAAAAAGTAATCATCCTTGATTATGGGAGTTCTGAGAATTCTTTCACTTCTTTGAATCTTTAGGCAAATGGTAAATCAGACCTTATGGGTCTAGGTTCATTGAATATAAGGGATAAGTGTGGGAATCAGACCATTGAGTCCATTTCTCTGTAAGTAGAGAAAAACTATTTCTAATAAGTCCGTTAGTGTAATGTCTACTCTGCCATTATTTGCCTCTTGAGAGGAAGTTTCTTTTCTTTCCACGAGGAATCCAGACTCCTTATTCAGTAGTTCTCCCCAACATGGTGTTGGCCTTAATTGCACTCTCCTAAATTTCTTCCCATTATTCCTAATTGCACTTCTTTGATGAACCCTGAGTAACTAGCTTGCTTTTTTCAGTTTTTCTTATAAACTTTTTCATCCATTTATTTGAGCAGGAAATAAAATTACATAACAATTCTAAATTTAGCCTATGTTAAATAATATTTCTTTGAATTCCCTTTAGATTGCAAGTTTCAGCTATCAAATATAAATATTTAATCTTATCAAATACATGTTAAAAACAAACTTGTCTATAAATAAAATGTCATGTTTCAATTATGTTTGTTTAACACATTGCTTCTATTCTATATTAGCCTTACTTTCCTTCTGTGTTTTTTTTTTTCTGTTCTATCAACATAAAGATAATGAATATCTGCAATTTAAATTAAGAAATCCAGGGGTGCCTGGGTGGCTCAGTCGGTTGAGCGTCTGACTTGGGCCCAGCTCATTATCTCATGATTCTTGAGTTCCAGCCCTGCGTTGGGCTCTGTGCTGACAGCTCAGAGCCCAGAGCTTGCTTCAGATTCTGTGTCTCCCTCTCTCTCTGCCCCTCCCCAGGTCTCTCTCTCTCTCTCTCTCTCTCTGTCAAAAACAAATAAACATTAAAAAAATCTTAAATAAAGGAATCCAAAATTAATTATCAACTTAAATGAATGTATTTGCTTTTTTTCCCATTTCTTACACATTAGGATTTTTTCTTCCTATCACTTGTGTAACAACTTCTACTCTAATGATTTAGAAATTGTATTTTAAATTTAGAATTTTTTTACTTGTATATTATTAGAAAATGTAAAAAAAAATCTAGAATATTATTCTGGTCCTACCACTCTAGCTATAAAAGTCATATTATTCCTTGCATGTGTTTGTATAAATAGCATAAATATAACCAGATCCAAGTTAAGTTTGTTTAAGAATTTGTTCTCAATTTTATTTGGCTTAATTTAAGTGTCCAATTAATAGATCGGTTTTGCTTACTGGTATATACACACTTTTATTGGATTGTATTCATGGGTAAGTTTTTTCTTTAATGCTTATTTTTGACAGAGAGAGACAGAAGGAGTGCAAGTAGGGGAGGAATACAGAGGATCTGAAGCAGGTTCTGTGCTGAGAGTAAAGAGCCCAACGTGGGGCTCGAACCCACAAACCCATGAGATCATGACCTGAGCCAAAGTCAGATGCTTAACCAACTGAGCCACCCAGGTGCCCCCTGGATAAGCTTTAACTCTGCTTTTTTTTTAATGTGGCATTTTTTTATTACGTATTATGCCTAGTAATTCTCACTATGAATTACTGGAAGGAAATGCTTGAAATTGGATCTCAGATACTCTTCCATTTAATTCTGTCCCATATATGTAGTAATCCAAAAGCATCCCACGCCTGCAACTGTCTATGTGTACTGTTGTTAGGATACTTTTTCATTTCAACTATTGTGTATTGACGTAGGTTATGTTATATACAAACTTCATTTTCACATAGTAAAATTGTCATTTCTTTTACCAAAATAAATCATTGTATCTATAGTATTAGTAAGTATACGAATAATCATTGGACCTGATTGCCAAATGTATCAGTCCAAATTTTTAAATGGAATTTGGAGCTTTAACAGCTATTGTATATCAGAATGGTGTCTATAATTCCTTAGTACATCTACCCCAAGGTTGTTACCTTGGAGTCTGGGTAAACATAAGCTCAAATATTTATTTCTGCTTCAAATGCATATTCCCAAGAGAGGAGTCCTAACCAAGACTCTCACTACGTAAAGTTTTAATTTACCCAGATTTTAGCTATAGAATGAATGTAATAGTGTGCCAAAAATTTCCCTTTACAATCTGCTCCCAATTTCTCTTTCCTGATGCCTGACTACTTCCGACACCCACCCTATATTTCAATGACACTGGATGAGTTGACAGTCTTCGAATAGCTAAGCAATTTCAAACTCTACAATTCTGCTGTTTCTTTCTCTTGGAATGTCTTTCACCACTTTCTTCAACTGGAGAAAAACTCTTTTTCAGACAGTTTTTAATGTGTCTGGCTGACATATGAAAATGCAAGTTCCTCTGTGATTTGGAAAATATAAACACATGAAAAATATCCCAAAAATGTGGGTATCTGGAATTGCTTACAAAAAATAGTACACTAAAAGACTCCCAAACTGCTCTCTTATTAGACTTTTCTAAATTCTCAGGTGTTAGTATTTACTAAAAATGATTTTTAAAATAAAGAATTTGTTTACACGGATCAAACTTATTTTGAGTCTGTAATAGATACAAAATAATAAAAAAGAAACTGCTGCAAACTTTGAGAAGCCAAAGTTCAGGTGGCACTATATTAAAGGAGATAACAGGGGAGTTACTTAGAGAGACGGGTGCATACTTTATTCCCATCTGTCATAATGATCTCGGTGGCTTTATACGGGCCACTCTGTCTCATGACGATACACCTTTCCTCATGTGTAGAATTGCTTTCTTCAACTCTTAGTGCAGAAATAAAAAGTACATATTCTGTAAAGTGCATCTTAATGTCACCTCTTTTGGGGAAGCTTGCCTGGGTCATTTTCTCGGCCAATTAAGCATTGTTCTTTTCTGTACCTTGCCGCACCTCTTTTATAGCTTTTATCTGGTTTGGTAGTAAAAAAAAAAAAAAGCATTCATTGTCTTTCCAGTCCTGCATTTCGAACTTCAAAAAGAAAGCACTCTTAATTCACTTGAACATTAGCAACTTAACAAGTAAACATTTGTTTAGTGGTGGCTGAACAAAGACAATGCATTCTATGACAGCTCAAATTCAGCTAGAATACGGACTTCAAAAGGACAGGTTCTGTGTGTATGTTGCCAGCTATGGTTCACAGACACACACAGAAATTACTTGGCATTTGCTAATTGCTTTGGATGGATAATATTTTAAGGGATTGAGCAATATGATTTTGTTCTCAAGATTTCTTACTATTATATCTCCATTCTCTATGCAGTCACAGTGGCATCGTTACACATATTTCTTCAAGTAGGGCATTGCCCAGGAAAAAAAATTCAGAAAGAAAAATATAAGAACTGAGTAATTCTTTCTGAAACTTTCATATATCCACATCCTAACCCAAGAAAAGTCAAAGGCTTCACATACCAAAAAAATTTTTAAAAGGTTGTTGAAACACATGTGAAATTTAAGAAAATATTTAGACCATATTACCAAGATGAGAATGATTCCCAACATCAGAGAATCAGAGAAGAAAAAGAATGCAGGTGGATGAGAGGTTTTAATTTCATAGATCTTGGGAAGAAGATAGAGGTCTTGGAGAAAGCATGTGGTGAGTTTCTGTTTTCACCTCGACATTGCTAAGCAAAGACAGTGTAGCCAGGATCTGGTAGCCATCAGGTCACCAGTGTAGAATCCACAGACTTCCCATTTGAATATTCGAGTGGGCTTGCCTTGAGGAGCTGTCCCTGCCAGCATATTACAAGTCCATTTTCTTGCAGAATTAATACCCACTTGTTCCCTAAGACGTTAATATAGTCTTATCCTAATTCCACATGAATGAATTTACTCTCTTTTAACAATGGAAGATACATATCCCCAAATTAGGGCTATAGAGTTGATTTAGAAGAAGGCTTATGATGTGAAAAGGAGATTGCCAAATTACAAATTTACTTGGGAGGAAATCAGTTGAACCAACTCAATATCTTCTTCAGAACCAGAGAAAAAGTAAAACATACCCAACCACATAATTCACTATGCAATAGGCAAGTCAACAAATGATTACCTACGTGGCAGTGCCTTGAAGGAGGTTAAATAAATAAATAAATAAATAAATAAATAAATAAATGTATGGAAGAAGCTAATCAGAAGGACAAAAACAAAAAGAGTCAACCAGTCAGAGCTACTTTTAAATATGAATGCACATTAATTTAGACATAATCTAAAATGAACAGAACAGTGGGGAGTTAACTAACTACTTTCAAAAACTGTGTTATAGGTAGAGGTAGGAATGCTTCATATTAAGTTCCCCAAAAGTAATCTGTGCAAAACCACATGGGGTTTGTTAGCACTGAAAGATGACCACAACTAAAATATCATCCTGAAGTCTTAGTAGATTGATTAAAAACAAGTTAGCTTAATGACAGTGGATAAAACTGTAAACCCAGAGTTCACTTCTGTGTATCTGTGTGTCTCTTGTGTTACAAGTTATAAATTGACTTAAAAATCTAAATACACAATTAATAATCAGTTGTTAATTAGATTAGATATTTAAGGGTTAAAGAAAACATGTATATAGTGAAAATTATGAGTGATCTTTAAGCGCAGTGGTAATGAAGTCCTTCTTAGAATACTAAAAGCCAAGACACTGATTTGACTGCCAAAAAAATTGAAATTTTTGCTATCTAAAGTCACCATAAAAGTGAGAATTTTACCACAACTATAAATTATTTGCCACATATGTACAAAGCGTGTACATTATCAGTACATAAAATAATTTAATATATCAGCAAGAAAACAAGTATCATAATAGAAAAAGTCAACAAAAAATCATAAAACTCAGTTTACTAAAAAAGAATTTGGTAGTAGTAATATACAAACAAACAAAGAGACAAAAAATCATATTTACTAGTGGCCAAAAAATTAAAACTAACAGATAGTGTGGTGATATTTTTAATCTCCCAAACTGTCAAAAAAATTAAAAGGTAACACCCCATGTTATTGAGGCTTCTGGGAAACATATACTAAAAATCTTAAAAACAGGCATTGAATCACAGCAATGATCAACATGTTAGAAATGTATTTAGAATATTTAGTCATGGATATAATGGAAAACATTAATTCTTAGAATATCCTCAAAATGCTTTTAATAATGGTAAAAAGGTAGAAACAAAAGTACAACATTAAGGTAGAAGTTAAATATATTAAATTGTGGTGAATTATATCACTTGGTCATTCATCATGAATTTATTTGCTATCAGGTGCTTACTATATGTCAAGCTCTGTGCTAGGCATTGGAGATACATCATTGAACAAGAGAGTCACTGCTCATAGTCAACTGAGTAAACATTAGTAAAAAAAATAAATAAAAAAGAATAAAATAAGCTGATTGGTGATAAAAATTAAAGTGCTTAAGTGAAGTACTAAAGAATTAGGAAGGATATAACTAAATATTTTCTACAAGGACAAGGGTAAGATGGCTTCTCAGACTTAAGACTATCAAAGGGAAATGATCTTGGGAATTTTAAGCCTGCTAGAATCTTTCTGTGACCTTGTTCATATTTGAAATGAGGAGCCCACAGAGATTTGGCATATATCCAGCAGGTGAACTATTACTCTCTATGTAGTCATTAAAATGATGATAAAGTTCACAAAAGATTAATGCATTTAAAGTTTAATGCAAACCATAACGTAAGGTATTGCTCTGTTCTAGAATAGAAGCTTTCTATTTAGTTTGTGTGCCATTATCTAAAGTGAAGATCATAACCTCTATGCCAACTTGCAAAATACAGGACCAAAACAGATTTTTATCTCTATCTGCTAATCCATCTCCAGTCTAATACTGAGTTTGGAGAGACCAACAAAATAGTGGAATATTATAAGATGTTGTGAGTAGGGGTGTTAAGGGGAAAGGTCTATAATTGGACTATTCAGAGAACAAAATATATTTCCCCTAGAGATTGAGGGGCACAGTGGATAGTGCCTGATTGACATTTGGGGAATCCAAAGGTGCTGCCAGTTGCATTAATTTCATACCATCAAAGAGGTGGCAGACCAAGGGTGGAAAGGAGTCATGGAAATTTCTGCATGAGAAACTGGATTAGAGCTTTGCATGGATCAAATGTTTAACATAATCAGGAGAGGAAAGTGGCTTTGGATTGTTTCAGCTTCTGTTCAAGGAGCCCACCTGAATGGGCAAAATGATGCCAATACATCGAAAGAAACTGGAGGCACATCTAAATGACTTAAGGTTGGAAAAAGAAGATGTGTAACTTTCGAAGCAGTTAACTCCCTCAAAAGAATTTCACTGAGAGATCTTCCATAATAGGGGTAAATTCCTATTAAAGAGCAATGAAAATGTTGCATAAGTATGCCAGCCTCCTCCATCCCAATGGCCCCACGAAACTTCTGTGGGTGCATGTGGAGTGAGCACTTCCATTAGTTCTCAAAACTCCTTCCTTCTTTGGCTTGCCTTTAGGCAGATGAAATATATTCTCCTTCTTGGAGGAGAGGGGAGGTCCCAGTAATCCTTATTGCATTAACGAAGCTGTAGTAACTATGTCTTTTTTTTATCAATAAAATTTTCATTTTCGTTCATATAATCCTTATGGTAAACAGTGACCTATGTTTAAAAAGATTATCTTTTACCTTTCCTGCTAGATATTTAGTACTTACTATCCTCATCTAATTAAGCTCCTAAAAACAAACTTGAACTGGAAAACTGTTAAAAGGTGCACACACACACGCACACACACACACACACACACACACACACACATACTTCCTTATTAAAATATAAGCCCATGAAACAGGTATTTTTGTTCTCTTTCCCTATATTACCAGTGCCTGGCACATGGTATATTCAATAAATGTTTGTTGAATGAAACTAACCAAGGTCTGCTCTCACAATATCTTCAACTAAATTATGAATAATACAAGAAAACCCACAACTTTTATCGACATTATTGCTAATGCTGTTTTGAAATTATCACAAAGGTAATTAAACAAGAGAAAGGCAGATCACATCTCTATTTCTAGTTTCCTGTTTATATATTTTTTTAATTTTTTTTCAACGTTTTTATTTATTTTTGGGACAGAGAGAGGCAGAGCATGAACGGGGGAGGGGCAGAGAGAGAGGGAGACACAGAGTCGGAAACAGGCTCCAGGCTCCGAGCCATCAGCCCAGAGCCTGACGCGGGGCTCGAACTCACTGACCGCGAGATCGTGACCTGGCTGAAGTCGGACGCTTAACCGACTGCGCCACCCAGGCGCCCCTCCTGTTTATATTTTTAAGACAAAGTGGCACACATATTAAATTGTGCCAGTTATATGTTTATATACTTAGCAATTTCAAAGGAGTCAACTGAAATATGAGAATCAATAAGAAAACTCACCAAGGTGATGGATTAAAAAATCAAATGTTTTAAAATACTGTTAGAAATAACATTGGCATTATAAAATAAACTACATAGTTAGCCTTTGTAGTAGTAAACAGTACAAAAACATGAAATCACTGCGCTCCCCCTGATCTCCACTACTCTATCTCATGACAATCTTCTCATTTTCCTCAGGCTCCTAAAATTAGTAAATTAATCCCCAGGATCTTTGCAGATACATTACAAAGGTGTTTCATTTTCCCTATGCCCGCTCTCCCATGTGTCACTGACTTAGTGTCTGCTTAATTTTTGCATTTCAAGAAGGAGGCCTTCCCTCGTTCATTAGGCCAGATCAGGTCAAACTGTTAGATGGTTTTTTTTCTCAGCATGAGAATTATATTTCATAGTTGGTGGGATTTTGCATTCTCTATAGAAGAGAAATTTGCATTTTCGTGATTATTTGACCAATGTTTATTTTTACAGCAGGAGGTAAACCATAAGACTGGATCTCTCTGTAAGTAAACAAATGATAGCCGAGGGCTCAGCATACCACCTGCCACATGATAGAGATTTAATAAATACTGGGAGAATGAATGGACATGTGCATTGATACAAATTAATTCATAAATGGATTAATAACGAACTGTAGTAGATCGAAGACCAGGAGTGAAAGTCCATCCAAAGCACTGAGAATACTGAGGCAGACAGGGTATGTCAGTGTTCACATTGTAGGATCATTGGTTCCGTACATTGGCTGGGAACATACATGGTTTGAATGGCTTCCAAGTCTGTGACTTTTAAAATTTTAAACATTAAGCCAACTTTCATGTGAAATACTTGCATTAATACAAAATTAAGATTATGCAAAAGACTTACTGTGAAAAGAAAACCAAAAGGAAAACAAGAGTAGTACTTGGATATTTGTGTTTCTGCACTGTGCAAAAACTGAGTATCTCTGACTTCTATAGTAAGTTTATAATTCAATTATTCCATTTTACACTCTTTTATGATTGGACTAATTAAGATAAAATTTAAAACTCATGCTGTATGTCCAAATTATATGTTATTTGGATGGTAAAAAATAATATGTCTTTTAACGGCAATATTAAATGCAACTTTTATCAGGTTTACAGTAACGATCTAATTTAGAAATTGACAAAAATAAGAAATGAGATTTCTTCATCTGCTTAAGACCCACTTTTTAAAACTTTCACAATTTTTTTCTAAACAATTTCGAAGTTGTTATATTTACTTCACAGGAAAGCTGCATTTATCAGAATAAAAGTTGACTGGTATTAATCATTAGGGATCATCCAGTCACTTTAATAATTCTCATTGTGCTTTACTAGAAGTTTATCAACTTAAAAATAATTTATTTTTCAGACAGTTCCTGGAGAGCTGACATTTTCTGCATTTTAATTTGTTATGGTACATCACTTTTACTGACTGTCTTTATATGGGTTACAGGTGAAACAAAAAATAGAATTATATCTTACTTATTTTTTGAATGAGGAAAAATATTGTTTTGTGATTAGGAAAAAAACTACTATTTTGTTAGAATTAAAAGAAAATCTCAGCCTGTCCTTTTTCATCTTCTTACAGCAAGCAGACTCGGATAAATTGACTCAAAGTACAAAAGAATGAGTAATGTGCAGCTGGAATAATCCTCTATAAGATGAATGAAAGCTGACAACTTCAATTACAATTTGAAGTGTCTCTTTGTGTATGAATGTGATTTAATGGAAATCTGATATTCAATAAACCTGACTTTCTTTATGATTTATAATAGCTAGCCTTAGGTTACCCAGATGTATTTTATAGTGTAAAATGGCACAATGCCCTCTTCCAGTGATATGCAAATTTTTCCACCAGCCAAGAATCAAAGTATATTTTTTTCTGATCAAAAAGAAGCATATGTGTGACTCTAATGAACTTCAATTTTACTACACACTCTGACCCCCACCCCAGAACCCTTTATTTTATTTCTTGAAGCAACACAGAGTCTGCTGACATTCTGTCTAATCATTCTTCCACATCCCACTTAATTTCTTCCACCTCAAATGTGTATAAGGCAGAAGGAAAAGAAAGTTATCCCAAGAAACATTTTCTTGAAGCCTGATATCTGTATATACGACCCAGCCTGAAGTCATAAGTATTTTTCTAGCCCACTTAAGGAGGTTTATTAAAGATTAACTATTCTTCAAGAGCATAATTAAACTGTAATATAGGTTAAGGATTTATTTGAACTATAACTAGAGGTATATTCGTATCTTTTTTCTGAAAAAAAACTATTAGAAAATATCACAGCATGTTATGACTTTATCTGGCTTCAAGATAACTACCATATACTGATTCTATATCAAAAAAACGCATTATCGTATAATTTAAAAGAATAAAATAGCAGATAAATGATAAATGTTTATCCTCAAAAAGGATAAACAGAGATAAATATGATTTGTCTCATTGACTTTTAACAGCAATGATGTTGGGACTTACTCTAACTACTGTTTTAAAAATGAAGATTTTTAGATTTACAGAGGGTGAATAACCTCCTGATTTTACATAATTAGTGAGTGGTAGAACCAGGACACAAACTAACATCTCCATAATATAAGATGGTTGCATACATATTATAATTGGAAAAAAATATATAAGTTTGTATAAGATCTTGATTAAATTCAATCTGGTTACTGTATATTTGCCATGTAAGTGTCCAGCTGTCTGTCTATATATTGATCTACCTATGATCAGAGGTTGTTTTATGGAAGCTGACTCTTAGACTCAAATTAACATGCAGAATGTTTAAGGGTGTACTTTTAGGATCCAAACCCATGGAAAGAAAAGAAAGGAATGAAAACTTGGTCGGAGGGGAAGTTTGGAAGAGATTCAATTCCTAGGGAGAACTAGACTACAGAAAACTCTGAAGCCTCAGTGGCCCATCTTAGATATCCTAAGTGGGGCCAAAAGAATCAAAACTTTATTGTCCTTCATAACCAATCACTGGATGCAGGGGTCCTGAAAAAAGGTATGTGAATTTTTTTTAACCATGTTAATTCAGAAGAGTGCTAACAACTGAGGGCTCTCTGTCAACAGCATTTCCCATCAACCATTAGAAATAGACCTGAAGGAGCGTCTGAGTTATTCATCGTAATGTGCACCATTATGCATGGTGGACCTACATGCATAGTGATAACACTATACAATTATGTAGAGCTATGCATATATAACACAATTTGTATTTTAGATCTAGATAAGTCAACAGCTAGCTTGGACCACATATTGTTATTAAACAAATAAGCCCAAAGCTTTGCATTTTATTCAGATGCAGAATATGCACTTTTAAAAAAAAATACAGGAAAATAAAATAAAATGCATTTTGTATCTTAGGAGGCAATGAAGTATGACTTTATGAATACCTTTAAAGCAGTGGTAAGGCGATTTAGACTTGTCACTAAATCTGTCCACTAGGCTGAATACTAATGTCTGTGGAAAAAATAAAAGCAGTGAATTTAGTTTCACGGTCTAAGAGGAGAAGGTTGTCTAAGTGCATAAAACCATACCTTCAAGCTTCACAAACACCTGTAGATATGATTTTCTTCTATGTTTTGCTCAAAGAGGGAGGCTCAGAAATAGAAGATACAAGGGAGTCATTCTCAAATGCTCAAGAAAGAAGTGGTTAACATTTAAGAGTACATCTCAGATTAGAAAATGTATGATGACAAAACAAAACAAACAAACAACCTAAGGAGTTAGACTAAGAAGTGTGACAGAATTCTGAAATCTACAGTGTTGTAGCATTGTATACTGGGTGTGAGTAAGGAGAAAATAACTCAACGTAGTGGTTGAGATTGAGAATGATCGCTGCGTTGGCACTGCCTGAATCTAGTGACCATTAGTCTGAACATCGTGGCAATGACAAGCGTACTTTCATGTCACTGTTCATGACTAAATATGCCGTATGGAAGGGGTGAGTCAGAAATGGCAGAGAAGTTGATCTGATGCTCTATTTGGAAGAATAAATGCACACAAACAGCTTTATGTAATAACTACACTGAATAGACAAGAGTTCTCAGCAACTAAAATGGCATATAAATACACAGAGGCAGTCTAAAATGTACTTCCAAGTAGATAACAGCGCCTCTGTGCTTCCTCCCTTCCCCGCCTCCCCCAAAAAAGCCATATAAAAAGAAATCCTGGGAAAGTCTAACCTTTTTTGCCCGTTCTCCCCATTTGCCTCTGTTCGAGTCATCACCATTACTTCTCGTTCAGTGGTGTAATTTTTTCTTCCATTAACTTTAATAGGCTTTATACCAATGTTAAGCAATGGGATCATTTTACACTGACTGGGTTGATGAGAAATACCTCCACTCAATTAGTTTCTCAATACTGGAATATTTTAAAATGAAGAAGAAATAGGCAATCTGAAAAGTCTAAGCTGAAAATGAGGTACAAGTTTCTCTATTCTTATACTCTATGATGTTTGAAAAACTTGATATATTTCTATGGTAACAATGAGGAAAATGTATTCAGCAACCCCCTGAGAATAGTAGATCATGAACTATCTTTCACACATGAAATATCTATAAAACTATACAAGCAATTTAAAAAAGATTTCACTTTGCCTGGGATAAAGTTTCATATATTAGGGATTTTGTATTTTGTCATAATGGTTTCCCTTATATTCAGGGAGAATATGTTATCTAATGTAAAATTGAGACCAGAATATTATTTAGATGTATTAGTTTATAGGTATTGTGTTCATTCTTGCAAAAATTTAAGCCTCTAATATTTCTTGTAACATATTAAAATATTGTTTGGGGGGCCTAGGTGGCGCAGTCAGTTAAACATCTGACTCTTGATCTCGACTCAGGTCATGATCTCACGGTTTGTGAGTTCAAGCCCCGGGTCATGGTCTGCACTGATGGTGCAGAACCTACTTGGGATTCTCTCTCTCTCTGCCTCTCTCTGCTTGCTCTCTCACTCTCTCTCTCTCAAAGTAAATAAATAAACTTAAAAAAATAAAATAAAGTATTGTTTGGATATGAGATTGCTTGTTAAGATTTCTGAAAGTTAATTACATTGGAAAATATTGAATGAAAAAAGACTATTTTTTTGGCCATAGTAGTCAAAAGCTATATATTAACATTCAACTTCTCAGATGGAAGTTGAGTGGAGGACTTCCATAGATGGAGACCTCCATAGATGGAGGACTGTTATATTGCAAGAAATAAGAATATGTAGTAAATTTTACTGAAGAGACAAAAGTGCTCATTTTACATAAAGTATATTAATTTCTATTTCATCAATTAAAAACACAAATTTATGTTATTCCTATCTATTTATGTACACTGCATACCTATGCTCACAAACACACATGCACACAAACACAATTACAATGTTGGATGTATTCAATACATTTGCCCAAGTTTGATTGAATCACTCTGAGTATCTGTATGCTCCTTCTGATAGAGCGTGGAGTTACTTATTCAAGTGAATCAGAATGCCAAAGAATTCTTGAATGCCTGGGGATAAAGGAGATTACTCCATGTTTCATTGACTTCCCTATGAATAGGACAAGAGTATAATTGCCTGCACAGATTTTCTGTAGGTAATAGAAGTGTTAATTTTTTTTTTAATTTCCATTTTTGTATGGTATTTCCAGCCTTCTGTGTATAATAAGTAAATGGTAGAAAAACAGAGTCAAACATATTAATGTCTTGTCTTGGTTCTTCAGAAATTATGAAACATATTTTTTTATTCTTGTGCATTACTTCACATGGTTTTAGAGAAATGATGCCAGATCTACAGGGTAGTGAATATCACAGTTTGAAGGAAGACTTCATACCAACTAATTAAAAAGGAAGAAGAAATCCTAAAAGTAAGGTAAAAGAACAAGAAAAATTTAAGAAAATTGTAAAAGGGAATGATGAGTTTCTAAAGGAGGAAACCGTTAAATGCTATTGTCTTGTATGAGAATCGTACCATATATAACCTCACAGCCCCTCCCTCTCTCATTTACCACAAAAGGGTTAGACTACATGATCTCTAAAGATTCTTTAGTATCTAATTATTTTAATATCTCTAAAACTGTATTTTTGTTCCTACCTCAGTAAAAGGCACTTGTTGAATAAAAATTACAATTCTTCTTTACCAAATGCTATGGTTCAATCAAAAGAGACTTTACATGTTTAATTTCATAGACTTCGCAGCCCGTACCTGTATGCCAAAGAAAGCCCAGAGAATCCAATCTGTGATGATGATTTATGATCACAAGATAACACCCACTTGAAGACACTGATCCTTGATACCACATATCATCAGGTACTTTAAAATTTTTAAGATTACAGTTTACTTCTGAAGACTTTGCTGTGGCTGCACACACATGTGTATTGTTTCAAACAGTAGGTTTACATACCCTGAGAGGAAATAAAGTAGAAAGCAGTAATTTATTGGGGGCAGTAATCTACTGGGAGACACTGTATCTACATTATATGCTTTGAAAACCATAGTCTCATTTCTCCCCAAATATACTGGTGTCTTTTATCCTAGAAGAATTTAAAATGGAGTTAGAAATCTCTCTGAAATGGCAGAATCTCTTCAGCAAATAAATTTGCACTATGAAGAAGGAAACTACCGTTGTGACTCTTGATAACCACTCAGCACTAAAGTTATAGCCAAAGCACAAATAACTCTCAGTGGGTCAGTCTAGAGTAATTTCCCAGGTTTGAGCAGCAATCATTACTGAAAAAGCTAAGCTGAATAAATATTTTAATGAATACTTCGATGATCAAATTTATAGCCTACATTTTCTAGGCTGATCAGAATTAAATTTAGCTGTTAGAAATACTGTATGCCATTTTAAAAATGACACAGGAGAGATAAAAACTAGAGGAGACATTTTTCAATGCACAATATCAATGAGAAGAATTGTAGGGAGAAGTTTCTAAAATAAGTAAATACGTCCTAACAGATACAAAAAAATACTATTTTCAGTTTTTCAAATATATGCTTAGTAACATCAAATGCTTTAATTGCTGCTAATTCACAAACTAATTTTTAAAAAAATCTTCAGGATTATTTGTTTTCACCTAATATTGCCTTTTGTTTGTTGGGAAAGGGAAATTCCAGATTGAAATGTATACAAATTATGCTTTATTGGCCAGGTTGCAGAGAAACGAACTGTCTAATCCACCACAAAGATGAATGTAATTTCATATAAATGTTCTGTAAAACAATTTGAAAATATAGTGTGAACTTCTAGGAAAAAAGTCTAAATATAACGATCAGTTCTAAGGTTTACTCTAAGAATAAAGAGTGATTCAATAACACTATGTAAGTACTCATTGTCATATACTTGGTATTTTTAGTAAAGTTTTATTTATAAAGGCTAGAACCAAAAAAATTATAATAATTAAAATTGAAAAAAAAACCTTAAATAACCTGCAAGAAACAGTCAAATCCATCCATCCACTAAAATCTAAGCATTTGAAGAATATTAATGTTATGAAGCAGAGTTCACAAAATATTAAGCGACATTAAAATCAACAAAAATAGCATGCAAATCACATATATAGTCAAAATGTTATGTGTACATCTGTATATGCATAAATGTCTATAAATTCATTGATAACATAAATACAATTGAAAGTGAATTTATACTCAACATACAGATTAAAATTAGACTGCTTGTCACGTGATCTTCTGCCCCATTTTCCTTTCCCGAGCTGCAGCAAATACTCTCTAGTACTCTGTCTCCTTCCTTGTGAGCGTTCCCCTGTAAATTAAATCAGCCTGTGTTTCATATGGCGATGGGTCTGAACGGATTTTATGGGGACTGCTGTACTCTCCAACCAGCATTGCACTGGGGAGATTTTTCTGGATTTTCCTGATCCTTCCTGTGAAAGCCTGAGTAATTTTGAAGAAAAAGTATGCAGATGGGTGGTAGGCCCTATTACTGCAGTCTCCAGGAGCTACATACTCTCATATAAACTCACATTTAGCCTCCAACAACTCATCGTGTTCTCTAGTTTAATGTTCCTAGAGACTTCTATAGTGACTGGCAGCTTGTGCCCAAAGTAAGTAAACGTTTTTGTCCTTTGACTTTTGTTCTCTTATGCATTCTTGAAAAGTTATTAATTTGCTGCTTGAACAATATTTTTCCTTATAGTTAAGTATAGTAGTTTTTTTTTCAGTTCTTTAGATGTTCAAGATAGATTCAGAATTGGTTAATATACTGTGGAGTAAGCAAACCATTTAATAGTAAATTGCTTGATCTTATTCTAGAGAAAGACGTCTTTCATGTAAGTTAATTTGAGAAAATTGAAAGTACCAATTTCCAGAGTTAAAAATGATAATGAACTATTTTTAAATAATAATTACTTACATCATTTAAATACATGTGTGCGCAGCTTCTAGTTAATTGACTATATTTTATCTCTCTTATCCCTTTGACCTCATGGAATAATTAAAGTATGAAAATGAATCACATGCAAAGGAAATTGTAATCTAAGGTTGGAATATAATATTATTTCAGACATGAGTGTTCTTTTTGAAATAAAAAAAATAGTAATAGGATCAACTGGAGTAGAGGATACTTTCCCCCTCAGAAAAAATGTTTGGTTTGTGTGTCTAAGAAAATTCCTTGCATAAATTTATTTGTTAAGTCTGGTTAAAAGTATAAAATGGGAAGTGAAGAGAATAATGTTGATAATATTAAAGTTGAAGGTAATGTTAATAATCATAATTATAGTGATAATGGTGACTTAAATTCCAGTCCTCTGGGAAGATTCCATGAGGTTTTATTTGCTGTGAGTTATTGCAATATGCATTTCTCAAATAAAAATCATCGTCATCATCATCATCGGCTTACTATAACATTTGACTAGAAAATTTACATGCATTCATTTATTTCATGTTCTCCCAAACCATGCAAAATCTCCATAATTATTCCCTATTTGGAGATATCGAACAAGGATTTACAGCTATTAGTGCATTTCTTTCAAGTTACAAATCTAAGAAGCAAACCAAACTTTGGCCTAAAAACTTCAAAATTCTATTATTTTACCCTGTTTTCCTCCTGAAAAGTTGTTACAATAGAAACAATATTCTATACTTAATATGTGCCAGACACTGTTTGAAATCCTTAAAATATTTAGTTGACATAAAATAAATATGTATTAGCTAGTGGTATTATCACCTCCATTTTATAAATGAGAAAAACAAAACAGAATAGTTACAGCTAGTATGGGAAAATTGGAACACAGAGTGTCTGGCTTCAGAGGATATGCTATCTTGAGAACCAATATGTGGTTGAGGAGTATATCTAGATTTAGATATAGACACCTGTAACTGTTTATTTTACCTATCTATTGTCTATCTATCATCTATCATCTTAGCTATGGAGATGCTATCGAGATATTTGCAAAAGTTTCAAATGTTCGCAAAGAATGAGATAAATTAAAGTAATTATTTCAGTATTCTAAAACCTCAGCTTTTACCTTGTAAAGACCGAGTAAATATTTTCATGGCATTTTTTTTCTTGGCACATATCAAATGATTTTATAATACTAACACCATACCTTGAGTTGTCTTATAATATCATTTATGTTTATCATATTTTAACTCATAAATGGTATACACCATGCTTATAGTTTTGTTTTGTTTTGTTTTTCTAAAAATGAAGCATGTGAACCATGAAAAGAACAGTGCTAACAAAATGTAATGTTAAGTCCACCGCACCCTCTCTGGTGGGGCTGAAACTAAGTGGACAAGGAGATGTGTGACTCAGATACTCCAAGAAAGAGCTTGGCTGAGTAGGATTAGCTGGCAGCTTTGAGTGTTAACACTCCTTCAAGTGTGCCTGTTTTTTTGAGCCAAGATCTTGCTCTTTTTGGGGTGGTCCCACACAATGACTCATCATCCTGGGCCCTAGCTACTTTTCCTCAAGTGAGACTCCTCTAATAAGCAGGTTTTAGTCTGTAACTCTGTTGGCTGATAAAATCTTGGTAATTCCTGCCTCATGTTTTGACTGTTCCCATGCTTAATCCTGCTTTCTGTTTTTTTAACTTTTCAGGTGTTAATCCTCACAATATTGTTTACCTCTCACTTCATCTCAGAGACTATTTCCCAAAGGAGCTGATTGACAGAATGTTCAATGGGATGATGCCTAAATGAGCAGGTGGTAAGAAGAGGTTTCAGAACTGCTTCACTCACCAGGCAGGAGACATTGAAAACCCCATCTCAGGACACAAATAGTTCTCTGACACAAGATGGATGCCCAATTGCTAATTTTTTTACTGGTGTTACTTGGGAAAATGTTCTGGTAGGGAGAAGCCCTAAACAGTGTGACAATTCAGACATTTGAAAAACACAGGGAACAAAGCTTGCAGGGAAACGGACTTGTTTACTGACTATAAAATTGCACTGTTACTCTTCTGAGGGATGGTGAAAACCTAAGGGCCTAGGACACTAAATGTGAAGGCCAGAGGACCTCTTCAGGAGCTCACAAAGAGGCCCTTATCTCCAATATAAGGAAAAGAGAAAATTGAAAGGTGATTGAATACTCAACTGAGGAACACTTATTCCAGAGTAAGAATGCCATTTGAGAAAACCTGACAACCGGGTATATCTTGTGGAGACATTCCACTATTTAAACACCTGTGAACCCTCAGAGACTGCAGGGTCACCCATCCAAGCTTATTAAGGGCTAGCACTATCCATCATGAAGGGAGACCTTTTAGAAGAAAGAAGTTTCCCCCTAAGAAGAAGGAGGTACTGGAAAGAGCCAGTATGTGAGAGCCTTGGAGCTGGTTCATAAGTGTACCTGGTCAAGGGGCCCAGAAGATAAGATTGATGAAAGGTAAATTTGTCAACTGGGGGGTGCATAGTAAAGAATTTCTTTTTCTCCAAAAGAGGTCTGACCTTTGCCGGGGGGCTACCGTTAGATAATCTGTAGCCCTTGGAATTTCCTGCCTGACAGGAGTCCTTGTTTTCCTGGGAGCTCCAGTTAGTTCTAGGACAATCTATCAATGTGATTGGCAGTGGCTTTGAACCACGCCTTATGAGTTCACACCTCCAGAGGAAGTGGGGGCTCACCTCTCAGGGAGGGGAAAAGGAAGGTGGACCTGGGACTAAAGTTCAGCTACAGAGATAGTCTGTAGTTAAACCCTAGTTGGTGATATTCTTTGCATATTACCACCTTTAATGCTGAAAGGGTAACATGTCCTTAAACATGATAAAACCTTCAAGTTTGGGTGCTCACAGATTCTACCCTACCTGTCTCTTCATTTGGCTGGTTCTATTGTGTATCTGTTGGCTGTTATAAACATGAGACTATGAGAATCATGGCCCTCAGAAAGTTTTGTGAATCATTATAGTGGATTATTGAATCTGAGGGAGTCTGTGGGGACCCACAAATTCATGGCCAACTAGTAATAAGTGAGAAGGCTATAGGGACCCCCAAATTATGGCTAGTGTTTGAAGTGAGAGTAGTCTTCTGGGGACTATTCCCTCATAATATCCAGTTTGCCCAACTCATTTGTAAGGGAATCCTCTTAGTATATAGAACTTAACACAATAGCAAGGATTCCAGTGATGTGTCAAGACTCACTGCCAGATTGGCTCCTAGAAGCTTGGAGAAAACAAGAGCCCAGGATGAGTGAAGCTAAAAAGGTTTAATTGCCATTGCAGATGGTAGAGGTAACAAAAAAAAATTAGAGCAATATGCATGTTTGGGTGGATATATTATATGAAATGCCAAGGCCCACCTGATAATTTTGTTTCCTGGGAAGGCCCAGAGGACACACCATCTACCGAGGCCATCAGGGATAAAGTGGTAAGAGGGACACCAGCATGATTAGCTAGTTCAGTGGAAACTGTTGGCAGGCTAAAGCTGAGATTGAGGAAGGTCATGAATCTTTTCTGATTAATAGTAAAAGAGAGGATAGTTTATTTAAGGTCTATCAGAAGCCTCAGGGGGATGCAGTGTTGTATACTGGCAAGATCAGAGTGACAACCAAGAGAAGTTTAAGCTTCGGGTGTTATGGAAGCTGATAATGAAACATGGCATCTCCAGGCGAAAAAGATATGGGTACTGTGTAATACCATCATAAAATAATATACAATTAAATAAAGCAGTAATGAGAAAATAGGATGCTAAGAGAAGTAACCCAGGAATTGTTATAATACAGTGCCAATAGTTTTTATCTCAGAGACATACACCTGAAAAGATTTCCAGATCCATGGAAGGAGGACCCAACAACATTACGGCAAGAATATGCTTTAATAATTGTGCCAATTCTTTTCTTTTCCAAACTACCTATAGCTATTTGCTTGGATGGAAGTACGATGTGTAAAGAAAATTGCATATCATTTCAAGAGCTATTGAACACAGGGTCTGAGTTGACATGGATTCTCAGATACATGAAGTGTTATTCCCCTTCCCCCCCATAATTATCTTGATCCAGGTAAAAAATAGAAATCTTGCCAGTGTCCAGCATATAGTAGGCCCACTGGATTAGAGAATCTACATGGTGATCATTTCATCAATCTCTGAATCTATAACTGGAGTTGGCACACTGTGTAGTTAACATAATCTCTTCATTGGGAACTTGGCTTGGGAAGTAAGTGTAACCAATAGTGCAGAAGGACAAATGGAAGTTTCTAAAACTTCCCCCAACCAAGATAGTAAATAAAAACATATTACGTGGTGTAGCAAGACGGTAGAGATTAGTGTAACACTAAAGATCTAAAGAATGCAGGGGAGAGGGTCCCTATGTTATCATTTGATTCATGATTTTAACCCCTGAAGAAACCAGTTGAATTTTGAGGACTACCACAGGACCATGAGTAGTAGCTCCAAGGGCTTATGTAGAACATGTCACTGATCAAATATATTGATGTTATTGTGATGAATGGGCAGCATGATGAACAGATAACTAGCATGAGATGATAAAGACCTTAACAAAATATATAAATTTCAGAATGCAGGAAATAAACCCTAAAGATATCAATGACCTGCCATTTCAGTAAAATCTTCAGGAGTCCAAATAGTTAGGTTCTTCTCTTGAAAACAAGAGACAAATTGTTGCATCTTGCATTTCCTATAAAAAAGAAGTATGCATAGCACTTAGTAAACATGAGATTCTGGAGGCAATACATTCCACACTTAAGAATACTTCCTTGGAATATATACCAGTTGATAAGGAAGCCTACTTGCTTTGAGTGAGGCCCAGAGCAGGGAAGGACTCTGCAGTGGGTCCAACAGTAGTATGAGTTGCCCTTCTAGTGGTATCTAAGGTGCTGGAAGGATCAGTGGTAGCAGAAGTTGCACTGTGAAGTTTATGGCAAGTCCTGTCATAGGATCAGAATATAAGCCCATAGGTTTCCAGATGAAGGTCATGCTCTCTGAAACAGAAAGTTAGATGTCTTGAAACAACATCAACAACAACAACAACAACAACAACAACAACAAAACAGCTATTGGAATGCACCTACTCCTTAATAAAGTCAGAATGCTGGCACTGTACATCAAAAACTGAGTCCTATAAGACATCCCAAGTCAGGAAGGTCCAATAGAAAATTTGTTGAAAGATAAAGACAATAACTTTAGGACTGAGCACACGCAGGAATAGAAGACATAAGCAATCTAGAGGACATTAGCAAGTCATCAGGACCCTATGTCACCTAGAGCAACTGCACCAGCATTATTCCCTCATATCACACCAATGACTATGTGGGACATCCCAGAAGACCACCTGAATATGGATAAAAATAACAAACTTGCTTTATCTGTGGGTTGGCTAAACATGTAGGTTCAAGCAGAAACTAGAGAGTGGCTGTGTTGTAGCCTCATTCACAGACAGGTTTGAAAGACAGAAGAAAGGAAAGTATTTCCAATGGGTGAAGCTTTGAGGGGGGGATTTGATTATACACAGTTTGAAGAAGTGGCTGAGGTTAAAAGTAGTGGCTAATGAGCTGGATAGTTGTTCAGGAGACCAGAAAACAAGGATTGGAAAATCAGAGACAAGGAGGTCTGGGATGGAGACATAATGATGAATAGATGGGAATGAGGACAAAGTGTGAAGACCTTTGTATAACATCTTAATGTGCAAAGAAAATGTCTACCACACAAGAAGTACTACACAACCAAATAGATATTAATGACTCAGCCAGTTGACACTAACCATGTTTTATCAGCAGCCACTTAGTGCTGGCAAATGAACATTCAAATTATAAGTGCATTCTAGCAGAAATGAAGGATATGCACATACCCCTTCTTATCACAGCTGGTCTAGCTATTGCCACCTCTAAATGTACAACAGAAAACAACAGAGTGGCTGGTATGATACTATGCTTCAAGGAGATAAAATGGCTCTTAACATCTTGGAATGGCTATTGATTTGTTCTCATAGGAACAGATGTTTAATTTCAAGTATGGATTTGCTTTGTCTTCTTACTAAGTCTCAGCCAACACCATTATTCAGGAGCTTACAGATTATGAGCCCATAACCATGAAATCCCATACAACTGGGTATTAAAACAAAGAACCCCATTCATAACAAAGAATATGGAGGATTGGGCCTATGTTACATACTACACCATTCAAAAACAGTTGGACTAGTAAAGAGTTGGAATGCCTGCTAAAGATTCATTTGAAAGGCCAGTTTGGAGGCAATACTCTGAGGATAGTATTCCATCCACACTAAATCAATAGGAAAATGATATGAATCCAGGAAACAAGGTGGAGGCCTCACTCCCAAAGGTCCATTTTAGTTAGTTGTTTCCCATTTCTGGAACTCTGAATTCTGCTGGAATAAAGTCCTGATCCCGAAGAATATACCCCTCATTTAGACCAACAGGCAGGAAGGGGAACTTTTCATGAGGAGCTAACCCTGAATAGCAGGAAAAGATAGGGATATTGATATACTTTCAAGGCAGTGAAAAATATATGCAAAATGCAGGTGATTCACTTGGCTGTCCATTTGTTTTTCTATGTCAATTGTGATTGTCAATAGATAGGGATAAAGTATGTCTGCTTGAGAAAGGTATGATTCTTAAGTGATATGACCCCTAAAATGAAGATTTGTGTTACAGTCCTAGGTCAATAAAAAGACCAGCAGAGGTGATAGCTGGAGGTAAGAGGAATTTAGAATATATAATAGAGGGGGAATACAATGAGTTGTAGTCTCAAAACCAACTGCAGGAATGAGAGCTGTAATTTATCTCACCTCTCTTCTAAATTTACACCTAGGAAGGGGTAACTACTGGAGTGTTGGAAGAGCTACTGTCTGGTCATGAATGGAGAGGTGGAACTACATGGGGCAATGGAGGACTCCATAGCACCCATAACGTGCTTCCTTTCAAGAAAGAAATGCTTAAGATAAAAACAGAGAGGGAGGCAAACCATAAGAGACTCTTAAATACAGAAAACAAACTGAAGGTTGATGAAAATGGGTGATGGGCATTAAAGAGGGCACTTGTTGGGATGAGCACTGGGCAGTATATGTAAGCGATGAATCACTGATTCTCTTCCTGAAGCCAAGACAACACTGTATGTTAACTAACTTAAGAATAAATACGAAAGAATGAAAGGAGAGAGAGAGAGAAGAGGAAGGAAGGAAGGAAGGAAGGAAGGAAGGAAGGAAGGAAGGAAAGAAAGAGAAAGAAAGAAAGAAAGAAAGAAAGAAAGAAAGAAAGAAAGAAAGAAAGAGAAAGAAAGAAAGAAAGAAAGAAAGAAAGAAAGAAAGAAAGAAAGAAAGAAAGAAAGAAAGAAAGAAAGAAAGAAAGAAAGAAAAGAACATGCTTCCATGTGGTTACCTGACAACCCATGAATACTAATTCCACAGCATTTTAGCTGAGGTCATACTTCTCAAGATGGCTCCAGGCATTTAATGGCTCTTGCTCTCCATTTCCAGTTTTCACTCCTTACACAGGCATTTTCCCATTAAATCTCTTACCTTCTATTTATAACTTTGTGTGTGCTTTGCAAAAGCCCAAACTAACACAGAACCCATTCCATTATGATCTTAAATATTTAAAACTTTCTATATTTATGTGAAACCTCTACCCATATTTTCTCTTTATGCACCTATCTTTTTCTGAAATTATGTGATACATACATAATATTTGTCATTCTAGAGTAAAACATTGTTTTTCCTTTTTAAATGTTTATTATTTATTTTTGAGAGAGAAACAGTGCAAGCAGAGGAGGGACAGAGAGTGAGGGAGACACAGAATCCAAAGCAGGCTCCAGGAGCTGAGCTATTAGCAGAGTCCCAACAAGGGCTTAAACTCACAAACTGTGAGATCATGACCTGAGCCAAAATGAAGATTCAGATGCTTAACCAACTGAGCTACCCAGATACCCCCTAGGGTAAAACATCATAAATACTTGTAAAAACTCCCTTGTTTTTATTTATTTTTTTTCATACATTTAGGTATTTATTATGGTAAGGTATTCTCTAAAACTGGCCATTTTCTTCTGAATATATTCTATTTTGGATGACATTTCCTTAAAAATCTAGCATGGAAATTATAATTTTTGTCCCAATGGCATTTGGAGTCTGAGGTTACAATGGGACCATCAAATTCCCTACTCTCTATTCTGTATTTATGTTGATAAGGTCTACAGTCAAATTTGCATTTTCTCACACCATACAATAGAATTATATAAAAGCTGCAGTCACCTAGAAGTCATATATCTTTTTCATATATACTGGTGTAAAGACTTATTTTCTTCATTGAATGTTTCTGCAATTGTTCCTTTGGAACTAAGCATAATACTTTACATTTATTCTCATTATATTTCATTTAATTCGCTTTGGTCCATCTAACTCATCAATATTCTTTCACATCCTGAATCTGTCATCTAATATACTTACTAATATGTCTTAAATTAGTTTCACCTTCAAATCCACTCATCATGCCATTTCTGTTCTAGGAACTGGTATAATTGTAGAATAGGATAAGCTCTGTTAGCTAATGTTTAAACACTTTCCTATAGATTAGTATCAATTTATTTATCAACAGTTTTGCATTTGTTCTTTCAACCAAGTATGGAACAATGTAAATGTACATTTATCATCACTAAATCCATAGTTCACTCTGTTTCCACAAGATTTTTATTAGATATATTATCAAATATGTCTATTTCCTACAAGATTCAATATATATGTTTGATCAAGATTCATCATAAACAATTATAAGTATTTAATAACTGTTGGGAAAAGAAGTTATAGGATAAGTGGTATTGTAAAATCCTGCTAATTCTCTTTGAATTTTGTTCTTAAAAATTTTTTTAATGTTTTATTTTATTTTTTGAGAGACAGAGACAAAGCATGTGCAAGGGAGGGGCAGAGATAGGGAGACACAGAATTCAAAGCAGGTTCCAGGATCTGAGCTGTCAGCCCAGAGCCTGAAGCTGGGCTTGAGCCCACGGGTGTGAGATCATGACCTGAGCCGAAGTTGGACACTCAACCAACTGAGCCACCCAGGTGCCCCGACTTGAATATTATTCTTAACTAGTTTCCTATCACTTCAAAAGTTCCTGAGGGAAATATAGGCACAAAAAATAAGAGAATACATAACCACTATTGGCTTAAGTTCAAATGAAAAAGTGAGGCTTTTCCTCCAAACCCAGTTACCAATAGGTAACTAAGATCAAGAAATCCCTTTCACAGGTTAGAAGTAAGCTTAGAAGTAGAACAAATGCAATGTAATTTAATTAATCTGTTCCCTTTCTCACTTAGCTCCATACCCAGTCCCCAACTTCCCACAATTTTTCCATTTAAGAAGAAGAAGTTAGTATAAGAACTTCTCCCAATGACTAGGGCAGAGTGTGTTTGTCCACTCAGGCCTTCTTGCAATGAGAAAAGATAAGAAACTTGACATTTCTTACCCCTGCAACCTTATAGCAAGACATGAGTCAAAGTGCCAGACTCAAACTTTCTCTTCACATACGTCTTCCTACCCTCACACCTTACTTGATCTGTATACTATATGTTATTCTTTGCATTGATCGTGATCCATCGAAAGGACAGGTAAAGAGAAAAGAAAATGGTAAAAAGGATGGAGACATAAAATAAGCCATAGAACCTTCCTGTAAGCCAACACTGCTCATTCTTTAATATACACTTACTTTATGCTTTAGCTCATACATTCAATGAAACATTTTTATCTTGCATGTCTTCTCTGTGCAATTGACTATGATTTTGTCACATTTTTAAGATCCAATATATGGATAACTAAAATCTAAGACTTAAAATCTTTGGGGTATAAATAATGGAATACCTAACTCAGTTTCTTAAAAATGACAGTAGTGTAATCACCCATTTTTTATTATTTTTCTTAAGTAAAACTTAGAAACTATGGTTCCAATTCAACCAGGGAACTTCTATTTGTATAAACTTTTTATTGTAATTGAGATCAGTTATTATTGATCAGCATTGATCTTAAAATTTCTGCTCACATAGCTTTGTATAATAACATCCCTTAAAATAGCAATTTAAACAGTAAGGGCATCTTTTCAAGATCAATGAACATGGCATTTCTGTAATTTTTTTAAAATTTTATTTTATTTCTTTTTTGCCAGAGGTCTTAAAATGAAAATACAGAAATATATAAATAACAGCATTTATATGAACAGAACTTACTCTTACATATTTATCAACATTTAACTGTATTGGGGGCATCCAGGGGGAAGTATGCTTTTCTAGAGTTAATTTAGTGATTTAAAATTTTCTGCTTTATAAAAGTAATTGGTAGTATCTTTGTTCCTTATAGACTTCTCTGTTGTAAAGAAAGAAAATTTTTATTAATATCTGTTAAGAGGGGCACCTGGGTGCCTCAGTCTGTTAAGCCTCCAACTTTTGATTTTGGCTCAGTTCATGATCTCATAATTCATGGGATTGAGCCCTACATTGGGCTCTGTGCTGTCAGTGTAGAATCCTTGCTTGTGATTCTCTCTCTCCTCTCTCTCTTCCCCTTCCCTGTTCTCTCTCTCTCTCAAAATAAAAAATACATATATATATGCTAAGAAAAAGTTCATCACAATGTTTAAGAAGAACTTAATCTGACATAGGGTCAGATAAAATGTGGATCCATCTATACAGTTTGTAAATATGACCTTTGTTCTGAATGACAGAATAAAGAAGGAATCAATTCAGGAGAAAGTCTAGCTAAGGACTGATTGAAAATACGAAGACTTAGTCAAATTGTAATTTAAGCATACTAAAGCTTAAATGAAACGCAATTTTCACAACTCAGTAACAATTTTCCCTATCACTTTCAAATTAAGTCAAAATCTCTATTTTCATGTCTTTTACAAGCTTACCAATATTCTGTCTTATTTATGAGCCTAGATAATACTCAATAAACTTCTGCGCTCCCCATTATGTTTACTATTCTAATGGAATGATTTATTGTTTTATTGAATGTTTAACTTTAATACCTGGTTTACTTGACTATACATAAATTAGTGCGAATGTAGCATTTATTACACAAGCATTAATAATACATGTTACTAGTGTTTCAAGAATGGAAACGATACACTGGAAAATAAAACTAATTGTTGAGATGGTAGGAATATCAACGAAAATTAAAGTAAAATGCTATAATGCAATTTTTTCCTAGTGTATTTTTTGAATTAAGGAGAACAGTATATATTTTCAAAGATTCTGTATATTATCCATAAGCCAAATCGGAATTTGGTAAAGAAATGATGTTTCTTAGTATCATTAGAAGAATGACCTCAGAATAGTGTGAATATAATTGGTTTAAAAGGTAAAAAAAAAAAAAAAGAAAAAAGCTGAATAAAACTCTCTTACCAATAGCCCAATAGCAGGACTATTATCAAGGTTCATTTACTAATTCTATTAAAGTCTCATTTACAATTAAATTTTTATTGTTTTAACAAAGAAGACCATCTAAAACAAAACATCTAAACCATTCTCAATTTTAGCACTGTTTCTATTTTGGACCAGAGAATTCTTAGTTGTGGGGCTGCCCTCTGCATTCTAGCATGCTTAGCAGCCCTTATATCTACAGGCTAGATTCCAGCAGCATCCACCCTGTTTGTGGTAGTTTGAAACATCTCCAGATATTGCAAGATGTCCTCTGGCATGTTTCCGTGTGGCTGTGTGTGGGTGTGTGAATGTGTGTGTGCACACACAGGTAGGTGTTGCCTTGGCTTGAGAATACTGATCTAAAGTTGTAAATTATAAAATACAAAATATAAAAAACAACTGCATTTTATGATTTTCATAAGTCACATTTCCAAATATTCAGCAAATGTTTACACTCTATTCTCAATGTAAAGAAGTCTACATTCATAATTGAATCCATTTTGCTATATTTTACAAAGGGAATAATAGCTTGTAGTGAGTGCAATGTGTACTAAGGATCAAGTTTCAGGACAGGGAAGTAGCCAGAACCATAAAAATGTTGGGCATGATAACATGGTAATATTATGTCAAATGTAGTAGAAAGAAAAGTAATTGTAGATGGCATCTATAAGGCTATTGTTTCATAGATGCCTTCCATAATTTGTTATTTGGAGAGCTGACAAAGATCAAACAAGCGTAAACAGAAAAGCTATGGTTTTTATATCAACATGATTATAGGGGATATAACATACAAATTACAAACAATAGATATCAATACCAAAAAAAAAAAAAAACATTTTCAAGGCAGATATAATTTTCTTCTAAAGAGATAAAGATTACATAAAAGTAAAAAGAATAATAAACTATCCCTTATAACATGGCTGAGCAGTCATAATTATACTATATCACTTCAAATTAAAAATCCAAAATTTTCTTGTTTCTTTCTTGTTTGTCTGTTCAGTTACCCACCTGCTTGAGAAAGACATATGGCAGAAATTTTTAAAAAGGTCAACAGAGTGGGTGGAGAACACAGTTTTCCATAACAGCAAAAATGTATAATTCCTGATACCACCTGGTACACACTTAAGTTTTCTTTTTTAAAAATGTATTTTTCTACAAAAGAACAAAAACAAAAACAAGGAAGAGTTACTCTTATCAATATAAGTTATATATAGGTTACTCATTATCAATTCTTCACCTTTCACCTGCCTTTCTTACTACCTGACACATAGAAAAGTCTCAGTAACTACTGTAAATCCCCTCCCTTCTCTTTGACCCAACACCTTTATCTGTTGTTTATTTTTATCTCTATTTGATGGTTTAGGAATCCAAATAAAATGTATTTATTTATTTATTTATTTATTTATTTATTTATTTATTTATTTAAAATAAATCCTATTCCTTCTAGATTCTGTGTCTACGTCCCAGGGTCGTACTGGCATTGATATCAGGACTCTGGTCCCATGTGCTAAGCACTTTATTGTTATAGCATATGCTTTCAGTGTTAAGCAGTAATTCCCTCTTAGAGGTTGGCACATTCATCACTCAATTTCTTGGAAGAATTGCTGTTAATGGCTTACAGCCGCAGTCCTCACAAGTAATCACTTTCCTCCAAAGTGACACATTCTCTCCAGGGTTACTCACACCCACTGACAGCTTTGTGTGGGAATACGAAGTTCCAGCCCTATAATTCAATTTGTAGCAGGCTCTGAGGGGCTACTCCAACTCTAGAGCTCCTTGTATTGACTGAGGCCTCAATTACAACTGCAAATGAGCTTCTTCCTCTGCCCAATCCTACGTGTCAGGCTCATCACCCAAGAAAAGTCCTTCTTAAATCTTCTATATACAGTTTCCTGTTGGATAGATGAGGTAGAGAAATAGGTTTATGACTTAATCTTAAGAGAAACAAAGATTTAAAGAAAAATGAATTGTTAGCCCAGTAGGATACCTCTGCCAGCCTAGGGCTGTATTAATGTTAAGAGTGTGACCCTAAGACTTGTGAAGAAAATATCTGTACAGATGCAAGAAATAAATTAAGCTCTCATATTTCTCTAAACCAAGTTTTCTCAACCTTAGCACTACTGATGTTTTAGACTTTTTGATACTTAGTTGTGGAAGGGCTGAACTGTACCATGTAGGATATTTAGCAACATCCCTGGTCTCTACCCACTAGAGGCCAACAGCATCTCCTCTCCCCAGGCATGATAATTAAAAATGTCTCCAGGCATACCCAAGTGTGCCCTCCTGGGGTATGGCAAATTGCTCCTGGTTGAGAACCACCTTTTTATACCTTTTGGACCCTAGCTGTGAGTTATGGTATTCTATTTGTGTTTATTAAATGATACTGCCTACTTTCTGCAAGACCCTGCAGAAATTTCAAGAGGAGGAAATTCCTTACAAACCACTGTTCATCTTCAGGAGTTATACCAATTTCCTCTCTGGCAACCAAACCAACATACCTTGACTGTGGAGGTGTGGGGAAGAAAGAAGAAAACAGAAAAGAAAAAGAAGAAAAGAAAAGAAAAGAAAGGAAAGGAAAGGAAAGGAAAGGAAAGGAAAGGAAAGGAAAGGAAAGAAAAGAAAAGAAAAGAAAAGAAAAGAAAAGAAAAGAAAAGAAAAGAAAAGAAAAGAAAAGAAAAGAAAAGAAAAAAGGTCTATATGTGGAGAAGCTGAAGGATCTGGCTAACATGTATCACCAAAGGCCAAGGGAGATTCTATGGGATGATTTATTGAAGGTGATGTATAAAGGGGAGAAACATAAAGTCAGATATGTAGAAGGTAAATATTATAAACATTCAGGACCCTGCCATAATAGTGTAGTTTTTCAGGGTTAAGTGAAATGAGACATTAGTGGGCATTCTTTCCCACAAGTGAGAATGAAATAGGCACTGCATGGTATACCTTTTCAGGTTCAGGAAATACAATATTTCACTCTTGGGATCATGGGATCAAACAGAAAGCTACATTTTTGCATATGGCCTAGAGAAGGAAAGGGATCAAAGTCTGCCCAATCCATCACTCTACACCTTAGGCTATCTGGTCCACCAGACACTGTGATATAAGAAATATCTTTGGATTTAATGTGCAGTTAGCATCAATCACCAATAAGAGAATAACAATGTAGTACCTTGGGATATTAGAGCAAAGTCATGTAAAGTGAAGCATAGAACTATACACGTCAGAAAAGTAGTTCATGGCATGCTGCTGAAATGGAGCTTCTAATCATGGAAACTAAGTGACCATGTAGCTAGAGTTGTTATTTATATTTGATCCGTGAAATAAAATGGACCAATCAAATAGCCATCTATGACAAGACAAAAGTATATCCAGGATCATGAGAGAAGTCAAAATATTCAAGTATGAGCCAAAAGTAGACAAGTGTCTCACTAGAGTTCCCTCACCCCTCCTTCTTCTTCAGGAGACTAGGAAGAGAAAGTCTCTCTAATGAAGAGCTTTGGAAAATGCACTTGGACATTCACTTTGTGCAGAAAGAAATGTGATGTAAGAAAAGAATATATCTGGGCTCACAGGAAGTGGCAGATGGCCTATCATATTGAACACAGACATGAAAGGAGAAAAGTTGGAAGATTACTGATATCATTTCTGAGAAAGAGACAGGTATATGGAGTGGACATACAATATGAAGATCTGTGAATCATGTTTGACACTATTAGGAAGTATCTGCAAATAACAGTCAAGGAGATACAAGACTCACCCCACTGACTACAGTCACTGCTGTCACTGGCCACCTCAAGTGCTGAAACAATGGGCACATGAATGGACAAACTATGGTGGCAGAGACAGATGGTATGCAAAGGCATAATGTATGGGTTGCCAATTGTCTAATCAGCAACAGGGACCAACATCAAGCTTCCACTATGAAACCATCCTTCAAGGAAAATGTACAGTCATTTAAATGTACATGACTTCTATTCTAAAGCAACATCAATTCGCCTCGACTGGAATTAACATATATACCTAGAATAGGTTTTCTTTCTTACCCACAGGGCCATGGCCAGAATAACCATAAGACTACTTAAAGTCTTTAATCCACTGGCACAAGATCCCATATAACATTGCCTAGGGATAAGAGATCCAGTTTATATTAAAGGATCAGTGGCAACTGGCCATGACCATGGGATCCATGAGTTTTACCCTACCAATCCACCCAGAAATTGCCAGCCTTATGGAATAGAGGAAACAAACTCTTATAGATACAGTTGAGACATGAGATAGACACTGATTGCTGGTATTGGGGGTACCATCCTCCAGGATATAGAATATACCCTAAATCAGCAAATAGTATATGTCTCAGTAGATACAAGCAGTACAATATAGAGGTATGGGAAACAAGAAATGCAAGAAATATAGGCTATGCTTTATAGGTTTTGGGCTCAAGTGATGTCCCAAACCAATGAATCTCAATGAATTAGGTGGTACAAATTTTTAAGGATAAATGGATGTGACAGGAGATACTCTTTGAGAAAGGCATGAGATCAAGTAATTTGTGACCCTTAGGGATAAATTCTGGGTTTTCTCCACCAAGCAAACTTCCTAGACAAGCAGAAATGCTAGCAGAGTTTGAGAATTCTTGAGAAAGAAGTGAGGAGGAGTTGCTCCATCTCAGTTACATTCCAGAGTTCACCTGCAAAAGTAGAGACTGTAGTTCCCCCAGCCCCCACCCGCCCACTAACATGTCTCTTATTAGTGCTCCAGGAAACAAGAATAACCAGAATTCGGAAATGCTATTTCCAGATGGAGTACAATTGATTAAAAAAATCATGTGGATCTTAGTGGCACAGGTATTCATTCACACTATTGGACACAATGGTTTTCCATCTGTATCCCCTCTTCAAATGTAACTCATGTCCTTGAACCTGGAGTCATGGGCTGCAAATGGCTCAAAGCTGCCTTTTCACTGGGAATTGTCCTCTGACAGAAGAAATTGCCTTATAAAAGCATAAACTCTCCTCATGTTGGTGGTCCTCAGGACCACACCCAAGTTTGAGGATTCATTAAGAAGACTCATAGGACTCAGCATGGAGTCCTACCCACAGAGATAACTTATTATAAGAAAAGAATTCAAGGCAAAATCAGCAAAGGGAAAAGGCACATAGGGCAAAGTCCAGAGGAAACCAGACATTCTAAAAGTCCTTGTCCAGAGGTCACCGAGAAAGTGCTCACTTAATTCCCCCAGCAAGAAGTTATGACAACATGTATAAAATGTTGTCCACCCAGGAGGCACATAAGAAATCAAGGGCCCAGGGTTTTTACTGGGGATTGATCACGTAGGCACCCTCTGCTTGGCCCATACCAAAATTCCAAACTCCCCAAAGAACAGCTGGGATTCAGCATAAATCATATTGCCTACATAGTTTAGGCTCAGTGAACTACTTGTATCAGAATGGTGGAAGCTGCCCTGAAATCCAGGTTCCTAGATGTCAAAGGCTGACAGTTCAGTCAAAGGCAGGCCATTAAGAAAAACAATCAAGCCTCTGTTATGTTAATGCTTTTCTGCAGGGGGTAGGGGAGCTTGCTGCTGGGATGAACTGATGCAGAGATACAAAGGGCTAGCCTCCTTGCCCCAATTTAGGACATCTTAGAAAAGGCACCTTAGCACAGGATCAGCCAGGTGACCTTCTGGCTATGTCACCCACATTTCACACCTTCCCCATTTTTTCACAGAGCTACTCAGACCTCTTCCCAATAAAACTGCGCATGCAGGTCCTCTATCTTAGAGTCAATTTTGAGGCATCCTAATCTAAAGTAACCATCCTATTACTAGTCATGACCCAAGATAGCAGTGTCTGAATAGTAGATGGAGTCTGGTGACTCTCAAATATTAAGGTCTTATGATGTAGTAAATTATGCCTTTTATTACTAAAAAAAGCAACCCAGAAGGTCCAATTTTAAGCACAAAGTTATGCTTTAAATATAAAATGAAAATAGCTACAACCTCAATAGATGTTAAGAGTAAATAAGAAACTTAATTTGTTCTAGACTCAGGAGTCATAATAGCAGAGAAATGGAAGGAGGACTTAGCAGACTGTTAGTAAAATACAAGCACGAGCACATACACACATGCATTCACACACACGTGCACATACACACACAACACACATTCCTGTTATATTCTATGTACTTTCCTTGATGTTGAATGGATTAAATGGACATGCATAGCAGTCTTTGGCACTCTGGAACTTTAGAGCTGCCATATAAAATTCTAGTTGATTCTGATTCTAAATGACTGTCTCTACTTTGTGCAGAGCACTAATAATAATACATCTCTGTGTGAGTAAGAAATATTTAGGCTATTTTACTAGGTAGGGCCAGTGAAAGAATTTGAGATCTTCAACTATTTGATAAAGGAATCATCAACATAATCGTTTTAAATGTTCCTAATTTTCTCGCTCTAAAAATGTCTGTTGTTGAATACAAATTGAGCCTGTGCTGTCTTCCAAGTCCTGCAGAGTTTAGTATATGATCACTTGATAACTTTAGTACTAATCAGGATAATGATTTGTCCCTTAGCTGTACCGTAGGTACAGGTCCATTATCAAGCTGAATATAATGGAACTAAGTTTTCCTTGGCAAAATCAGCCTCATTATCTGAATAATATTTGAAATACCACTCATTTGGTGGTACATTACATATGGCCACTTGCATGCTCTCCTGGAGCCCTCTATGACATTTACTGTATTATTCATAAGACTTGAAACATATGTTCTTTCCACCCATCTAGAGCATCTGAAGTCACTGTATCATTCCCAATGCTTGTGATGTGTTCTGCCAATGACTAAGGGTTTGTTTTGAACTCATGAAATGACTATTAATTCCTCAAATACCAATTTAAATGAGCATTTCACATAATTTGGGGAAAATCTAAGGTTGCATTTCATTGCTTTGAAGGCTCAGGAAAGGGTTTTTATATCTTCACTTCTATAAACATTCCTCTTCTAGTTCTCATAGAAAGTTCCTGAATGTATCCTTATCGATTCTGCATGTTTTACATTCATTCCTTTATCTCAGTGGAGAAGCTTGGATCTAAATTTCCCAGAATCCCTAACTCGTAAGGTTCCAGTTTTGATTCTTCTGTTGAGAACGTGTCCTGTAAGATTTGGAAGTTGGAAGAGAATCCTAAGCAATCATTCAACAGCAGAAGCTGAGAACAGGCCCAAGAATATTGTTGACAGCCAATTTGGGGCATTACCAAAATTCCCTGCTGTCCTCAGGACTCATTTCAATGTGTCAGGAAGCTGAAATCCTTAAAGACAGGTTGTCCTTACCTCTTGTACTTGCTCGGAGCCTCTCACACCTTCAATACTTCGGGTCTTCCAATGATTGTGGAAGCCACTAGTTACCATATCTGTGATTTGTGTGAGACTACCGGACAATGAGGAGGAAGCTAATCATTATAATTATGGTTTATGAGAATCAGTATTTAGTTATAGAGAGATACATTTACTCTTAGAGAAGAAAAATATATTGAAGTTTTAAAAGTGAAATTGAAATATATGTGCTGTATTTTACAGGTTAAAAATGCAAACATTATACTCTACTATAAAGTGAAACAAAAGAGATCAAGAATTTATTTTTAAAACTTGGAAATTGAGATCAGACACTAAATGTTATCAAGTTAACATATACTATATATATATATACACATTATATACACATTATATATATACACATAATATATATATATACATACACATTATACACACACATACACACACATATATATATACATATATATATACACACACACAAACACACCAATTTATGTGCATGAAAACTGGCATTTTGTAATTCTTATTTCATCAATAACAACCAAAGATTCAAAAAACTTTGAAATTATATACACTGAATTTTATTTTAAAATTTTATATGTGTCTTGGCAGGAATTCACCTTGAAGTAGAAACCATCTGCAGAAAGAATGAGTCATTTTGTACATTTTAATTGAAATTTTTGGATTAATTTTGTCTATAATTAATATTTATGTATGAAACCTAAATTGTAAGGTGTTATGTTATTTCTGATCATATCTGTATAATCACTACTTTGACGGTAGTGAAATAATCTTTCCAAAAAATATATTTTTTCAGCTACTTTATCATAATGGTAGAACTAGATTGTTAAGACTATTAAAACTTACAGTGTGAATGGATATTCTTATAAAAATTTTAAATATTTCTTTTATCTCCTTGCCACACAAATAGGTTAAATAGGTCAAAGAACTTTTTTATTTACTAATTTTTTTTACATATCCAGTCCAGTTTTGAAGTTGGATGGCAGTGATGGTTGTAGAACATTGTGAATGTACTTTTTTTTTTAACGTTTATTTATTTTTGAGACAGAGAGAGACAGATCATGAATGGGGGAGGGTCAGAGAGAGGGAGACACAGAATCTGAAACAGGCTCCAGGCTTGAGCTGTCAGCACAGAGCCCGACGTGGGGCTCAAACTCACGGACCGCAAGATCATGACCTGAGCCGAAGTCGGCTGCTTAACCGACTGAGCCACCCAGGCGCCCCATGAATGTACTTAATACCACAGAACTTACACTGAAAATGGTTAAAATAGTAAATTTTGTTTTATGTTTATTTTGCCACAATAAAAACAGAAGACGAAAAAGTATTCTAGCATGCATTGTTACTTAATGTTTCAGGCCTCATCCTTCGTTTGCTTTTCTTCAGCAGTGGTCATATTATATTTGCTTTCAGATAGGCAGGGTTGAAGCACAAAAGTAAATACATAGTTTTTAGTAGGTAAAATGAAAAATTAGAGAGAAGTCACCATAAATATTTATGTACAATAAAAGTCAACTGAATCATGACAGACCACTTTATATTTTAATGTAGGTAATGAATGAGCTGAATTTAGACATAAGCTATGACAAAAATGGGTGACTTAATCATTTAAATAGGAAGAAAGGGAGTTATAAGAATTTATAATATGGAATCAGTCCTGTCCGGACGAGTAGATGGGAAAAATAGGACAGGAGCTCAGTTTAGTAGTGGCAATCGTATGTTCTACTTCCAGAGAAAATCTTTTCTTGGTTTAGTGGTTTTGGGGCATCCAAGCCAGATATATCTATTGCCAGTCTGTTTCCTAAGGAAAAGCATTTCTATAGGCTTCACTTCACTCTTCAGTTTTCACAGAGGTTCCAGTCAGTCTTCCAACAGATATAAGGGAAGCCAAAGGAGTAGTCTGACATACACGAAGGCCAACAACTGCTGACCCCAGGATCCCATAAACTTCCCATAAACTTGGTACTGTAACACATACTCCACCAACTGGGACTTGTTATCTTAATGTATTTTCTAAAGAGTGAATAGTCTTGTCCAAGTAGCTAACTTATATAAGGACATTTCCTTCTGTGGGCATTGACCTCATCCCACCTGATTTCCAAGAAAAAGGTAGGTTTCTTTCTGAGAACAGCTGAAATCAATGACTGTAGCATCCAAACCAATCTAAAAAACTTTTGGTGTGTGTTTGTTTTTATAAATTTTGAAGTATACTTTCTCTGAAACTACGAGGTCTCTAGAACTGTTAATTGTGAAAGGAACTTGCTTGCAGCTTTAACAATTAGAAACTCTTCTCAAATAAAATGTGTATTGTCTTAAAAAAGAGAGGCAGAACACTTGGAAATTACCCACAATCCACCTGGCCCTTTACTAAAATTAGTAAGCATTTAAAGATCAAGAACATAGAGAAGTTATGTTAACTTCTTAAAAAGGGAGATTGGTGAAAAAGACAGGAAGCTTTTCTCCCTTTCTGTTTGGAAACATTTAAATTAGCACTAGAAATATTTATATCTTGAAGGTTTGATAGAGGCACTTGTGAAAAATCAGTCTTGTTTTATTTTGGAGAGGAACTGTTTGACAGCTTTCTCAAATCCTACCATGATAATTGGTTTGTTTACATTTTATGTTCTCCTGGTAATTTATATTTTCTGAGAATTTGAAGTCAATTTTCAGATTTATTTGAATAGAGTTGAGTAAAATATTGTCCTATAATTAGTTCCCTCATATGGTTATGTGATTATTCTCTTGTTTGATTAGATTAGCTAGAAGTTTGTCTATTTAATTGGTTTCTTACAAAGCACCAGCTATTGAATTTATTTATCAATGCTAGCATTTTTATTTTCCAATTGTTAATATACATTTATCTTAATTAATTATAAATTAGTATCTTTTAGTGTCTTATTTTGCTCTTTTCCCAAATTCTTTAGTTAGGCACATCATTTACTTCTTTAAAGTCTTCATTCTTTAATTTACATGAGTACTTGAGAATGGAAATTAATTTTCAGTGTTAAATATATCTCCAAGGACTTTTTTATATTTTTAATGAAATGTATTGAGGAATAATTTATGTATAATAAAATGCAAATATTTAAAATGTCATTCAATGAATGATACTGATGTATGCGCTGCAAAACTAACAATGTAAATAATATACAGACTATTTTCACCTGCAAATATTCAATGTGTCTCTTCACAGTATATCCATCCCTTTGTCCTAAGTCCCCGACATCCAATAATCGGCCTTCTGTCATTATAATTTGCTTATTCTAGAATTTTATATGAATGAAGTCATATAATTTGTATTCTTTTTCATCTGAGATATCTCATTTGGCCTAACAATTTTCAGTTTCATCCATGTTGTTGTATGTATCAGCATTTTTTTGAAGCTGAGTATTATTCCACTATATGTTTATCCATTCACCTATTGAGGGGTTTTAGGGTTGTTTCCAATTTGGGCTTTTACAAATAAGTCTGCTATGACATACTTGCACATGTCTTTTTTTACGGATATATGCTTTTATTTCTCTTAGGTGAATACTGAGATGTGAAATGGCTGCACATTGTCATAGCTTTGCTTAACTCTTTTAGAAACTGCTAACTGTTTTTCAAAGTAGTTGTATCATTTTACATTCCCACCAGCAGTTTGTGAGATATCCAGTTTAGGGAGCTGTTCCAACCATATTTGGCATTCTAAGTTTTATGAATTTATATTTTTTATGGATATGTAGTGCTGTTTCATTTGTGGTTTTAATATACATTTTCCTAATGACTGTCTCAAATGTCCTGCCAGGTGACTGGAGATTATTTGACATTTGTACATCTTTTATGCTGAAGTATCTTTTCAAACCTCGTGTGTGTGTGTGTGTGTGTGTGTGTGTGTGTGTGTGTGTGTGTGTTTTAACGTGGGTTAATGTTGATCTTATTGACTGATGACTGTTCTTTACACGTTCTAAAACAAGTCCTTTGCCAAATATGCATATTGTAACTATTTCTTCCAATTTTGCTTATATTTTAATCTTATTCATAGCTTACCTTGAAGAATAGAAGTTTTGATTTTGATGAACTTTATCATTTTTTTTTCTTTATGACCCATGATTTTTGCATCCTACCTATGCAATGTTCACTTACGTCAAGCCCCTAAGTAATGTTTCATATGCTTATTTTTCTAGAAATTTTATAATTTTAGTATTTATACTTAGGTCTATGATCCATTTGAGTTAACTTTTGTCTATGGTGTGAGGTAAGAGAGGTCTTTATTTCCATCCAGATATTCAGTTGATCCTGCAAAATGCATTTAATTTTTTTCCCCTTTGAATTGTCTTGGCACTTTTGTTGTAAATCTATTCATCATAAATATAAAAGTTTATTTCTGGACTCTCCATTCTGCTCCATGGACCTATTTATCAATCTTGATGGCAGTTGTACCCTTATGCTTACTTTTCATTCATCTAAAAATATCTTTGCTCTTCATGCTTGAATGATACTCTTGCTCTATATAGTATTCTCAGTTGATTTTTTTTTCCTTACAGCTATTTAAAAATTCTATTTCATTGTTTTCTTCCGTCTGTTAACTCCAATGAGAAATCCATGGTCATTCAAATTATTGTTCATCTGTGTACTTCCTTGGCTGCTCTCAATATTTCCTCTTTTTCTTTGTTTTTCAGCCATTTGACTATGATGTGCTTAGGATTTTGCTCTCTTTTTTTATTTAATATGTTTATGGTTCGTTAAGTTTCTTAAACCTATAACCTTATATATTTCACTTAATTTGATGTGATTTCAGACATTCTATTTTTATATTTATCCCCTCCTCTTTTCTCTCCTTCTGAGATTCTACTTTTCTGTATGTTAGACATAACTTGCAGTATTGCCCCATATGTCTCTGAGGTTCTGTTTTTGTTTTCCAAGTTTTTCTTTTTCTTCTTAGTATTGCCTAATCAATCTTTGAGTTCTTTGACTCACTCCCCTTCCAACTTCATTTTACTTTTATATCATCTAGGGATTTTTTTTTAATTTTTTTTTCAACGTTTATTTATTTTGGGGACAGAGAGAGACAGAGCATGAACGGGGGAGGGGCAGAGAGAGAGGGAGACACAGAATCGGAAACAGGCTCCAGGCTCTGAGCCATCAGCCCAGAGCCTGACGCGGGGCTCGAACTCACGGAGCGCGAGATTGTGACCTGGCTGAAGTCGGACGCTTAACCGACTGCGCCACCCAGGCGCCCCAAGGGATTATTATTATTATTATTATTATTATTATTATTAAGATGGTGTTTTGGGAGCTCCTGGGTAGCTCAGTAGGTTATGCATCCAACTCTTGATTTCGGCTCAGGTCGTGATCACATGGGTTCATAAGTTCAAGCTCTGCATTGGGTTCTGCTGACAGTGCAGAGCCTGCGTGGGATTCTCTCTCTTCCTCTCTCTCTGCTCTTCCCTGCTTGTGATCACACATGCTCTCTCTCTCTCTCTCAAAATAAATAAATAAACTTTAAAAAACAGATGGTGTTTTTTCCAACAACTTTAGAATTATTTGGTTCTTTTCTATAATTTCTCCTCTGGAAATGTCATTTTTTCTTTTATCATAAATATGTTTTCCTTTAATTCATTGAGGATAGTTACAGTTGATGCTTTACAATCCTTGTCTCACAAATTTAACACCAAAATCGTTTTGGAGTAGTCATATAGTCATTTGTTGAGTGTTCCATTGATAATGAGTGACATTGTCTTATGTCAAGAAACTTTGGATTGTGTCCTGGACATTGTTAGTATCTGTGGAAATACTAGATTCTGTTATATCTTTTCCAAGAGTGTTGATATTTTTTTTATTGTAGAATCCAGTTAACTTGCTTATATTTAACATTTCAAACACTGGCACATCTACATTGGGCTGAAGCTTACATCTCAACTCAAACAACTTTTAGTCTGCCTTATTCATGTGTGGTCAATGGGTCAGCCTAATTTGGGCATAGTTTTTAGACAAACTTTAGGTTTCTTCCTCTTTTTCCCACCTGGTTTACTGCATTACTCTTCAGTGGTTCTTGAAATTATTCTGATTCCTTCAGCAGGAAAGATGGAGCGTTTCCATCACAGTTCTGGGAGCATTATAATACCATAACAACTGTGGCTTTCCTCAGGGTATACTTCCAAAAAACCAGAAAACTAACTTTGTGCTGGTCACCTCCTCAAGATTTTAAAGTCTATTCAAAATCTGCCTTCAATCTATGGCTCTCAAGTAATTATTTATTATATTCTCACCAGAGTTTTTAGTTATTTGTGAGACAAGCAGTTTGCTAGGAACTTGCTCCTTTATACAAGTAGTGGAACTCCTATATAAACATAGTTTTGACTATTTTTTTCAAGATTTATTGCTGAATATGTTGTAATTTATGTTTTTATTTTCTTTTCTGATATTGGGAGAGAATGTACAAAATATCAGACTAATGAGAAACATGAGAATCAGAGATCTGACCCAGTATTAAATTCTACTAATAATTTTCAAGATACCAGTGAAGCAAAAGAGACCAGGACCATCAATGCAGTTTCCCAGGTCCCTTCTTACAACATCTGAATGCACTACAGACGATATTAACATATGAGGTGTCTATAGGGTGAATGAGTTCATATCACTTACATAGAAGAGGTCATCATAGTCATGAAATGTTCTCATTGTATAATCAGATACTTACATACCATATGGGGTATTCCCCTAGGAGTCAGATACTAGGTTTACTTACTATAAGCAATTTTGGACATACTAGATATATCCTATTGAAAGCAATATATAAATGCTGTCCAAAATACTATTAGTTGGTCTCCTAGGGTTTATTTCATTACCATGCTGTTTTATAAGATTTAATTATTCTTTTGATGGTGACACACCATACACTAACAGTGGGATAGATGTTATTTACAATTCCAAAGGAAAGAAGGCTGCCTGGTAGGGCCATGCATCAGGTTGTCCCCAGAAAACAGGGTAACAGCAAGCTGGAGTTGTAGTGGGCAGCTTATGTATGGCAGGTAGAGTGGAATTAGCTATATTTCATGGGGTTCACAATAGATTGGTTGATTTGAATAATGTCCTTGGCTCTGGAGTATAGGGGCTGTCCAGTACCTGGCCCTGGGGCAATTAAGCCAGGAAAATAATGGTCCTTGCTTATGAAAGCCCAATAAGAGAAGTGGTTAAGTATAGGCTTATCAGCTGTTTTAGAAGGGGAACTGACCAGGGGCACCTGGGTAGCTCAGTCGATTAAGTAACCAACTCTTGATTTCTCTCAGGTCATGATCTCACAGCTTCTGAGTTTGAGCCCCACACTGGGCTTTGTGCTGTCAGTGTGGTGCCTGCTTACAATTCTCCCTCTGCCCTTCCCCCAACTCTCTCTCTAAATAAATAAATAAACTTTAAAAACAAAAGGAGAACTAACCAGTTTCTAATCAGACCCTCAAAATTAGGTCAAGATGGCATTGATTTTAAAGATTTTTTTAAAGATTTATATTATAATTGCCTAGAAGGAAATTTTATCAGGGACATCTTTATTTCCTGAGAGTGTCCACTCAGTAAAGAGAGAATGGCAGATCTGTTGTATTTCCACAACAATTAAGTTTCCACTAGCCATTGAAAAGTTGGTTGAGGGGAATTTCAAAAGTGAACGTGATGTCCATTTCCCCTCCCCACTCATGATATTTGGAGAATACAACTCCCAGGGGCTCCTGAATCAATATGAAGCAACTATGGGAGGTTGTTATCATTCTTAGCTGGAGAAAGAAGGCCAGATCTGGATCGCTCTCTACATCTTTATTTCCCTTTACCTATTCCTGGCATGCAGAAGACCCTGAATCTTTTGAATGCCCTCAATGAACGTGAAATTCAGAGAGTTGAGAACAGGTCAAACATCTTAGTGAGTGGCACAGTCATTCAATCCTGAGGCCATAGACACAGTGGACCATTTATTCCAGGGACTGTAAAATACTTCAACTTGTGGTTTAAACTCAAAAATAATGCCATTAGGAGTCTAGTGAGATTGAGTCAGTAGGTTCTATTAACACTCAAAACTTGGCTGGGCCAGGAGACAAATTGTAAGCTTGGTCTTGCAATTTGCAAGGTGAAAGTCTTACATCACTGCAATGGGAGTTTTTGCCTCTTCTGTTAGGAATCATCATTTGTTCCCCAAACTGACCCTGTCAACTAAAGGTGTTCAGCTGTGAGAACAGGTAAACCTAATGTTGAATGAGAGTAAGCATTAGGTGGTTCTTAACATTTGGAGAAGAGTTGGTGTGGGGTAGGGGAGGAGACTAATACCAATTTTTCTTTCTTTTAAATAAAGCAGGAAAATGAAGACCAGTATTTTAATCCCAATCTCCCTATGGGCTTGTATTAATCAGGATTCTCTAGAATAATAGAACCAATAAGATATGTTACATAAAAATAGATATCTATATCTGTATCTAGATCTATATCTGTATCTAGATCTAGATCTAGATATCTAGATATCTATATCTGTATCTAGATCTAGATCTAGATATCTAGATATCTATATCTGTATCTAGATCTAGATCTAGATATCTAGATATCTATATCTGTATCTAGATCTAGATCTAGATATCTAGATATCTAGATCTAGATCTACATCTACATCTATATCTATGTCTATCTACATCTATCTATACACACATGGAGAGAGAGGAAGAAAGAGAGAGAGAGAGAGAGATTGATTTTAAGGAACTGACTCATGCAGTTGTGGGGGCTGGCCAGTCTTATATGTGCAGAACAGGCTATGTACCCAGGGGAGAGTTGATATTTCTATCTCAAGTCCAAAGGCAGGCTGGAAGAAGAATTTCTACTTCTTCTGGATGACCTTGTATTTTTCTCTTAAAAAAAAACAAAAAACCAAAAAACAAACTGTTTGAATGAGGCCTACCCACATTTTGCAGGTAATCTACTTTACCCAACATCTGATGATTTAAAAGTTAATCCTTTCTAGAAAACACCTTCCCAGCAACATGTAGACTGGTATTTGACCAAAACATCTAGCCACCACAGCCTAGCCAAGATGACACACAAAATCAAGTTTCACAAAACCCTTCTCCAACCCAGTTATTTACCAGTCTTTGGCCTCTACTCACCACCTCAGGGGAGATATGTGAGTCAGCCAAGCCTAATGTAGAAGAAGCCAGCGTGGCTCCACTATGGTTTCCCAGGATGTTTCAATCTAATCTTAGCACTGCCATACTAGCAGAGGTTCTTTTTGAGACCACAGTCTTCTTCCAAATAGTCCCTCTGTTTCTGAGCCACATCATTGCCCTGATGGCCTGGGGTCTAACTGCTAGAATTAGCCTTAGTTCTCAAAGGAGTTTTCCTTTGAAATTTCAAAGGCATTTGAAATCTCCAATTATTATTTATTCCAACATTATAAATATTATTTTACTCTTAAATCCCAGATGATGTTTAGATTTTGATTTGCTTTTATATACAGAGGGCGTGGGTGTTGTTTGCTGGTAATGATGGTGATGACTTATGAGCATGTAAAGAGAGTTACTACAAGATTCATTTTGTGTCTGCACATCCAAATTGTGAAGTTGTAGGCCTGTAGCAGCTTGAGGCCATGGTCTAGCTCCATGAAGGAAGCTCTTTATAAGAAAAAAGCCAAAACTACCTATATGTGAATTGAACTGCCAATGACGGTTTACATATTTAGCCTATTTGTTGGGGAAACCCATATTTTTAGAAAATACTGAGACACCTTATTTTATTTTTCAGTAGCTGTCTGTTATTAAGATTTTGAGCACAGGATGAATCCAGTTTTTTATGAATATACATATGCATAATAGTGGTTATTAAATGTTTGCCACCTTAATTTGGCTACAAGAGCATAATAGCTTTCCTCCCTACTAGAAAGATGTATGTTCCAATGATATGCCTGGAGTACAGTTTGGAGCTTTGAACATATTTATTGACCCATCTAGGAAATAATATTCAGAAACACCAATTTTGCATTGTGGGGAATTTTATCTAGATTTCCCACAGTATCTGTTAAAGAGATACTTTCATTCTATGGATCATTTTTCTCCTCTATGTGACCATTCCACAGTGTTTATATTATTAAATTTATCTCTTTCCAGATAGAAAAAAAAAAAAACTTGCTGCTATACATATACAGATTCTTTGACACCACAGACATTATACAAAGCTTAATAAAATTCGACAAGAAAGGTCATCTCATCTCTAAATTTATGCATATCTGTCAAAAGCAAAGGATATTAGGACTAGAAAAGGACAAATAGGTTAGTCAGACCAGGGTCAGCAAAGTTTTCTCTAAAGTGCCAAACTGTAAATGTAACAGGCTTTGTGAGTTACATGTGGTCTCTATTACATACACTTCATTTTATTTTCAAGCAACCCTTTAAAATATCAAAACAAAAAACAAAAAACAAAAACAGTTCTTAGCTCAAGTCATTAAAGAAAGGCAGCCATTTGTTCATCCCTGAATCTTAATTTTACATTTAGAAAACTGAGGCTTAGAAATTATTTTCTTCTAGAAAACATGCAACCCTTTAGAATGAACTAGAAGCTGAGCTGCTACAATTCCCAGAGTTGGTGCTGTGTGTGGTTCCCCTGAGAACACCACCACTCATTTTTTAAGAAGGAGCTCCTCCTGGAAAGCTGTGTTTTCACAACTGAGCAAACCCACTAGGCTGGACAGTCTCTGAGCAACAGCTCAGCCTTAATACTCTTTGTTTGTCGTTTCCCAGAATATCCAGCAGGCAATTTGTTTCATCTATTGTAGCCTAAAATCAGTATTGTGTGTGTGTGTGTGTGTGTGTGTGTGTGTGTGTGTGTGTGTTGTTTAGCTTGTGAGACATAGCTGTGCAAGTACTTACTGCATATTCACTGAGGTCCTACTTCCTGTCACTGTTCTGGATGGAGCCACATTGGGGGAGGAGGGATCAGTGCTAGAGGGGTTGGAGAGGGGGAGGTAATTTTAAAAGAGACAAAATTCCCTCCTGTTCCAGTCTTATATTCTAGAAGACTCAAGGGTGTTTGCAATTAAAACAACAAACACAATAAAAAGTAAATCAGGTATATGTTAAACTGTGCAAAATGCTACAGTGAAAAGAAAAAAAGCAATGTAAGGGGCAGCAGAAATTTGTAAGCAGTGTTAAAAAATAAACTGAGGCATATTAAAAATGTAAAGCGTTTATGTGAGCAAAACTTAATTCTATTGGGGCTTAAGTGGTTAGGGGTGCTCCAATGACAGGAGCTCAAGGGAGAGACTTGTACAGAGAAGCAGCAGAAGCAAAGGAAATTATTGATTGGCTATAGCGTAAAGCCTGGCCCGTTGTGATTGGTTGTTCTTAGATTTCAATTTAGAGGTTTAGGGTTTGGTTTGCTTAGGCAGGCTGCCACCGCAACACAGCCACCTCAGTCTAACGGACTCCTCATTTAATTAATTCAACAGCACGCATGTGCATTTCTTTCCAGGACCTCTTAAGTATCTAAATTGGATATTTAAGAAGAAATCATAAATGCTTTGCATAATGAAATAGTATCTACAATTTGATAACTTATTTGTATATAAACTACATTTTCTCTAGATCAATTATTGTTATATTTAACTCAGTGCCTGGTTTGATATGCAGAGGCAAAACCATTGTTAATAATTAGTTAAACTTAAATTCAGAAATCTAGTTATTACTCACTAAACTTGGTTCTGAGTTGTATAACTTTCAAGACAGTGCAATCTTCTTTAGCAGATAATGACAAACACGCTCATCACAACTTAGAATTTTACTCAATACCTAAAATGTTTCGTACTCAAAGGTAAAGAAGATTATATGCATCTCTGCTTTTTAAAATTGATCTAAAACTAAGTTTTTCTTTGATTCTCTTCTTAAACCTTGGTCATAGAAAATAAAGGAAAAAAGAAAAAAAAAAGAAAGCAAATGGAGCGTTCTTCATTTTAAATGCTTACAAACCTTAAAAGACAATATGATGAGGAGAATAACATTTTGGTGTTTGAAAACATACTACTTATTCAACCTCCTTACTTGATTAATATTGGGGGATGCTTATTCCTTTGCCCTCAGGAATCATGTCCTGTAAAAGGCTTTTGTCTTAGTCATCTTGGGTTGCTATAACAAAATACCATTAACTGGATGGCTTACACGGGGATTTATTTCCCACAGTTCTGGAAACTAGGAAGTCCAAGATCAAGGCGTGGCTCTGATTCTTGCTATGTAGACACTGCCTTCTCATGATGTGATCACATGGCCTTTCCTCCATGATTTAACCTCTATGATCTAGATGAGGATCTAACCTTTCTTACTTCCCAAAGGCTCTACTTTCTAATGCCATCACCTTGTGGGTTGGGGTTTCAATATATAAATTTGGGGGAGGGAAACACAATTAGTGTATAAAAATGAGTCATCATTTTTAATATGACATGTTCCTTTTTCCTGAAGTTTACATTTATTTCAGTTTTATCTGTGGATGATATTAAATTAGTAAACCTGGGCCTCGCTTAGCTTTTCTAAATTTCATTAGAAGCTTTGGGTACATGATTTGTTTGTTTGTTTGTTTGTTTGTTTTTCATAAGGAAATTTGCTTTTGGTTCACTCATAATGAGGTCAAATATTTGTGAGAAATAACAAAATAAAAATTTCCACTAAATACTGAATATGACATTTCTTTATTATTTGTGAACAGAATAAATAGTAATATCTTAAGGAACTGAAAGTTCAAATAAACTTCACTTCAGTTTTCTTTCCACAGGTAATCTCATAGCTTTCTTAAAATTGCTATCATTTCATCTGACTGTGTGTTATAGCTTATAGAAGAGAAAACTAAACGAGAGGGAGGTGAAGTGCTTGACTAAAGATACAGTGTGGATTTGTGGGGCAACAAATAAAACTGACTTTCTCAGTGGCTGAACCTAACACAACTTTTACTTGTGCAAAACATTCTGGAGATCTGGAGGGCATCCTTTGACAATTTTTAATTATCAGTATTAGTTCATCTTAGTCTTCCTCTTCCATCTTGCAACAGAGAAAAAGAGATAGGAGACTCCACAAGCAATGAAGTCACTTATTCTGGAAGTGACACGCATTCTTTTTGTTTTTTTCTTTTGATATTTATTCTTGAGAGAGAGAGACAGAGCATGAACGGAGGAGGGGCAGAACAAAAGAGAGACACGCAATCCGAAACAGGCTCCTGGACACTCAGCTATCAGCACAGAGCCCAGTGCGGGGCTTGAACCCACAAGCCATGATATCATGACCTGAGCCGAAGTTGAAAGCTTCAGGGACTGAGTCACCTAGGAGCCCCTGGAAGTGACACGCATTCTTTTCTTAGTTCATCCTCACATGGCCCTACTCAAAAGCAAGGAAACTAGGAATCTGATTCTACCGCGTACTTGGAAGAAGGAAGAGGTAATAAGGGTGTGAGCAAGCACAGAGTTTAAATACATAGATAGTATGAGATAAAATCCAGTTTGAACTCAAACCTGCTAACTCTAGAGCTTACTACATTGTTATACTATGTCCAAAGAGCAAAATGGAAGAGTTAGAAGCCAAATTTCTCACCCACAGTGATCTCAATTGGTTAATACAGAGCAAACATTCATCATTAAAGCACAAGATGCTTATATCGTACTCTATGTTTGGAACTCATAATCATTTACAAATTATTTGTTCTACATAAATAAACTAGCCTATTAATCAAAATTATTCCCACCATTTCTGCTTTTTTTGTTTGTTTCCTGCACACGCTTTTATTCTTGATATGTTATTGACATTTAATGAACATCTTCCAAAAGAGAGTCCCATATTTTGTTTGCTTGAAAGAATGCAAGTTTAGTTGACAATATGTTGGTTGCATATTCATATTATGATGTGGGATTTCATGCTCCCCTAAGACTGAGGATAGTAAATTGAAATAGAATCTTCTCATGACATTATTTCAAGAGAAAAATATTCACCATCATAGTAAAACTCTTTATTATAACAATTATCTTCCTGGCAACAACAGTAATGATGCCAATTGGCAGTAATCTATATACCTAGGGAATAAAAGTTCTTATGTTGTGTGTAAGGGCTAGAATCTTAACTATGTTGATAAAATCAAAATTATGTCATGTTTTATTATTTATATTTTCCCTATAATAATAGAAACTCAAATATTGACTTAGAAGTATTTTTTAAAATTCATTGTATTACCGATTTATTTTATTATCACATTATTCTTATATATGTCAAATAATTGTTATGTCAAAATTTTTGAGGATTTTAAATAGGGATATGTAAACTTAACTAACTCAGCCAACAAATTTAAAAAATAATAATACATTTCCCTTTTCATATCCTGACAAAATCAATCATTCAATTCATTTATTTTTCAAGTAAAGAATAAAGTGTGTAATCTTGTAAACCCACCTTATTCACTTTTGCCTCATACCTGAAACTGATAGTGTTAAAGGACCACACAGTGACACATTCATTTTCATTGCCAAAGCCATCCATAATGTCATGCGTGAGTGCATTCTGGTCGAATCTCTTTCGTTGTCTGATTTCTGTTACTCTCCACTACTAGGTCTCTTCTTTCATAGATTACTGTGTAATCTAACTGCTATCACAGTTAGAATATTTATTTGAGAGGACATTTTAGAGCTTCAGTGAAAATGAGAATATAATTCCTTTGTCAGCAGCCAGTTCTATTCCTGAGGCTTCAAAAATCAAACAGGCTACTGCCTCATCATTTGGCAGTTGTGAGGTCTTTCACAAACCCAAGGCAGAGAGGCTGGGCTGAAACAAATTACATGGTTGTACTGATCTCCAAAACTTGAAGAACTAATAAAATTATGGTAGGATTTATAGGCTTATTGTATTTAGTCCTAGTTTATTTTAATCTATCTATCATCTATCCCCCCTTCTCTCTATCCTCTCTTACAATCAGTTTTCTGACATTTTTATTTATTTAAAAATCCATTTTATTGTATTTTAAAATTTCATTTCTCTCTTCTATGGTCAAACTGAAAAAGGACAGCTTTGAAAATCAAGAATAAACTCTGGTAAAAACAAGACTTTCTAATTCTCACCATTTAACTTTCTTTATTAATTATTTGACACCAAATGGAACCACAATCTATTGATCCTGTGACATCTTTATCATGCCTCACCCACATCATAGCCTCACTTCTGTCCGTTCCAAGCTTACCTTCCATGATCAACAATTATAATCTCCTCATTTCTTCAACTTTTGCCCTTATATTGGTTCACTGCGCATTTTTGTTGAAATCTCAGCCCTGACTAAATCCAAGTGTCTACCACTAAGAGCCTGCTCTGCATAGATAAACCTCGCCTGCACAAGATCTTTTTGTCATGCTAGCTTATCTCTGTTGTCACTTGTCTCAGAGCCCTCATACTGCTCAACAGTTTTGCTATGTTGCTTTAGTGCATCTACTCTGCCACTCTTGTAGACCATCTCACATGTTATCCTATCATCAAACAGGACAGCTCTAATCGTGCTCCTTAATTCATTGAAAAATATGAAGAGAATGGATAAGATCTTTCACAAGCTTTGTTTACCATATGAAACTTGTTAGCTAGGATTCCTGCATCTGTCTATACATTCTACCTTTTCTCTGGTTACTTTACATGAATCAGTCACACTTAGACTAAAAACTGCCTTGAAATACAAATTAACAAGGTATCAAACCAAGTTCATTGTATATGGAAGAATCTTGATAACAATAACTAGGTGGATTCATACCCAAATGTGCACTTCATCCCATCTCTTCCTGCTACTCGGAAATTTTCCCTGGCTCTTTTCATGACTGATACCCTCTCTTCTCAAGCTTTTCCTTTCATGTGTTATTTTTCTCATCTAAGCAAAACAAAACAAAGCAAAACAACTCAACTCGCCTACCATCTCTTCATCTTTCTTTTACCACTCCCTTCTCTCTCCTTCACTTTATAACTTTGATTAATGAAAAAATTACAGTCATTTTAATAACATTACTAGACAGATATATATTTAATTTTTTCAATCACATAACACTTAGATTCATTTATTTTAGGTCAACACCATCATCCTAAAAATAGGATTTTTTAGCAATTTTTTTCATATAGAGTTTCAATACTCTAACCAATGCACACAATTTAATAAAAATTACTTTCTTCAAAATGTGCATATTTTTAAATCATTATATATGTGGAGGATGTTCATTCAGCATTCTATGAAAAAGAAAATGAACACTTATAACATTTTGCAACTTTGGTAATACAATGCTCTTAACATATTTTACCTGATTTTATTTTATATATTTATTGATTAAGTATAATTGAACTATAATTATTTTACTTGAATTGATGATTGTATTAGCCCGAGTGTTGATAAAGAACCCAGTGCACAAGGATCCAGTTAAGCCCTGTGTACCACGGCAATAACTTTTTCTTCATTCTACATATATGTCTTTGTGGTATATTTGAACATTAGCTGTGGCTATAAATTGTTTTTAAAGTCTTTCATCTGGACCCAAATTCGGCATTTTTTTTCATCACAGAAATGGGGAACATTGAAATACAGTAGGCAGTCATAAAGTTCTCAATAGGAAAAACAAAAAAACATAGGTTCCCAAACAATATTGACATAAAAAAACTCATTAAAAAAATATCCTAAACAAAAGCCAATAAAAAAATTAAATACAAATTGTATTTGTGCCACCTCACTCTTTGCTTTCATTTTTAAATTTTAAATGTATTTCTGAAAGAAATTGAATAGGTAAAATAATTTGTGGAAGAATATATAAAATACTATGAGTTCTTTAATAATTATTTTCTTGTTATTTTAATTAATTATATATGAAGTATAGGGCATATTTTTTATTGCCATAATACAAATGTAGAAGAAAGAGACATTAATATTGCTGGGAAATATTTGGTTTCATTAAATTAAAAAGGTAAACATGAATATATCATGAGTTAACAAAGAAAATTGTCAAAAAATGTGTCCTTTTGAGAAGTTATTCCTTTAGTAAACACCAAAACTATCTTGAAAGAATATCAGTATCCTAAAACTCTATGGAATCATTTGCTAACTACATATTTTCTCAATCATAACACTACAGAGAACTTGTTAGGAAGTGATTTGTTTTGGGGCTTAAGGTTTCATTTTATCAGTCAGGTCAAAATAATCCATACCCAAAGTTGGTCAACAAGGATACTTAGCTTAAAAAAATTTTTTTTCATTCATACTAGTGAAATGTTAAAAATGTTTTATTATGTTTCATGACTTAAAATAATTATGTTTATAAAATCAACACATGAACTTCCAAGATACATGATAGAATAGGTTAATTAAAAATATTGGATTCTCAATAAGGATTGAGGAATCCTAGGTTCTGAACCCATTTAATACCAATTAGATTTGTAATATAAACAAATTTTAGAAGTTGTATTACTAGTATTATGGATTAATTTTCTTAATTTGTTTTAAGTCTCAGTTTCTTCATCTGTTAAATAAATAAATAAATAAATAAATAAATAATAAGTAAATAAATGTTAAATAAACTAGAGCCCATGGGGCAAATCCAGCTCTCCTTTTGTTTGTTAACAACAACAACAAACATTTTATTGGAGCCAGCCACACTGATTCTTGTATGCATGGTCAATGGCTGTGTTCACCCTACCACTGTAGGAGTTGGGTACTTGTGATAGAAATCATAAGGCCCATTAAGCTCGAATGTTTAGTTTCTGGCCCTTTATGGAAAAAAGCTTGCTGATCCCTTGACTAAATGTTTTTTTAGGTTCTTTAGGCTATTACATTCCATAATAAATATATAATCTGACCAGATACACAAGTTGGAAAAGAAAAACTCTTACATTTCCTAAGAATTCATTGCTTCATTCTGCTAATCACAGATTATGGTGAATATATTCTTTTCAAATACTTAAAATCACTACTTAAAATGTTGTAATTGCATGTGTGAATACACATAATATTTTCAAATTTTATCTAATAACAAAAGAATAATTAAGTAACCAAATAAATTCAAGATAATTAGAGAAGCTGATTCATAAAAGGGTTGCCATAATTAGAGTTTTATAATAAAGGGAAGAAAGTACATTTCCTGGGAAAGCATCAGTATGTTTTAATCAATTTGTGCACAATAATTTTGTTTGTATTTATTTATCAGGGCCTCAATCAAGAATAGGTGTTAATATATTAAACTATACACAAGAAGAAGAACTTGTCCTTGATTATACTGCGTATTACCCAATGGAAATTATTTACAAATTTAGCAATGTTTATTCCAAAATGGAAAATGCATTCTTGGGCAGTTATAGAAAAGAGACGTGCCTTATAAATAACTTGCTGTGGAAAAACAATAATTGTAATAAAATTGAAGTTATGAACAACAATAAGTCTATAATTGGAAATTCACTTTTCGAAACTAATAAAATAGTAATACATTAAGACTAAGAGGAAGAATAGGCATAATCTTATACATGTACATGATAGTAAAACTTAGTTCTGTCTTTAGCTGATTCGACAAATGTTAGCTGAATATCTTATATGTTCCTTGTTTCTTTACTGTCAGTGTAGTGCTTTGGTTCTATCTGGCCGTGATTGATTGCATTATTGCTCAGTATATAATCACTCTACCCATCACCACTTCTGTCTCTTTGGTGTTGGATTCAGTCTGGTGACACGCTTTGGCCAATAGAACATGAAGAGATGCAATGCGCCCTCCATCTGAGCAGTGGCTTTTAACATGCTTGAATGTTCACATAACCTCTTACATTCAACAAAAGAAGAATGATGCCTTATACCCACTGTTTATTTACTTGTGTACCAGAAGTGAAAGAAATGTGGAGCACGTCTGAATCTTGCCCTCAGGTTAGAGTGGAGCCACTGTAGTGAGCTCTCAGACTTGTAGGCAAAAATAAAAGTCGTTTGTTTTAGTCACTGAGATTTGGGAGTTGCTTGTTATACAGCACATTAACGCAAAAATTGGCTAATAGAGCAGTCATGGAAAAATTCACAGTATCATTACAGAGTTTGGAATGTTTCATCATATGTAGATTGGTAAAGTGCTCACCATAATATGGAGCTACATTTTATTACATTTCTGGAAGTTTAGACTGTTTAGTTGACCCATGATGGTAATTCAATGTGTAAAGGAAACATCATTCAGTTTTTATACCACAAGCTATATTTAGAAAATCAACATTTAGATGCTTAACTGACTGAGCCATCGAAGCCCCCAAATTCTTTTTTATTAAAGTTTAGATGAGGGTCGCCTGGGTGGTTCTGTCGGTTAAGCAGCTGACTTCGGCTCAGGTCACGATCTCGCGGCCCGTGAGTTCGAGTCCCGCGTCGGGCTCTGTGCTGACAGCTCAGAGCCTGGAGCCTGTTTCAGATTCTGTGTCTCCCTCTCTCTGACCCTCCCCTGTTCATGCTCTGTCTCTCCCTGTCTCAAAAATAAATAAAACGTTAAAAAATAAAATTAAAAAAATAGAATAAAATAAAAAAAGTTTAGATGAGATATGCGATATTAGTTTGTTATGCAATATAGTGACTCAACAATTCTATACATTAAGCTATGCTAACCCAACAAACGCAATCACTACAAAACATATTTAATCTCCATTCTTGCACATTCATTTTTTCCAAAATATATATGTAGGTACCATTTTCAGTTCCAGTTCGGACTGTAAGTTTTACAACTCTGCCATGATCCAGAAATTTATATATCCATTTTTGTATGCTTACCATGTCTTCACTTCAAAGGAAACATGCCTAAAACCAAAATAATAATATATTCCTCTATCTTGATATGCCTTACCACTATTTATAGAATTATCACTTCCAAAGTAATCTTGAGACATAGTTTAATAATGTATTTTTCACTTGTTATGCAATATGCTATGCAACTTACACTACTTGGTTATAAAAGAGTCTTTATATTCTTCTGTTATTCTCCATACCCGCTAAGAGTCCTATGTGGCTGAACGTATAAACAAGACCCAACTATATACTGTCTACAAGAAACTCTAATTTGCTCTAAGGGTACACATAATCTCACAGTAAATGGATGAAAAAAGATTTTACACGCAAGTGGAAACCAGAAGGGACTGGGGGTAGGAATGCTTATATAAGACAAAATAGACTTTAGGTGAAAAACTGTGATAAGACACACAAATGAAGGTCATTTATAAGGAGAAATGGGCCAATTTCTTAAGAGGATATAACTATTATAAATACATATGTGACCCCATACTGGAGACCCTATTAATACTAATCGGACTGAAGAGAAATATAGGCAACAATAATACTGAGGCACTTCGGTGCTCTACTTCTAGTGGCATAGATCATCCACACAGGAATTAATAAGAAAACATTAGACTTGAACTGTACCTTAAACCAAATGGACCTAAGAGACATACTCAGACAATTCCATCAAATAGCAGCAGAATACATATTCTTATCAAGCGCACATGGAACATTCTCCAAGATTGCCTATTTGTTAGGCTACCAAGTAAGTCTTAGCAAACTTTAAAATATTTAAATTTTTTAACATCTCTTCTGAACACATGGTATGAAACTAGAAATCAATCACCAAAGAAAAGCTGAAAAATTCCTAAATATGTGGACATTAAAGAACACACTCCTGGGAGTGCCTGGGTAGTTTAGTTGGTTAAGCCTCTGACCCGTGATTTCGGCTCACGTCATCATTTCACTATTCCTGGGTTCGAGTGCAGAGTCAGGCTCCATGCTGACAGTGCAGACCCTGCTTGGGATTCTCTCTCCCTAGCTCTCTGCCCCTCCCCCACTTGCTCTGTCTCTCAAAATAAATAAATAAACTTAAAACATTTTTTAGCACATTTCTGAAAACCAATGGGTCAAAAATAAAAATCAAAAGAGAAATGGAAACATATCTTGAACCAAGTGAAAATGGACACAATGTAAAAATGTATGGGTTGTTGCAAAAGCAGTTCTAAGAGGGAAGTTTATAGCAATAAATGCTGACATTAAGAAGATAGATCACAAATAAACAACCTAATTTACATTTCAAGGAACTAGAAAAAGAACAAACAATGCTAAAGAAAAGAAAAAGGCAATAACAAAGATCTGAGGAGAAATAAATGAAATAGAGAATTAGAAGACAAAAGGACAATAGGAAATAATCAACAGAGCTAAGAGCTGTTTCTCGTTTTTTGGTTAAACAAATAAAATAGACAAAGCTTAGACTTACTAAATTAGACTTACCAAGAAAAAAGAGGATTAAAATTACAAAAGCTATAGTTGAAAGAGAAACATTTCAACTGATACCCCTGAAAGGATCATAAGACCTCCTATAAACAACTATATGCCAAGATATTGGACAACCTAGAAGTGGTAAGTTATTAGAAACAATCTACCAAGCTGAATCCTGAAGGGACAGAAAATCTGAATGGACCAATTACTAGTAAGGAGATTGAATTAGTAATCAAAAACCATGCAATACAAAAAATCTCAGGATCAAATGGCTTCATAGGTGAATTCTACCAAACATTTAAGAATTAACATCAATCCTTTTCAAGTCCTTTCCAAAAATTAAAAAGAAGTAAACAGTCCCAAACTCATTGTATGAGGCCAGCATTACTTTGATACCAAACCCAGATAAGAACACTAGAAGAAAAGAAAATTACAGGCCAATATCCCTGATGAATATAGATGTAAAAACTCTCAACAAAATACTGTCAAACCAAATTCAAGAGCACATTAAAAGGACCATAGATCATGATCAAATGGGATGTATCTCTGGGATGCAAGGAAGTTTCAGCATATGCAATTCAATGAGTGTGATACACCATGTTAACGTAATGAAAGACAAAAACCATATAATCATCTCAATAGATGTAGAAAGCATTTGGGACAGTTCAACATACTTTCACAATAAAAATTCTCAACAAAGTGGGCATAGAAGAAACATACCTCAGCTTAATAAAGGCCGTATATGGACAAACCCATAACTAACGTCATATCAATGGTGAAAGGTTGAAAGCTTTTTTTATAAGATTAGAAATAAGACAAGGCTACCCTATTTTACCAGTCCTATTCAGCACAGTACTGGAAGTCCTTGGCAGAGCAATTAGGTAAGAAAAAGAAATAAAAGATAGCCAAATCAGAAAGGAAGAAGTGAAACTGTCTCTGAAGATGACTTGATTTTATATTCTGGATACGATACCAACAAACTGTTTGAACTAATAAATGAATTCAGCAGAGTTTCAGGATGTAAAATCAGCATGCAAACATCTGTTGTATCTTTATACACTAACAGTACGATATGCTACTTCTGGAAAAAAAAAAGTAAAGAAGACAAATCCCTTTTACAATAGTACCAAAAAGAATAAAATACTTAGTAGTAAAGGAGGTGAAAGATCTGTACACTGAAAACTGTTAAGACATTGACAAAAGATATTGAAGAAGACACACATGTTCATGGATCCAAAGAGTTAATATTGTTAAATTTTCCATAGTCTAATCTAGAGATTATTGCAATTCCTATTAAAATTCTAAAGATACTTTTCCCAGAAATAGATTAAAAAAATACTAAAATTCATTTGGAACCACAAATGACCCTGAACAGACAAAACAATCTTGATTAAAATAAATAAATAAATAAATAAAATAAAGAGAGATGAAGGCATTATACTTCCTGATTTCAAACTATTACAAAACTATTGCAATCAAACAATACAATGGTGGCATAAAAACAGACACATAGAACAACATAGACCAACGTAACAGAACAGAATAGAAAGCCAAATACACCCATGCATATATGGTCAACTAATCTTTAGTAAAGGAGCCATAAATAGTCAACAGGGAAATGATAGTATGTTCAATAAATGGTGTTGGAAAAATTGGTTATTCATGTACAAAAGAGTGAAAATGGACCTAAGTTACACCACTCGCAAATATTTACTCGAAATGGATTAAGGTCTTAACCAGAAACCATAAAATATCTGGAAAAGAAACATTGGGAAAAGATATTTGACATTTGTCTTAGCAATGATTTTTTTTTTTTGGATATGACACCAAAAGCACATGCAACAAAAGCAAAAATTAGCAAGTGAGACTACATGAAACCAATGAGACTCTACACAGCAAAGGAAACAATCGACAAAATTAAGAGGAAACCTATGAAATGGGGTAAAATATTGGCAAACCATATCACCTGAGAAAGGATTAATGTGCAAAGTATATAAGAAGCTTATACAACAACATAGCAAAAATAAAAAATAAAAAAATTCAGGTTACAAAATGGGCAAAGGACCTGGATAGATAGTTTTCCAAAGGAAACATACAAGTAGCTGACAAGTACATGAAAAGGTGCTCAACATCACTAATCATCTAACCACAATGCAGTCACCTCACACCTGTGACCAGTATCTCAAAGACAAGTAATAGCAATTACCGGTGAGGCTGTGCAGAAAAAGGGGACCATTGTGCTCTGTTAGTGGGAATGTAAATTTGTAGAGCCATTAAGAAAACAGGGTGGGAGTTCCTCAAAAACTAAAAATAGAACTACCATATGATCCAGCAATCCACTTCTGAGTGCACATCCAAAGGCAATGAAATCACCAAATAGAAGAGATATCTATAGCCACATGTTTACTGCAACTTTTTACAAAAGCTAAGATGTGGAAACAACCTAAATATCTGTCAACAGATGAATGAATAAAGAAAATGCCATGTATACGTATGATGGAATATTTTTTAGCCATAAAAACAAACAAACAAACAAACAACAAACAAACAAACAAAAAAGGAATTCTGTAAGATTCTACAGTATGGATGAACTTTGAGGACATTATGCTAGGTGAAAAGAAACCTGGCACAAAAAGACAAAGACTATCTGGTTCTATACTATACTACGCTACGCTACGCTACGCTACGCTATGCTATACTATACTATGCTATACGGGACTTAGAGCAGTCAAAATCAGGAAGTCAGAAAGTATAGTGGTGGTGGCCAGTGGTGGGGGAAGGGGACATGGGAGTTATTGCATTGTGTGATAGTCATAGAGTTTCAGTTTCACAAGATGAAAAGAGTTATGGGGATGGATGGTGGTGATGGTCACACAACAATGTGAATGTACTTAATACCACTAAATTGTACACTTAAAAATGGCTAAGATGGTAAATGTTATGTTACGTGTATTTTATCTCAATAAAGAAACAAAAGCCAGTTAATTTCTCCATGATTTGTAAAACCATTAAAATGGTAAAAAAAAATATGTTTATGTTAGAGTTGATATGAGAATGAAAAGAATTATATTTGCAAGGTAAAAGCAAAGTGCCTGACACATTATAAATAATAAATTATGGCCACTATACTTATTGACAGTTACGTTTATGATTGTCTTCACCTTACAATAACAGAAACAATTTTACTTTGAACAATAGGGCAAAAATGGTGAAACTTACACTGATATTCTTTTAGTAAATATCTAGGAACTACATTATATCTCACATGTAGAAATTAGTTCCTAACATGATTTCACATTTATTATCTGATCCTCTGTGCCCGTAGTTTAAGGCACAGAAATGACAGTATTATTTAAATTTTAAGAATGTAAAACCAAACACCAAGAGATTAAAAATAAGTGAGAAGTGTAGCACCCACTTTTGGATCCCCAGTTTTATTTCATTGTTTCATGTAATCTTTATGACTTCATGTAATAATTCATGCAATAATTATAGATTATACCATTATACGTGGTTATAAATTACAGATATTACCATTACATTAAATTTTCCCCATCTAATGTATATAACCATCAATGCAAAATTTTAGTCATAATTTTAGTCATAATCATAGAAAAGTAAACCAAGTGCTAGGAGTATTTTCTTTTATATTATACATTTAGAGAAATGTACAAGTGAAGATATTTAATGCTTAATATAAAAGCTTTCAGGAAAAATGTCAACGTTTTACTTTTACTTAACTTTATTTTATTCTGTGCTTTCATATTTTTAAGTCATAAATTTGAATTAGTCAAAACAAATGCAAACTTAAGATTTCTAATATAAAATAATTTCAAACCCAAATATATTGTGTTTTATGAGTTTTTAGAAAAAAAGCAAATTGCAAAGATTTTAATTTTTTTTTTGAGTCTTAAAGATCACTTAACTACAGCTATTTTCTAACCTGTGGTTGTACCTGTGTACATGAATTGATCACGATTACTAAATAGATCATTATAAATATAACATATTGCATTGAGTTCCAGCTTTAATGAAGTGAAGACTGAAGACGTATAGCTTCATGTCTTACTAATAAAGATATATCAGGAAATATAAACTCAGGGAGCTGGTAATAACTCTAAATTAATTTATCTCATCAGATTTTCCTAACAAATGTAAGCTATGGCAAAAGAAAAGATCACACACAAACACACATGCACACACTTAACACTTTTAACCTAAGTCCTAGTAATTAAAGTTTGCAAAGAAATTAACTGTATTTCATATGTTCATATTTAGCTTTTTCCTTTTTCTTTATATAGTCTAAAAGGAAAGAGAGAGAGAGTGAGAGAGTTTTATACAACTTAATGTGCAAAGCATCTCAGTAATAATTATGGTCAAAGTTCGAATGACATATGAGTATGTTATATAAATAAATACTAGAGACTTTGGGATCACACAGCTCATATTTTGCTCATTCAATCCCAGTTGTACAAGTACATAATAATAAAAATGTTTAAAAACTAATACTGATAATATATTAATGAAATATTAATCACAGTACATAGAAAAAATCTTTAAAACTACTTATTTAACTGAGGTCATACAACCTCCATGGTTAAAATACAGCTGCTTTTCTTAGAAGCATTGTAAAAACACAAGCTGTTGAATATATTTTACCATACTTCAAGCTATTAAAATTAATTCCATTTTAATTGTTAATGAGAACAGTCAACCATTATCTTTGAGGCAATGCAGATATGAATGTTGTATTTATAGATATGAAAATAAATATTGGTAATGGGAAACAATTTGTTGAATCTTTTTCCATATTCCTACCTGTACAGGTTTAGACATTGTATTTCTACTACTCTATGAAAGTTGAATTTTTAGAATACACATCATTTTAACCTGATGAATTTTTATATAGTGTCTGATTAGCACTTAGGATCATGGAATGATTGGTTTCATATTTCACTTGCATATGAAAAATATTACTATCATATTTCTACATTGATGTGTGTTTGTTACGTATGGTCATGCAAATAAGGGCAATAAATACACTCTCATTGACTCATAACAGAATATATAATATTTTCACTTAAGGGTTTTTCATGAGGCAGATACTATATTAAACAAACATTTTTAAGAGTCTCTGTAATTTCCCTTTAGTAATTTACATGCAGAACAAGTTATTAAGGTTTGGGGTGTTGACTGGCTCAAACTCCCCCATATAGTATCTTCCCTAATTGTGAGCATTTTATTGTCCCTTTGTGATACAGTCTCCTTTTCATAAAATTGAATAATTATAATTTTTATAGGAAAAAATAAGTCAACATATTCTCTTGGTCATTTTTATTCACTAGCAAAAACAATACTTTTAACCAGGTGAGAAGAAAATTACTTATTAAGTACAGATAGAACATTGAGTCTGAGTTTCCAGAAATGACACCCAAAATGAAAAGGTGGGAGGAGATTGCTAAAGGCAACAAATGCCCTGCACCTTAGCTGTTGCACTTGTTTATAAGTTTTAGAAAAAAAAGTGGTCTCGGTGATACTGATTGAAGTTACACAAATCAGGTCTGTGATGTACTGGAACTGTGCTTTGTACATATTACCCCCACAATAAATGGCATCTATTAATATTTTTATTATCAAATAATTACATCCTATGTGCTCCAGCTGTAAATTTTTGCAGCTAACATATTTCAAAACTGAACTCTTAAAATCTTTCTAGCCACTTTCCTTTTATTCAACATGAGATGCTGAGTTCCGTGTTTTTCTGTTTTTTGATATATACCTAGACTGATTTTTTTTAATTTATTGAGATAGAATTGAAGTAAAAATTAACTACAAATATTTAAACTGTACAATCTGATCATATTTGGCGTATCTGTATACCTCTAACGCTATTATCACAAACAAGATAAGGAACATTTCGATTATCCACAAAAGAGATCCCTCATGCTTCCTAGAAATCCTCCTTCTCCACCCCCCACCCCCATCCCCTTGCCTGGGCAACCATTGACTTGAATTCTATCATTGCGATTAAGTTTGCATGATCTCAGTTCGACTATAAAAGGAAACATACAGAATATACTCTTTGGCCTGACTTATTTCACTGAGGATAATGATTTTGCAATTGATCCATGTTGTGCCTATCAATAGTTCATTTTTTTAATTGCTAAGAAGCATTCTATTTTATGAATACACCATAATTTTGCTTATCCATTTATCTGTTGATGGGCATTTGGGTTCTTTACAGTTTTTGGATATTACAGAAAATGCTGATATGAACATTCATGTACAATTCTTTTTGTGAATATATGTTTTAACTTCTTTTGGATAAATAACTAAGAGTGAACTGACTGGATTTTATGATATGTTTATCCTAAAAAGACTGCCAAACTGCTTCTGCAAACTGGTTGTGCCATTTTACATTCCCATCAGCAGTAGAGATGAATTCTAGGTTCTTCATATCCTTGCCAACACTGATATCATATCATCAGACTTTTCCATTTTTGCAACTCTAATGAGTGTATAAAGGTTGCACCTAATGGTATTAATTTTTATTTCCATGATGATTATTATAGGTTAGCAATTTTTCATGTGTTTTCTATTTTGGGAAGTTCTTTCAAATTTTCTGCCCATATAGCATTTGTTTATTTGTCTTCTTATTATTGAAATGTAAGAAGTTTTCATATATCTTGTACACAAGATATATAAATGTCTTCTCCCAGTTTATCATTTGCATTTTGGATTTCTTAACAATGTCTTTGAAACTGAAAACTGTCCAATTTTGATGAATTCTAACTTATCATTTTCTATGTTGCATACATTTGTGATTAAAAAAAAAAAACACTTTTCCCCAGATGGTAAATATTTTGTCAATTATCTCATTGCAGTTTCTTTTGCTTTTCATGTTACACTTATATCCATCATCCATTTGGAGTTAATTTTGTATTTGATGTGAAGAAAATTTTTATGTTTTGTGTTTTCCATACATGGATATATTCAATCCAACCCAATCTCCTAAAAGATTTTCCAGTAATGTTTTATAATGTTCAAAATAGCTTTCTTTAATTAAATTTATTCTCAGATATTTGGGAGGGTGACCTTATCATAAATTGAACTGATAATATCACTAACATATAGAAGCATCAGTTTTTTCCTCTTTGTCTGGAAGAATATAATTTAATTTTTACATTATTTTATTTTTACCTTGCTAAATTAGTTATGATAGTTACTATGAAGATTCACATTTTTATATAAATTATCATATAATCTGTAAAGACCCTATTCCCAAATAAATTAACATTCTGAGGCACTGGAGGTTAATACTTCAACATATGAATTTGGGGGTAACATAATTCAACCCATAACTTAAATTTAGTACTACTTGAAGTCTAGTTATTCTAAGAAATTAATATTAAATCTGTTACTGAATTAGGATCAATGCTTTTCCAGATGAAATTACATATTATATAATGTTCAATAAAACACACTTAACTCACCCAAAAGAACTATAATACTTGCATATGTTCACTTCTTTCTGAGTTTTCTGAAGTTCTTTAGCTTCTGGAAACTTAATCAGGACCAGTGAAAACTGGAGAATGATATATTTTTAAAATTTAGTTTATATGAAATAATTTTATGCTTTGATAGGCCTAAGGCATTTGATGTTTTTTTATTCAGAAACCCAATATTAACCAATCAAAAACCTTGACTAATGAGATTACAAAGCATTTCTTCTCAGTCTGACATAAATTGTCTCTCTGAATTTGTGGATCTCTATTATCTGGTAAAGCCCTCTAAGGGGAGAGAGCCTGAGGATAAAGCAAATAATAACACTTATTTTTGGGGCTGTATGTTATTTAATATATCAAATTATTTCTCTAAGGGAATACAGTTGGCATTAATACACCATTAAGGTTTCAAATTTCATATCAGTAAATTTTGTGACTAGAATTCTCTTTCTTCTTGAACATATTCCTATCAGAGATCATGGTTTTCACATCTAACCTTCTAATTTAGTGAAGATGAGGTTTTACTGGAGTAGAGTGTGTCCTTAATCCATTTTGACTGGTGTCCTTATAACAACAGGAATTTGGAGACTCACCCACAGTGAGAATACTATCTGAAGATTGGAGATATGCAGCCACTAGTAAAAGAACTGGGAGAGAGGCTTGGAACAGACTCTTCCATAGTGACTTCAGAGGCAGTACATCCCTGCCTACACCTTGATTTAGGATTTGGGGTTCCTAGAACAGTGAGAGAATACAATGTTGTTGTTTAAGCTACTTGGTTTGTGGTATTTTGTTGCAGCAGCCCTAATAAAATAATAATACAATGCTCAAACATTAATTTTTAATTAAAACTTTGTGCAAGGAAGGTAAACATATCTCATTTGTTATCTAAAAATCTCCATATTTCCCTCACTTCATTGTTAAGTTGGATAAATATGAATTAAATGTCCAAATTCATTTGTTTGTCTCAGCCATCATCTCCCTTGAATGTAGTTTTGTAGAAGTATAAACCATTATAAAAAAAAAAAAAAAGAGGTTAGAGTGGGAGAGAGCCAAAGCATAAGAGACTGTTAAAAACTGAGAAGAAACTGAGGGTTGATGGGGGGTGGGGGGGGGTGGGTGATGGGTATTGAGGAGGGCACCTTTTGGGATGAGCACTGGGTGTTGTATAGAAACCAATTTGACAATAAATTTCATATATTAAAAAAAAAAAAGAAGTATAAACCATTATAAGCCCGTTCCTTTCTCATAGCCAATTTTCCTCCCTTTTCAACTCTTCATTTTTTTTGTGATTGGCTCACGCCTTTGAAGTTCTAGACATTTTTTTCAGAACCTTGATTTAGTCTCTTGGTGCTTTGATGATTCTTGTTTTGCAATCTTCTCTGTTGCTTTATTCTAGATTTTTTTTTAATGTTTATTTATTATTTTTGAGAGAGAGACACACACACACAGAGCGTGAGTGAGGGACGGGCAGATACAGCAGGAGTCCCAGAATCTGAGGCAGGCTCCAGGCCCCAAGCTGTCAGCACAGAGTCCTACGTGGGGCTCAAACCCACAAACCTTGAGATCATGATCTGAGCCAAAGTTGGATGCTTAACCAACTGAGCCACCCAGGTGGCCCTGCTTCATTCTAGAATTCTTATTTGATATATATCACCCTTGCTGGATTCGTTTTCTGAGTTTTCAATTTTCTCTCATGGTTTCCATGACCTTTCCTGTCTCTTCTATATTCCATGAAATTCGCACACTTTGACTCCTACAACATCAATTCGGCCTGCAGAGTCATCTCCGTTTCTTCATTCATTGCTAATTGCTTCAACAAATACACACTTGAACATGTGCCTGTGCCTGTAAACACACACACATTCAAGGAATCCATCTTCTTAGTGGCACCTTTATAATACATACGTATTTTTTTCCAATATGCCTGAATATAACAATGAGGGTTTTCAATTCTAATATTTCTTTTTTGCCTACGATTATTTGTTTTCTCTAGGTAAAATAATCTATTTTTCATCTTGACCTTTTCCTTTTATGCAGTTTATGGTATTCAAATGTTTTCTATTTATATATAAAAGAATAAAAAGAACGGTTAACTTAAATAATTGAGGTGGCTGTTCCCTGTAGTTTTAAAATTCTTTAAACCCAAGAACCTATTCTGAATGTGGAGCCTTGTAGAATACCCCGGTTAAGTTGTCAGCTTATTTATACTGGCAGGATTTTTTGTTTTGTTTTGTTTTGTTTTGATGGGTATAGGATAAGGCAGGCAGCTGGATTCCAACCAGATGTTGCTGTAAGGATTCATGTTGTGTGTGAAGCATTTGCTTCCTAGAGGTATTAATATTTGCTTTTTCTATTTTAGAATTATCAATCCAGGGTGGATGCTTAGAATCCTCTCCTTTGTCACTCTTGTCTATTGGGTTCCAACTGATCATAAAGTCCATTCTTCACCTATTGGCCAAACAGTTTATAAATATTAATAATATATTCTGATATAAATGTTACTATATGGAAAATGATTTTAAACAAATCCAAGTCTAATTGATGGAGAGTGAAAGGTAAAGCATTCCGAGTAGGATATCTGTTGATATGAAGATCTCACTTTCTCTCTCTCTGTCCCCACCACCGACACGGTTGCTTGTTGGGGCAACAGTGCAGAAGACTCTGTGTATAAGGTGACTATACAGACACAGCAGCAGCAGAAGATGCTTATCTATGTGTGACCTCTGCATTTACCTTGGGCTTTCTACCGGACATACACCTGTGTGTATTATTCCACACAGCTGTGGTTCTGCCAGATTTGAGAGAAATCTGAATTCAGCGTTTTTCTATTCATGAGGTTTCCATCGTTACTACGGGAGAACTTATACTAATGATTTTTGTGTTTCTAAACAGGAATAACATTTTAAACCATGGGAATTACAGGTCCTTGAACTAAAGTCACTCTTGTAAAATCACATGCCAGCCATGATCCTCACCTTTCAATCGCTTTTTGGAATGTTCTCTACCTTTCAGCACTCAGAAGTCAGGTATTCTCTATACTGTCTCCCTGCCTACAGCTTCCCTAGGGGGTAATTAAATTTATATATTAATATTGCTAAATAACATTTAAATGACTAAAATTCATGGTTATTTGGGAAAGAGAAACTTGAACCAATGGGAAAAAGCAAGATTTAGCACCAGTCTGCCACATAAACCAGGTTGCATGCATAAGATATCCGTGCAGCTAAGACATCATTTTTTAAAGTTTGTTTATTTATTTTGAGAGAGATAGCTCACATGAACGGGGGAGGGGCAGAGAAAGAGGGAGAGAGAGAATCCCAGCAGATTCTGTGCTGTCAGTGCAGAGGCTGCTCGATCTCATGAAATGTGAGATCATGACCTAAGCCAGACTCAAGAGTTGGACACTTAACTCACTGAACCACCCAGGCACCCCTAACGCCATTTTTATTTGTGTTAATGCCATTTCATTTAGGTGTACAGAGCCACCCTAAACAGTTTGCTTCTATATTTACTTTTATAATTAAAAACAAATATTAAAGCAGTTACATCTATGTTTTAAATGTTTACTTGAACATCTTGTCATGTTTTGCAATGCACATCCCAACCTCTTAATTTACTTCTTCATTAAATTCATTTGTTCTCTCAATGAGTAGTCAATCTAAGCGCAAAGATTTATGCAACTAACACGTACCAAGATCCTTTCAAAATGCTTACCTACAGATTTATCCCCAAGTGTCTATGTTTATTGCTAGTTTCTGAATTATATATCTTTATCTAAGAAGAATGCTCCCATTAGGGCACATCAAATTTTCAAGTGTATTAATAGAAAACAAAAGGCTATGATTTACCCACACCAAGTTTACTTCTCTTAATATCAAGTAGCTGTAACTTTTGAATAATCTTCAATTACTGGAGGTAATATTTGTTGACAAATAACTGCAAATATTTGAGAAAACAAAATAATTGAAATTCTCAGAGTTCATAATTTTCTTGATTAACATGGTTCTCATTTTCTGGGTACAATTAACTTTTCTACATGTAAGATACACATATTTCAATGCACAAAGAAAAAGCGGATAGCAAGTTACTCAATAAAATTTGCCTTGTAGTTGAGCAATGAGGACACAATGTACCTCATGTTGATACAGTTAGTCATTTTGCTTTTCATGTGGCACTTGGATCTTCATCTGTTTTATTCCATTTTTATTTTCGGGAACAAACTATAACCATGAGTACACTTTCAATACTAGCTGCCACAGAGTTGTAGAATTTTAAAGCTGGAAGAAACCTAAGAGATTAGCTCATTTAGCACATTAGGAATTTCTAGCTGCGATTTTGGCGGGCCCAAAGTAAAGTGGCTCCACAAAGGAAAAAGATGTAATATACAAAGATTTGTGGTTTTCCCGAAAATGTGTTAGCACAGAACTTACATCCTAAAATGTGTATTCCTAACAAGAACATTTATAGGTCCTGAAGCCCCCCACCCACCCCGCCCCCTCCGTGTTGCTCCTGAGTTTCCAGCCACCTCTCCTAACAGATCTACGTCCGTTACCATCACTGCTGCTCTGGAGCCCTCTGACCACTCTTCTGAAAACAATCCTCTGGAACTTAATGCTGGGTCCCTTTGTGTGGAAGCATAAATATAGCACTAGTCCTGTGCTCGCACAGAGTTGCTCTCTTCAGTAGCAGGGGTAGCCGCAGCCAGCCTTAAGTGGAAACTCGGAAAGTGTAGCGCAGGTTATTCCATTTGGGTAGATATTTCCAGAAACGGAATTTGGAATCATATATTTTTACATGCTTTCGTGCTCAGAAATGATATCAATCAAACCGTTGCTGCTGTGCAACCACGGTGCTAAGTAGACTTTAGGATTTAACAGTTAGTTCTAAGAAGAGTTAATGGATAGATCAGATAAGCGGTTTGTAAGGGGACTGAAAAGACCAGACTCATTTTCCTTGTCTCTTATCAAATTGTGCGCTAGGCAGCTCAGGGCCATTTCTTAGCATCAGACCAACTGAATTTTAAAGCTAAGCTTATGATATTCTCTAACTCAAAAATCAAACTGCAGATGACACTTTTTTGAATGCTTGGTCCCTTCCAGTGTAGGATGAATATATTTCCAAATAATTAAGGCTGTTAATGAAGGATTAAAATAAAGAACTGGACTTTTGCACATTTGCACAGAGTCTGTTCACCTCATGACATGGAGTTATCTGAACTTTTAAAAACTCCTAGAAATTGCTGAGAACTGTGCCCAGGTTGCTACCTACATAAATGGTATCATGCCGTGATAATGACCGATCTTCAGGAAGAATTTTCAATCGCTTGTAACCAATGAAAGGGAAACTTCCAGAATTCCATTAATCAGAGGATATTTCTCCTTCTGCCTTACATTTTGCCCTTAGATTACAAATTCAGGGAGACATAATCATCTCATTCCGAAGTGGCATACTCTCTTGCCTGGAAAATTAAAATAATTCAGCCTTGAGATGGATTAATTGTGTAGTCTTTGTTTATTCTTTAATACATATCGATGGAATTTGCTTGTTGGCATAATTAAAATAAATTGGTAAATATCAGTCTGACTTTGTAAATTTTTTGCAACTTAAATAGGCGGATGGTATCTATGCCCATGAAACTTAGGATAATTTCAAATCACAAGTGGAATAAAAAGGGACATACAGTAGATTGATTATTTACTATCACATAATCTTACACAGACTCCAGCTCTCACCTTACTCCGTCAATTCCTCAAGAAATAGCCCTGATATTTCAAAGTGTTTTTCTAGCTCAACATAATCACACACCTAAACCAATAAATAATAAAAAAAATTACACATTTATTTTTGTTTAATTTTCATTTATTTGTTAGCATTTGTTCTATGTTAGTTACTTCTTGGTGATGCTTTTGTTACAGTAATTCACAGAGTTTGGTGGCTTCTGATAGGGTTGTGATCTTTTGTGAATGAGTACATTTAAGATTCAAAGCAAATTTGAACTTTAGGAACAGTGATCATCTTCGGAAAACATCCCCATATACATTGATTATTTTCCTAAATATTTTTAAATTTTATTTATTTATTTTGAAAGAGAGAGGGGTGGGGGAGAGGCAGAGAGAGACAGAGAGAGAATTCCAAGTAGGCTCAACACTGTCAGCACAGAGCCCGTCAAGAGCTTGAACCAAGAGGTCATGATCTGAACTGAAATCAAGAGTCAGACACCTAACTGACTGAGCCACCCAGGTGCCCCTGCCCTAAATCTTAACTTTAGTCTAATGAATGCCATGAGGCAAGACTCTTGTTTTTATAATTTGTTTTTCCTCAAAAGTCAATCAGGTGTGGCTATATAATTTATACTTAAATTATTTATACTAAATAAAATTTTAAATTCTATTTCTTAGTGACACTAGCATTATTCCAAGTGCTCAATAGCTATATGTGTAGCTCTGTGGTTACCTACTTAGCACAGAATATCTCCACACACTGCAGAAATTTCTATTGCTAGAACAGCTCTAATGGAGATTTTCTACTGTAGGCATTTTGATAATCAGTGATCAACAGTGGCATGATGCAACTTATTTTGTATATTATTATTAAAAATATAACCTAATTGAAATTTATTTCTCACTTTATGTGTATATATTTCTCTTTAGCTCCTGGTTACCATTGGTTATGTTTTATTCTTAATAACACCCTTCCTATGATTGCCTATGATGTTAACCTCTGTATCAATGACAACATTCAGTGCAAGTCTTCCCTATTATTTCTTAGTCACTCATTTCTTACAGAGAAAATATAAAGCCTAGGGTACTACTGAGTTTGGCAGAATGAACTTTCTGTGAAGAAGATGAGATGATTTCTTTTAACAAATTAAATGATAAGGGCATTAACACGGGTTCTTAGTCTCTATTTTCAAGCAAAAGCAAATCAAAATGTCACTTAAGTTTGAAGTGGGTATATTTTTGTTTCCTACTCTGATTTTCTCCATAAATCTTTTTTATTCACTTGCATTTTTCATTTACTTAATTCAGAAATGACAGAAGTAAAGCATATGCTGCTAATTTTGGTTTTGCATTTCAGGATATCCGATTTTCACTAACATTTTAAGATATTTAGAGGTAGCAATAGTGGTTCATTTTATAAATAAATCCTTATTAAGTGGTACAATGAGCCAGCCACTCTTCTGAACAATAAAAACAACAACAAAACTGAAGGAAAAGGTGATGCAACCATCCGAAGAAGGAATATTCTAAGCAGTGGAAAGTCTTAGTCTCAACACCTTGAGTAGGAACAAGCCTAGTGATCTGAAAGAACAATAAAGCCAGTGTAACCAGAGCAGTGAGTGGGTAAACACAGAGCAGAAGATGAGTCTGGGATCATAGTGGCCTAACTCATGTAGAAGACTGATGGGCTAAATGTTGCCACTGACATTTTCTAGCAGAGGATTTGTAAGAACTGGCTTATTTTATAAATGGGTTTTCCAATACTTTGTGGAGAAAAGACAGCTTGAAAAGGGATGGAGGCATAAAAAAAAAGACCCATGTGTTTTTTCAGGTAAGGTCTATTAGTAGCTTGACCTGAAAACTCATGATAAAGTCATTGAGAAGGAGACAGATTCTGGACACACTTTGAAAATGGAATCATCAGAATTTTCTCATGAATAGGAAGTTCAAAGTGAGAGAAGACAAAGGTAAAAAGTATTGCTCTAAGTATTGATTGGAACAACTATATTGATGGACCAAGCATTTAATAAAATGGGAAAGAGTAAGCAGAGTAGCGGTCTCCAAACCCTCCCCACCCCTTAACGAGAGACTGAATCAGAAGTAGATAGAGTGTCATCAATAGAAAAATGCATAAGAAACATGTGGGGTGTGTGTGTGTGTATACTTGTACATATACACATGGCACACACAGTGGAATATTACTCAGTCATAAAAAGGATGATATTGTGCCACTTGCAACAACCTGGATGGACCTAGATAGTAGTATGCTAAATGAAATAAGTCAGACAGAGAAAGGCAAATACCACATGATTCCACTCATATATGGAATCTAAAAACAAAATAAATAAACAAACAAGCAATACAGAATCAGACCTATAAATACAGAGAAAAAACTGATGGTTGCCAGTGGGGTACGGTGAGTGAAGCCAAGTGAGTGAAGGGGTGTGGGAGATACAGACTTCCAGTTAAGGAATGAAAAATTCACAGGAACAAAAGGGACAACATAGAAATATGGGCGGTGATACTGTAATAGTGTTGTATGGTGACAGATAGTAGCTACACTTGTGGTGAGCATAGCATAATGTATAGAGAAGTTGAATCACTATGTTGTTCACTTGAAATGAAGTCACATTGTGTCACCTGTACTCAAAAAAAATTAAATAAAAATAAAAATAATATACTATTTTTCTAAAACAAAAAGCAAAAAAAAAAATTAGAAGTAAGCTTGCCAATTTCATCAGCTAGAAGGCGTTTAACACTATAGGATTAGGTGGGATCACCAAAAGAGAAAATAGTCTTTTATTTATTTTTTTTTAATGCTTATTTATTTTTGAGAGAGAGTAAGCAGAGGAGGAGCAGAAAGAAAGGGAGACAAAGAATCCCAAGCAGGCTCAAGCAGGGTTTGAACTCATGAACCATGAAATAATGGCCTGAGTCAAAATCAAGAGTCAGAAGATTAAGGGACTGAGTTGACCAGGTGACCCAAGAGAAAATATAAAGAAAAATGTCTCCCAAATAGAATCTGAGACCTTAGGTATGAGGAAGAACTAGTAAAGGAGGCTGAGAAGACATGAAGGAGGAGAGACAGTGGAAACCTGGAAACTGGAGAAAATATTTCAAGGAAGAGAGAATAAATAAATTGAGCCAAAGAGTTGGGGCGCCTGGGTGGCTCAGTCCGTTAAGCCTCCGACTTCACCCGGGTCACGATCTCGCGGTCCGTGAGTTCGAGCCCCGCGTCAGGTTCTGGGCTGATGGCTCAGAGCCTGGAGCCTGCTTCCGATTCTGTGTCTCCCTCTTTCCCTGCCCTTCCACCATTCATGCTCTGTCTCTCTCTGTCTCAAAAATAAATAAACGCTAAAAAAAAATTTAAAAAAAAATTGAGCCAAAGAGTTGCTGAACTGTCCAGTAAGATGATATTGGATTTATCAGCTGCTATAGGAATTGTTGATAAAAGGATGAGAACAAAAGGCTGCTCAAAGAACAAATGATGGAAGAGATAGATTGCTAAAAAGCAACTGAATTATTACTATTTTTTTAATGGGAGAAATAATATCATGTTAGTATGCTCTTAGGAATGAGAAGTGAGCCAGTAGAAAGAAACATTGATAATGCAGGAAAGAGATGTGAGAGTGGAGAAGTTGATTTAAAAAAAAAGTGGGGGGGGGGGTGGATCTGGCTTCAGAGACAAAAAAGGAGAGTCAATCTACTATAACAGGAAGACAAAAATAACATGGTGCACTTGTTGGTAGATGGGCCCATGTGACAGGAATGCCTAGAACCTCTCTTCCAGATACTTCTCTCTTCTGAGACATATAGAAAACTAAACCTTTGGCTGAGACTCAACAGATCTTATTGAAGTTATGAGGAGCAAGGAAAAACATAGGGATGTATTTTTCTAGAAAAGAAGGAAATGAAATTGCTAAGCAGCAGTAGATGTCCATGTGAGAGTGAAGATCATTATACTCATAATATGATTGAAAATTACTACTAAGAATATTTTTCCCTCCAACATTTCAGCTGTAGGAATTCAGGCTTTGATTAACTAAATAATTGGATTTAAATATTTTTGTTATTGTTGTTTTTGTTTTCCTGTTTTAAAGTTTATTTCTTTTGAGAGAGAGAGAAACAGTGAGGGAGGGGAAGAGAGAAAAGGGGCACAGAAGAACTGAAGTGGTCTCTGTGCTGACAGCAGAGAGCAGAGATGTGGGGCTCCAAACTCAGGAGCCTTGAGATCATGACCTGTCACACGCTTAACCGACTGAGTCGCCTAGGCATTCGGGTTCATGTTTTTGTTTGTTTGTTTGTTTGTTTGTTTGTTTTTATGTTAAAAGTGAGAGGGCAATGGAGTTAGAGTGTATCTGGAAAGTGGTTATCAAATTGAAGCCAAATAAGAAGGCGGGGTGGGGTGGGGTGCCTGGGTTGTTCAATGGGTTAAGCTTCGATTTCAGCGCAGGTCATGATCTCTCAGTTCATGGGTTTGAGTCCCACCACAGGCTCTCTGCTGACAGCTCAGAGCCTGGAGCCTGCTTCAGATTCTATGTCTCACCCTTTCCCTGCCCCTCCCCTGCTTGTGTTCTCTCTCTTTCTCTCTTGAAAATAAATAAATTTTAAAAAATAAAATAAAATTTAAATAAGAAGGGAAGTGAGGACATGAAGTTTGTTGGACAGCAAAGGAGAAAATGGATTGCACATGCTGATGGTGTTTAATGATTGGTAAAGACAGAGTAAGAGGGAGCAGATGAGAAAGGGAGGGAATTGGCACTAGACTGAGATGCTTGATGCACATTAGAAGGGGAACATCGGTTTGGGGGTTCAAGACTCTCTTGCAGGAATAAATGGTTGGGGCAGCCCAGAAAATGGCATTGGAGGGTAAAAGCATAAGAAATTGGTATCCAGGTGTGGGAAGATGGGTATTGTGCATAATAATATTAAAGAGCACTGTGAGAGGAGTAGGGCTGGAGCCAATGATAATGAACTGGGGTAAAATATGCAAGACCTGAGGAATCTGACCAACAGCCAGCCTATGTGTGCAACATGAAGGACTAGCCAGCACAGGCGGATGCCATGACATCCAGAAAGGGGGGCTTTTTAACTAGGAGGGGAACATGGCATTGAAGAACAGACAGGCATCTATATTGTGAATGCAAATGTGTGATCATGGGTGTGAAAATGCACAAGAGGATATTTTAAAATCATAAAACAAGTGGTGTTTAGCAGAATGGAAGGATGTGTCTTTCCCCTTTCTTTCCTTTTCTAATCTTCTTGCCTTAACTGCTTCCATTTCTAAGAACTCATTCCACCTGCAGCGTGAAATTGTTTGGGACTAGTATATGCTCTCCCATTGCATACTTGATAGCTTGACCTTGGTCTCAGGCTACTTTCTGAACCGCCTGTGTTGTTTCTCTGTTAGCCTTTTACCCCCCAAGTAGAAGTTAAAGGCACACTTGATAGGTCTCAATATGTATGTCTTTTGTGCAGCTTCGTGGTGGGAAAGTCCATTGCTCTTAATAGTTTTACTTCCCAGGGTAGTTCTACTTTTTCTCCTTCAAATCCATTGACCCCTAATCTTTTGAGCATAAAGAGCAAAAGATAATATACTGGCTATAAATATATTCAGTCGTACCAGGCTGCTTATTTTCAGACTGAACATGCTGTTCTATTCCTACTACCTCCTATTAGGGGGGAAAAATGTGATGTAGGTCACTGTTCATTCACAACTAAATTTGAAAGGTTATAAATCTTTCAAAGTAAACTTTAGGGGGTTGTTTTTAAAAATCCAAACTGAAAAATACCATACTGAATTCGAGACTATTTACATATTTGAGCTGGTTTATTAAAAATAAACCAAGTGATATAATTAATCTCAGCTTAGACCCACTGAGAAACATACTTAATTTGATTAAACATTACCTATTATGAGCAGTATGGTTTGGGTCACTAGAATGGAAGCAGAGACAACTGATTAAATTCCAGTGAGTATCCTCAACTATTTTACACAACTCAATGTTTCATGTTCAGGTAACTCTATGACTCTGTTGAACCATTTCAGACACTTTCAGCTTTACCTGTCCCAGGTTTAAAGCGACCAATTTTGTGTGTGCTTTTCCCAGACTCCTCCATAGTGACCAATTCTATACTAACATGAACCAACTTCTTGTCTCAAGTTTGCAGTACACTAAGTAGTGTTGCCCTGTTGCTGCTAAGGCATGAGACACCGAGAAACACATAGGGCACCCACACATGCCCAACTCCAAGGTGTAGGGAGCTAAAACTCATGGAGACAATTATAGACAGAAAATGGTTATTTTCTTTCTTCTTTCTATTAGACATTCCTGTCCTGAGATATAATACTTTTTAAGGCTCTAGAAGACAGGCCAGGAAAATGTGCCCCTAAGGGTGCCCGGGTGGCTCAGTCGGTTAAGCATCCATTCTTGATTTGGGCTCAGTGCATGATCTTGCCATCATGATACTGAGACTCCTGTTGTGCTCTGTGCTGGGAATGGAGTCTGCTTAAGATTTTGTCTCTCCCTTTGCCCCTCCCCGGGTCGAACGCACACACACACCTGCTCTCTCAAAAAAACAAAAACAAAAACAAAAAAACAAAAAACAATAAACAAAACAAAACAAAAACAGAAAGAAAGAATGTGCCACTCCTTTCTTGTGCTGTAGGACGCATAATTGATGGATGGACCCAGCTACTATGCTCTGCATCTACCATTCAGGCCACACCTTCCATAGGATGCTTTCAGCCAAAGGCAGAGAACAGCAGGGATACCAAGACAGGCCCATTCCTGCAAGATGCAGGACTCCTCTGATAGATGACATTGAATCAAGGCCGAATCCTCCTGTGAAATGCATCACAATCGGAGACTCTGCCTGACCTCATTTCTTTCCTACACAGGACTGAGGCCTGCATCCTGGTCTGATGACCCTGCCACCTCTTCCAGCTCCCTCTCCTTTTCAGTCCATAGTCTTCTTCCCCAGTAAGTTTCCTGTACCTCCATTTCCATCTTGGTGTCTGCCTGACAGAGGACCTGAACAAAGTGGTACTGAGAATAGCCCAAGAACACAGACAGTAAGAAGGATCTTGGACTGGCTCACTTCCCACTCATCAGGCCAAGACAGCACTAGCCTGAATGGTAGTTGGGGCACAGATAATCCCTAGCACAAGGTGGTGACTAAATAGGTAAAAGTTCACTATCCATGATTTAGTAAAACACCTACATGGAGAAGAATATCTCAGGTGCAATGATCCAGGTATTTGAAATATATAGAAGGAATAATGCCTACAAAGACAGAGGAGTTAGCTGGTTTCTGAAAAGTTATTTTGACATCTTTCAGAGAGATAATGAGAAAATAAAAGTGATTAAGAAGCTGCTAATGGCCAAGTGTGACAGCTAGAGGGTCTCTACTAGCTTAAAAAGAAACACTCATCTCTTATAGTGGAAAAGTAGACACCACTAAAAAGAGACTAAGAATTGATACTTAGAGGTATAGAACTCCAGAGATGTCAGAGCTCTCAGCCAAGGCAGATCAGCTACACCAGGGTCAGGGTTCTGGTTGGAAAAACCCCATACACTGAAACATAAAGAAGATATGAGGGATCCTCTTGAGGATGATGATTCTTCACGTACCCATTAACTGTCAGAACCTGCAGAGCTGGTCCATCCTTTCCTGTTAAGAGATATTAGATGATCCACTGTGTTAAAAGATGCTGCAGAGGTCTTTCTCTCACAAGGCAAAAATAGATCCTCGGAAGCTGCTCTAAGCTCCTCACCTGTATGCCTGGCCAATCATCAGTGTTAGGTCATGGTATATGCCACCTGTTGACATCGTGGGCTGGATAAGTTTAGAAACAGGCCATGCACTGAAGGAATTCCAAGAATTGATTTGTAGGTATTGGTAAAAGCCAGAGGATTATCCCTGAAATTGAGTTCCAAGGATACCTGGTGAAGCAGACTGCTGAATACAAGACAAAAAATGTAAGAATTTTCTTAAGACATGAGATTAAACACTCTGGACAGGTTCCCAGGAGATGGACTAACTGACTTCTAGGTTGGCATATAGAAGCCTGGAAAAAATGATGGCCAATGTTCAGTGGAGTGGAAATACCTGAGTTGGCTCTGGAAGATGGTCAAGAAAGGGATAAAGTGGCTAGGGAAGTAGTCAGGATTAAAAGATCTATTACGCAAGGCCAGAATACCCACCAGAGGTTAATATTTCACAGAACAGCCTACAAGACATACCATTAGGAATGTACTGATGAGAGGGGCACCTGCCTCATGAAGTTCAGTGGTGGCTGTCCTCTGCTGGGCATGGCTGATGATAGGGGAGACAATTACAAAAGCACACATTGGGGCTCATTAATATCTTGTGACAGATAACCCCCAAAGAACTAAGGCCAGATGGCAGTGCTTAACCAGAAGGAACTGGGAAGCTTCAATTAGCATAATGTCTAGCAAGACTGAAGGACAGCTGAGGAGCTTTGATCCACATGGAGTTGGGTGATAGTTAAAAGAGCATGATGTTCCTAAGCATAAAGTAGGCAACCAACATGGCTGATGTTAGACATCTGTGTAAACCAAAAAAGAAAAATTGGTGAGCAAGAGGCAGAAGAACATGGTTGTTTTGATACAAAGTTGTGTTCCTTTATTATTTTCCAGACATAAGCCAATTTATTTGTCCAAACACCTTTGCATAAAGAATTCTTTCTACAACAGATTCCTAAAAAGGACCCCACAACATTGTGGCAAATAGGTAATATAATGATTATCTCAGTCTTCCCCAAAGAGATTTATAAACCATTTATTCAGGTGACTTTTTCATTTTTTTTTTAAGTTTGTTTATTTTGATAGAGAAAGAAAGAGAGAGAGCATGGGAGAGGGAATTCCAAACAGGCTTTGTGCTGTCAGTGTGGAGCCCATTGCGGGGCTCAATCCCATGGTCGTGAATCAAGTGTTGGACACTTAACTGACAGAGCCATCCAGGCACCCCTACTCAGGTAATTTTATATAGGCTTTAAGTTGGTAGTAATATCTGGAGACCCAAACATCACATCGCCCTGGCCCCCTTTTCAGAGAAGGAGTCCAGGTAATAAATAGAATCTTGGCTAAAGTACAGATCACAGTGGGCCCACTGAGTGAGGATTAAAATCCACAGGTCATTTCCCATGTCCCTGAATGTTTATTTGAATTTATATTCTCAGCAGTTGGGAACACACACACACACACACACACACACACACACACACACACACGTTGGGTCCTTGTCCTTTTGGTGCTATTATAATGAAGAAGGATAAATGCAAACCTCTGAAACTGCCCCCCATTGAAGCCAAAATAATAAATCCAAAACTAGAGATATGTATCCCAGAGAAATGGCAAAGATTAGTATCACCATTAAAGACACAGTAAACCCTGGTGGTCGTTCCTATCATATCTGCATTTAATTCACAAGATTAACCTACACAGAGACTGAATAAATTATGGAAAATGACTGTAGATTACGGCAGACTTAACCAGTAGTATTTCTGATCACAGCTATTGTGCCTAGGGTGGTACCAGTGCTGAAGCATATTCATAAATTCTTGGGTATATACCATGCAGCCATTCATGTAGTGAATGAATTATTTCCTATTCCCATCAGAAAAGTGGATCAGAAATGGATCACCTTTACATGGGATGACAAAAATACTCATTTATAGTTTTGTCGTAGGAGTGTATAATATCTCCTGTCATCTGCCATGACATAATTCAAAATTGTTTGTACTGTCTACATATCTCCTAGAACATCACACTGTTCCATTACATTGATGGCATCATGCATTGGATAGAATGAACTGAAAGTTGCAAGTGCATTGGAGGGTTTGTCAAGATAGCTGGGTTTCAGAGGGTGCAAAATAAATGCTCTGAAAATTCAGAAGCTACATCTTCACTGAAATTTTAAGAAAGCAGTGATGGAGTGCTTGCCAGAGTATCTGTCGGATGACTTCTTTCCATGGATCTTCCATGTTTCAACAATGGTTTCAGCAGCAGTAAGGATATAGAGCCACGCTTCATTTCTATACACTGTGGCTTCTGGAAATTTTTCTCTGGAATGCAACTCTTAATTGTATATTCTGATTAATTTGGCTGTTGGGTTAGGAACAAAGGCATTCATGTTGTCTCATAATACATGTAATTAAGGCTGTATCAACTGGACTTCAAATAGAGAGATGATCTCATTGCAGTATTGACCTCCACCATGCTCTCTGGTTACTAAATCCAACCAGTGAAACTAACCCTATAAACCATTAGGGTCTGTTTTCAACTGCCCAGTGATGATCTACTTAATATCTATATTTACTTTTCCATTTGACTCAAGACATTAACCCGGGATATAGCAGGATATATACTGATTTCACAGACTTCTCATTGAACTACAAAAAGCAGGTGATGGGCAATTCCATTATTCATGACAAACCTGACCAGTGAGTTGAATCTGGACTGAAAGGCTTCCATAACTATGCTTATATCATTGATTAATTAAAATCAGGGACAGTATTCATGCCACTTTTTCTAATTGGATGACACCCTGAGTAGAGAAAACTTTCCATTAATAACAAGTTATTTATTCCTCTAGGAATTTTCACCTAGTTGCCAAGGACAGCCGAATTCTGGAAAGACCTCCACAATCCACTCCATAAATGTATAAGTTTCTTGTAAAAAGGGATTTCTCCATTGATGTATTCAAGCATCCAGAAATTATCTCATAAATATAAGTCTGTAATATATATTTGTTGAATGGATTAATTAATTGTAAAAAAGTATTTATGATAAGTATTAGAAGGATATTGTATTATTTGAGAATGATGAAAAAAAAAAACAGGCTGGCCCCAAATTTCACCCAGTTGTATAAAAAAAATTAGATCCACAGGCTTTACTTGAATGAACAGTAGAGAAAAAGAATAAAGTCCTTTGCTAATTATGCTCCATGAGTCAGGCTTTTTGCATGGACAGGTTATGATGGTCATCATAAACCTCAAACATTTACAATCTAGAACATGTAATCACTTGACTGATGACTGGAAAACAAATAAATGCCATAGCTGATAGTAACTGCAAAACTTCAATGAAGGAAAATAGCACTGAGGACTAGATGGAGGAAAATATCACTTAAAAAGAAGTATTATGATAGTTGAATGGAACATAATGGAGATAAAAAATATTTCACAAGAGTTACAGTATGAGAAACTTTCAAGAATGACAATGTTAAGAAAATGATGTTCCCATGTTAAACTGAAAAATAAAAAATAAGATAAAATAAGATAAAATAAATAATAAAATAAAATAAAATAAAATAAAATAAAATAAAATAAATGACCTAATTCATATTTGAAAGGACTTAAGAAATGCAGTTTTTCCTGAACTGTTAGTTTACTACAGTCTCTAAACTTCACTTATCTGAGTCCATGTCAGGGGTCAGGAATAGCACATAATGTAGTGTTTCCCACTCTTCACAAATGGATAGTCCCATGGTAAATATTTCTTTAAGTATGATGGATTGTTTATTAGTTTGCTAGGGCTGCTATAACAAAGTACCACAACCTGGGTGACTAAAACAACTGAAAGTTATCTCACACCTGGACTCTAGAAGTCTGAAATCAAGGAGCTGGCAGACAGAATTGCTTCCCTCTGAGGACTTATGTGGAAGAATCTGCTGAAGGACTCTCCCCTCAGCTTGTCAATGACTGCCATCTTCCCATGTCTTTCCCATCCTTTCCTCCCTCTCTCTCTCTCTCTCTCTCTCTCTCTCTCTATATATATATATATATATATATATATATATGTGTGTGTGTGTGTGTATATATGTATATATATATATATATATATATATATATATATATATATGTGTGTGTGTGTGTGTGTGTGTGTATATATATCTTTGTCCAAATTCCCCCTTTTTGTAACAATACCAGTCAAATTGAATTAGCACCTACTCTAAAAATCTCATCTTACTAACTGCATTTACAATAACTCTGTACCCAGATAAAGTCACATTCTGAGGCATTAGAGCTTCAACTTATGATATTTTTGAGGAACATAATTCAGCCCATAACAGAGTGAATTCTGGAGTTCAAAATAAAATTCTAAATGGATATATTTACAAGGTAGTATTTGGAAATAGAAATGTCCACTAACTTTGGAATTAATATAACCTGGTTTTGAACTAAACTTGTGAGATTCTTTTTTTAATTGAAGTAGAATTGGCACACAAAGTTACACTAGTTTCAGATGTATGACATAGAGATTGGACAAGTTTATATATTATGCTACGCTCACCACAAGTATACTACCATCTGCCATCACACAACACTATTACAATAGCACTGATTATATTTCTTCATAAGATATTTCCAAACTGATACCACAATAATTACTCTAGTGGTTAAGAGTATGAATTTTCAGTCAAAGAGACAAGATTTTAAATCCGTGTCCTGCTAATAAAATGCTATTTGACTTTAGATAATTAATTTTATTTTTGAAAAATATTTTCCTTACCAATAAATACAGCAGTCATAACAAAGACTTTGCAAATAAGGTTACTGTAAAAATTAAGTGACTTGATATTTGTAAAGCTATTATTGCAAATATTATATTTGGTGCAGTGTTGAAGCTACTGCTAATTACTGCTCTGCTCCCCAAATCGAAAATGTGGGTCACAATTCGCTTTCCCAAGTACTCATAACATTTATAAACAATCTTGTACATAATCACTCGGATGATGACTTTCACATTTATATTTTGCCTTTGTTGTTGCCGTTACAAAGTAGCCCAATATGGGTGGCTAAAACAAGATCAACATATTATCTCACAATTCTGGAAGCCAGAAGTCCAAAATCAATGTGCCAGCTTCCTCCAAAGCCTATAGAGGAGAATCCTTCCCTACTTCTTCCAGCCTCTGTTATCTTTTAGCATTCCATGGTTTCTGGCACAGTAGCTCTACCTCTGTCTTCACATGCTACTCTCTCTGTGTGTCCTCATCTCTTCTTATAAAGATAAGAGTTTGGAATCAGGGCTCATCCTAACCCAATATTACCTCAACTTAACTAATTGCATCACCAAAAACTATTTCCAAATAAGGTTACATTCTGAGGTTCTAGATGGATGTGAAATTTGAGGGAACACCATATAATTCACTTCAGTCTGACATCTGGTCTCCCCAAATTCATGCAAAATACATTCACTCTATTCCCATATCCTCAAAGTCTTAGTCCATGCCAGCAGTAGCTCTGAATCCAAAACCTCTTCTACATATCATCAACTCAAAAAGTCCCTAATTTCATCATCTCAATCAGGCATGGACAAGACTTTGGATATGATCTATCAAGAAGGAAACTCAACTCTGTCACCCATGAAACTAGAAAAAAAGTGGCCTGCCTCTCAAATACAATGGCAGAACAGGCATAAAATAGACATGTCTATTGCAAAAGGGGGAAAATTGAATGAATAAAGAGCTTATTGGTCCAAAGAAAATCCAAAACCCAGCAGGGCAAGTTCCATTAGGTTTCAAGGTCTGAAAATAATCCTTTGTGGCTTGATGTTCTGCCCTTTGGGCTGCTGGAGGCAGCCCCACCTTCTTGCCTGTGAATGCAGCAGGCTCTTCTCTTCTGGCCCATGGTATCAACGGCAGCCCCTCCTGCTCCCTTCCCTGTCCTGTCTGAGCAGCCTTTGAAGTCGTGCATCTTTCTTGAAGGATAACACATTTGCGGTTTACAGCTGAGTACTTCCTTCAGCATGTTTCCTGCCTATAGACTTTTGGCAAAAATACTTTAAAATAGGTACTGTGTACTCCATTAGATACACAAACATCCAAGTGTCTTTCTTTGATTATTGCAGCTAGCGATGCTCATTATCTAAATTTATTAATTAATTAGTCATATCAAAATAGTGCTCTGATTTGTCATTCTTTATTGGCCAGGATATTTCCCATGGTAAACTATTTTTGTAGAGCTATCTGGCCACTCTGGAAAACAGTATAGAGGTGCCTCAAAAAACTAAAAATAGAACTACCCTATGACCCAGCAATTGCACTACTAGGCATTTATCCACAGGATACAGGTGTGCTGTTTCAAAGGGACACATGCACCCTCCTGCTTATAGTAACACTATCAATTGCCAAAGTATGGAAAGAGCCCAAATGTCCATCTGTGGATGAATGGGTAAAGAAGATGTGGTATATATATATATATATATATATATATATATATATATACACACACACACACATACACACACAATGGAGTATTACTCAGCAATGAAAAAGAATGAAAGCTTGCCATTTGCAACTATGTGGATGGAACTAGAGGGTATTATGCTAAGGGAAATTAGTCAGAGAAACACAAATATCATATGACTTCACTCATATGAGGACTTTAAGATACAAAACAGATGAACATATGGGAAGGGAAACAAAAATAATGTAGAAACAGGGAGGAGGACAAAACATAAGAGACTCTTAAATATGGGAATAGAGGGTTACTGGAGGGGTTTTTGGAGGGGGATGGGCTAAATGGGTAAGGGGCATTAAGGAATCTACTCCTGAAAGCATTATTTCACTATATACGAATTTGGATGTAAATTTTAAAATTTTTTTTAAAATTTAAAAAATGAAATAACTAACTTCTGTGAGACTAGGTTTATACATTCCTGGCTCTGCTTACATATGAGTAGGTCTCTTGTTGTTGTTTTCCATTAGCTACCAAACAATGCCAATTAATGCACTGTAACAGACTGTACCCATCTGTATAAACGTAAATGGACCTACCAAAATATCAGAGGCACAGCTCAGAAATATTAAACTTCAGATAACCAGTGAAATAAACTGGGAAAGAGGATTCCAAATAAATTACTTGGGTTATTAACTATTGACAGGACTCTTACCCCACTTTTTTTTCCCTTAAATTAAAAATTCACCCTTTGGGCAATATTCTAAATATTCTTATTGTGAAATGCCTTCTCAATACTTAGTTTTTTAAATAATGTTCTACAAAATATATCATTTTAATTCATGATGAAATTACTGAAAAAATGACATAAAATTAGGAAGGCAAGCCAACATCTTACAAATAATGGGAATGAATAAAACTAGTATAACACAAGGAAGTAGATTGCTCTCATTTTGATCCATACTGTTAACATAGTAAGGTATTGTTACTACTATTAAATAGAGTCAATAGGCTACTTCTTGTACATAAGAGAAAAAAGTAATGTGTCATGAATGAAATAAATGCCATTTTTATTATGTGTATTTGGGGTGCTTATAAAATAAAAAGATTAGAGTAGACTAGGACATTCTCCGTTTTCATCTGAATCACCAGACTAAAGGGATAAATCTGAGAATACTTTGTGGTTGGTATTTAGATTACCTCCAAGGAGAGAAAAATAAAATATACTACTCTATGCCTTTCCAGCATTGAATATAAGACAGATACATAATCTTGTCCATGAGAAGAATCTAATGGTAAGAAAAACAGAGAAGATATGGCTGGGGTAGAAAGGAAGTGGTTCAACTGCATGGAGAAACAGAAATAAGAATGGGGAATATTCTAGTGTAAAGAAAAATAGAGCAGTAAAGATTTTCAACAGGAACATGCTACTTTTAAAACAAATTGATAAACATTGTTTTAAATATGGCTTATGAGTAAATTCATAAACAGAGATGAAGATATAGAAAAAGACCTATAAAAAAGAAACTTCCTAGCTAACTGGCACACACAAAACCATATGAGTCACACAGAAAAAGAAAAATACAGATCAAAGCACAAAGAAAACAATCTTTAAGATATTCAGAGCTATTCTCCACAGTTCCTTAATGAGACTAAAAGGGAAAGAGCTGAAGTCCTCTGAACTAGTACCTGGGGTTATTTGTGATTTATTTTTTTTTTTACATAAGTAGATTTCATTATAAAAAGCTTCATTCCACCATATGAATTTGTGATGTCAAAAAGTTATTTTACTGGGTTCATAAGGAAATAAATTAAAGGGAGCTTCCGTGTACCTCATGTATTGTTTTAGACTGATTTTCTTGACTAAATGAATCCTAGCTAATGAAATGCATTCAAGATACTCATGATCAAGGGGGAATTAGGAAGATGGTGAATCAGCATGGAGACCCTGAGTGTCTAGATCAGCACCAACTAGATCAGCACCAAACCATTTTGAACACTTAGGAAATTGATTTTAGGATTAATACAACAATCTGCATAACTTGAGCCACATAACTCAGCAGGTATGTGGTACAGAGAGGTGAACTAGGGGAGAGAAAAGCCATAGAGGATAGGGAAATCTTTTTGTGGTGACAGGACAAAGAGATAGGGGGAGAGTGCAGCACGTCAGGATCAGTTGTACAAAAATGTACTCCCCCAAGCGCAGCTGGAGAAACAGAGATAAAGAGTAAAAACACTCTCAGGGGACTGAACAAAAAATCTGTTCACCAAAACCATTGACTGGAAGCAAAGAGATGGTTTCAATACCACCAATATTCTATAAAGAGTGGAGTACAGAGTCTGAAGTTCTGGAACTCAGTGCCTGGTGGTGCTCTGGTAAGGAAGTAGGGCGAATACCCAGGAGCAGGCAGTGGTGAGTGGGGTCTGAGGCGTCCAGGTGCCACACAGGGAAAAGTGGTTCCTCTGCTTGGAGTGCATTTGGTAGAGGTCATATGGACCCTGGAGGCAAAGGACCCAGCGGACCCTGTTGAGCAGCCATATTTGCTGGTATTGGAACAAAGATGCCAGAGTGTGGTGAAACCTGATGCTGGCTGCATGTTGTCATTTGCCACAATCTCTGAACCTCTGCCACTGCACTATCACATGAACATTTTCAGGGGCAAGCTGTCGCCCGGTCATTCCTCAGCAAGAACCTCCCCCAGAGCGTTGGCACGGGTCTAAGCTGTGAGGGTCTCTGAAGTGTGGGGTTTTGAAACATGATGGCATCTGAGATAAACTTCTGGAGGTAGGTGCCACCTGGCAGACAGACAGCTTGGATGCAGACAGATTAGAGATGGGGAGTAGATGGAGGCCTGAGACAAAGGAAGGGTGTTTGATCGGGTCAGTGAACTTCCTGTTCCAGAGACAAGGGAAATGAGTGAATCCATTTCCACCTCTCTCATGCATGCTCATGTGTACCACACTGATCCACCCCAGGAAGTTAAGAAAACAGTAACCTAGTGGAAAACAGGAGCCATTACACCAAGCCTTGCCCAACTGTGCCTTGAAAGCACATCCCCTAGAAGATCAGCACGTGTCACTATACCTGCTTAGTACACACTTGATCTTAGCCAAAAGGCCGAGAAGCGATGTATACCTGCTTAGTACACAGAATATAGAGTGCTTCATAGTTTCAGTTCTAGTGGAAAGTGGATATAACTTCATTTGGGTTTCATTCTGTTTGCTGGTTTATTTATTTGTTCATTTTCTTCTGTTTTTGCTTTTTAAATTTTAATTTTTTTCTTACTTTTTTTTCTTTTCTTTCCTTTTTTCCCTCTATTTTATCAAGCTTCTTTCAACAAGCAGACCAAAACACACCTAGGATCTAGCTTCCTTTACTTGACTTTTTGTTTGTTTTCAGTTTTTAATTTTTAATTTTACTATTTTTTCTTCTTTCAAAATGATAAAATGAAGGAATTCACCACAAAAGAAAGAACAGGAAGAAATGACAGCAAGGGGGTTAATCAACACAGATATAAGCGAGATGTCTGAACTAGAATTTAAAACCACTATAATAAGAACACTGGCTGAGGTTGAAAAAAGCATAGAATCCCTTTCTATGGAGATATAACAAGTAAAATCTGGCCAGGATGAAATTAAAAATACTATAACTGAGATGCAATCTTGAATGGATGCCACGATGGCAAAGATGGATGAAGTATAGCAGCAAATCAGTGATACAGAAGACAAAATTATGGAGAATAATGAAGCAGAAATAAAAGAGGGAAACATAGGCAAAAAAAGCACTATACAAGACTTAGAGAACTCAGTGACTTATTAAAAAGGAATAACATCTGAATCATAGGAATGTGAAGACAGAGAAAAAGGAACAGAAGGTTTATGTGAGCAAATTATAGCAGAAAACTTTCCTAATCTGAGGAAGGGCAAAGACATCCAAGAAGCAGAGATCTCCCATTAGATTCAACAAATATTGACCATCACCAAAGCATACCATAGTCAAATTCACAGAATACACAGACAAAAAAAAAAAAAAGAAGAAGAAGAAGAATTATGAAAGAAGCCCAAGAGAAAAAGTCCTTAACCTATAAGGGAAAACAGATCAAGTTCACAGCAGACCTATACATAGAAACTTGGCAGGCCAGAAAGGAGTAGCAGGATACATTCAATGTTCTGAATTATAAAAAAAGTGAAGCCAAAAATTCTTTATCCAGCAAGGCTGTCATTCAGAATAGAAGGATAGATAGAGTTCTCCAGACAAACAAAATCTAAAAGAGTTTATTCTATTTTAGTATTTAATTTTTTTTTAATTTTTAAATTTTTTCTTACCATTTTTTTCTTTCTTTTCTTTCCCTTTTTTCTCTATTTCATCAAATTTCTTTCAACAAGCAGACCAAAACACACATAGGATCTAGCTTCCTTTATTTGATTTTTTGTTTAATTTTTAATTTTATTAATTTTTTTCAGCTTTAACCCAGCCCTGCAAGAACTTTTAAAGGGGACTATTTGTGTGGAGAAAAGATGAAGCAAAACAAAAAAGACCAAAGCAACAACAAATGGAAAGGACCAGAGAATATCACCAGAAACACCAACTCCACAGGCAAAACAATGGCTCTAAATTTGTATCTTTTAGTACTCACTCTAAATGTCAATGGACTAAATGCTCCAATCAAAAATACATAGAGTATTAGAATGGATAAGAAAACAAGACCCATCTATATGTTGTTTACAAGAGACCCATTTTAGACCTAAAGACACCTTCAGATTGAAAGAAAGGGGATAGCAAACACTTTGTCATGCTAATGGTTGTCAAAAGAAAGTCAGAGTAGCCATACTTACATCAGACAATCTAGATTTTAAAATAAAGACTATAACAAGAGATGAAGAAGGGCATTATATCATAATTAAGGGGTCTATCTACCAAGAAGATCTAACAGTTGAAAACATTTATGCCCCCAACGTGGCGCATTAATCCTAGAGGAGAAAATAGGCAACAGCCTCTCTGACCTTAGTCATAGCAACTTCTTACTTGATGTGTCTCCGGAGGCAAGGGAAACAAAAGCAAAAATGAACTATTGGGGCCTCATCAAGACTAAAAGCTTCTGCTCGGAGAAGGAAGCAATCAGCAAAACTAAAAGGCAACCAGTGGAATAGGAGAAGATATTTGCAAATAGCATATAAGATAAAGTGTTAGTATCCAAAATCTATAAAGAACTTATCAAACTCAACACCCAAAAAACAAATAATCCAGTGAAGAAATGGGTGAAAGACAAGAATAGACACTTCTCCAAAGAAGATATCCAGATGGCCACAGACTCATGAAAATATTCTCGATATCATTCATCGTCAGGGAAATACATCAAAATTACAATGAGATACCACCTCACACCTGTCAGAATGGCTAAAATTTACAACTCAGGCAAAACAGATGTTGGCCAGGATATGCAGAAAGAGGAATTCTTTTGCATTGTTGGTGGGAATACAAACTGGTGCAGCCACTCTGAAAAATAGTACGGAGGTTCCTCAAAAAATTAAAAACAGAACTACCATACAACCCAGCAATCACACTTCTAGGTATTTATCAAAAGGATACAGGGGTACTGTTTTGAAGGGGCACATGCACCCCAATATTTATAGCAGTGCTATCGACAATAGCCAAAGTAGGGAAAAAGCTCAAATGTCCATCAGCTGATGAATGGAGAAAGAAGATGTGATATATATAAATATATAATACTACCTGGCATCAAAAAGGATGAAATCTTGCAATTTGCACAACATGGATGGAACTAGGGTGTATTATGCTGAGTGAAATAAGTCAGTCATAAAAAGACACATATCACATGATTTCACTCATATGTGGAATTTAAGAAATAAAACAAGTGAACATAAGGGAAGGGAAGCAAAAATAATATAAAAACTGAGAGGGAGACAAACTATAAGAGACTCTTAAATACATAGAATAAAGTCAGGGTTGCTGGTGGAGTTTCAGGTGGAGGGATGGGCTAAATGGGTGAGAGTCATTAAGGAGGACACTTAATGGGTGTTGGGATGAGCACTGGGTGTTATATGTAAGTGATGAATCACTAAATTCTATTTCTGAAATCATTATTATACAATGTTAAATGCCTTGGTTTTAAATTAAAAAAAAAAGATACAATCAGAGTTGGTAAAACTGGGGAACCTGTACGTTTTAGAGAATATTGCCTCAACCATGCTGATTTCAGCGGTGGAGAGAGGAGGTACTGCATTTCTAATAGTATAAACCAGATACTTAAATCACATTCACAAATGCTGTGTTAAACCTGCAACATCTGTAATGGAAAAAAAGAACAATAGTTTGTTTTTTAAATGCCATGTCATGCATTTTATTTTATCATACCTGTAATCATCAATATATCCTTATGTGATAAATGTTTTAATAACCCATTTTAATGATGAGGAAACTGACACAGACAGTTTAAGGAACTTGGCCAATATTGTAAATGTAAGAAGTGGAAGAGTTGGGTCTCAACTTTAGTTTATCTGCCTCTAGTGCCTCTAGTCTCTATCTTGCGTTATAAGAGCATCAACAATACAATAGTTACCAATGGTAGAACATTTTTGAAAAAGCAAAACATAATTTCTACCCCTCCTTTGAAAATAAATAAATAAGAATTTTGAATGGAACATATTCTATATATATATATATATATATATATATATATATATACACACACACACACACACACACATATATACATATATACATATATACATATATACATATATACACATATATATTTATATGTATATATATATACATATAAATATATGTATATATATATGTATATATACATATATGTATATACGTATATACATATATACATATATACACATATATATTTATATGTATATATATACATACACATACTCTGCATACATGTATATACACACACACATATATATTATGTAATATATATAATGATGTATATATGTATACACATATACACATCATTTTTTATTGTACAAATGCCCATCATTTTATTGTATAAATCCAGAATTGGATGCCATTAACAGTATGTTATTGATAACCAAACTTAAAGTCAAATGCCTTATACATGGCCACAGCATTGGGAAATCCTGACTATAGAAGCTTCTTATAAGGATTTGGCTTTGTGGGCCCATCCCTGGAAAGGAACACTATTTTTTTAAGATTTTGTTTTATTTTTGAGAGAGCAGAGCAGGGGAGGGGCAGAGGGAGAGAGAGAGAGAGAGAGAGAGAGAGAGAGAATCCCAAGCAGGCTCTATTCTTAGTGTGGAGCCAAACACAGGGCTCGATCTCACAACTGTGAGATCCTGACTTAAGCTGAAATCAAGAGTCAGATGCTCAACCTATGAGCCACTCAGGTGACCCGAGAAAGAAATGTTTTTAAAAATTAAGTCCAAATCTAATGAGATACAATCAGTACACTTAATAAGAAAATGCCTTTCTCTTTTTCTGCTTGTGTTATGATAAGAGACTTACATATATTACATATATTTAGAACTCTTGCATATAATTGTAAAGACAAATACCTGGAGTTTTTAGGTGGTAGTATTGTATCAAAATTATCAGATAGCATTCATTCATTCATTCATTCATTCATTCATTCATTCATTCCTTCCTTGTTAAACACCACCACCACCCCCACACCTTTTTTTAGGAGAGAAAAATCTTTGTTAAGTGTTAGGAATTCATAAACGAAAAAGGAGAATTCCTTGTCCTGATGAAAGGCAAGAGAAGTCTGCAGTTGGTCCTAACAAGTGTGCCCTGTGTGAGGGAGCTCAACATAAACCAGCGCTCAAAGGAACAACTGACTCTGGGTGCACCATAGGAATATGATAAGGATTTTGCATTTTTAGAGAAGAGTTTATTGTGAAATTCACATACCATAAAATTCACCATTTTAAGGTAAATAATTCAGTGGCATTTAGTACACCCTATAATGTGCAACCACCACCTCTACCTATTTTCAAAGAATTTCTGTCACTACAAAAGTAAAATTCCTTGCCCATTAAGCAATTTCTGTCCATTCACTCCTCCCTACAATATCTGGAAACCAGCATTCTGTCTTCAACGTAATGATTTTGCGTTTTGACTGCAGATGTGTCATGATATTTAAGTATTTCCTGAGAGGATTTTATCAGAACAGGCAAAATATTTTAGCACATCTGGTAGAATGTCAGAACTGCCTACTTTGTAGACCAATAAATAGATGCTTAAGTTAGAGTATACTAGTGATTTTTTGAAACATTAGGCTATCAATTGGATATTTAATAAATTTGGGGGTTGACTAATTGCTTTCATTGCATTTGCTTTTTTATGAAATATTTTTCCAATAACTGAGTGCAATTTTAAATTAAATCTGAAGATTTTTTAGATATTCGTAAGTTGCTAACACTATCTTTATGTACTTAGGAAAAAAAAATAGCTAAAGTATCACTACTACTTCCTACTCTCAGGGTGCTGAAAATCTCTAGCATAAATTCTAAGTCCCTTCTGGTATATAACGAATATCTGGCAATTTCCATCAATCTCCCTCATCAAAAGATCCTAGCCTAAACTGATGAACCCAAATACTAAAATCAGAATAGCTTCTTTTCTTCTGATAACCATCCGCCATGTCTCATAATTATGGTTGTAAAGTAGTGTCTTTACTCGGTATATGAGTGTCCTTAAACCTACTGGAAATAAAATAAGTTTAGCTGTACTAGGCATATACTATTTCTTTTCTTTCTTTTCCTGTTTGTGTGTGAGTATGTGTATGCAAGAGTGATTAGTTTTCTCTCAAAATAATTTATAAAATTCCCTCTGTGTGTGAGTTGAGCATATCATCCTTCAAATTTTATTTATAGGTTTGTTTTTCCTTGATATTTTAGTCCTTACAACCATTTTTTATAAAAACATTTTGCATGTCACTTGTCAAAATAATTCAGCAGTTAATCACAAATATTGCACTGTCCAATATATTTGATAAATAATGTAACATAAATGAAGTCACATAAAGAGGAAAGATAGGCTGACCAGAAACCTAATCTTTTCATAAGAGAATTTTATAATAATAAAATTAGCAGACACAATGGACAAAACATAGTTTAATTCCCATAAAATAATTTTTCCTAGGATATATCTGTGTAATTCATGCATACTGAACGGGTAGTTGGAATGTATACGGTACTGATCAAAGCTTTACATTTTTGTTTTATAAAATTTTGGGATTGATAGCCTAACACGGAATTGAAGATCAACTTCATTTAATTCTTTGTTTTACTTGATAAAAGCTCTCACTACAAACTATTTTTATTCTCTACATACAAACTTAATCACAGAAAACATTACAATAAGAGACATTTAATTAACTAACCAACATGAAAAATATTGTAAACTATTGAATGAGAGAGGATGAATGCTTAGCATTTATATATCAGAAATGTGCCTCCCAGACCTTGACAAGTGATTTTAGGCACATATGATTGTTCTGGGTCAATTCCTGCTAGAAAACATCGATGAATCCTTGAGTTTATTGGATAGATTTTTAGGCTTATTGGAGAAGATAAATTTGTAATCCATTTTAATGTGGGCACTTTATTTAGCAGACAGAAAATCTCAGCATTGAAAGAAAGTTAGACACAGCAAGAAGGGTGTCATTGGAAAGGTGTAACTCAAGGAGGCAAGGGTTAGTAAAGGGTCATACTTTGAGGATAACAGGAATCTACATACGTTAGATTAGCTGTCCAGTAGAAACCTCTCAAGAAGTAAGACTCTTAAATGTGAATTGGAATCAAGTTACTGATAAGATCAAGGTCTTCTTTCTTCAGAAAGCTTCCAACCTACAAAATTAAATAAGCTTTAAACTTGATAATTGTACCATGATATGAATGTGATGAAATGAGGAAGTATGATAATTAAACATCAAGGACAAATGGAAGGTGACAGTCATTTTGGAAACTAGAAAAGAGAGCTAAGAGTGATATTATGCATCTGTGCCTCCAGCAGACCTGTTAAAGGAAATAAGACGTTTTATCTGGGTGGATAGGAGTATTCTAGTTGCTGGAGAATGGCTAATCTATATTGAAGAAAGGAGTTCATTAGATAGAACTATGGAATATTATTTAGACTTGTCAAATATATTTCTCTTTTTTCTATTTACTACATTTCCCTATAACCTCAGTGACATAGAAAAAAAATGGGAAAATATTCTCAATTTATTGTACCACTCAAGTGTGTACCTACAAAAATTATTAGGGGCCCTAGGTGGCTCAATCGGTTAAATCTCCAACTTCAGCTCAGGTCATGATTTCATAGTTCATGAGTTCGAGCCCCATGACAGGCTTTGTGCTGACAGCTCGGAGCCTGGAGACTGCTTCAGATTCTGTTGTCTCCCTCTCCTTCTGCTCCCCAAACCTCTCTCTTTCTCTCTATCTCTCAAAAACAAATAGAAAACATTAAAATTTTTTTTAGTTATTAAAAAGTTTATCTCTGGCTAGAAATGCTCTAAAATGCTATATTATGCATGAAAATTATAAGAAGGAATGTCATTTACCAAAATACGAGCATTGCATGTAACATTAGACAGTCAAATATAACATGCAATAATAATTTATACATATATGCATTATTTTATGAAAGTTGCTTGAAATGATAAAAGGGGTATTAGCAATAAAGGTTAAGCAAAAACTGAATACTGAAACATGGCTAAGAGTAAAATGTATCTGGAACATAAAATCTCTTCTAAACGCAGGGGACCCAGACTAGAGAAAGATGAGAGAGGAGGCATCTAAACTGATAGGGGGAAATCTTACATGGAGGTAAAATCTGGTATCTGCCATGGGTGGATTTTTTGTGACACCTAAGTTTTTGTAGCCTTCTTTAAGAAAAATGTTACAGGGCACCTGGGTGGCGCAGTCGGTGAAGCATCCGACTTCAGCCAGGTCACGATCTCGCGGTCCGTGAGTTCGAGCCCCGCGTCAGGCTCTGGGCTGATGGCTCAGAGCCTGGAGCCTGTTTCTGATTCTGTGTCTCCCTCTCTCTCTGCCCCTCCCCTGTTCAGGCTCTGTCTCTCTCTGTCCCAAAAATAAATAAACGTTGAAAAAAAAATTAAAAAAAAAGAAAAATGTTACAAAATTAAAAATATAAAATTCATATACAAAAGTAAATAGACTGAGAAAAAGAAATCATAATAAATTATGAATTTTAAAAGTTAGCTAATACCAAAATTATCACAAAATATAAAATAATGGTATGAGGTTTTTATTATGCAAGGATTTGACATATCTCCTATAATTTCTCTATATTTTTGGCTGCATGATTCTAATTTCTTCAAGTGAAAATATTTTGCAAGATGGTGTAAAATATAAAGAAAATAAAGATACTTCATTTTTTTTGTTTTAGTATTATTAATTATTTGATTACCTAGAAATTTATTGTGGCTTGCTAACTAGTTATGAATAATGTTGTGCTAAAATATACTTAATACCTTGACATGCTTAAAAATTTCCACTCATATAGATATGCTTCCTGCTTGCTACAATTTGTGCCATACAAACACAGGAATTCTGCTCAATCTATTTTTTTTTTAATGTTTATTTATTTTTGACAGGGGGGGTGTACAGAGCATGAGCGGGGGAGGGGCAGAGAGAGTGGGAGACACAGAATCCGAAGCAGACTCCAGGCTCTGGGATATCAGCACAGAGCCCCAGGCGGGGCTCCAACTCACAGAGGGCAAGATCATGACCGGAGCCGAAGTCCGACGCTCAACGGACTGAGCCACCCAGGCGCCCCTGCTCAATCTATTTTTGACGGCTGTCTCAATTAAAAAGAGAGAGAGAGAGAGAGAGACAGAGAGAAATTAACAGGGAAGACCTTTTTTAGTGGTACTCATGAAAATACCATTGTAGGCTTACAATTCTATATAACTAGTGATTAGAAGACTTTTCCCCAGGGACACCTGGGTGGCTCAGTTGGTTAAGCATCCAACTTCGGCTCAGGTCATGATCTTACAGTTTGTGGGTTCAAAACCTGTCTCAGTCTCTGTGCTGACAGCTCGGAGCCTGGAGCCTGCTTCGGATTCTGTGTCTCCCTCTCTCTGCCCCTCCCCCACTCACACTTTCCCTCTCTCTCTCTCTCTCACTCAAAAATAAATAAACATTAAAAAAAATTTTAAGAATTTTTCACAGACATAGTTACTGATCTAGTACATTTAAAAATATATTTCTTCTCTACTACCCAGCTGCTTTCAATGTGTTTACTTTACAACCAATTATTTTAGTTTGGTATCACAATATGAAGTCAGGTGAGTTGGTAATGTGGAGTCAGAAATATTCCTAGGATGGAATGGATAACAGTAATTTAAATACACATGCAAATGATTGTGTGATACATAATTATATCCAACAAAACCCAAACTAAATTAAAAATAGTCTCCTAAATGCAACTTTCTCTTAATGAAATCCCCTAAAGAGGCTTGGCTACCCTGACATCAACCAAACTGAGGGCATATACAGTAGAAGAGAAGCCATGTGGAAAGACACATTGGTATAAAGCTTTTTGTAGATGCAATGTGTTACATTTACAGATTTTATGTTTTTAAGAAATTATGACATTATGAGTATATAACAAGGCCCATTCCAAGGGCCTTGTTCCCTTGTGCTGGGATCACAGTGAACAACTACATGGAACACATCCATGTAGCTCCATGAGAAATTCCACTCTCCACTTAGCTCAGGCTTGTCATAATATCTATGGACATCACAGCAATTAGAAGTACATTCTTTCCTTTCCCCATAATCTCATCTCTCCCTCTCTCTCCCACCCTCTCTCTCCTCTCTTTCTCCAAAATGGAAATAGAAATGGGAAGATTGACAAAAACATTTTTAATGAAGAATAAACTCTATCTTTTCATCGTATTTCCTAATCTACACCAATTTATTACATGGGAAATGAGAATGGTTCATATGTGATTGAATTACCCAACCAAAGGGATCATGTATAGTACCTACAAATTCTTCCATTCCTTAAATAAAGTGAAGCTCCTGGATATGGATAGTGTGAATAAATTTTCAAAAATCAGATAATAATGGCTGAGCGATGCTGAGTGATAAATGTTACAAAGTTCATACTCATGTCATTATGGTATCAGATTTTGGAAATGATCCCAGGGTCAAATTTAAAAAAAACTCTTACCCAACACTGATATAAGAACAACTCTGAGTGGAGGTATTTCTACAAATAAATATAACTATGATAAAATTACTGCTTAAGATCTATGAACTATTGTTCAAAAAAAATAAACTTGGGTGACTCATTTCTTATTCATTTCTTATTATTTTGAGAACCAAAGAGAATGAAAATGCATCTCTGTCTCTACAATTTTCACAAGGTTGAAAAAAAATGAAATCTGTACTTTTGAAAGAACCAAACTGCTAAGGCCATTGATTGGTAGGATGATGGATGTACCTTCTATCCTACAAAATAATAAAATACAGAGTACTCTCTGCTATTGCAGTGATTCAATTCCAACCCCTTTTGTTTTAGGTGCACTGAGTAGACAACGGTTCCACTTAAAACTTTAGGTATATGTGTAACCATTGATACCCATACTATCTGTCATACCTGTTGTATATGCATATGCTTATACATATAAACATGTATACAGATGTATACATCTGTATTAATTCAAAGGGCTTTATAATAGAAATAGTGTCATGAATTCATTTCCGAGTCGAAGATTCAACACAAACACAAAAAAAATGTCTTTTTTCAATTGAAAAGTATTTCTGATGCAAATGTATACCATTGTAATAGTCACTGCAGTTTGATTTTATCCCTTTATTGGGTGGAAGTCTGATTACATAGACAAATTTTCCAAGGCCACATGTCAAGTAAACAGCAGAGCTGAGGTCCAAAATCAGACTTAAATTGCTTAACTTATATTTCACTGCATAATAGCCCACTTTCAGATGTGTTTTTTTTTTTTTTTCCTGGAATTGGTATACTCCATGAACCATCCATGGGCCTATGCTTTTATATGAGTCCTGATATACCCTTGTCTTTGGAAGAGTCAACATCCCAGAAACATTGATTGGCACAAGGCTTACACTATGATTTGTTTTGGTCAATTAAATGTAGGGAAAGTAACATACACCAATTCCCAGCAGAAGTTTTAAGCTTCAGTTTTAGATTCTCTGGGTATCTCCTCTCTCTCTGCCTGAAGACTGAATATATTCCAGATAGGATTCTTCCACCTGAATTCGAGAGTAATGACACATGGAGGAGAGCCACAGCCGACCTACCATGAACAGGTAATTAATAGAGAAATGAACCTTGATTACTTCAAGCCATTTTTTGGCATTATCTCTTACTGTACCATAACTTGGCATGAATTTATGATATGGAATTATAAAATGTTACAATAGATTATTATATTTTGGGGAATAATTTAAGTAGAAAAGAAGAATGACTAAAGTTGATAAGGCATTTCTTTAATATCACAGACTTTTAAACTCAAACTTCTCTTTGATTTAACTGAGCTACTATCTTATAAATTGTCTACAAATGTGTGCATTTTCACCATAATAAATCCTGCATGCTTTTCAAAGAATGAAACTCAAATAATCACCATTTCATCGCCTAAGATGCCCTTGCCATATGGTAAGTGCAAATGTTTCCAGAGCAGCAAATGTTCTGTCAGGGAGTCTCAATGATGTTTTGATTGGATTGCTCTATTATCTGAACACGTCTGCCAAAAGAAAACACCTGCACAGTAAAGAGTATACAGAGGCTGCCAGGCGGCAACAGCGGAAGGAAAGTCAAGTGTATGCTGATAAGTTACCTGTCATCCTCAGATCTACCGAGTAGGTTATGATGGATGCCTTTGCGTGAACAATGTCGTACAATAACTTCTATACACGAATAACAGCCTTATGACCTTGGAAATCCAATAGAAAATTGGACTCCAGATAAAGAACAATGAACATCCAGGGTTTTTGCTACGAAGTCTCTTCTTAGAAGATATTAAAACATAACTGGCAAAAAAAGAGCAATGAATGTTCTTTCTTTCACAGTTTCTCTTTCGCCTTCCAAGATTCTTCAAACAGATTATAGGATTTTAACGTAATTTATTCAAAAAATATCATTTTCGGGTTTTCTAAATGCAATAGAAGTAGGAATTAGAATTTGGAGAAAAGCATTTTGCAAGATATGCTTGGTCACTATTACTTGGCTTTCTCGAGTTATAAAGGTTTTTTGAACAAAACTGTAGAAAAAAGTATATTAAGGCAAATCATGAGTAAATGATTATCAATACGATATCACCTTATTTGTATTATTAGTCCAGATTTTTCCTATCAAGAATTACAGTAAAAGTAGACACCCCAGGGATTTTAAGGACCTCCCCCAACGTACATACACATAGCTAATTTTATTACTACAAGTAGTTAACTTTTAACTTAAATTTCTGTTCCCTGTCTTTACAGCAGAAGCTGGAAAATAAAGATTTACTTTTACTTGCTCATGAAAAATTCAAGCTGCTTTACTATTTAATATAAAAATACAATAAAAAATTCAAATTCTACCATAACATCAACTAAGACCTTTCTCAATGCCAGAAACCTGGTTGACTCAAAAACAGCACAGTAACAGCTGTATACACTGTCTTCATATCTTCTCCGAATTAAACTTTTAAAAAACCACTTTTTAAATTATATGCCTGATGTTACGTATTTGCAGAGCCTACATACTATGAAAATAATTCCACAAATAGTCTGATACTTTTTCCATGGTAAGTATAAAATAACAAGAGAAAGATATTCGCTCTGATTTTCTAATTCAATTATATCATAAAAACTCATTGTGTACTTCAAAAATAAATTAACTCAAGATGTTACTCAACACTCCATCTGCTATATTGCCTTAAATGCATTCCATGGAACCTGGATAAGTTTAAGTGATTTTCCATCAAAAGCCAAGGGCTGTTTTTTAATGTTCGACTTTGTTTCAGAAACGACCTCATAAACTCTTTGATGTTTTTTTTTTCTTTCCTTCTTTCTTTCTCTTCCTGTATGAAGGAAAAATATACTGCAAAATGTTCTTACCTGCTGTCTTTTATGTAAATTACTTCTGATTGTAGTTTGGAACTTTTAAAGAAAATGAAGCTCACACCACATTCTCACAATGCAAGAAGATACTTTTAGAAGGAATAGTAGAAATATACAAAATTGATTTCCTCTATTATTTTCTTGTACTTTCTATTATTCATAGGCATGAAGTACTGTATATAAAAGTCATATTGTTCAAAAAACAGTTTTAAATATGTTGTTCAATGTGTTTTCTTCTAAATAAAGATCATGACCTTATTCAAAAGATTATGTGGGGTGGGGATGCCTGAGTGGCTCAGTTGGTTAAGCTTCCACTCTTGATTTCCACTCAGGTCATGATGTTATGGTTCTTGAGATCAAGGCCCATATTGGGCTCTGAGCTGACAGCATGGAGCCTGCTTGGGATTTTCACTCTCCCTCTCTCTGCCCACTTGCACCTTCTTTCTGCCTCTCTCTCAAGATAAACAAACATAGAAAAAGAAAAGATTGGGACGCCTGGGTGGCTCAGTCGGTTAAGTGCCCGACTTCGGCTCAGGTCATGATCTCATGGTTCACTAGTTCAAGCCCCGTGTCGGGCTCTGTGCTGACAGCTCGGAGCCTGGAGCCTGCTTCCGATTCTCTGTCTCCCTCTCTATCTGACCCTCCTCCCATTCATGCTCTCTGTCTCAAAAGTAAATAAACGTTAAAAAAAAATTAAACAAAAAAAAGAAAAAGAAAAGATTATGGGAACTCCCTTACCTAAGATTATTTTATCTGAAGTCAGTCCTATACCTAGTAGAATCTAGAATCTCTATTATTGTGTATAAAATAGTACAAATCTATCCCTCCAGAACTCAGATTAAGTGATTACTTGAATGTCCTTTTCACTGCTAAACTAGAATACATCTTTCTTGCTCTACCAGAGGCACGAGCATGGCGTATAGTGCAGGTGCATTCTATATTAGCAAGGAAAAGGTGGAAGGAGGGAATGAAGGAAGGAAGGAAGGCAGGAAGGTTGTAAGATGAAAAGTAAATTTATTAGGGGTGCCTGGGTGGCTCTGTCTTGAGATTTGTCTCTCTCTCTCTCTCTCAAAAATAAATAAACATCTTTTAAACATAAATTAAAGGGGTGCCTTGTGGCTTAGTAGGTTGAGTGTCCATCATCGACTCAGGGTCATCTTAATCTCATCTTAATCTCATGGTTCATGAGTTCAAGTCCCAGGTCTGGCCTACTGGGGTCAGAGCAAAGCCTGCTCTGGATCCTGTCCCCTCTCCTTCTGCCCATCCTCCACTCACGCTGTCTCAAAAAAAAAAAATTAGAATAAACATTTTTTAAAAATCAATTAAATATACATTATCAACAATTGGAAAATATATTTCAAAAATTCAACTTACAAAAACACTGAAACATAAAATACTTAAAAATAAATGTGACAAGAGAATGCAAGATCTCAGTTAAAACTGCATGACAGTTATGAACAAAATTATAGGATAAACCTAAATAAATGGGGAGGTATAGTATCATGTTCTTGAAATGGAATATTCAATTTTGTTAAGATACCCATCTTTTTTTAAATTGTTTATTTTTGAGAAGGACATAAAGCATGTGTGTGCAAACAGGGAAGGAGCAGAGAGAGAGGGAGACAGGATCCAAAGCTGGCTCTGCACTCACAGCAGAGAACCCCACCCAGGGCTTGAACTCATGAGATCATGAGATCATGACCTGAGCCAAAGTCAGATGTTTAAAGACTAAGCCACCTAGGCACCCTCTGCCCCATTAAGATACCAATTCTTAATAAATTGTTTACACATTAAATAAACTCTCAATCACATTCCTGGAGTCATCTCCTCCCCCTCCTCCTCCTCCTCCTCCTCCTCCTCCCCCTTCTTCTTCTCCTTCTTCTTCTTCTTCTTCTTCTTCTTCTTCTTCTTCTTCTTCTTCTTCTTCTTCTTCCTGAAATTTAATAAATGGCTGAAATACATTTAAAAACTGAGAATAAATTTTGAGGATGTACAGTAATTGATTTCAATACTAATTATGAAGCTGTAGAAATCAAGCAGTGTCATTGCTGACATTCTGATCCATGGAAGAAAACATAGTTCAGAAACAGATCGCCAGCTATACGGTTCATTGATTTTTGGCAAAGGGACCAACATAGTATCATGATGTAAGAAAAGGCATTTCAGCACAAAGTGTTGGAAAACTTCACACACTTATAGAAGAAAAACAACAAACTTAAAAATAAGCTTGGAGATGTTTGTGATTATATGCTAAGATCCCTACCTCACACCATACCTGAGAGTTAACTCAAACTGGACAATGGAATTAAATTTAAATCTTAAATATATAAAACTAATAGAAGAGGAAGAAATAGGAGAAAATCTTAGCCAACTTAGTATGGAGGATGTCTCTGTTGTAGGTCCATCAGGCTGTGGTTATCTCAGCCAGAAATAAACTGTGTTCTTAAGTCCTTTGAAGGTGAGCCAGATATTCAGAACTATTCATGTAATCTACAGTCCTACGGCCCTACAGTCTCTTTACACAGCTGCTAAAAAGATATCACTTTTAAATCTACCAAAACTATTTGTATAGTTCACATAGAAAAAGAAAATTTTAAATGCAAAGGCATAAAAAGCTTATCATCATTGGCCATTTACTATTTATTTTCATCTTTGATAATCCTTCCTTTCCTCTCAATAAAACCTTTCCAGAAGGAAATGTCAGGAGTTCCTGAATACTTTCTCTCCTAACCAAGTCTCTCTGTGATCTCCTCCTCCATTTCATCCCCACTTATGCTGATTCCTTCCTGAAAGTAGCTCAATTGTCATAATCTAAAATGTCTTCCCTTATGCTCTTTCAGATATGTGTGCTCTTTCCCATAGGCTCAGATTTTCTTATATAAATGTGTGTCATTTAGTGAATGCCACAATTTATTTTGTTTTCTGTCTCTTTTTAGGTTTACCACAAAGCTCCACATTCTTTGATGGTAGAAGCTAAAATTTCTCACCCGTGAATACCATCGCATATCATATTGAATTAGGAAGTACATGTAAAAAAAGGACTTAGTAGTGTATTATATTGATTACATCAGCCATTTCATAAACATTGTGTATATTTTAAAACTTTAAATGACAAATTCAGGAGATGAAGAGAATATTTCAAAATTTGAACCACTAGTAACTGTAACTCATACAATAGATAATAGAAAGTGCTGAATATCATTCTCTTGATCTCTTCAACAGCTGCAAAAAAACAGTCCTTAGTACTCTTTTAAAGTGAAAAAGAAAAAAAGGTGAAAAAATATACTAGTTCCTATTTGATTTATAGCAATTAGAAAATTTTGGAAATGAAGGATTTGTTTCCAGGAAAGAATATACTCCTTGGAGCACTGAGAAGAAAGATTCTACTTCCTTAAAAAAATTAATACTAATGGAATTTCTTTGGAGCAATCAATACTCCATACCAATGGACTAACAGGAAAAACCTGGAAAAAATAAGAGCAATGAAAAAGAGTACATAGAGAGGGCAAACCATAGTAGAGGAAATGTAGGTAGAAAAAGAGAAGAGCAGAACGTAAAAAGCAACAGACAGGTATACAGATCAACACCTAAGCAGTCACTTTAGACTCCTGAACCTGAATCATTAGAGTGTGACAGTGGGTACAGTTTGGCACCTGCAATGTATCAGATGTTCATTGTCTCTTGCTCTGTAATAATCTCCAGGATAACCACTCACCTCTATAACTATGATACCATCTTGGTCAGTGTCTCCTGTTCAACTCTTCCCTACTGTAATGTAGTCTCCATACAACAGTCAGAGCAATACTTTAATATTTGTTAGAATTTTTTTATTAAGATATAAATGTAACATAACATTGTGTAAGTTTAAAATGTTTTTTTGATATATTTATATATTGCCAGGATGATTACCACAGTAGCATTAGCAAAAGTCACATACTTCCTTTTCATGGAAATAACATTTAAGATCTAGTCTCTTGGCAACTTTGAAGCTAATAATACCATATTTTTGACTTTGATCAGTATGCTGTAGATTAGATCTCCAGGATTTATTTATCTATCAGTTGCAAGTTTGTACCCTTAAGTGACATCTCCCCAATTATCCCAACACTAAACCCTGGTAATCACTATTCTACTCCCTATTGCTACGAGTTCAGCTTTTTAAGATTCCACATGAGTGATATTATACTGTATTTGTCTTTGTCTGTCTGACTTCTTGATCCAAAGACTTCCAGTGGCTTCTTTCCATATTTATTTAAAAAAGCAAATGCCCTGAAAGTCTCAAATGATGTGGTTTCTTGCCACCTCTCAAGTACTATCAACTTCCTCTCCTCTCCTTTTTCTGCTCCAGGCATAAAGCCATCTGTGCCAGGCACGGTGTTGCCTCAGGACCTTGGTTTTTGGGGTTCCCTCTGCTTAAAGTGCTTTTTCACATAAAGGCTCATAGAGTTCTCTTCCTTAAGTCCCTGACTTTCACAGGTTAAAAAATCCTCCCAGATTGATATTTCATATCTTTTACTCTGCTTCTTTCTATTTTATATCTTTAATATTATCTGAAATTGCAATAAATTTTACTATTATTATTATTACTGTTATTATTAATTATCTATCTATCCCTTATGCTATGAGCTTCATGAAGTCAGGAACTTTATATGCTTCATTGATTTCTATGTTTCCAATGTCAAAAAAGTACTGGACACAGGAGGGAGCCAAAAATATTTGAAGAATAAATAGATAAAAGAATCTTATGAAGTAGATATTATAATTATAATTGTAGAGTTGAATGGAGTAAAATTCACAAAGTTAGCAATGTTTCCAAGATTCTATAATCAGCATTCAATCTCAGATATGTATAATCTCCAAAATGAAGTATGGTCTTAATCACTACACTACTTTGCCCTATCTTTGAACAGTCTAAGGGGAGAAATTGCAGTGCTTTAAGACTGACAAACAGCTTAGCAGAAATTCTAAGTGGGAACATCATGTGTGGGACAAAATAAAGAGAGACTTGCTGTAGAAACACGTTGGGTTTGTGGTCAGACAAGATCTGCACGCTTTCCTTCTTTCCATCTGTGCGACCCGTGACAAGTAATGTTTTGAGTTTGATTTCCAAAACAATAAAATTCAAACCTACTTCTACATGTGCTTGAACAGACTCAAAGTTAACGTTTGCAAAATGCACGTTTCCTAGTACACGTTCAGTGATTAAAATGTGAACTCGTTTTGATTAAATACAGAATGAAATTCAAGTACAAATCAGTGTTATCGTTTGTTCTTATATTTAAAAATAAATTATAGTATGTTTGAGGTGTAGCATCTCAGTATTGGCACCACATGTTTTCCATTTTTGTCCCTCGACATCTAGCACAGTGTGTGGTACACCTAGTAAGTGCTTAGTGAATAAATATATGACTTGATTTTTCTAGTCAAGCCCAGTGATGAGAAATGATAGATCTAGGAACAAACGTTTTGTGATGAGAGGTATAGCCTTCCATTTCGTACTCCAAATGTTTTACACTCACAAGATCATAAAAGTGAAGCTCCAGTTAGGTGTTGGGAAAAAGAAAGAGTAAATTAAGTGGACAAGCTTTCATGATTTCTTAGCTCCAAGGACGATATGCTAGTTTATCCCAGGTTCCCCCCAGAAAATGGACCCTGAGATTAAGAATCAGCCGTAACACTGCATAAATGAAGAATAATCTTGGAGCAGTAGAAAGAAGGGGAAAGGACACCGGACAGGCTGGATTGGGAAGAGAATAAATATAAGGAGATGTGCTATGGCACTAGATGCCTTTTTGTATTTGAGGCTTAAAGAAACAGAGACAATTTCTTGCCACCTTCATCTGGTGACGAATGAGCCATGAGAATATCATAAGACAGGCTGTTTGGAGAAACCAGGCCTTGAAATGGTCTTACATAGATAAGGAAGAAAGGAAGGCATTGTTCATTTGCTTGTACCATGCCGCCCCCAACAGGGTTCTCCACGTCAGGTTATTCAAAATGTCTCTTGAGGGAATTAGCATGCTACTTCTCTGGGATTGCATCAGCTGGCCCATTCGGCAGTAGCCTGGAAACCAAAACTCCTGTTGTACTGTAGGAGACCTTTCAACTGAGTGTGGAAGCATAATAGGGACTTCGGCTCCTCATAAGGGCGCCACAGCAGCTGAAATGGAGAAAGGAGCTGAGAGAGTTATGACAATAGGCAAAACTAAAGGAATCTGAGGAGCTCTGTGAAAGGTGTCCAATAGATTTTCCCAGCAAAGATTCTAGAAGAGAAATAACAACTTCACATTCCAACATTTCAAAGCCAATTTGCCTGAAATATATAATTTAATGGAAAAATTGTTTTCCTAGAACTAGAGAATGCGCAATAATTTCCATTCTGCTAGTCAGCATATTTCTTCATTTCTCAACCTCCAACCTTCAAAAGAAAAAAAAAAAAAGAAAAAAAAAACGACAACATGTATTCGAATGAATGAGTCCCTAGCATATAATTTTGTCTTCTGATATGTAAATTCTCACAGTACAGCTATAGCACACTGAAAGCATCGAGTGTTTCGGGTTTATTTATATTTTACCTGTCTCTATGCATTATTTCTTCTAAGTTCTTCTGTGTTTGTAAGTACTAGAAGCAATTTACAATTTATTTTTTATCTTTCAATATAGCATAATAATGTAGGTTTATGCTTCCAATATTGCTTAGAAGGAATTTAATTAGTTTATAATTTATTAATTTAAGGAATTAAAAAAATATGAAGTTATTGAAATTCTTTGTTAAAGAAATAAATATAGGGCATGGGGGGGCACTTGTTGGGATGAGCACTGGTGTTGTATGGAAGCGATGAATCACGGGAATCTAACCCCAAAACCAAGAGCATACTGTATACGCCATATGTTAGCCAACTTGACAATAAATTATATTTTAAAAAAAGAAAGATATATAAGTGTAAGTTCAATATCAAAAAGAAAGATTGAAACATTTTACATGGAGTTTAGCTTTAGTCATAGACATATTAGGGTTCTCAGAGGAACAGGACTGATATGGAGAACAAAGGCAAAAGGAATATAGAAAAAAAAATTAAACTTTCTTACAACTTGAAGTCCATTGACAGATACTTGGGACAGGCAATGTGACCTTCCTCCAGGAGATCTACGGCCTCAACATTAATACGTTGCTAGAGGCAAAAGACAACCTTCACTTGACATTAACTGGACCTCCAGGATCCTGTAAAAATCCTTTTGGAAATTTCCTTTATCTCTACCTCTCCCCACCCCAAGATACATGTTAGCAATCATCCTCCAAACATATGGCCAATTTATATACATCTGAAAGGTCTCATGACCAATGTTTTACTAGACAGTAGAAAATGACCCAGCCCTTCAAGGTCCTGGTACCTTGCTTCCAAATTCTTTAGAGACTTACACTATCCCTAACTCCCTCCCAACTTGAAAGTATATAATCAGTCACTCCTCACAACCCCAGTGAAGTTCTTTCTGCCCACAGGTCCTGTCTCCATGCGTCAGTAAAACCACTCTTTTTGCACCAAGGACATCTCAAGAATTCTTTCATGACCATTCGCTCCCATACCCCAACATTTCACATCAGAAACAGTAGGACATACATGTACATGTACATGTATATGTATATGTATATTTATTATGTGACTATGGAGGCTGAGAAATTCTATGATTCTGTCTGAAAGCTGGAGACCCAGAAAGGCCTTTGATGTAAGCCAGTTCAAGTTTGAAGGCCTAAGAAGTAGGGGAACTGATGGTGTAAATCTTAAGGGCAGGAGAAGGCGAAAGGAGAAGTCCCGGCACACACAGTGAGGTATGAAAACAGAGGTGAATTCCACCTTCATCTGCCTTTTATTCTATTCAGGTTCTAGATGGACTGGATGTTGCCCACCCATATCCTCACAGCAGGAAAGGCAATCTGCTTTACTGAGTACACCAATTCAAATGCTAATTTCATCCAAAAACACCATCACAGATACCTCCAGAATTAATGCTTAATCTGGGCAAATAGATACATAAAGTTAACAGCCACACAGATTAAAGGAATTTAGCATATGAAAGTCAGTTTCCTATTTTATCACAACACACT